>NW_028227264.1:20900000-22100000 GCF_978045245.1 Mus caroli
TTTGGCTTCTTTTTTTTTGAGAACGAGTGAGTTGATAGTAGGAGAGGTGAATGAGAGTCTTATAATGACACCTCATACTTAAGAAAGTGAAACTGAGAACTGGCGAGGTGGCACAGTGATTAAGAACACTGGCTGCTCTTCCAGAGGTCCTGAATTCAATTCCCAGCAATCACATGGTGGTTCACAACCATCTGTCATGGAATGTGATGCTCTCTGTTGGCCTGCAGGTGTACGTACAGCTAGAGCACTTATATACATAAAATAAATAATTAAATCTTCTTTAAAAAAATAAAAGAAGCTGAAACGTAAGACAACTAACAGAAGCAGAAGAATTTCTGCTATATTGTATGAACATAACAGTAAATCTCACAATAAAATAGTTTGAAAGTTGCTGTGATTACAAGTGTGTTCATGTTGCCATAAGGAGTTCAACTTAGCTTTTAAAACATTAGTGTTTTCCTCTTCTGTGCACATTTCGTAATCACAAAGTCAAAAAGCAAACTTTTCCAAAATTAATCAAATACATTTCAGAGACATTCTGCTAAGGCTGTGAAGGGTGGAGAGTGGTATGTAGAACATGGGATACTCCATCTTGAGAAGATAGTTTATACACTGTGGGTAGAACACACTGTGTGTGTGTAGGAGGTTCTGTTTTGATGTTAATGGTTCTTTTGGAGTCTGAGTTTGTTGAGCCGAGTGTTTTTCTGAAGGAGGCCATGTTTTCCTTTCTTTCCTTTTTATACTTAGAGAATGTACACGGGAGAAAAGCCGACTACAGAGGAACAGTTGCTGTACAAAGGCAGTGGAAACTCAAGGTGAGAAGGGCAGACCGGCCCCTCTTCCCTTGTGGGTGCTCAGAGCATTTGAGTTGGTACCTTTTGTCTTCTGTTTTCCCCTTTCCTCATGTTATGAGTACCCATCCAAAAATTTAATTCAAATGTCTTTAATTATATGTTGAAACGTATGTTTTCCTACTTTCTACTACTTTCAGATTTCTCACCAATGATGAACCCATGGCTATTGTGCAGGTTCAAACCACATGCAGAGCTACTAACCCACTGTGGATCAGTGCCAGTTGACACTCCTGTCCTCCCAACTCAAGAGCGCTGATGAGATTGGAATAATTAAAATTTCACCAGATCAAAAACCTTCCCCTTTTGTTCAAGCGCTTGCTTGCTTTGCAGTTAACGCTGTGTGTGCAGTTGGCTTATCATATTGGTATAGTACTTCTGTGTACACTTCATCCTGGAAAATAGATCTCTTGAGTCCCTTTATGAATAAAACTTCTGTTCAAATCAAATGTAATTCCATGGGGAAAAGTCTGAGATGTTTGATGCCTACTAAGTAATGCAGCCAATAAAGTCCCCACTCCTCCACAATATCTAATTTGTAACTAAATCTCATTAATTATCTTTCCTAACAGAAGTCACTAGCACAGTTTGCTAACTTACTACAGTGGCTTTCTTATTCTTCTCCCTGCCTTAAATCTTGGCTTACTTTTAGTGCTACAAAGTAAAAATATTTACACACTCAGTCAGAACGTTTGTTTCCTCCTTCCAGAATCCCCCAGTGTTCTCAGAACCAAGAGCAATTACACTTGTAGCAACACTCCGTGACCCTGTGATCTGGGTTTAGCATCTTGAATCACACTGTTCCTCACCTCCAGTCCTATTGAAACTTTCTCTCCTCTTCAGTGTAGATTGTACTTTTTCAGGGGAGAGGAAATAAAGAAACAAGAAGTGGATTGCATATTTCTACAGCGTAGCTCTGTAGCTTGCTCTGTAACACTATCAACTTAAATTAATTTCCTAAATCACCAGCAAATAATCCCTTGGATGGCAGAGGATATGTATGTCTTCTATTGGCCCGCACTATGATGACACAGACCTTCTACTTTTGTTATAAATGATAATTAAATGATGGATGATGATGAGGTTCAGCTAACCATGAGTTTCATAAAACTATTCAGTATTAGATATTAATTATCCATGTGAGACCATGATGGAGAGAGCAAAATAGATAAGATATCACTGTTTCAGGCTGAGCAGAATCAATGGTTTCCTAAACCATAAACAGGGCTATAAAATGTCAGGAGCGGCTGAAGAGATGGCTCAATCTTAAGAACACTTGCTGTTCTTGCAGAAGACCTGGGTTCTCTTCCCAGAACCATATTGTAGTTCACAAGCACACATAACTCCAGTTACAGGGAATCTGATGCCCTCTCCTTACCTCTACTGATGCCAAGCATGCATGTGGGATTCATACATTCATACAGGTGAGACACTCATACACATAAAGTTCAATCAATCAATCAATCAATCAATCAATATTTAGAGACATTTGGAAGATGTGTTGCAAGTATCTTGCCAAAGTTTGAGACAATCAAACCAGTGACAATGGAACTAATGACACTCAAATAAATGACAACCAGACTCCAGTGACAAACAGACCCCAGTGACACCCAGACAACAATGACAACCAGACCCTTGTGATAACCAAACTACAGTGACAACCAGACCTTAGTGACAACCAGACCCCAGGGACACCCAGACCTCAGTGACAACCAGACTCTAGTAGCACTCAGACACCAATGGCAACCAGACTCCAGTGACAACCAGACCCAGCAATACTCATATGAATGATGCTCAGATCCCAGTGACACCCAAACCCCAGTGACAGCCAGACTCCAGTGACAACCAGGCACTAGTGACAACCAGACCGCAGGGACAATCAGACTCCAGGAACAACCAGACCCCAGGGAAAACCAAAGCAGTGTCAACTGAAGCCATGATGGCCAAGCCAAAACTTGAGTTTTTAAACTTCAAGTCAAAATGTGTCTACTGACAGGTCATTTCTGACTTGCAAGTCTACTAAGACATTATTAATAATAGAATTAATAATAGTAGATATTATTTAATATGATGCTATGAACTATTCCTTATGAAAAATAAACTACTTAGGTACAGACCCTTGTCTAAACTTTGAAATGCATAGTTTCTGAATATTAGTAGATCTCTGTTATAATATTTTTGGTGAGAAAGTGGAAACTGGCTTAAGTTAGGTGGAAACCTACCTAGCAAATTTCACAGTAGAGTGAGCTATGAACTCTGTAGGTGAATTTCCAGTCACCCTTTTTGTCTTTGGCAATACCTGCTTTTGTGACCTGCTGCCTCCTCTCACTGATGCCTGAAACCCATTTTAGTCATCCCATTATCTACTTACTTGAAAGACAAGAGACTTCCTCCTCAGAGGAGCCCAGTACACTTACATCAGGCCTCAGGGGCCCAAATCTAATCACATATCTCAAGAGAAATCGTTACTGTGCTCTCATTGAATTGTTCCTAGGATTCTGAGCCTATTTCTGCAGCACCATTCTTGGAAATGCAGTTGACAAGGAGTTTCTTGGTTCTCCAGCTCAGATGAGAGACCAATACTTAAGATAACAGCAGGACATTTCCCAGAAGGAAAATGGAGTACTGAGGCCCAAGAAGGCAACTAAACATCTCATCCTTGATGTAACATAGCATAATTCTTTGGCAATCATCTTTCATATGCACTATATACAAAAGTCTACATGAAACATACTTTTACAGTACAGGTTGGTGGAGTCCAACCGTAGTGCAAGCCTAGCTTGAAACATAAAGGCACACGTGTTAGCATACAGTCTATGTTAATCTGAACATTATATCCAGAGAGTCACTTTTCCCCCAGTGACATACTGTAAATAGGATGTTGTGGGAGGGGGGAACATATGCGTCATAACATGAATAGGTCAAAGGACAATTTCCAGGAGTTGTTCTATTTTTTTATTCTATTGCTATGAGTAAAACACTGGTCAAAACCAACTTGGGGAGCAAGGGGTTTATTTCATCTTACTACTGACCAGAGAGCATCAATGAGAAAAATGAAGGCAGGAACTCACAGACCATGGAGGGGTGCTGCTCACTGACTTGCTCTCTGTGGCTTTCTCAGTTGCATTCTTATACAAATCAGACCAGGATTAATGCAGACACAGTGAAATGGACCCTCCCATATCAGTCATTCATTAAGAAAATGCCCCATAGACTTGCTTGCAGGGTAGTCTGATGGAGAACTTTTCATTTGATGTTTCCTCTTCCCTGATGAACCTGTCCTGTGTCAAACTGACAAAAAAAAACAAAAAACCTTATCCAACAGTTCCTTTCTACATCTAGTTCTGGGCTGAACATGAGCTTAATCAAGTTCACGCATGTCTCGTACTTTTACCCACTGAAGCATCTTGCTGGTTCTCATTTCTTTACTGAGCAGTATTATAGTACACAATAGAAATTTGGTATTTTTCATACATTAAATTGTGGTATAAAGAAATGAAATGTATTTCTTTTAGATTCTGAACATTGACTCAGATGTGTGAGTGCACATGAGTGTGGAAGAAAACAAAAACAACCCATTTTAGAAGATGTTCAGTGAGAACAGGTGTGGCAGGGCATGCCAGTAATCCTAGCACTTACAAGGTAGAGGTGGAGAATGACTTCAAGTTTGAGGCCAACCTGTGCTACATAGTGAATTCCAGGACAGCTAGGGTGACTGTCCTATGTCCTCTCTTGTTGCTGTGATTGAACATGCTATCAAAAGCAGAAGAGTTTATAAATGACAATTCCAATCCATCATTGTTGGAAAAACAAGGAAACACGAAGCAACCAGTCACACTGCACACACAGTCACTATTCAAGATCAGGGAAAGTACACATGCTGGTGACCAACTCTCTTTCTCTAATTCTGTAGAGTCCAGAACATCCTTCCTAGGGAATGGAGATCAACTACTGCAGCCATGTCTCCTGATAGTGATTAACATAATCAAGATAATCCCCAACAGGAGGCTCTCTCACAGACCAACCTAATCTAGACTTCATTGAGATTCCTGTCTCAGGTGAGTCTAGGTTGTTTCAAGTTGACAACAATGACTATCACCTTGATGTATGAGATATTCTCTGAAAAGTATAAAGGAATGTAGAGGGAAAGAAGAGGAGGGGGGAAGAAGAGAAAGAGAGGGAGGAAGAGGAGGTGGAGAGGGAGGAAGGGGGAAAGAAGAGGAGGAGAGGGGAGGAAGAGGAACAGGAGGAGACAAACCAGGAAAAATAAATTTAGTGTTTTCCTGTTTTTCCACACACAGAGTTCACCAAAGTCATCCCATCATATGAGACAGAGAGGGCTCAAGAGTAATTTTCAAACTGTGGGAAAGCACAGCTTCTTTCAGTGTCTCTAGACTGCACTTATTGCCAAGGTCACTGTGGTTTCCAGAGCCTCACTTTTCTAAGACTGAAAATATTTTGTTACTCAAAAAATGTCACATTATTTACATAAATATAAATAAATTATGTTTATCATATAATTTAGATAAAGAGAGCTTAGGTCGAAATCAAAATAAAAAACAGGTTATTTGCACTGAAGTCCCCTCTCTTTGGAGAGCCCAGAGGTATTTATAGAACAGTGCTCCCATGTTGCTTTGCTTGATGTCACTCTGCCCTGTGCTGGACCTGTTGCTGCTCCTTGAATCTTCAGCTTCGTTTGTTCTGTTGCCAGCTGCCATCGTGCATTTGCATGTATATCATAGAATGCCACAGGCTGGGGAACTTGTGCAAACAGAAGTTTATTTCCTCACAAAGTTGGAGAGATTGAGAAGCCCATGATCAAAGTACTATCTTCCATAGAGAGCCTTCACACTGCATCCTCGGTGACAGAGGGCAAGAGAGGACAAGCATCGTGGTCTCAATTAGCAAGAAAGTGAGGGCAGACATGTAGTGGCACTAAGCCAGTCAGGACGGTGGATCTCTTGGAACTCACAAGTCCTCTCAGCCCCTGTCCCTAACACCCTTGCATTGGGCATTAACATGGGATTTGGGAAAAGGTATATCAAGCCATCAATTGTCACTTTTATACCCCCACACTAAAGAGAAGCAGCTCTCCAGATGTCTAAGAAGTAAATGATAAATAGAACAAAACATTAAAAAGATAGTCTGATGTTTAAAAGGCCCAAATTTAAAACTTACTGTAATGCCCCTTAACTATCCAAGATCATGAAGGTAAAAATCCCAATTCATTTAATAGATACAGAATAAATTTACTGCCCAAAGGTGAAATATGGTGTAAAAAATAATCACCTAACCAACAAATTGAACATATGAAGGAATTAAGCATTTGTAAATGATATTCATTGTCTATCATAAATCTATACATAAACAACCAACCAACCTTGAACTTTGACTTTGCACATGTACATATGAGTATCCCCACCTATATGTGATTAATATCAATTTTCCACGTGACAGGAACCTAGGAGACCAATCTTGGACCATGACTTTGAGGGTGTTTCTATATTGGGAAATTGGAAACACTGTCCTCTGGATTCCAGGGATCCCAGGTTTGAATAAGAAGTGAGTTGAAGACTGAAGTGTGGACACTATGCCCCTCCTTAGAATTGGGAACAGAACACCCATGGAAGGAGTTACAGAGACAAAGTTTGGAGCTGTGACGAAAGGATGAACCATCTAGAGACTGCCATATCCAGAGATCCATCCCATGATCAGCATCCAAACGCTGACACCATTGCATTCACTAGCAAGATTTTGCTGAAAGGACCCAGATATAGCTGTCTCTTGTGAGACTATGCCGGGGCCTGGCAAACACAGAAGTGGATGCTCACAGTCAGCTAGTGAATGGATCACAGGGCCCCCAATGGAGGAGCTGGAGAAAGTACCGAAGGAGCTAAAGGGATCCGCAACCCTATGGGTGGAACAACATTATGAACTAACCAGTACCCCGGAGGTCTTGACTCTAGCTGCATATGTATCAAAAGATGGCCTAGTCGGTCATCACTGGAAAGAGAGGTCCATTGGACATGCAAACTTTATATGCCCCAGTACAGGGGAACGCCAGAGGGTATGGGGGACTTTTGGGATAGCATTGGAAATGTAATTGAGGAAAAGATGAAAAAAAAGAGAGAGAGAGAGAAAGAAATAAATACATTCCATGTAAATAATTAAGATATCCTATAAAAAAAAAGAACTAGAAAAAAAAAAGATCATTCTACTTGTAATTATTTTTTATTTTAGTCTCTTTGGTCCTTCCTCAAGCATAACTATGGGAATTTTAAGTCCCTATTGTTGGAATAGCCCCATCTAAAATTACATTCAAACCTTAGACTTTTTTATACATTAATAAAGAAGTATAATTGAAGAATCAAAAAAAAAAAAAAAAGAAGTGAGTTGAGCAACAGCGTTCATGTCTCTCTGCTTCCTGTCTGCTACATAGTGTGACCAGCTGCCTCAGGTTTCTGCTGCCCTGCCTTCTCTGTGGTGATGGGATGCATTCCTTTAAACTGTAAGGCAGAACAAACTTTTCCTTCCCGAGTGCCCTCTTGTCAAGTATTTGGTCAAAGCAATGTGGAAAGAAACTCTTTTTTTTTTTTTTTTTTTTTGATTTTTCGAGACAGGATTTCTCTGTGTAGCCCTGGCTGTCCTGGAACTCACTCTGTAGACCAGGCTGGCCTTGAACTCAGAAATCTGCCTGCCTCTGTTGTGCCACCATCGCATGGCAGAAAGAAACTCTTATCTGCACATGCAAGACAAAGCTTCAGTTTCACATATTAACTGTATCAGTTGGAGAGGAGGCATGTGAAATTCTGCATGCTATCTTGCAAATACATATAAGTGTCTCAAAACAGAATAGACTCACTCATTCCATCATGAACAGCATTTTGAGACATATTACAAGTTAACTCATGGCTTCTTTGAGTCAGATGTCATCTACCATGATCTAAGAACCTACAGGTACATTGAACCTATCTCTACTTATTATCCACACTAATCCACCATGTCTGCCTAGTTCCCTGTCCATGAACATCCTTCTAACTTAACTTTTCCTTTCACTTTGTCTTCAGCTGCCATTTTTTGCTCCCTGTGCTATCCTGCCCCTACTATGAACTCTGCTTCTCAAGGCTGAGCAGGAGGACAAAGGCAACTAAACTTTGAACCATGTCTGTGGATGCTTTGCTTTCAAAAGTCTATTGCATTCATCCAAAGCAAAATCCCATGCCATATTTATATGTATTGTAGAGTTCTAAGAGCACCAAGAGATCTTTAAGTGTGTCTCTATTTTATTTTGATGAGAATGTAATTTTGAAATGTAGAGAATATTGATAGTAAACTGAATATATCATTATAAAAATTAAATGTTTTTCTTTGTTTGGGTGATTATACTCAATTCAAGATAATATATTAGTTTGATTTAGCTAAGCTTTTTCCTAATAGTCAAACCCTTTACTCAATAGAAAATTAAATAAATTTAAAAACATTTACATAATTCTGCCTCAACATTTATAACATTTATATTTAATCAGGATAGAGCTTCATGCAATAATCACGAAAAAAGACCATTACTAACATTAACATACTATAAACAGTGTTGTTTTGCTATGATGTTTCAATAAAATAATAACACAACACCCATAGGACTTTCGACATCCCCCCCCCAAGTGCTCTAAAATTCACAGGATCACTGGATCTCAGGAGTTTGGTCACACCAGAACTTCAGGATCCCAGAGGGAGCTTGAATCCCAGGACTCAGACACACCAGGATCTCAGGAACATAGGATCCCAGAATCACAGGATCACAGACACAGCTAGATTTTGAGGAGTTCTGACACAACCAGGATCACAGAAGAGACAGGCTCCAGTAAGAAGGGCAGGTAGAACTAGAGATAACCAAATGGCAAAATGCAAGGGCAAGAACATAAGCAACAATAACCAAGGAAAATTGTCATCAGAACCCAGTTCTCCTACCACAGCAAGGCCTGGATACCCCAACACACTAGAAGAACAACACTCTGATTTAAAAATCATATCTCATAATGATGATAAGAGGACTTTAAGAAGAACATAAATAACTTCCTTAAAGAAATATAGAAGGCCGGGCGTGGTGGCGCACTCCTTTAATCCCAACACTCGGGAGGTAGAGGCAGGCAGATTTCTGAGTTTGAGGCCAGCCTGGTCTACAAAGTGAGTTCCAGGACAGCCAGGGCTACACAGAGAAACCCTGTCTTGAAAAAAAAAGAAAGAGAGAAATAGAGGAGAACACAGGTAAACAGGTAGAAGGGCTTAAAGAAGAAACACAAAAGTCCCTTAAAGAATTACAGGAAAACACAACCAAACAGGTGAAGGAATTGAACAAAACCATCAAGGATCTAAAGGTGGAATTAAAAACAATAAAGAAATCACAAAGGGAGACAACCGTGGAGATATAAAATCTAGGAAAGACACCAGGAGTCAACACCAACAGAATACAAGAGATAGAAGAGAGAAACTCAGGTGCAGAAGATAACATAGAAAACATTGACACAACAGTTCAAGAAAATGCAAAAGGCAAAAAGCTCCTAACCCAAAACATCCAGGAAATCCAGGATACAATGGGAAGACCTAAGGATAATAGGCATAGAAGAGTGTGAAGATTCCCAACTGAAAGGGCCAGTCGAAATATCTTCAACAAAATTATAGAAGAGAACTTCCCTAACCTAAAGAAAGAGATGTCCATAAACATACAAGAAGCCTACAGAACTCCAAATAGACTGGACCAGAAAAGAAATTCCTCCTGTCACATAATAATCAAAACATCAAATGTACAAAACAAAGAAAGAATTTTAAAAGCAGTAAGGGAAAAATGTCAAGTAACATACAAAGGCAGGCCTATTAGAATTACACGAGACTTCTCCACCAGAGACTTATGAAAGCCATAAGATCCTGGACAGATGTCATACTTACCCTAAGAGAACACAAATACCAGCCCAGGCTACTATACCCAGCAAAACTCTCAATTACCATAGATGGAGAAACCAACATATTCCAAGACAAAACCAAATTTCACAAAATCTCTCCACAAATCCAGCCCTATAAAGGATAATAGACGGAAAATGCCAACACAAGGAGGGAAACTACACCCTAGAAAAAGCAAGAAAGTAATCTTCTTTCAACAAATCCAAAAGAAGATAGCCATACCTCCTCTAACATAATGCCACCTCTAACAATAAAAATTACAGAAAGCAACAATCACTATTCTTTAATATCTCTTAAGATCAATGGACTCAATTCCCCAATTAAAAGATACAGACTAGCAGACTGGTTACCAGAATTTTCCTCCATACAGGATCTTTGCCATTCCTACACCCTATTGAGGGCTCATATCCAATATATACAAAGAACTCAAGAAGTTAGACTCCAGAGAGCCAAATAACCCTATCAAAAAATGGGGAACAGAGCTAAACAGAGAATTCTCAACTGAGGAATACCAAATGGCTGAGAAGCATCTAATGAAATGTTCAACATCCTTAGTCATCAGGGAAATGTAAATCAAAATGACACTGAAATTCCACCTCACACCAGTCAGAATGGCTAAAATCAAAAACTCAGGTGACAGCAGATGCTGGCAAGGATATGGAGAAAGAGGAAAACTCCTCCATTTTGCTTGTGGGATTGCAGGCTGGCACCACCACTCTGGAAATCCGTCTGATGGTTCCTCAGAAAATTGGACATACCACTCCTGGGCATATACCCAGAAGATGCTCCAACAACAACAACAACAACAAAAAGGACACATGCTCCACTATGTTCATATTAGCCTTATTTATAATAGCCAGAAGCTGAAAAGAACCCAGATGTCCCTCAACAGAGGAATGGATACAGAAAATGTAGTACATTTACACAATGAGGTTTACTCTGCTATTAAAAATGATGAATTCCTGAAATTCTTAGGCAAATGGATAGAATTAGAAAATATCATCCTGAGTGATGATATTTTGTTGCAGTAAATCTCCAACCCAAAAAAGCCCTGTCAAAGAAATCACAACTCAATTGGAATACAAGCTACATGCTTAGATTGGGCAGATCTACCACTACAGTACTCTATTTCCCATCTATGAGATGCCATATAACTTGCAGTTTCTCCAAGCCATGTGCTTTTGCTCCATTCTCGCTTGTCCCTGGCCCACTAGTTCTTCCTCAGCCATAAACCCATGTCATCGGTGATCCCACATTCCAGTAACTAAATGGAACCATCACCCTCAAGATTGCATATCACATTACCCAGTAACCCGGTAAAATCAGGACTCTTAAAACTTAGTTAACCAATCAGATATATGTATCAATAAAATCACAATTTTCAAGATGCCAAAATAATAATTTCAGAGGCAATTGATAATGATAAAAGCTTTATCCCAATATTTCTAACTTGTGAAATCATAGCTACTTGTGGCTGGTAAACGCCACAGGGGTTCACATTGGCAGCCATCTTCCTTCTTCTACCCTGAGTAGCTCACTGTCTCTGCAACTCTTAGCTCCACCTCCCTTTTCCCTCTCCAATCACAGACCTCCTCTGCAATAATGTAATTGGACAGGGAAAATCCTGTGACAGTAACCCAGTCACCAAAGAACACAACATGGTATGCACTCACTGATAAGTGGATGTTAGCCCAAAAGCTCAGAATACCCAAGGTACAATTCACAGACCACATGAAGCTCAAGAAGAAGGAAGACCAAAGTGTGGGTGCTCTCAAAACACTCAAACAAAACACTCAAGGGAGAAAATATGGAGACAAAGTGTGGAGCAGAGAGACTGAAGGAAAGACCATCCAGAGACTGCCCCACCTCGAGATCCGTCCCATATATAGTCACTAAACCCAGACACTATTGTGGATGCCAACAAGTGCTTGCTGACAGGAGCCTGATATAGCTGTCTCCTGAGAGGCTCTGCCAGAGCCTGACAAATACAGAGGTGGATGCTTGCAGCCAACCATTGGACTGAGCATGGGATTCCCAATGGAGGATTTAGAAAAAGAAGTAAAGGAGCTGAAGGGGTTTGCAACCCACAGGAAGAATAACAATATAAACCAACCAGACTCCCCCCACCCACCAGCCCCCAGTTCCCAGGAATTAAACCACCACGGCTCCAGTTGCATATGTAGCAGAGGATGGCCTTGTCTCACATCAATGGGAGGAGACGCCCTTGGTCCTGGTAAGGTTCGATGCCTCAGTGTAGGGGAAAGCCAGGGAGGAAAGGCAGGAGATGATGGGTGGGTAAGCACCTTCATAGAAGCAGGGGGAGAGAGGATGGGAGAGGGGGTTCCTGGAGGGGAACCCTGAGAAAGGGGATAACCTTTGAAATGTAAATAAATAAAATATCCAATTAAAAATATAAAAATTAAAATAAAATATGTGCTTAAAGCATTACACAAAAGAAAGAGTTTTTTGTTTGTTTGTTTGTTTTTCAGAGTAACTCTGCTCTTCTAGTCGGAGAGGGAGGAGAATTAGAGGGGGTAATGGACACTGAAGTAGCTAAAATTCATTACATAAATGCATGAAATTCTCAACAAAAACGTTGTTTCAAAAAATCCCTCTTGCAGTAACATTATTTGATTTGTATTATATATGTTACTATAATTCTTATTTTCAGAGGATGAGCCTATTGTCACTGAAGGAGCTCACAGAAGTTCACTACTGGGGGTCCTTACTGCCTGTGAACCAGCTCACTTTGAGAGATCAGTCATCTCTTCCCTCCTCGTCAAGGCATCTGCAGGACTGTGAGACAAACAATGTCATTTGGGGTCCAGAGGAATTTTACACAAGTCTGTTTCTTAATCCTACGGCTCGTAATTTTGGTCTTTCTTTCCACATGGTCTGGTCACAGCTCTGCTTTTCCCATCAGGCTGCTTCTCTCAACTGCAAAGTGAAATAGACAAAAGGAAGTATTTCTTGGGAACCTACTGGCACAATTTGGCTCCTTAGAGTTTCTCTTTTCTGTCTAGTTCCATTGCACACAAACAAAGAAAGGAGAACCTGTCAAGTCCAGAGATCTCAGAAGTCTCAACATTAGGAGGAGACAGAATAAAAACTTCTAATGTATTTTTAAGCTGCTCCTTTTTTCTTAACATAACTGACCTACATCTTCAAAGAAATGAGAGACATAATTTTGAAAGCAAAATTTTCAATGTAAACTATATTTTGAAGAAGTGATGTCTACTCAAATGTACTTACTTTCATTTCAATGAGCAATAAACTATAATTTTGGAAGGAGTAAAATATTTCATAAAAAAGTATTTTAAAGTTTGCAATGACTCTATCTTCTAAGAAACACTTAAAAATTCACAATTACGTAAAAGTAAACAAATTCCAAGTTAATGAGTATGTTTCTTCCCAACTTCCATAAACTGAAGTTGAAAGGAAATCACTAACGGGCATAGAAGTAAAGAGTTGAAATAAAAATATATCTAAAAGTTCTAAAGAGGATTGGGACATACAAACAATGTCATTTTGGGCAACTGTCAGAGCTCTATTCAGGTGGCCTTCAGCTATAACACTGAACTTGGGCATCAGAGTGGAAGTCAAGGTCATTGCTGGTACTTGGCATCACAGTAGGACGGCAGTGAGGAGAGAAGAGTGTTTTGTGGAAAAATTGACACTATCTCAGGTGTCCTCAATTATAAAATTAGAAGAAATGTTGGAAGATACGGTAAAGTGATTTTTACACACATGAAAGGTAGGAATATGAGAAGTCCAGAGATGACTCCTAGTATTCCTGATCAGCAGCAAATACTTCCCCTGTGGGTCTGCCAGATGACCAAGGGACTGACTACTGGACATTACCTATGGCTTATGGAAATTAGTCCCTAGGCTTTGAGGACTAACTTAAAATGTTTGTGTGTTTTCTCTTGAGTTATTACTTTGAGTTGTCATGTTTACCCTTAAATGAGGAAATGTCATTTTAAAGATTTGATTTCTTTGTGAGGGGTTTGCGTTGTGAATCTATGTATTGGGGGGTGGGGGAGGGGAGTGCTTATGCTGTGTATGCACATTCATGTGCTAGTGTAGGCAAGTGCAAGCCACAGCACACAAGTGCACATCAGGGGACAGCTTGGTGAGTGATCCTTGCCTTCCTCATTGCTTGAAGTACTATCTTCATTGTTTGCTCCGTGTCTATCATTGAGGTTGACTCACAAGCCTTCAGAGATTCCTCTGACGCTGTCTCTCCTTTCACTGTAGAAGCACAGGGTTGTGGGCACAGACTACCATTCTCAGCCTTGCATGGATTTGAACGCAGGCTTTCATGCTGCATGGCAAACACTTTACCCACTAAGTCATTGTCCCAGTACCCTGCCCCCAATTCTTTAAAATAAACAAATTACTTAAAATGTTCACTCATACAGGGTGCAGTGACACATGTCTTTAATCCCCAGCACTCAGGAGAAAGAGGCGTATACATCTCTGTGAGTCTGAGACCAGCCTGGTTAGCGTAGTTCCAGAATATCCAGATCTATATAGTGAGATCATGTTTCACAAAAAAATGTGTTTCACAGCAGGGGTAGCAGGAAATATGGGATAAAAAAATAAGTATCAAGAGTAAGTCCAGGCCCCCACATCAACCCTCGGCTGGACAATCATGCTCATAACTAAACTTATGAAGATTAAAGATAAAAACTGTCTTCTTAAAATCCTTTAATAAAACTAACTTTTAAAATAATTTTTTGTTTCTTTTATTTTATCTTATTTTCTGAAAAGAGAAAATCACAATTCATATAGCAAACAGTACCCCGGATAAGTGGGGGGAGGTTGTACAACTTGCCTTGTCTACACACATAAAAACAATATGAATGCAAAGCATTATTTCATATAAAATAATTATCATGATAGTAGAATTTGAATCTTAGAAGACATGATTTGGATAATGTCAGAGTTTGGGTTTATTTTTTTTCCCTTATTTCAATGGTATTCTGACAATCCATAAGTCAACTAAACACTCTTAGTCTTTGAAGACAATTCTTGTTCTCAATGTTAGAATGGGTAATGCGGAAGTATAAATAGGTACAAAAAAATCAATGTGTCTGTCAAAATATTATAATCTAATTAAAAGAAGTCTAATACAATGGGAAGAAATAAAAATAATTCATTTAACACAACCATATTCTAGTGATATGCTTATTCATTGAATTCTTTGGTTTATAAAAGGTTTGATTTTGTTCTCTTTCTATTCTAAAAGCCTAAGATCTGTATTATAATAAATAGAAATCAAATAAAACTAGCAACAACTGTAGGCATTCCTTTAAAGAATGCAAAAGAGATGGACTGAACAGTCATTAATTACATTTTGCAAAGTAGTATATAAACAATGTCAGTATTTAAATTTTAATCCAAATATAACAAATACTTTAAAGAGGTAGTAAGTTAGATAGCAAATAATTCTTTTCTATTACTCATGCCAGGTACTATTGGAGCAGCTGCTCTGGTACAGACCACACAGTTCCTGTCTGTAACAGAGTTTATATTCTAGAATGAGGGGTATGAACTGAAGACTAAGCATTAAGTTCACTCACGCTACAAAGAAAACAATGAACGGGAACAGGATAACTGTATTCATGACAGGTGTACTGCAAATATACTGTCTTAAAAACAAAAGCTTGCCCACGTGGCTAAGTGGCAAGCAGAATTTGTAAGGAAAAGAACTTGAAAACAAACCCAAGAATCATCAGTCTGAGCCCAGAGACTCAGAATCATTTTTTTTTTTTTACTTAGTGGGTAAAGTGTTTGCCATGCAGCATGAGAACCTGCCTTCAAATCCATGCAAGGCTGAGAATGGTAGTGTACACAACCAATGGTACTTTACACAGCCAGCAGAAGACAACCTGCATTAGAAACAGCCAGAAAGACTAGAGGAATCCGAGAAAGAATCCCTGGCAGAGCTGTAGACAGTGCCCATGACTCCAAATTGTGTAGAAGATATATTAACAGAGCGTGGCCATGCATGAGTTCTGCTTATAAAGTGTTTTTCACAAGTCTGGAGAGCACTACCCCCCAAAAGAGCAGAACCATCGATGGCTGTTGACTTCTCCTTGAAGTTCCACATCTAAAACAAATCCATCTCTCCTCTGCTCGGCTCTTTTGCCTCTGCTGCCCACAGACATGAATGCCTTCTTCCCAGTAGCTCTTGTAAAACAACCTCTCTTCAGTATTTCATGCATGATCAATGGATGACCCCATCCATATGCCACTTGAGGGTTGCCAATCTCAATGCAACCACCTCACTCACTCAAAATCAAAGCAGCTGCAGACCCATCCCAGGCTTTTATGACTACTGAAGTGGGTCTAACCACTGACCAACCAAGTGCTGGAATCACACAGTCTCCTGAAAACCCTGTTTGTTTGATTAAGGGAAAAGAGAATCTACAGAGTAAAGGATACCATAAAGTACTTTACACAAACACTACACTGCTCTTGTTTGGACCCTGATTCAAACCTATGAGGAGAAAGGGGGAAGAGGAATGGTAAGAAGAGGACAGGGTGAAGAAGAAGAAGGAGAAAGGGATACCATTCTTTAATGTTTACTGATATTTAGGAAAGCAGTTAAGTAACGGTACTGCAGTTGTGTGTATGATGCATAGTCTTGCCGTGATACATGTTAAGGTATTTATAGGTGAGATGATATAATATTGCATTTTGTTATCAAACAATGCAGCAGAGGGAGAGATCATAAAGAAAGCAACAAAGGCAGCATTTGTTGAAGCATGCCATATGTATGTGGAACTCATGAGACCATTCTTCATTTTTGTGCACACAACAGGTCTATGTACTAAGTTTTTCCCATGAAATAAAGAAATGATCTTCTCATCTTCTCACAGCTGCCTTTGGTGTGGCATTGTCTTGATCTTTTAGACAACCTTCATTTGCCACATTTTCCATTAAATGTGCTAAAAGAGCCAACATGGCCAGTCTATGTGCTGTCTGGTATCCTGCCTGCTTCTATCATGCTGTATTGGTTTTCTTGGGAATACAACCTGTATGACTGAACTTCTCTTTGCCCAGCTTCTTTACAGTTGGGGCTAGTCAGACCGACCATGTGGGAGCAGCAGGAAAGAGAAAGTGACTCTCTTAGATCTTGTCTATATATCATTTTCCTCTACTCTGGCAATTCTTAAAAAGAGCAAGTTATAGTGAAGTTCTGTATGGGATGCTGCCATTAGACTCTTATCCGTCTCAATGGTGGTAATTTTGTTTTGAAGACACTTTGAACTGAAGTGCTTTGAATGACATATATTGGTGCTTACATTTTTATAACCCTTTCACATAATATTTTAACATTAATGATTCTGGAGTAGCAGTTGCACTTTTGGTGTTCTCTGGAATCAAATATCACTTAGAGTCTTCCCTGCAATAGCATTATGCTAGTCTAGATCCTTTCTCCAAAAACAAAAATAAAATGTCATAAATTATGTAAATATTTCTGCCATTCTTGGAAAATGGTAGGAAGATCTCTCTCTCTCTCTCTCTCTCTCTCTCTCTCTCTCTCTCTCTCTCTCTCTCTCTCTCACACACACACACACACACACACACACACACACACACCATGCAGACACCAAGTCAAAAATGACACTAAAATTATATCACCAAGTAAAATTCCATAATGCCCTATTTTCATTCTTTGCATAACAAAATAATGTGTATGTAGACATACAAAAACAAGCAAGGAGTTACCCTGTTGGTCCGGCATACAGGGACAATTAAAACTGCCTCTCATATGACTCACAATGGAGTCTAGTAAAGTCTGACATTTATATACTCTCCATTTGAAAAGAGCAGAGACAGAACAGATCTTGGATATCAGAATTCTAGACAAAACATTGGAAGTACATTAAAACTTATCATCACCCAAAATCAAGGAGCAAAACCGAGGCGCAGATTCACTGGATTAAGTAGAAGTTTAACAGGATGAATGAAAACAGAAGATCAAGTCAGCGAATCTAACAAATCACAGGGAGAGAACCCATCTGATAATCTGATGGGCAAAGAGTCTGGTCTGTGGCCTTGAAGGGCACTGGAATGATTGGCATAATGTAAAGAATAGCTGGTGATATTAGACTATCACCTAGAAGTGAAGAAAGCACATGCCACTAGCACAAGAATAAAATCCCGAAATTGTCCTTAAAGAATACCACACTTTTGTTGATTGCTTTGACATTTAAAAAAAAAAAATTCCTGTATTTTTATTATTTTATATGTCCATTTTAATCTTATTTTATTTTTACTTATTCACTTTATATCCAACACACTGCTCCTCCCATTCACTCCCTCCCACAATCTTTTCCCCTTCCCCCCTTCTCTGAGAGGGTGGAGGCTCCCTTTGCTATCCCCCACCAGATTGCTTCGAATTTTAAAGAGCACGGTTGTCACAGTAAAGGGATGACTAGTTCTCAGATACTGTTGACTAGAATGTTTGAGAAATCATTCTGTAAGATTCTTTCTTTCTTTCTTTCTTTCTTTCTTTCTTTCTTTCTTTCTTTCTTCTTCTTCCTTCTTTCTTCTTCTTCTTCTTCTTCGTCGTCTTCGTCTTCTTCTTCCTTCTTCCTTCTTTCTTCTTCTTCTTCTTCTTCTTCTTCTTCTTCTTCTTCGTCGTCTTCGTCTTCTTCTTCCTTCTTTCTTCTTTCTTCTTCTTCTTCCTTCTTTCTTCTTTCTTCTTTTTCTTCTTCCTTCTTTCTTCTTCTTCTTCTTCTTCTTCTTCTTCTTCTTCTTCTTCTTCTTTCTTCTTTCTTCTCCTTCTCCTTCTCCTTCTCCTTCTCCTTTCTTCTTCTTCTTCTTCTTCTTCTTCTTCTTCTTCTTCTTCTTCTTCTTCTTCTTCTCCTTCTCCTTCTCCTTCTCCTTCTCCTTCTTTCTCCTTCTCCTCCTCCTCCTTCTTCTTCCTCCTCTTCATTTTTTATTGTATGTTTTCTTCATTTACATTTCAAATGCTATCCCCTTTTCCTAGTTTCCTCTCCAAAACTCCCCTATGCCTCCCCCTCTCCCTGCTCCCCAACCCACCCTCTCCTGCTTCCTGATTCTTGCAATCTTGCTAGCATGCCATGAGAAGGTAGGCTGCCATGTGTGATGTGTCATATGAATATATTAAGTGGAGAACGCTCTGAAGGATCAGAAAGGAAGGCACACCAACTCAGGTTGTGCTGGGAGACACAGACTAGAAAGTTTGCGGAGATGGCACATCATTATCAGACCAGAGAGAATTAGGCTCACTATTGTTCCCCTGTCAACTCTTCCAGAGTTCTCTTCAAAGTTGTCCACGCACTGGAAAGTTGTGAGGGGATTCTCCATCACAGATGATAAAAAGTTAAAAATAACAAAAAAGGATGGAATTAAATGTCGCTTTAAGAGGTGGTGTTTATATGATATTTCATAAGTTTCTGGGATGTAGAAACTTCCAGTCTCTGGAAATAACATAATTTCTGGAAATAAATAACTAATCAAATTATGTACCCTCTCAGCATAATTATGACTGAAGGAGAATAACATATTGGTAGCCTGCCTAAGATCAGGAGGATGGACCAAAAGACTTCAAGTTCCTTCTTGATGATGGTTGGTTGGGGGTAACTTCAGGGAAGAACAGTCTACTGTTATGGCTCTTGGATCGCTGAGAGGCTTAAACAGAGCTGAAAAAATAGTAGATTAAATGAACTCATCATGATAGCTTAAATACGCTCACACTAAAATATCCGAGGATGTGAAAAATCAGTTTCTACTGATCTTGTAGCTATTATCTGCTATACTTGGCAAAATCAGCCCTGGTGTAGTCCTAGCTCTGAGGCGGGGGTTTGAGTTTCTGATGAGGTCTGTCTCTTTAAAGGTGCTATTAAGAGTACCTCGGAGTTCTGAGCAATACCATCTCTTTTTAGATCTGTCCATTCATCAGGATCCCTTGCCAGAATTTGTTAGGTAAACATGATTGACAGACAGCCATCTTTATCCTTTATATGGCTGGAGGTCAGCCATGGTGGAAAGTAATGCTTTTTTAATTAGCTGTTAGGGGATTGAGTTTCCTTTGTGTGGCTGGCACAACGTTCACTCAGCGCCAGCAACCAAAGTAGATATCGCCCCGGCCTTGCATGTTCAGTATAACTCAGATGACTGAAGAACAGTCATAAAAAATTCATATTGGAGTTGTTTTCTAAAAAAAAAAAAAAAAAAAATTTGCACAGCTGGCAAAAAATATTATGGAGAAACATACTTGAAATAACAGAGTTCTCTGACAGGAAAATGAGTTACATTTTTAAGGGCTGTTCTGGCAAATGGTGGTTATAAAGAGAAAACTGTCAGATCATTTTTTTTTCTCTTGCAAAAATAAAACAAACAGTTTTTAACTGTAATGTGCAAAAATATAATTTCCCTCCTAGGAATTGTTCCTTCCATTGAAGGGTAAAATAAATCCCTGCAACAGTTTTGGTTTGGCAGAGTTTACAAAAAGTAAAAAGAAATACACACAAGGCAAGCATTCGTGACTAATTGGAGGGCACCGGACCTCCGAACTCCTTGCCCATCTTTAGTGAGCCAGGGTGCTCACTTCAAAAAGCTCTTATGCTTCTGGTGCCTAAAACAATTAATTCAGTAAAATGCAAAACCACTGTGAAATGAAAAATGGGTGTGCTCAAAGTATTAATACACATTTAAAACACGTGTTTTTCATTTGAATGTAAAAATTATTGGGCTACAAAAGAAACACTTTTAAACTCACAATAAACTCTGAAGTCGTTTGAGAGGACAGTGATTAGAGGTGATATAAGGGCTAACATATTGAGATCCTGAAAGGAATTTTCTACATTATAAATCTTAGCTAAAGTCAATGATTTGTGTACGGAATATAAGTACATGCACAGCCCGCCTCTGCTTTCCAGCCCCATGTCTAAGTAGTGTTTTGACTTTGTTCTCAGTTCCTTCTATATCTGCTCTTGGTTATTTTTTTTTTTTGTCTTGGGTTCATTATAGCTAAACACAGTTCCTCCACTCCTTACGGTGAAACTACTTTTTGATCCATTACCCTCCCCTTGAGGTCTTTTTTCCTCGTGAGGTTTTCTTGCCTCAGGTTTTTAAGAGTTAGAGTGGTTTGAAAGAGTAGAAATCTAGAGGCAAAATGCCTGGGTTTGAATCCCAGTTCTCCTGTCCACGAGCTTCAAGAATTAGAGAAAATTACACAAGCTCTTTGGAACTCAGTTTCCTGTTTTGTTAAAAGATTCTCAGAAGGCTTTGCTTACTAGATTTTCTTTTAAAAAATTAATGAGAAAATTTATGTGAAGCTAGAAATTTTTTGCAATACATGGAATTTGCAGTGGTTACAAAATGTACACTGTTAATCGAACACACTATCATGTATAGCTAAAAATCATTTTAGTAACAGACCAATATTTGTAAGTAATTTGCTGGATTTTCTTCCTCTCTCTTTCTCTCTCTCTCTCTCTCTCTCTCTCTCTCTCTCTCTCTCTCTCTCTCTCTCTCTCTCTCCTTCTTCCTTCCTTTCATTCATTCTGCCTCCATCTCTATATAAACAAAATACTGAGTTCTGTTTAGGAGAGGGAGAAAATCCATTTCAGAGGTTAATAACATCTATAACTCTGTGTAGGTCCTCAAGACAGAAAGTCTGTCACGCCAAAACTTGATTACTTATAACTTCTTCTTTTATATAATTAGGCTCCAGAAAAAAAATTTCAATTCATTAGTAAGCTTATGATTTTTCCTCTTTTGAGTGACCTAGTAGTTATATAATTTAAACAAACAGCCCACTGAAGCAAACAGTTCTTAAAAAGAAATGACTACAAGACCAGATGAAATGCCCAGTGTAAAATTTAAATGAAAACAATCAAAGCAACATCTGGAGATGAAGCCCACTGGTTTTACATTCGACATCAGGCGAGGGAATGCTCTCTTCCTGCGCTGTGCAGCTTCAGGCAGAAAAGATTGGTCTGTACAACCTGGAACACAGACCATACATATTTGACATCACTTTCATTTTTAGCTTGGTAAGGTTGAGTTTTTCCCACAAAAGGATCATAATGGTTGTCAAAGAAATCCACATATAAAATTTGTTTACCACAGTTTAAACAAGCCATTTAATCTAGAGCTGGTCTGGCTGCCTGTGCCGACGCTGAGGGAAAGCACCAACAGGGTTACATGGTACTCATGGTACAAAGTCATGCTTTCTCTCCATCTTTAGTCAAAACAAGGCATCTCTGCTTTGTATATGAGTGGGAACCAGAGGTTATGTATAAAGTAACTTCAGACGGGGAGGATTGGGGGTAGGGGGGCAGGATCTGTTTCCACCATATCTGTTCAGTACCTGATGCCATGCTTGGTAAACTTACAACCTTATTTGACAGATGGGATGAGAACAACAAAGGCTGCAGACAGGAATGTCTGGATCTGTTAGGAAACAAGTCATTGAATAAGATTTTAAATGATAATTTCAGAAAGAGATGGGGAGGGGGCTCTGCTAGGGTGACAGCCTTGTCAGTAGAATGCTTGCCTTCCAGGTAAGAAAGATGAACCCTAGGATTCTGCCCTAGCACTATAAGAAAAAATAAGAAGAACCGGGGAACTAGTGGCCACTGGGCAGCTGATAGCTGCTGAGGGAAGCAAAGTCATATTTGCTGGTGGAGGAGGCAGTATGTTTAAAAGATTAAATCATTATGTTTAGCAAGAAAATAGATAAAATGACCCTTTGTGTCCTTAGGCCTCTCTCTTCTTTGGATTATGTGATTATTATAGTGCCTTGCCTGAAACAGCTAACATTCCCACTGTATATAGCCCCAGCCATACTCAAATACTAGCGAATACATAGAATTGTAAATGCATCATTTTAGTTTTAAAATCTTGCTGCAGGAAGAGTTTTAAACTGTGTATTTTTCTTCTGCCTAACTCCTGTCGCTGCAACCTACGATTTGAAGAGAGAACGCTACTGCTCCAGCGATCCATCTCATTGTATCTGTCTTCGGTTTGCTGGAAATGTATAAACACGCGCTGCATTATGGGACCAGTGGCAAGGAGCACACCTGTATAAATGGAGTCTATCTACTGCAATAACTCACCCTTCCCCCACGCACTTATATAATAATCCTGGCTTTCAGAAGACTAATCACTACGCGCCATCTACACAGCATCTAATTTCCTCATCAAATTTCTCTGCTGGGCTTAGCCATGCTTGCCAACCTCCCAGCGCCCCCTTCAATACCTGGGTTTATTCTTAGTGTCTCGCCAATAAACATTCCTAAGAGCAAACCCGGGAAAGAATGAAGTCCGGGGTTTCTTTATCGCTCCCTCTTTCAAGAAGGGTTTTCTGCTCACACGCCTGGGAAAGGTCACAGGTAATATTGG
The DNA here is from genome assembly GCF_978045245.1 of Mus caroli. NCBI lineage: Eukaryota > Metazoa > Chordata > Mammalia > Rodentia > Muridae > Mus > Mus caroli. The sequence goes on from NW_028227264.1 coordinate 20,923,199, forward strand.
CTGGTCACTTTCGGGTGGCGGGATTGGGTGAGCACATTGGGCTCTTTTGTTTAATCGTCTCACCGACCACCAAGGGGGCCTGTAAGCTGCTGGGAAACCACTTAGAAAAGCAAATGGATCATTATGTCCAGCCCAGGTTCCCTCCAAGAACAAATTAAGTTGCTAATATTCTTTTTCAGAACAGTTGCAGATTTTCTATACACACTCATCTTCATCTTGCTTGTGCCGTATGTGTTCCCACATGTTCACAGAGAGTTCTTTTTGTAGTGGAGGAAAGTGCCATGAAATGGCTTTTCATACTATTTTTACAACAGAAATTTGTTTATTTAAACCTTTTTCCATTATGACTGGGGTTGTAACTCGGAGGTAGAGTACTGGTTTAGCATGTGCAAAGTCATGAGTTAGAGTTCATCAGAGCCCACTACAAAATGTTTGCCTTTCTGGGTGCTCACAAGGAATAAAAGACCTTCAGGAAACCATAGAAAAAGTACAATTGTTGGGCTGTTCATTTATAAAATAAGCTTAGGAGGATTTAGGAGGTATCTATCTCAATGGCAGAGTGCTTGCCTGGCACACACAGGACCCTGGGTTCAATCCCAGACACCCATTCCTCTTCTAAAATAGTACTGGCCTAGGGCACTGCACAGGCTGTACTATGTCTGTCCAAATAAGGTATGTTGGAGTTCTAATTCTTTCCATCCTATAGCATGGCACTACTTGAAAATGAAGTTTTTACAGACGTAGTGTAGCTTGTTGGAATCACAAAAGTGGGCTCTAGTTCAGTATGGCTAGTCTTTTATCAAAAGGGAAACTTGCATACAGGCACACAGAGAGAGGCCATATATAAAGATAGAGGTAGAGATATATAGATGGAGGCAGATGTTGGGGTAGAAAAGCAAAGCAAATGCTGGTTGCAAAGAAACGAGCAAGTGCTCAGAGTGATGCAGGAGGAAAATTTACCCACAGTGTTTATTAAAAGACAGGCATGTTCATACCTTGAGCTTGGACTTCCAGCCTGCAGATTTGGGAGATAAATTTCTATTGTCTAAGCCAACTGCTTGGAAGTTGGCTACACAGTGCTAGGAAACTAATGATGATTCCCAAATGTATTAACAAGGTGGACCTGCTTCCTGCTTGATTCTGTGTTGTAATAACTTTCTTTTTATAAGAATTCAACATGTGCCTTCTTGCATCATATAGTATTCTGCATCAAACAAGTGTCCCTGTGCCCTTGGAAGCCAGAACGACCTGAATACCAAGCTTCCCCAGCCCGACTCTATCACTATGTGTGGAGGGACTTTCCTGGGCACTGTCCTGAGTTCAGCAGCATCCCAGTGGCCTTGTCTCTCTAGATGCCCACAGTGCTGTCTCATGAGTTGTGGCAAACTTTCAGATATTTTCAATTGTCCAATGAGGGAGAGGGCTACTGTTTATAGACATTCAGGAAGCACAAAACAAACAAACAACAACAAAAAAAAAAACAACATGAGTTATACTTAATACTCCCTAATCCTCAATTTTCCTGGCTGTCAGACTTTTTCCAAACTTTTGTGAATGATAACCTTTTGGAAAATAAAACTTATTTAACTATACTACCAACAACTAAAGGCCAGCCACTATTATCTGGGTTGAGGTGGTGTCTCTTAGACATACAAACCTTTCTATCACAGCCATGAGACTGACCTCAGAAAGTTATCTCCCTTCATGACTAAAGAGTAAGACATTGATAAGTATGTCCTTCACTCTGTTGTTGAATTTTAAAAGTTTGTGTGTAGACACCACTGAGTTGAAAAGGAAGGAGAATCTTGCATGGAGTCAAGATATCTTGGCACAGGTATAAGTCAGTAAATGTTTATTAAAACACAGAATGGCTCTTGTTCCTAAGAGATGGAAGATAAAAAAATGGTTTTATACTATATATTTTCAATTCTAAATTATGAAATTGATCCCAAATTGAAAGACTTTCTTTACTTATGGTCGCCTTATACAGGATATTCTCACATTGTTGTCTGGATAGAGAACTGGAATGTGCTGCTGAGATTTTAGACTCTAGGTAGAAGTGAGCTAGATTTACAGTTGTAGCATGGAGCCATTTTTTGACTGTTCCTAAGTCTGAACCAGCCTTTTGTTCTGTAATATAGAAATATTAGATAGAGTTATTATGGGAATAAAAACAGGTAGATAATACTCATTGAGATTGGCTTGGTAATAAGAGCGCAGCAGCTAATTACTGCTTTTAAAGTAACTCATTTTCCACACTGGTCAATGTAAACATTCTCTCTTAAGTCTTTATAAATGTCCTCCTACAGAGATTGTTTTTCGTAGTTTTCTATAATAAAAACAAACAAGGTCTTTCTAAACTAAGTCAATCAGCCATTTTGTGAAAGAAAATGTGGTTTTTAGAGTTTGCAGCTCAATAACGTTTTCTTATCTACAGGCTTCTGCCCACTGTGGAACGCAAGTCGACATAAATGCCATGTTATCAGCTGACCATCACTATTCCAACAGAACTTTACTGACTGAAGCGTGGCAGTGGTTGGGGTTTAGGTGTTGGCCGTGAGGCCCACATTATTCTGTAATGAAGAAGTAGCTGTGACTTTGCATGCATCATCCGCTCATGCATTTATGTAACGGCTTTAGCTAAAAAGAACTTCAGATGAAAAGCACGCCAACCTTTTCCATGAACATTTTATAATATCTACTGAGAACAGTAGTGATTGCACTGCATTTGTCATCCACAGCATGGCATCGGGGCTGAAGACATCATGATTCGTTGCCATAGAGAAAATCTTACATACCGCTTCTGCTCATGTAAGGCATGTCTTGTCACAAGCCTGCTACACCATCTCATCCACGGTGTGGGCTGCCAGTCTCTGTTGGGGTCTGTGGGTGTGTGTGGTTCAACCCTTTTCATGCTGATCTTATGAAAAGCACATGGAGACTGATTTCTTGGTTAACCTGTCTACTGCCTCAGAAGCTCTTATGGTGAAGCCTGAACCAGATTCAAAATGTCAAGGGCCCAGTACTGGATGCCTACGCCATCTGGAAACTACACTCAACTCACTGTTCTAAACTTGAACACTCTGATCCAGACTTGGCTTTGGATCACCAAAGAAAATCTGAAATAACCTTGAGGCAAGGAGCATATCTCAAAGACCAGTGTCCAAAACACAAAAACAAACTTAGAAGCATTGACAGCTCTGCCATTTATTTCCATTCTTAGCAAAGTAGAAGGAATTTGTAAAGTAAGGAACATCTTTTCAAAATCCTCCTTCGCTAGGGTTGACTGGTGTGAACACTATTAGTTAGTAGCAATTAATTACATGCAAGAATTATGGTGATTTTTGCTTTTGGATCTTCAAAGTTCTCTGCTTCCCCCACAAATTCTCTGCAACAAAACCCCTAACCCTGGTACCTATGCCTCCCTTCCTCTCCATTCTAAAGCCAAAGTTCAACCTGGTGGTGAGCCAGGCTCCTCTTTAGAAGGAAATCCCCACCAAAAGGTGAAGAACCTTCACAAATAAGATTATTCAATCCCAAACATACTGTGTGATGTCAATACAGGCTGTGTTCTGAAGCTTTAAATTATAATCCAAACTTCTCTTCTTCCTGAGAGATGAGAGAGCATCTCTGAATCTAAGCCAAGCAAGAAAATGAGATGCTTGACAAGAAGCACACAATAACCATGGCCACCATTTATAATTTCATGTTCCTTGGGGCGTTCACAATGTGGGCGTGTGTTCTTGTGAGTGCCAGTCCTGTTCATGTTCAAGCCCTAGAAGTCATCTTGCAGACCGAGAGTATACTAGCCAGCTATTGCTGCATGAAAGTAACACGTGCTTGCATCGGGGCTCACCTGTCCCATGCAGCTTAGCACAGTCACTGCACACAGTCTTACAGACAGAAATCAAGATGTCAGCTCTGCTCCCACCCCATGTGGTATGCACATCCTCCACCCACCTGTAAATTCAAGCCTTGCTTGTCTCCCTGAGTTTGTCTCCCTGACATCCTTGTTTCCTTCCTGGGTTCCAGCTGAGGGGCCTCTTACAGGACACTCGGGTTCACAGGCTCTCACAACATGGCTGTTTTGACAATATCCAGAGAAATTCTATGACTTCAGGGAAGTCTTCTTGCTAGAGAGTTCACGTAATTTGAATAATCTCTTTTTTTTTTATTAACTCAGTCAACTAATCAAGGAGGGGGTTGAACCACGTCTTCAGTAGCATTCATTCACCCTTAAGAATACAGCATAACATCCCACCATCGTTATAGCCCTCACCCACACTCAATGGGAAAGAATGCAGTGGATATGGATTCCAGGGTAGGAATCCAGGGAGCCATCTTGGAGACTACTGTAAAGACACTGGCAACAAATTATCCAAAATTTCTATATATAAATGTGTGCTTATGTACATGTGCACACCACACACACACACACACACACACACACACACACACTTTATTCTCTACATGCACACACACATGCATATCTATATTTATAGTCTAACAAGACCATGCATGCTCCAACAAAGTCACAAGTCCTAAGCAGTCCCCTGAGCAGTTTACCAATTAGAGACTTTGCTCAATAACATGAGCCTATGAGGGCCACTCTCATCCAAGCCACCATATTACATAACTGTTATAAAGTTTAATTTATAATTCTGGCACAGATACTAAGACCGATTAAAAATAAATAGAATGCTCTAACAATATGCTGGAGTGAAACCTATTAAAACGTTTAAATTGTTTATTTCTTGGAGTTTTCGCTTAATATTTTCAGATTCTGATTGATAGTGAGTAACAGTCCTGGGAGCAAGAGGTAACACACATGTTATACATGTTCTCCATCCTCACACACATATACAGACACCCAGTTTTGGTGGCGAGCTCCAAAACTTCTAAAAAACATGCACACACATAGAGCTCTTACTACTCCTTTGTCAAGGCTATTCATTCAGTGGTGGATTCAGGGCTGCTTGTCTTCCTGTTCAAAGAAGTAAATCCCACAGACTGCCCTCTTGATGGGGACTGGAACCCAGATAGGCTTTTCAGAGAAGGCATTTCTCTCTTGCCTGGGAAACTACAAAGTGAATTTGAAACTATGGGCAACACCATGGCGGTCACATGGATAAGATTTTTAAGAGAGAGGGAGAGATGAAGATCTGAACTATTCGGTGCCGTTCAACTGTTTTCTACATACTAGATCAGCAGACTATTTCTGATGTCCGTACCCACCCATTCTCAGCAGGAGATAGGACAGAATATGCTCTGTATATGACCCATGTGAGCCCCAGATCAAGAGGACAGTATTTGCATAAACAGAATCCTAGAGACCATGTCATCACTATCTCTCTCTTCCTCCTCCTCCCCTCTCTGCCCTCCAAGCCAGTCGGATCGAGTTTCCCGGGCTACCTTCCATGAACATCAAGGAATGCAGCAGAGACGAAAGTTACATCGACACCCACGGTGCCACGGCAAGGGAAAACTGTTTGTACACTCTTTTCATTTCTCGGTATGGACAAGCATCTGAAGACTTTGCACCTGTTCTCGTTAGCCCTGGCAAATGCAGCGTGCATTTATATTAATAGAACGATGTTTTCATAACAGAATGGGTGCGCAGTAATCCTGGCACACACACTGGATGCTCTCATGAGCGCGGGCGAGGGTGGGGGTGGGGGAGGGGTGACTCTTACATAAAGTCCCATGGCAATAATACAAGACCCGGACTCCCAAGCTACATCCCCAGAACAGTTAGGAGAGGATTTTTTTTTTCTGGAATGACTAGGCTTCCGTCTTGGAAATCCAATTAGATACTTGATGAAGAGGAAAATGTGCTGTATGCAAACGGGTTTTTCATGGGTGTCTCAAAGCTGGGAACCCTTTGGGGCTCCATCTCCTGTTTCTCTAATTTGAGTCTTATCTCCCCAGAATGGAGTTGAGAACCGGTGAGGTCATCTTTGGCTCAATTCCTGAAAGTTTGTTTTGAGTCGCCAGTGTAAATATTGCCCGTCCAATCTGTACATTTGCACAAATTAACTGAAACCAGCTACCCAATTCCTTGTTCATATTTGTATCTTTTGATTAAGCCTGACAGCTGTAACCTCATTAGCCCTCCTCTGGTCACGGCAAAACAGCTGTCAGAGTAGGGGGAAGTGGATTCACTCAAGTAGTTCTCTAGACCAGGCACATTAAAATCGATAGGGGCACTAAACGGTTCTGTTATGCTTCTAATTCTAATTTCTGTTGTGTTGTGTCCTTTCGCCTAGATACATATCGGGAACCTAGAGTCAGCCAGTCATCTATGGAGAAGGCCAGGCTCTGTATCTTACAGGGAGAATATGGGTTTTACCTGAAGATATCAGATCTGCATTCTTTGGAATGGGGCTTTAGCATGTACTATATAACACAGACAATTTTAAAATATTAGCTCGTGATGTGTTTTTTGGCATGAGACGTTTTGTTAATTTTGACAGAAGGCCAACAGAGTCATAACTATGGAAGTAAGAAAGCCCCTGCAGCTGGTGCTCATGGGAGCTGGAGATAAAAAGTGAGGGGAGTTAAAAACACTCCGATGGGAGTGTGGTTTTCTTCAACAGGACACAAAGCCCTTGGAGTGAGTCCTGTTAGGTTCTGCAATAATCTGCACGAAGGAAGGAGGCAGAGAGAGTTCTCGATAGCTATTCTTTTAAACCCGGGGGCTCATGGGAGACTGTTTTCTATCCAGCAAGGTGTTGAAAAGGACAGTGAGGCTCGAACAGATGTCATGAGAGGCATTCTCTCCCAGGTCTTTTACTGGAGTTGGGGGAAAGGGGAGCATGGCAAACAGGAAAATACTCTGGCGAACAAAAAAGATCTGGAGACCTCAGCTCAGCTCTGGTCCATATTCTACCACATCTCACCCAACTGACCACGAGGAAGTCCACTTGGTCCACGAGGACCACATCCTCCCGGGTCCTGCATCTGTAGACTCATTTGGAAAAACGGGAGACTTGCTAGCTGTTGGCAGTGCTCCTATTTATCTGCAGCGATCAATGACTTCTTGTAGCATCCAAGTACTACACAAAGATATTCCACGATGGTGCAAGGTGAATTTATGCACTAACGGTCTAGCTTGGGGGCAATTCTTTTTCTACTCTTTCTTAGGGCCCATTAGCTGAAAATGTAAACAGGTGCTGTCCTTTGGCACCCCCTGGTGGTGTCAATAGCTTTTACATCTGTCTGGGGTGCAGGTCGCTATTTACATAATCGCGAAAAATCCTGCAGGGACTTCTTCATGTTGTCTTGTAGCTTCCAATCCACTGCATCTTAGAGGCTGAGGTGAATGTGGCCATTATACAGGGAAGCTGTATCATCGGGGTCAACATCCCATCATGGGCATCAACGTTATAAAGCAGAACAAAGTTGAAGAATTCACCTAGTAGCCGACTGCTACTTTCAGCACTGTGAGAAAATATAGGAAATATTGAAATATTAGTGCAAGGCAAATGCTTCCTTTGTGAGTGACTTTAGAATTTCCAGAAATATTAAATAAGACATGCTGGCATGTGTTTTTCTTAAAAACAGGTAGTGGTAATGAGACCATATTAAATTTAAATCTTTCCTAAGTCCTTTTTTTTTTTTTAATTTTTTTCTTCAATTTAAGAATCATTTAAAAAGAAAACTTTAAAACTCAGAAGTCAGCTAAAAGAAATAAACGTGGGTTTCTGTTAGGGAATGAGAGGTAAATGTATTTTAATTATTGTGAATCGACAGAAATAGAACTGTTTCAATCATGGTGGTTTGATAGCAATTACATTATGCTTTTGGTAATCCCATGAATCCCTTATTGTGTTTACAATCATATTTGTTCCCTTTCATTCTGAAACTATATTGAAGACCAGCTTTTAAAAATGTATTGATCCATTATAAATTCACATAGTGACATTTTAGTTTGAATGACTGCAATTGAGATGATATATTACTGTCTAAAGCAAGCAAGCAAACATGCGGTAGAGAAAAATTATGTATTCTTAGTGACTAAGATTGCTGATGTAGGCCATACTGTGTGGTGATGCTAAGTGATTTCCAGGCTCCTTCATTTCCAGGCTTTGGGTTGGTATAATTACAATAACTACAGCTGCTCTGTGTAGCTTTAAAAAGAAACAGTCATAGGAAAAAGAAAAGTCAATATTCCCTAAAGGAGAAAAAGGAGTTTCTTTGCCTGTGTTTCTGGCAAAAGGCTGTTAACAGTTGTATCAATATAGTTTGACCAGGATTGAAATACATATATTTCAATGTGACATACATGCATATACATCTGCGTCTCAGAGATTTGTTCTGGGAAATCTGCTTTTGCTTCCAATGCTTTGTCTCCTCTCAACCACATTTACAGCATTTTTGAAGTTCTTTATGAGCACTTTGCCTGCCTCTCCACACTCCTAAATATTCCCCTCTGCTCCTCATGACCAGCCATGTTTTCAGTCTTGGTTGGCCAAAGAATAAAACATTAGTTCACCTCAAAGGCTGCCATTAAATTTACCTCATTTATTGGCCACCAGGAGTTGTGCCCAAACTACTGAGGTCAGTCCTAACTACAATGTTATGGAGGTTCCCAGAGCCCCTCATTGCTTCCCTGCTTACTGGCTGAGGAGCCTCTTGAGCCAGGTAAATCCTACTGTTGACATATTGGTACCACTGCCCTTAGAGCAGCTTTGATCCACTACCCTGCTCCTACAATTTGGGGATCTATTATACTGCTTGTTTTAAAAAGTAGCCAGGTATGAAGAAGTTAGGGAAACATGGTTACTACTGGATGAATAAGCTGTGTGTCGTGGACACTGGCACGACTGGACCATCAGGCTTAAGGAAAATAAAGCCTGGCAGTCCTGCTGTCTGCGTGGAACCATGTTTCCTCTGCTGCTTTTGAGTGATCAGCAGTAACCTGCTCACTCACTAGACGCCATGCTGGCTCTCACTGCAGAATGATGGCTCAGCTGGGACTCTGTTGGTTTTCTTCATCATCACATCAGTTTGTCATTCTGTAAAAATGTGAATTTTCTCAGCACTGGGACTGACTGTAGCAACCTTGAGATCTTGGATACACTGTTACATACACGCCTGGCCTGTCTGCTACACTGTGACACACTGCCATGCCTGGGGTGTCTGTTACACTGCTACATACTATATTGCCTGTACCATCTGCAACACTGTGACATACTACCAGGCCTAGAGTGTCTGCTTGTATTTTTAATAGACTGATTAAAGATCATATTCAATATAAAGGAGGGATTTCCTTTTTGTTATTAAACCAGGCTCATAAAACTAAGCCAGAAAGAAAACCCTTGAATCTGAATAATCATTTTATTTATAGACTGTTACATGGGATCAGGCAATAACCCCTTAAAGATTCCTGTTTTAAGCAGCTCACACATGCCTCTCTCAGCCTGACCTGGAGTGACCAGGTTGGATGGTCAGAGCCCTCACATCGGAGTGCTGATTCAGGCCTTCGCTCCCTGCTGCCAATAATAGATCATCGAGGTGCCAGATTTAGTGGTGGTTTCCTCTGATGTGGATACCTGTCCAGCAGGAATTGGAGTGTGACCACAAGCCATTTTCCTCAAGCCACAGAGTAACTGTCAGATGGTAATTGCTCATAGTCACCACTCAGCTCAGCAGCCGTCCAGGGAAGCACTTCCACGGCCTATGTTCTTCCTACAGAGAATGGGATTTTTCTCACTGCACTATCATTCACAGGGTTGTGAAAATTCAATGTTTGATCTCTAAGTCTTTGAAAAAAAATCATCCAAACAGGAAAAACAACAAATTTCACCTCTTTTCTTCTCTACAACTTGGTTCTTTTTAGTTTTACATGAATAATTGTCTGTCTTAATATTTTCATGTATTTCAATAAAGGTCATATCAGTAAGGACTAAATGTTTTAAAATCACAAATTTTGGTCATGTCCTGCCTTTTTCTTAGAAGGAAGGATACGTTTTTACTTAGAGTCTCTTTCTTGATTAGGAAAATAGCCTCTATTTTCTTCCCTTAGAGAATAAGCCAGGGTATTCAGCACAGATGGCACAATGCTATCCAGAAGGCCATGCCAGGAGTGATCACAATGATAATTCAGGGTGACTGATCATTTCAGACTAGAGGCTTCTGTCGAGTTGTGTTGAGCTGGACAAAGTGTTTCAAGTTACATGTTAACAAGACAACCAGGGGTTTACTCTGAGTGATTCTTGACTCCTGGATAGAATTTTCTGGGAACCTCAAGTTACACAAACTTGTTTTTTGTTTCCCATAAACATGCAGCATTTCCATTCATAGGGTAACTGAAAACATTACTGCTTAAACCACAAATTGACATAAATGATTATCTGATCCAAATAATTAACTAAATATAAACATGTAAATATAAATGCACATTCATACATACTTGTGTGTGTGTGTGTGTGTGTGTGTGTGTGTGTGTGTGTGTGTGTGTAAGAAAACAGTCAAATATATAATCAATCAGTCTGTGGTATCTGTCCATGAGGAACTGGTTTCAGGATCCACTTCTGACTCCAAATTCCATGGGCCTTCACATTCCTTATATAACGCAGTGTAGTATTTGCATTAACCTATGGACATTCTTCTGAATACTTTAATTCAGGTCTAGATTACTTACAGAACACAGTAGAACTAAGTGGTTGTTACACTATATTATTTCAAGATGACGAAAGGGAAGAATAGCTTCAATACAGATTCAATACAGATGCATTTTTTCTGAATATTTTTGATCTGTAATTGGTTATATCTATATATTTGGAGCCCAGAGATATGGAAAGCTGATTATACACAAGCACACATATCCACACATAAACACACAGGCACACATACACGTGCACACACACTCACAAGGGGAATAGTCAAGTATGTTCGCAGTTAAAGTGATTCATATCTGGCTGTGAAGTTTAACATACACTCAATGGCGAAGAAAAACTAAGTCATCTAAGATTTCCCCAAAGTGAGAAGTCAGATGATTAATGATTTAGAAGCTATATTATTTCTGTTGGCTGTGACTGGGAGGTTTTCCTGTAATTAAAAGAAAAAGGCATAAGCATTTTTCATGTGAATGAATTTGAATTCTGCATTTTAGCTTAGAGTCAAACATGCAATTGTAATTTTTATTACTAGGCCCTGAGGTTCATATGGTCTAACTCATTCATCTTATAGAAGAAAACAATGACAACCAGAGAAACTCTGAGAATCCCCCTTGGCTCACACAGTTGAATCATTCGTGACCAGTGAACTTCAGTTTCTCTATGGCTGTCTCTTTTGACAACACCACAAATGTTAATCTAGAGGTTTGTGTGGCCCTACATGACATCAGTGTGGCTTCCTCCATGGCTTGTCTATTATAGAAAACCCAACTCAAAAAAGTTATGATCAAGCCCACTCATTTCATTGACCCATAAGGTTGACCTCCAAGTGCTAGAACTACTTTTTACTGCACAGTCAAGTCACCTTCTGAGTAGACTACCCCAAAACTTGTCACGTTCTAAACTTCCCAATGTTCATGTTGCCTGAAAATACTGACCCAACATAACAGGACAATAGGTTAAGTTTTCATAGACCAATCAAGAGACTAAATCATCTTTCATGTTTGTTTGAAGACTAAGAATGGGTTCCAAGGTCCCCTCTTTATGCTTCCTTGATTTATCAAAGTGTTTTGTAAATAAGTCAGTTAGAACCAATTTCTGATAGTCATTTTAATTGCTATATTTCCTCAGACTCAAAGGAAGAGCCACATATAAATTTTTCTTCCTAAAAAGAAAGCCTCGCTGGCAGGCAAGATATTTGGTCTCTGTGGCATTGTCATGGAGACCTGATGTATTTTTAACATCCTTGTTTTGTCCTTGTTTTAACTGACACTAGTAATTTGAGAAATGTCGAGGGCACCACTGAATATAAATTTGAAGGAAAATAGCACTTCCAACTATATTGTTAGAAGTGGGGTGGATATTTAATCAAAGATGAATCCAAAAGTTTAGATTCTGTGTGGAGGCATGTACTTCTATGATATAGTCCCCTTGTGATGCTGCAGCATGCCCAAGAATCACATTACTGTTTGTAACCACCTGTGCTATGAATGATAGCTCTCCACTTTACTCATTCAATGGCCCTTTTATAACATTGTTGAAGTTTCAGTACAGAAAAACGCTCAACTACATTATTTTGTAGAAGAGAATACTGAGGCCCAGAGAGGCAAAGCTCTGCACTTGTGTCTTCAGCACACATTACAGTTCTATTTGAGACCAGATTTTAAGTGCTTCGTTGAGCAATGTTTCTTCTCTTCAAGTGATTGATCTCTATTTTTTTTTAATATTTTATTAGGTATTTTCCTCATTTACATTTCGAATGCTATCCAAAAAGTCCCCAATACACTCCCTCCCCACTCCCCTACCCACCCACTCCCACATTTGGGCCCTGGCATTCCCCTGTACTGGGGCATATAAAGTTTGCAAGTCCTATGGGACTCTCTTTCCAGTGATGACCTGCTAGGCCATCTTTTGATACATATGCAGCTAGAGACAAGAGCTCTGGGGTACTGGTTAGTTCATAATGTTGTTCCACCTATAGGGTTGTAGTTCCCATTAGCTCCTTGGGTACTTTCTCTAGCTCCTCCATTGGGGGCCCTGTGATCCATCCAATAGCTGACTGTGAGCATCCACTTCTGTGTTTGCTAGGCCCCGGCATTGTCTCGCAAAAGACATCTATATCTGGGTCCTTTCAGCAAAATCGTGCTAGTGTATGCAATGGTGTCAGCGTTTGGAAGCTGATTATGGGATGGATCCCTGGATATGGCAGTCTTTAGATGGTCCATCCTTTCGTCACAGCTCCAAACTTTAGCTCTGTAAATCTTTCCATGGGTGTTTTGTTCCCAATTCCAAGAAGGGGCACAGTGTCCACACTTTGGTCTTCGTTCTTCTTGAGTTTCATGCGGTTAACAAATTGTATCTTATATCTTGGGTATCCTAAGTTTTTGGGCTAATATCCACTTATCAGTGAGTACATATTGTGTGAGTTCCTTTGTGATTGTGTTACCTCACTCAGGATGATGCCCTCCAGGTCCATCCATTTGCCTAGGAATTTCATAAATTCATTCCTTTTAATAGCTGAGTAGTACTCCATTGTGTAAATGTACCACAATTTCTGTATCCATTCCTCTGTTGAGGGGCATCTGGGTTCTTTCCAGCTTCTGGCTATTATAAATAAGGCTGCTATGAACATAGTGGAGCATGTGTCCTTCTTACCGGTTGGAACATCTTCTGGATATATGCCCAGGAGAGGTAGTGCTGGATCCTCTGGTAGTATTAGGTCCAATTTTCTGAGGAACCACCAAACTGATTTCCAGAGTGGTTGTACAAGCTTGCAATCCTACCAACAATGAAGGAGTGTTCCTCTTTCTCCACATCCTCGCCAGCATCTGCTGTCACCTGAATTTTTGATCTTAGCCATTCTGACTGGTGTGAGGTGGAATCTCAGGGTTGTTTTGATTTGCATTTCCCTGATGATTAAGGATGTTGAACATTTTTTCAGGTGCTTCTCTGCCATTCGGTATTCCTCAGGTGAGAATTCTTTGTTCAGTTCTGAACCCCATTTTTAATGGGGTTATTTGATTTTCTGGAGTTCACCTTCTTGAGTTCTTTATATATGTAGGATATTAGTCCCCTATCTGATTTAGGATAGGTAAAGATCCTTTCCCAATCTGTTGGTGGTCTTTTTGTCTTATTGACGGTGTCTTTTGCCTTGCAGAAGCTTTGCAACTTTATGAGGTCCCATTTATTGATTCTCAATCTTACAGCCCAAGCCTTTGCTGTTCTATTCAGGAATTTTTCCCCGTACCCATATCTTCGAGGCTTTTCCCCACTTTCTCCTCTATAAGTTTCAGTGTCTCTGGTTTTATATGGAGTTCCTTAATCCACTTAGATTTGACCTTAGTACAAGGAGATAGGAATGGATCAATTCGCATTCTTCTACATGATAACAACCAGTTGTGCCAGCACCATTTGTTGAAAATGCTGGATGATTTTAGCTCCCTTGTCGAAGATCAAGTGAACATAGGTGTGTGGGTTCATCTCAGGGTCTTCAATTCTGTTCCATTGGTCTACTTGTCTGTCGTTATACCAGTACCATGCAGTTTTTATCACAATTGCTCTGTAGTAGAGCTTTAGGTCCGGCATGGTGATTCCACCAGAGGTTCTTTTATCCTTGAGAAGGGTTTTTGCTATCCTAGGTTTTTTGTTGTTCCAGATGAATTTGCAGATTGCACTTTCTAATTCGTTGAAGAATTGAGTTGGAATTTTGATGGGGATTGCATTGAATCTGTAGATTGCTTTTGGTAAGATAGTGATTTTTCCTATGTTGATCCTGCCAATCCACGAGCATGGGAGATCTTTCCATCTTCTGAGATCTTCTTTTTTTTTTTTTTTTTTTTTTTTTGGTTTTTCGAGACAGGGTTTCTCTATGTAGCCCTGGCTGTCCTGGAGCTCACTTTGTAGACCAGGCTGGCCTCGAACTCAGAAATCCGCCTGCCTCTGCCTCCCGAGTGCTGGGATTAAAGGCGTGCGCCACCACGCCCGGCTTCTGAGATCTTCTTTAATTTCTTTCTTCAGAGACTTGAAGTTCTTGTCATACAGATCTTTCACTTCCTTAGTTAGAGTCACGCCAAGGTATTTTATATTGTTATGACTATTGAGAAGGGTGTTGTTTCCCTAATTTCCTTCTCAACCTGTTTATCCTTTGTATACAGAAAGGCCATTGACTTGCTTGAGTTAAATTTATATCCAGCTACTTCATTGAAGCTGTTTATCAGGCTTAGGAGTTCTCTGGTGGAATTTTTAGGGTCACTTATGTATACTATCATATCATCTGCAAAGAGTGATATTTTGACTTCTTCTTTTCCAATTTGTATCCCCTTGATCTCCTTTTGTTGTCTAATTGCTCTGGCTAGGACTTCAAGTACAATGTTGAATAGGTAGGGAGAGAGTGGATAGCCTTGTCTAGTCCCTGATTTTACTGGGATTTCTTCCAGCTTCTCACCATTTACTTTAATGTTGGCTACTGGTTTGCTATAGATTGCTTTTATTGTGTTTAGGTATGGGCCTTGAATTCCTGATCTTTCCAAGACTTTTATCATGAAGGGGTGTTGGATTTTGTCAAAGGCTTTCTCAGCATCTAACTAGATGATCATGTGGTTTTTGTCTTTGTGTTTGTTTATATACTGGATTACATTGATGGATTTCCGTATATTGAACCATTCTTGCATCCCTGGGATGAAACCTACTTGGTCAGGATGGATGATTGTTCTGATGTGTTCTTGGATTCGGTTAGCGAGAACTTTATTGAGGATTTTGCATCGATATTCATAAGGGAAATTGGTCTGAAGTTCTCTATCTTTGTTGGGTCTTTTTGTAGTTTAGGTATCAGAGTAATTGTGGCTTCATAGAATGAGTTGGGTAGAGTACCTTCTGTTTCTATTTTGTGGAATAGTTTGTGAAGAACTGGGATTAGATCTTCTTTGAAGGTCTGATAGAACTCTGCACTAAACCCATCAGGTCCTAGGCTTTTTTTGGTTGGGAGACTATTAATGACTGCTTCTATTTCTTTAGGGGATGTGGGACTGTTTAGATCATTAACCTGATCTTGATTTAACTTTGGTACCTGGTATATGTCTAGAAACTTGTCCATTTCATCCAGGTTCTCCAGTTTTGTTGAGTATAGCCTTTTGTAGAAGGATCTGATGGTGTTTTGGATGTCTTCAGGATCTGTTGTTATGTCTCCCTTTTCATTTCTGATTTTGTTAATTAGAATACTTTCCCTATGCCCTCTAGTGAGTCTGGCTAAGGGTTTATCTATCTTGTTGATTTTCTCAAAGAACCAGCTCCTCAATTGGTTGATTCCTTGAATAGTTCTTCTTGTTTCCACTTGGTTGATTTCACCCCTGAGTTTGATTATTTCCTGCCGTCTACTCCTCTTGGGTGAATTTGCTTCCTTTTGTTCTAGAGCTTTTAGGTGTGTTGTCAAGCTGCTAATGTGTGCTCTCTCTAGTTTCTTTTTGGAGGCACTCAGAGCTATGAGTTTTCCTCTTAGAAATGCTTTCAATGTGTCCCATAAGTTTGGGTATGTTGTGGCTTCATTTTCATTAAACTCCAAAAAGTCCTTAGTTTCTTTCTTTATTCCTTCCTTGACCATGGTATCATTGAGAAGAGTGTTGTTTAGTTTCCACGTGTGTGTTGGTTTCTATTATTTATTTTGTTATTGAAGATCAGCCTTAGTCCATGGTGATCTGATAGGATGCATGGGACAATTTCAATATTTTTGTATATGTTGAGGCTTGTTTTGTGACCAATTATGTGGTCAATTTTGGAGAAGGTACCGTGAGGTGCTGAGAAGAAGGTATATCCTTTTGTTTTAGGATAAAATGTTCTTTAGATATCTGTCAGATCCATTTGTTTCATAACCTCTGTTAGTTTCACTGTGTCTATGTTTAGTTTCTGCTTCCATGATCTGTCCATTGGTGAAAGTGATGTGTTGAAGTCTCTCACTATTATTGTGTGAAGTGCAACGTGTGCTTTGAGCTTTACTAAAGTATCTTTAATGAATGTGGCTGCCCTTGTATTTGGAGCATAGGTATTCAGAATTCATAGCTCCTCTTGGAGGATTTTACCTTTGATGAGTATGAAGTGCCCTTCCTTGTCTTTTTTGATGACTTTGGGTTGGAAGTCGATTTTATTAGATATTAGGATGGCTACTCCAGCTTGTTTCTTCCTACCATTTGCTTGGAAAATTGTTTTCCATCCTTTCATTCTGAGGTAGTATCTATCTTTTTCTCTGAGATGAGTTTCCTGTAAGCAGCAAAATGTTGGGTCCTGTTTGTGTAGCCAGTCTGTTAGTCTATGTCTTTTTATTGGGGAGTTGAGTCCATTGATATTAAGAGATATTAGGGAGAAGTAATTGTTGCTTCCTTTTATTTTTGTTGTTAGAGTTGGCATTCTGTTCTTGTGGCAGTCTTCTTTTAGGTTTGTTGAGGGATTACCTTCTTGTTTTTTCTAGGACGTGATTTCCGTCCTTGTATTGTTTTTTTTTGTTTTTTTTTTTTCTGTTATTATCCTTTGAAGGGCTGGATTCGTGGAAAGATAATGTGTGAATTTGGTTTTGTCGTGGAATACTTTGGTTTCTCCATCTATGGTAATTGAGAGTTTGGCTGGGTATAGTAGCCTGGGCTGGAATTTGTGTTCTCTTAGTTTCTGTATAACATCTGTCCAGGCCCTTCTGGCTTTCATAGTCTCTGGTGAAAAATCTGGTGTAATTCTGATAGGCTTGCCTTTATACGTTACTTGACCTTTTTCCCTTACTGCTTTTAGTATTCTATCTTTATTTAGTGCATTTGTTGTTCTGATTATTATGTGTCGGAAGGAATTTCTTTTCTGGTACAGTCTATTTGGAGTTCTGTAGGCTTCTTGTACGTTCATGGGTATCTCTTTCTTTAGGTTTGGGAAGTTTTCTTCTATAATTTTGTTGAAGATATTTGCCAGTCCTTTGAGTTGGAAATCTTCATTCTCATCTACTCCTATTATCCGTAGGTTTGGTCTTATCATTGTGTCCTGGATTTCCTGGATGTTTTGAGTTAGGATCTTTTTGGATTTTGTATTTTCTTTGATTGTTGTGCCGATGTTCTCTATGGAGTCTTCTGCACCTGAGATTCTCTCTTCCATCTCTTGTATTCTGTTGCTGATGGTCGCATCTATGGTTCCAGATTTCTTTCCTAGGGTTTCTATCTCCAGAGTTGCCTCAATTTGGGTTTTCTTTATTGTGTCTACTTTACTTTTTAGGTCTTGGATGGTTTTATTCAATTCCATCACCTGTTTGGTTGTGTTTTCCTGCAGTTCTTTAAGGGATTTTTGTGTTTCCTCTTTTATGTCTTCTACCTGTTTGGTTATGTTATCCTGCAATTCTTGAAGGGATTTTTGTGCTTCCTCTTTAATGTCTTCTACTTGTTTAGTAGTGTTCTCCTGTATTTCTTTAAGTGTGTTATTAAAGTCCTTCTTGATGGCATCTACCATCGTCATGAGATATGCTTTTAGATCCAGGTCTAGCTTTTCCGGTGTGTTGGGGTGCCCTGGAATGGGTGAAGTGGGAGTGCTGGGTTCTGATGATGGTGAGTGGTCTTGGTTTCTGTTAGTAAGATTATTACGTTTACCTTTCGCCATCTGGTAATCTCTGGAGTTAGTTGTTATAGTTGTCTGTGTTTAGAGATTGGAGCAGATGCTGTGTTCCACTCACCAGAAGTCTTAAGATCTCGTGGTGGGTGTCCTGGGTAGCTGGCAGGTGTCAGCTGACTCTGTGCCCTAGCTACTCCGGTGATGGTCGGACCGGAAGGGCGTGATTGATCTCTTATATTCATATTTTCTTCGATGTTTAAAAAGAGAAAATCATTTGTCAATTCATTCCTGTCCTTTCTTCCTTCATTTTCTCCTTCTACCCTCCCATACGCCCCTCAATGGGATGGTCTCTGAAATACAGAGAATTGAAAATGATCCTGACCCAAACCCAAAGAATTGCTCACTTTTTAAAAAGGCTAAGATGGCAACCAAAAATTTCCAATTCTAACAGGAGAATTTTGGTCTTGTACCACCTGACCCCTCAACTACCACTCAAGTTACTGTTCTTCTTAAGATTTTTAATCTCTATCTCTAACTTCCTTGGATTCACTGAATAGAGTTCTCCCAACTAGCCATCATGTATCTCCATTTCCTGGAACAAGATTACTTCCCTACCCTCCTCTTTTGACCAGCATCATGCTACCAAGTGACATCTGAAAACTTATTCTTAAGAAATGTCCTAAACAGTGGAGATTGTACATCCCTCTTAATATACAAACATTTGTGTGATTCCTCTTGTTCTTTACTGATTTGTTTAATAAGGACTGGCTTGCGCTTACATCTCAAATTACCTGATGCCATCCAGTAGGAATTCAACTATGATTATTAAAGAAAAGGATATTTAGCATACAACAGAATTCTAAATGGGAGAAAACAATTCTGGAGAGTGCAGCAATCAAAGGATACCATCTGTGATGTTCATTGTGTTTCTGTTGCTCTGATGAAGTACCATGACCAACAGCAACTGTACAAAGATTCTATTTGGGTTCATGGTTCATGGCAGAGGAAGAGCTCCTATTGATCGGGAAGATGTATAGGTAACCACAGAAATATGTTAAGAAGTAACATCTTGTCTATACACAGGAGGCAGAGAGTGAAAGCAGCAAAGAAGGCAAGACTACAAACTCTCAAAACCCAGCCCCCATGCTGGGGGTGTAGGTTCTCTAGCAAGGATGCCCCTCCTAAAGCTTCCATGACCTCTTCAAACAGCCAGCAACTGTTCACTAAGTGTTCGAATCCATGAGCTTTGCGGGGAGGGGGCATATTTCCAGCTACAATATCATCCTCGTTGAATTCATTTGGAGGCTTAAGATTAGTTCATAAAAGCAAGGGATACATTTAATGATCATTTTTTCATCTTTCCGTTACTGCAAAAATCAAAGATGATAAATAAGGCTAGTTTTGATCTTTATATTTTGTCCTTCAATCACAGCAACTTCCATAAAGGGAACATTCTATGATGCCAATGGATTACTGAAGCTAGAGCCAGCCTCTGCAGAGCAACATATCCATTCCCAACAGTGACTACTGAGTGACTCTCAAGCGAATAGTGGAAACCCTACACAAGTGACTGCACACAGGCCAGGGAGGATGGAATGAATGGCCCAAGAGGAAATCATGTTGCTCACTAGACTGCACAATTTAAATGGTTACACTGATTAGTTTTTAAAATTACCATAGAGTCATAGTGCCTTTTTGTTTGTATCTTCGTGTGCTTCTTATAAAGGATCAATTCAGGTTATGCAATCTGCTCTGGAACCCCGGAGGACAGAAAATCTTCCTGCTTCTCGTTCTAATGTAACTGGGAAGGCAAGCACAGACCATCATTCTGGGCTTCGTTTAATATTTTTAGATGACAGTAGGCCAAGGATAATTAATACTATTGAAAGTAAAAACATAGGTAAGATAAAACTACTGTATTTTTCTAAGCAGCTCACAATCTTTTATCACAAGACTAAAATATAAAAAGTATAAAGGTTTGAACCTTTTGGACAGCAAGCCTAGCATTACTGATCTGATACTATTGTTTATTCTCTTTTGCATGATATCTTTATTTGCTCCATTTTCTATGAAGACTTCTCTGCTGCAGAAATGTTTGATTTCAGATCTCTCCCAGGATATCATATTATTCTAATTTGAAACATGCCTGAAGAATTTCTGAGAGGGGACCATGAACACATACTGATTTTCTGTCTCGTGGAGTATGAATTTAGGCTATCATCAAAGCTATCTCTTTTTTTTCCAATTTTCTCCTTGATTAAAATTATTCCCTGCTGAGTATAATAGAGGTAGATGTTGGAAAATTTTAGAAACCTAAAGCTCCAATAAGAGGCAACACAATGTTGCCTGCCACTAGGACTTATGTGACCTGGGATCCTAAACTAAAATCTGGAAATCATAGGTCCTCCTTGAGGCTTAAAAGGTGTAAGACTGGTGAGGCAGGGTAACCTTACCCAACTGCTTTATTATGGGAAAGAAAATTGCAGCCTTTGGAAGCCAGGCATTTGTCCTGCATGCTGCTCCATGCCTAAGCTATTCCTGTAATATTCTTACTTGGATCCTTGTCTGGTGACTGGGGATTTTCTCAGTTTCTTTACCACTCCTAGAACAAAGGAGAAATAGAAAAGGCAGAGGACAAAAGATGAAGGATCAAAGACAGTAGTGCAGTAGCTCCACTCTCAGCATTTGTGGGAGGAACTTAATGCCCAGGCATCAAAGAACAAGAACAGCCAGGAACACCAGCCCTATGCTCCATTTCAAGAAGATTGGTGGATAAAGTGACAATGGAGACTCTGAGCTAACGGGATCGCATATGAGATCCTAGACGTGTGAGAGCTGGGAGAAGTTAGGGCCATGTCATCTAGAAAGGAAGGATTTAGACATTTCAGAGCCAACACTGTGATTGCCTCAGCACAAGCCACTGGAACCCAAACTAGGTCAATAAGAACACAGTCCTAGGATGAGTCCATGCCACGAAGCTTTCCCACAACTTTTGACTCAACAGGAAAACACATTAGATAGAATGATAGTCGTGAAAGTCCTTGTTGGAAATTCTTCAAAGAATAGTATTAAAATTCTCTACATTTGAAAGAATTTTAGACATTGTTTGGGAGGAAAGGAAACTGCTATCTATTTGGGACAATGGTGCAAAGTCTTTTCCAAAGCCTGAGAGATGAAAACTGGTTTCTGAAAATGAGTGATTCTTTCATAGCTAAAAAGAAATGGAATGAAAAAAAGACCCCAAAATAACAGATGTCCCCCATGAACAAAGCACCACCTCATATCTGGTAATGAACTCAAGAACCTGGTGCTGTGTGCCAAGGAGGTAACAGGGAGCAGCTCTGCCACCAATGAGAGCAGCTGAAAAGCTTTGTTGTTGACTTAGAGAGATAGATCATAGACAGGAAACCATTCTGTGCGCTGTGGGGGTGGCTAAGCCGGTAGAAGAGCCTGCTGTGCAAGAATAGGGGTCTGAGGTGTGCCGACATGAGGACTCCAGAACCACGTTCAGCCTGCTGCGTCAATACATGTGGGCAATCTAAGTACTCATGTGGCGAGATACAGAGTGGAGACAAAGCAGCTCCCAGAATCTCATAGACCCAGCAGCAAAAACAACAGAGACCCTGTCTCAAACAAGGCAGAAGGCACAGATCGTCATCTGAATCTGTGCTTTATAACCACAGGTGCACAGTGATATACCCACCTGCACTTATACATCACACACCACACACACTCACTCACACACACACACACACACACACGCACATGCACACACACATGAACATATTCAAACACATATGTACACACATGTACATGCACATTCTTGCTCGCACATGCACACACACACACATGCACACACAGACATGGTAGAGAAGAGTTAGTCTTTTTCTTATTTCTTTTTTTCTACCTTTTTGAGTTGAAATTAAGCAATATGGAGGGGAAAATATTACTGGAAGTTGCCATAAAGCAAAAACCAAAAGACTGATAGATATTTTTAGGCCTTCAGCTGTCTTCTTTCAACATAGAAACTGAAAATAGCAGCCATGGCTTGTGTTACTTGACTGGAGTGGCACTGACCAGTTCTAACCATGCTGCTGGCCAATGTATTTCTCTAACATCAAACCAAAGGCTCAAATCTCTGAGACAGTGAGTCTGATGAAAACAACCATGCAGATTTCCTCTACATAGGAATCCCAGTGAATCACACACACCAGGTGATTTCAGATTTTGGTAGGTAAACATCTTGGACATAAGGTCATTTTTAAATTAAATGGGAAGAGAAAAGGAAGTCCAGAATAGAGGAAGGGATAGCTGAACTAAAGGACTTTTGATAAGCAGTATGCAAACCTACCACTTTAGAAGGTGCCTAAAATATGTACTTATGGAGTCGCCATATAATAGGAGAGACAACGCCCCAAATAGACATCGCATACTACCAAATATAATCTCTAAACAGGTTTTTGATTCGTTGCTTAAAAAGGTTCATAGCCCCCCCCAAATATTATGGGCTATAACCAATGCTATTGAGTATTCTCCACAACCAGATAGTAAGATTACTGAAAATACCACATTCATGTGTCATTGAATGTCAAGATAATGAGCTGGTACTTGACTAGAAGTTCCTTACCTTCTACTGAGTAGCATTCACAGTTCTGAAATGTACTATACAGGCTACCAGAGGGAGGAGAATCTCCAGTCATGTGAACACTGCCCACTGCAATAGTGACCTGCCTACAACACATACACACACACACACACACACACATACACACACACATACACACACACACATACACACATACACACACACACATACACACACATACACACACACACACATACACACATACACACATACACACACACACATACACACACACACACTGGTGCAATCGTGACACAAATGTTATGGTAGTAACCAATGTTTCTTTTTAAATTTAAGGCCAGCTTCATGAAATTGAACCTATACTTGAAATGGTTAATGAAGACAAGAATCTAGAACCAGATAGGTCATATGTCCTAGGGGGAAACCTATTGCTATTATTATGCTAAATGAATATAGCAATAAATGACTCCTAATGTCCTTCTGTTATTCCTATATGTCAGAACATCACTCGGCCCTCTACTCATCAGAAAAGCTTCTTCTTGCAGTGGGTGCTACTTAACACAGAAACTCACAAGTAGACAGTGTGCAGAAGGACTTTGAAGCACTCAGCACCTAGTGGGATGTCTTTATCAATCCCCTCCGCTCAATCAAGGCTCAGGGAACTTACACAAGTCAAGGTAGAAAGACTGTAAGAGGCAGAGGTGGTGGATGACTCCAAGGAACTAACGGTTCGATGACATAACAGAGCTTATACACGCATGGATCACAAAGGCTGTGACAATGTGCACAAGACCTGCCCACATCCGTGCCAGGTAAAAATCTGAACACTGAGAAGGGAAAATAGGCATGAACTCCCATCCCTAAACAAGAAGCTACTTGGAAATGATAGTGGCTGGGAGAGGGAAAATTCATTTTCTTCAAGGGATTGGCAGTGGATATAACATCCACAGTACCGGGCAGAACTCAGGCTCAGGAAGAGTTGGCAGGAATAGGAACAATTTTTGTTTGCTTGCTTGTTAGTTTGGGGTGTGTGTGCGTGTGTGTGTGCATGCATGTGCGTGTGTGCATTTACTTTTGCTTTGTTGTTGTTTCAAGAGAAGAACATGAAGTTGGGTAGGTACGATTGGATGTGGGAGGACTTGGGGGAGGGGAAAAATATGATGAAGATATATTGTGTAAAAACATTTTAAAAATAAGCCAGGTGGTGGTGGCTCATGGCTTTAATCTGAGCTCCCAGGAGGCAGAGGCAGGGGGATCTTTGTGAGTTCAAGGCCAGCCTGATCTACCTAGTAAGTCCCAGGACAGCTGGGGCTACACAGAGAAATCTAAAAAACAAAACAATACAACAATGTTTTTTAAAGTATTTTAAAATGCACTGATTTCTCCATTCATCTCAAAGCATAAATTGATTTTTTTTAAATGTTCATAGTGAACTCTTATGAGCAACCTACACATTTCCTGCTAACATATGTAAAAGGGTTTTATGAATAAATTGTTTGATCCAAATTAAAAAAAAAAACAAATAATCTTGAGAATCTGCTCTGTTTTCACAATTTATCGATAAGAATTCATAATAAAGTCACTGATTTATCTCTCAGCAGCTCCTATCCTGTGTCAATGAAATATATATCAACCTTACAGTGTCCCTTCAGTTTTGACATGGTTTTAGCTTAGAAAAGGTGTCCGAGGAAGAGTATAGCCCCTCTGTACATGATGTAAGCTGGGTGCTTAAAAATTGTTTGTGTAAGACATCATGGAACAGTCTTTTAGAATAATTACAGATTACCTCATTTCTTCTGTGTCAAGACAGGATAGTAAGAAGCTGGACACATTTCCCTAGGCAGAGCCTAATAGCAGTGCTTTCAGAGGCCAGAGACATCTCAGGGACGTTCTGCTTGGCTAACTGCTAGGAGATTGTGGTGTGGTATGTGCACATAGCTGGGAATCACTGCAGACTGGCCTACACCAACAGACCAGAACCACCATGGTCCACTACAGATGTAATTTGTGATATGATGACAAGCTTTCTGGAATAACTACACTGAAAGTTTCCCATACATTATGAAAGTTATGTAAGACTCTAAACTTTTTTTTCTTAATCATCTATTTTATTTTATTTAGCAACCTGGCTCAATAACGACACACACACACCCCAAAAAAGCATTACTTCTCTTGCAGGAGATGGAAACTAACAGAGACCCACAACATGACAATGTGCAGAGTGAGAGATGTTTGTACTACTCAGTCCTAAATGGGTCTTTATTAAATTATGTCCCAACCAGAACTCAAGGAACTGTCCAGAAGAGGAAGAAGAGGAATTGTAAGAGCCACTGGGGATGGATAACAAGAAGGAAACAGTGTCTTTTAGACACAGTAGGAGTGGTGCACGTAAAACCTCACAGGGGCAGTGGTAGTACGCACAGGGCATGCACAGGTTCAAGCCAGGCAGGTTCCCCGTGCTGAGACAGGGAAGCAGACACAGGTTTCTACCTCCAACCAGAAAGCTGGTTTCAGCTCACAATGTCTTGGGGAAAAATAGGTTTTTTTTCCTATGAAGTTTCATTTGAGTATATTAATCACACTTCAGGGAAACCCTATGCTCGGTGGCAGAAAGCCAACATCGAGCAAACTAAGTGGTGCTTTGGTAGATTTTTGTCTCCCATTGCTGGGTTTGGACCTATTTTTGTTCTTGCTGGTCTTTTGCTTATGTGTGTTAGTTTCCGATTTAGTGCTCTTCTAGGTGTTGCTGTTGTTTTGTGAGTGAGAGAGAGAGTTTCTTACAGTTTTGGGAGGGTGGGGATTTTTTGTTCATTTTCTAAAGAGAGTGAAAAAGATGGCATGGAGGAGGGTGAGTGGGGATTTATTGAGCATGTGACAGGAACTGGAGAAAAGAAATGGCATGGTGGGTGCTGAGCACATGACAGGAACTGGAGAAGGGCAGAAGTATGGTCAGAATACATTGTATTTAAAATGTTTTTTTTTTTTTGCAATTGAAAGTAATTAAATAAAAATGCATTGCTCATCTCTTTCCATATTAGAAGGTAACGAAAGCAACAGTGATACTCTGGAAAAATATTAGTAAGTTACTTCCAAGTGTGAGGGCAGACTGGGTGAAACTTTTTTCACCCATACAATACAAAAGAAAAAAAAAAAGAAAAAAGAAAAGTGAAGAGAGCATGGATAAATATAGTCTCTTTCAGAGTTTGTTATTTCATTTGTTATTTCAGAGTTTTTTCATTTAGCAAAACAAGTGATATAATGTTGTATATTCCTCAACCCTTTCTGCATACCAGAATCACACACACACACACACACACAAACACACACACACACCATAGCACATCCCCCACATATACACACAGTGCCCAAATTAAAATTGAAAACATAGAATGTGCTTTGTGGTGTGGTGTGTTGTATATGTGATGTGTAGTGTGGTGTGTGCAATATGTGTGTTGTTGGATGTGTATGCAATATGGTGTGTGTGTAAGTGTGCGGGGATAAATGTGGAGTGTGGGGTTCTGTGTGTATGCATATATGCATGTGTGGTATGATGTGTGTGTGTGTGTGTGTGATAATGTGTGTGTGTGTGATAATGTGTCTGTGTGTGCTTTTTGTTTTTGTGTTGTATTTCTTGTTTTAAGAGAGAGAAAGAATACAAAGTTTGTTAGATAAGGAGGAAGTAGATCTGGGAGGAGTTGGGGGAGGGGAAATAATGTTTCTGAAACACTTGACATTAAACAATTTAATTAAACTGGGCAGTAGTGGCTCATACCTTTAATCCTAGCACTTGAGAGGCAAGTGGATCTCTGTGAGTTTGAGGCGAGCCTGGTATACAGAACAAGTGCCAGAATAGCCAAGCCTGGCTCTTATATAGAGAAAGCCTATCTCAAAACAAAACAGAACAAAAGAAAGCAGTAAATAGTTTTAGAGTCTGGTGCTTATTCTGGTATGTCACTTGGAATTAAGGAAAACCTCCCTAGGAACAAAATGGCAGCAAGGGGCTGAGTCAGGGTGTTGCTAATCTATCATGGAATGCCAGGAAGGAGCAAATCTGGGATCTAAACTCAGGCAACAAAACTCTGGAGCCCAAGTTCACTCATTAATATACCCAGAGACATTTTCTATGTTTCCTCCCCTGGAGACTGATGGATAATAGAAAGTCTCTCCTGTCTTGTGACTGAAAATGAGTTATACCTGCTAGGGTCTTAATATCCAGCAGAGTAAGTGGTGAGCTCAATATAAGAGACTGCGTAAGAGCAATAAATCAGCTCTGTGTGACAGCACGCAAAGAGCACATGTTAACACTAGGACTCCAACCCTTTAGCTAATAAGCAGCTACACCCTCAATGACATGACTCATGGCATAGAGTCACACCCCCTTAGTGGCATTGGTACAGAGTCAGCTTAAGTTGCATCATGAAACATAAAATTTATGTGAACATCAAACCAAAAGCTAATTTGTCAAGATAACTGACTTTAACGCTATCAGGGCCACCCTCAGTAAACCATGAGAATGGATGGTTGTCATGTTAGCAACTAAAATACTAATATTTTTGTATAGGTGGGTGGAAATATGTTCTAGAAGAAATGTTCAAATCAATGTTTTAAGAACAGCAAACCTGAGGATCAAATTGTATCCTTTTTTTCTTTTCTTTTTTTTTTTTTACGCAGGGCTCACTGATTAGCCCTGGTTGTGTTGAACTCACTATGTAGACCAGGCTACTCTTGAGCTCACAATGATCTGTTTGCCTCTGCCTCCTCAGTGCTGAGATTAAGGCTGTGCACCATCGTGATGGCAAAATTGTGATTCTTAAAAGCAGTCTGCAAGTGTGTGCACACATATGCAAAGAGAGGGGGGAGAGAAGGAGAAAGGAAGGAGAGAAAGAGAGGGAGAGAGAGAAAGAGAGGAAGGAAGGGAGAGGGGACAGGGGTGAGAGAGAAGAAGAAAAGGAGGAAAAGAAAGAAAGAAGTAGGGAGAGAAAGAGATGGATGGAGAGGAGGAAGAGATGGAGGGAGAGAAAAAAAGAGGGAGGGAGAGAGGAAGAGAAAGAGAGGGAGGAGAGAGAGAGAGTGCTCACAATTTCAATCATTGCTGATCCTTAACGATAATGAAAGTTGGAAACTTTTCCATAGGTATGAAATGAAGAAAACACTAACTTAGGGGGTTTTCTCTTTATTTTCTAGTGCCTGGGAAGCAAAAAAGAAATAAAAACAAATGGAGTGGAATTCTTCTTTTTTTTTAACCTTCTATTTTATATATATTTTTTATATTTTTATTACATCTTTTCCTCAATTACATTTCCAATGCTATCCCAAAAGTCCCCCATACCCTCCCCCCCCCACATCCCTACCCACCCATTCCCATTTTTTGGCCCTGGCATTCCCCTGTACTGGGGCATATAAAGTTTGCATGTCCAATGGGCCTCTCTTTCCAGTGATGGCCAACTAGGCCATCTTTTGATACATATGCAGCTAGAGTCAAGAGCTCCGGGGTACTGGTTAGTTTATAATGTTGTTCCACCCATAGGGTTGTGGATCCCTTGAGCTCCTTGGGTACTTTCTCCAGCTCCTCCATTGGGGGCCCTGTGATCCATTCACTAGCTGACTGTGAGCATCCACTTCTGTGTTTGCCAGGCCCCGGCATAGTCTCACAAGAGACAACTATATCTGGGTCTTTTCAGCAAAATCTTGCTAGTGAATCCAATGGTGTCAGCGTTTGGATGCTGATCATGGGATGGATCTCTGGATATGGCAGTCTCTAGATGGTCCATCCTTTCGTCACAGCTCCAAACTTTGTCTCTGTAACTCCTTCCATGGGTGTTCTGTTCCCAATTCTAAGGAGGGGCATAGTGTCCACACTTAAGTCTTCATTCTTCTTGAGTTTCATGTGTTTAGCAAACTGTATCTTATATCTTGGGTATCCTAAGTTTTGGGCTAATATCCACTTATCAGTGAGTACATATTGTGTGAGTTCCTTTGTGATTGTGTTACCTCACTCAGGATGATGCCCTCCAGGTCCATCCATTTGCCTAGGAATTTCATAAATTCATTCTTTTTAATAGCTGAGTAGTACTCCATTGTGTAAATGTACCACATTTTCTGTATCCATTCCTCTGTTGAGGGGCATCTGAGTTCTTTCCAGCTTCTGGGTTCTTTCCAGCTTCTGGATATTATAAATAAGGCTGCTATGAACATAGTGGAGCATGTGTCCTTCTTACCGGTTGGAACATCTTCTGGATATATGCCCAGGAGAGGTATTGCTGGATCCTCCGGTAGTACTATGTCCAATTTTCTAAGGAACCGCCAGACTGATTTCCAGAATGGTTGTACAAGCTTGCAATCCCACCAACAATGGAGGAGTGTTCCTCTTTCTCCACATCTTTGCCAGCATCTGCTGTCACCTGAATTTTTTATCTTAGCCATTCTGACTGGTGTGAGGTGGAATCTCAGGGTTGTTTTGATTTGCATTTCCCTGATAATTAAGGATGTTGAACATTTTTTCAGGTGCTAGGAGTGGAATTCTTATGGGTCCTTGACCCTGTATCTCCCTGTGTTGTGTCTGTTATTTGTATTTCATCAGCTCATTGTAAACTTCCTCCTTGTTCTGTAGCCAAGCTAGGAAAAACTAGCCTTTGAGGAAAGCGCCAGCACTCTTTAACTTATATCTTGTTGAGTGAAAATATGCTGGAAGAGGGAACCAAAAGGGTTGAGTGGTTGTCTTAGGACATATTCCATTTTCTCTTCATGTGATGGACCCTACAAAACCCAGTCTTGCCAATTAGCCGAACCTATGTGAAGTACTCCACATCAGGAATTCTAGCTACTTAACTTTCTATTCCAAAGCCCAAGACTCAAATGTGGCTTCAATCTTTCACCACTTGTCAGTTTCTGAATAACTCCAACTATGTGAGAGATTTGCTCTCTGTCTGTGGAAACCTTGTTTACTGCTGGTATGCAGCACAAGCCATGGCTTTCTGAGGTGACCTTCCCCTCTAATTGGCTTTACTGACCAGAGAGCCATGGTTACTTATTCAAACAGATGTTGTAGATCCCAATAATGGTGATCAGGTGTCAAAGGACACAGTCATGCACAACAAATTACTGTGATGAGGGGAAGGTCAAGTCCAAACAACAGAGTAAGTTGACACATTGAAAATACTGAAACTTTGTAGCAGATGTGCAGCTCGGTCTTCCTGTGGGTCCCTTAACAACTGGAACTGGACTGTCTCTGAGTGATGCCTGCCTTTGGATCACCTTCCCCTGGCTGGGCTGCCTTGTCTGGCCTCAGGGGGAGAGGATGCTCTTAGTTCTGCTGGGACTTGATGACTCAGGGCAGAGTGGTACCATAGCAGAGCTTCTCCTTCTCTGAGGAAAAGGGGAGGGGTAATGAGGGAGGGACTTTTGAGGATGACTTGGAAGAAGAAGGAAGGGGGCCACAATCAGGATGTAAAGTGAATAAATTAATTAACTGACGAAAATTATTCATGAAGAGGCACATTTATAATTTTAAGTTAAAGTAAATACTGATGACTAATGAAACATTTTGAGCAAATTCTTTTTTTTATTGGATATGATCTTTATATACATTTCAAATTTCAAATGCTATTCCAAAAGTTCCCCATACCCTCCCCATACCCTGTCCTGGATTTTCTGGATGTTTTAAATTAGGATCTTTTTGCATTTTGTATTTTGCATTTTCTTTGATTGTTGTGCCCATCTTCTCTATTGAATTTTCTGCACCTGAAATTCTCTCCTCCATCTCTTGTATTCTGTTGCTGATGCTCACATCTATGGTTCCAGATTTCTTTCCTAGGGTTTCTATCTCCAATGCTGCCTCATTTTGGATTTTTTTTATTGTGTCTCCTTCCCTTTTTCGGTCTTGGATGGTTTTGTTCAATTCCATCACCTGTTTGGTTGTGTTTTCCTGTATTTCTTTAAGGACTTCTACCTCTTTAGCAGTGTTCTCCTGTATTTCTTTAAGTAAGTTATTAAAGCCCTTCTTGATCTCCTCTACCAGCATCATGAGATATGATTTTAAATCTGAGTCTTGCTTTTCGGGTGTGCCGGGGTATCCAGGACTGGCTGAGGTGGGTGTGCTGGGTTCTAATGATGGTAAGTAGTCTTGGTTTCTGTAAGTAAGATTCTTATGTTTGCCTTTCACCATCTGGTAATCTCTGGAGTTAGTTTAGTTGTTATAATTGTCTCTGGTTGGAGCTTGTTCCTCCTGTGATTCTGTTAGCCTCTGTCAGCAGACCTGGAAGTCTAGCTCTCTCCTGAGTCTCAGTGGTCAGAGTACTCTCTGCAGGCAAGCTCTACTCTTACAAGGGAGGTGCACAGATATCTGGCATTCAGACCTGCCCCCTGGCTGAAGATGAAGTCCCAAAACAGGGCCTGTCCCAGAAGACCTGTTGCCTCTGCAGTCTGTGTGCTCACCTGCATAGACTGGTCTCTGAGGGACACAGGACACAAGATGGCTCTCTCACCTACTCTGGTGGTCAGACCCCTCCTGGGCAGATACCTCTGCTCTGGCGGAGAAGGTGCTCAGATGTCTGGAGCCATTAAAGGGATCTGTCCCAGAAGCTGTGTTGCTTCTGCCTGTCCCAGAAGCTGTGTCACCTCTGCAGTCTGCTCGCTCACCCTTTGCAGTCCGTGAGCTGACCTGAGCAGACTGGTCCCTCAGAGGAGGGACCCAGGACCCAAGATTGCTCCCTCACCTACTCCAAAAGAGCCCTCCTGGGCAGACATCTCTCCTCTGGCAGGGAAGGTGCCCAAATGTCTGGAGCCCGAAATGGGGTCTGTCCCAGAAGCTGTGTCACTTCTGCAGTCTGCTTGCTTACCCTTCACAGTCCATGAGCTGACCTGAGCAGACTCTTGAGCAAATTCTTAAAGAAGAAAATAGTGAAACTTATGCATAAGCATAGATTTCACACACCTACCATGGCTCTTCTGTAGTCTCTGTCCTTAGAAATTAGCCCGAAGGCAGGTACATCATAGTGTCCCAAGCCTCCTGTTTCCCCTCACAATATCCTTACAATAGCAAAAGCACAGAAAGTGCATTCAGTTGGCATTAAAACTTCACCTAAAAGACTCCCTTAAATTCTCACCCTAGCTGCAAAATCAGGCAAAGCTGACTCAGTGCAAACTGGCTCTATATTCAGATCTTTTTTTCCCAATATGTAAATATCAATGATAATATAGGCTCACCAGTGTGTTGTGCTGGTCAGAGTTTCAGTATCAAACTTTTCAGAGATGGGCTAGAAGGATTGAACTGTTTCTGCATCTCATGGTGTGAACACTCCCATCATGAATAATTTGATTTCTACTTCCTAATCTGAACATAGAGTTGGAAGAGCTTTGCAGTGACACATCACACATGTTTCATTGGATGAAAATGATAAAGAAGAACCCTGAGAAAGCAGGCCAGAAAAACAATCAATAGTGGCCATCTATACTTGCTGCCTTTGTTTCTACCAGAATTATTTCATTCCAAATCTCCATAATGTATGACTCAAATTATCAAAGAGCTTTTGAGATGCCTGAAAATGTAATAGTTGGTCTGTGCAGGCTAACATGCATTGCTCCAGATCACACCCAGTTAACAGTCAGCATGTGCTATGCCTTTGACAGCTTTCTGTGTTTCCATGGTCTTTACAACAGCCTCCCTGGCATCAACTGGGAGCTGGTGCACCACAAAGACTCAGAATCTATATTAACAGAATCCCTAGGAATATTCTTAGGTAACTGAATATCTGTGAAGTGGTGAATTTCTAAGCCACTTGAATTAGGCTAATTTTTCCAAGTGTTTATATAACTGCTTTTCAAAGTTCTAAAGTCAAATGGATCTAATAGTCATGATGTTTCAAAGCAGTGGCAAAGTAATTTTTTATGTTGTAAACTCCATAATGCCTGGAATTCTGCTCAGTGATTTCCAAATAAAAGGCATGTAGGTATCCTGGGGCTTAAGGGATGGAGATTCTGGAATTAAGCCTTGTGGATTCAAATCCAAGGTCTTTGGCAAATTAACTACCAGAAGTATAGTATAGAAGTTACCTAACTGGCTCAAATGCTACACGTTGCATGCTTCCCAGGAAGTCCAAAGCAACCAAAGACACAGTAAGAATAGTGCCCAAATATCCATGCCAGCTGGGTCACCAACACATCCCAGCTGACCTGGGACCTACCCCAACACCAGCCATGAGCTCCACCTTCCTTCCAGCCTGCTTCCTCATCCTGAGGCCAGTTCAATGGCCTGATACCTGCCCAATACAGCCTGCAAGCCTCCTAGAAGGTCAGCAGTAACCAGGGACACAGGAGGCCTGCTCTAACTCAAGCCACATAACTCTACCTGCCTCCAAGGAGGCTGGTTCCAGGAGAAAACCAGGCCAGTTAACACCAAAGAGAATCAGATGACAAGAAGCAAGCACAAGATCATAAGCGACAGAACCCAATGCAATTTGGCAACATCAGAACCTAGTTCTCCTACCACAGCAAGCCTTGGATACCCTGATATGCCTCAAAAGCAAGACAATGACCTAAAATCCCATCTCATGAAGATGATACAGGTCTTTAAAGAAGATACAAATAACTCCTTGAGCCAAAGGGGCCTGATCTGGCATCAATGGGAGGGGAGGCCCTTGGTCCAGTGAAGGCTCGATGGCCCAGTGTAGAGGAATGTTAAGGCAGTGCGGCAGGAATGGGTGGGGGGGGGCACCCTCATAAAAGCATGGTAAGGGGGGATGGGTTAGGAGGGTTGCAGAGGAGAAAATGGGAAAGGGGATAATGTTTGAAATGTAAATAAATAAAAGAAATACAGGAATGTCTCCTTTTTTTTTTTTTTTTTTTTTTTTGGTTTTTCGAGACAGGGTTTCTCTGTGTAGCCCTGGCTGTCCTGGCACTCACTTTGTAGACCAGGCTGGCCTCGAACTCAGAAATCCGCCTGCCTCTGCCTCCCGAGTGCTGGGATTAAAGGCGTGCGCCACCACGCCCGGCTCAGGAATGTCTTCTATACGGACCCCCCCCCCCCGCCCTGCTCCCCAACCCACCCACTCCCACTTCCTGGCCCCGACATTCCCCTGTACTGGGGCATATGATCTTCCCAAGACCAAGGGACTCTCCTACCACTGATGTCCAACTAGGCCATCCTCTGCTACATATGCAACTAGAGACACAGTTCTGTAGGGTACCGGTTAGTTCATATTGTTGATCCTCCTACAGGGTTGCTGACTGCTTTATCTCCTTGGGTACTTTCTCTAGCTCCTTCTTTAGGGGACCTATGTTCCATCCAATAGATGACTGTGAGCATCCACTTCTGTATTTGACAGGCACTGGCATAGCCTCACAAGGGATAGCTATATCAGGGTCCTGTCAGCAAGATGCAATAGTGTCTGGGTTTGGTGGTTGTATATGGAATGGATCCCCAGGCAGGGCAGTCTCTGGAGGGTCCATTCTTCCATCTCAGCTCCGAACTTTGTCTCCTTCCATGGGTATTTTGTTCCCAATTCTAAGAAGGAATGAAGTATCCAGATTTTAGTCTTCCTTCTTCTTGAATTTCATGTATTTTGCAAATTGAATTTTGGGTAGTCTAAGTTTCTGGGTTAATATCCACTTATCAGTGAGTGCATATCATGTGTGTTCTTTTGTGATTGGGTTACCTCACTCAGGATGATATCTTCCAGATCTATCCATTTGCCTAAAAATTTCATAAATTCATTGTTTTTAATTGCTGAGTAGTACTCCGTTGTATAAATGTACCACATTTTCTGTATCCATGCCTCTGTTGAGGGACATCTGGGTTCTTTCCAGCTTCTGGCTATTATAAATAAGGCTGCTATGAACATAGTGGAGCATGTGTCCTTATTACATCCCTTATTACGGGATAGCATTTGAAATGTAAATGAAGAAAATATCTAATAAAAAATGAAAAATATAAAAAACAAAAAATAAAAAAGTAAAAAATAAGATAAAAAGAGAAGTAGTCTTAAAATGGGTATATAAATGTTTGAGTAACTTTTCTGGGATTTTTATAGTATTGAAATAGTCTTCCTAAACAAAATAGATGCTAAATATAGTTGTTATAAACTATAAGGAAAAATATTTTATAAGTATTCCTTAATAGAGAACAGTATCAATATCCAGGGAAAATGTAGCTATCTCGGAGAAATTTAAAACTGTCTTGGTATTATTTAACATAAAATAGCCCTCTGTGTGTGTGCTATAAATACAGGGTAAACACATAAAGCAATTGGCCAAATATTCCAGAACCTATAGTTTGATTTTCCAGAGAAAAAGATGAAAATATACTTCTGTATTCAACAAAGAAATCACAGGATACAGGTAGATAGTGCTATTGACTTTTTTACCTCGAGTTTGAAAGTAAGGATGAAGGGTTCTGAGATGGATCATTCAATCAAATTACTTGGGCTCCTCTCCTTTTTCAAGATTTTTTTTTTCTGTTCTCTATGTTTTAGTAAACGTAAGAGTAGATTCAGACTATCTGATGAATTTCCCTGGTAGCTGAAGACAGGAAGCTTGGTGAATAATCGCATCTGTGTCTACAGGTGATCTGAGAACACAAGACCTTTTTCTTACTAGTTGTGTAGACTGGTCTCCATGGCCTTGCTTGAACCGTATTGTCTGCTGCTACTAAATAAGAGAGCTGAATTAAAGAGCACCTAAAAATTAAAAAAAAAAAGAAAGAAAAGAAAGAAAGGAAGGAAGAAGGAAGGAAAGAAAGAAAGAAAAAGAAATACAGGAAAACATGGGCACATAGATAGAAGCCCTTAAAGAATAAATAAATAAATACAGGAAAATACAGACACTGAGGAAATTTTTAAAATCATCAGATCCTACTACAAAAGCCTATACTCAAAACAACTGGAAAATCTGGATGAAATGGACAATTTTCTAGACAGATACCAAATACCAAAGTTAAATCAGGATCAGATAAACCATCTAAACAGTCCTATAACCCCTAAAAAAATAGAAGCAGTCATTAAAAGTCTCCAACCAATGGCCTAGTCAGCCATCAATGGGAGGAGAAGCCCTAGGTCCTCTGAAGGTTCTATGCCCCAGTATAGGGGAATGCCAGGACTGGAAATGGGAGTGGGTGGGTTGGGGAGCAGGGGGAGGGGGGAGGAGATAGGGGATTTTTTGGAAAGGGAAAAACTAGGAAAGGGAATAACATTTGAAACGTAAATAAAGAAAATATCTAAAAAAAAAAAAAAAAAAAAAAAAAAGTCTCCCAGCCAAAAACAGCCCAAGACCAGAGGTGTTTAGTGCAGAATTCTATCAGACCTTCAAAGAAGACCTAATACCAATAATCTTCAAACTATTCCACAAAATAGAAACAGAAGCAAAACTACTTAATTCGTTCTATGAAGCCACAGTTATGCTTATACCTAAATCACACAAAGACCCAACAAAGAAAGAGAACTTCTGACCAATTTCTCTTATAAATATCAATGCAAAAATACTCAATAAAACTCTCACAAACAGAATCCAAGGACACATCAAAATGATCATTCACAACAGTCAAGTAGGCTTCATCCCAGGGATGCAGGGATGGTTCACATTCAGAAATCCATCAATGTAATCCACTACATAAACAAACTCACAGAAAACAACCCACATGATCACTTCATTAGATGCTGAAAAAGCACTTGACAAAATTCAACAAACCTTCATGTTAAAACTCTTAAAAAGAACAGGAATTCAAGGCCCATACCTAAACAAAGTAAAAGCAATATACAGCAAACCAGTAGCCAACATCAAACTAAATGAGAGAAACTTGAAGCAATCCCACTAAAATCAGGGACTAAACTTCCCTCCCTATCTATTCAATATAGTACTTGAAGTTCTAGTTAAAGCAGTTAGACAACAAAATGAGGTCAATGGGATATAAATTGGAAAGGACGAAGTCAAAATATCATTATTTGCAGATGATATGATAGTATACTTAAGTGACCCCAAAAATTCCACCAGAGAACTCCTAAAGCTGATAAACTTCAGCAAAATGGCTGGATATAAATCAATTCAAACAAATCAGTAGCCTTCCTCTACTCAAAGGATAAATAGGCTGAGAAAGAAATTAGGGAAATGACACCCTTCACAATAGTCACAAACAACATAAATTATCTTGGTGTGATTCCAACAAAACAAGTGAAAGATCTGTATGACAAGAACTTCAAGTCTCTGAAGGAAGAAATCACAGAAGACCTCAAAAGATGGAAAAATCTCCCATGCTCATGAATTGGCAGGATTAATACAGTAAAAATAACCATCTTGCCGACAACAATCTACAGATTCAATGCAATTCCCATCAAAATTCCAACTCAATTCTTCACAGAGTTAGAAAGAGCAATTTGCAAATTCATCTGGAATACCAAAAGACCAGGATAGCAAAAACTATTCTCAACAATAAACGAACTTCTGGGGAATCACCATCCCTAACCCCAAGCTGTACTCCAGAGCAATAGTGATGATTAAAAAAAAAAAAAAAAAAAAAAAAAAAACCTGCAAACCTGCATGTTATTGGTACAGTGACAGGCCATAGATCGATGGAATAGAATTGAAGACCCAGAAATGAAGATCCACACATCTACAGTCACTTGATCTTTAACAAAGGAACTAAAACCATCCAGTGGAAAAAAGACAGAATTTTCAACAAATGGTGCTGGTTCAACTGGTGATCAAAATGTAGAAGAATGCAAATTGATCCATTCTTATTTCCCTATACAAAGCTCAAGTCCAAATGGATCAAGGACCTCCACATAAAACCAGATACACTGAATCTAATAGAAGCTAAAGTGGGGAAAAGTTTCAAACACATGGGCACAGGGGAAAAGTTCCTGAATAGGACACCAATGGCTTATGCTCTAAAAATGGAACTTCATAAAATTTTAAAGCTTCTGTAAGGCAAAGGACACTGTCAATAGGACAAAGCAACAACCAACAGATGGGGAAAAGATCTACATTCTACAGCCAATAGAGGGCTAATACCCAATATATACAAAGAACTCAAGAAGTTAGACTCCAGAGAACCAAATAACCCTATCAAAAAAAAAAAAAATGAGGAACAGAGCTAAAGAGAGAATTCTCAACAGAGGAAGCTAAAGGGCTGAGAAACAACTAAATAAATGTTCAACATCCTTAGTCATCAGGGAAATGCAAATCAAAACAACCCTGAGATTCTGCCTCACACCAGTAAGAATGGCTAAGATGAAAAATTCAGGTGACAGCAGATGCTGGCAAGGATGTGGAGAAAGAGAAACAGGCAAATGGATGGAACTTGAGAATATCATCTTGAGTGAGGTGACTCAGTCAAAAGGAACAAACATGGTATGCACTGATTAGTGCATATTAGCCCAAAAGTTCAGAATACCCAAGATTCAATTCATAGACCATATGAAGCCTAAGAAGAAGGAAGACCAAAATGTGGATTCTTCGGGACTTTTTAGAAGGGTGAACAAAATACTCACATGAGGCAATATGGAGACAAATTGTGGAGCAGAGACTGAAGGAAAGTCTATTCAGAGACTTCCCCACATGGGGATCCATCACATATACAACCACCAAACCTGGACATTATAGTGGATGCCAAGAACTGCTTCCTCATGGAAGCCTGTCTCCTGAGAGGCTCTGCCAGAGCCTGACAAATACAGAGGTGGAAGCTCACAGTCAACCATTGGATTGAGCTCAGGGGTTCCCTGATGGAGGAGTTGGAGAAAGGACTGAAGGAGCTGAGGGCGTTTGCAGCCCCATGGAGGGAGCAACAGTGTTAACAGGCCAGATTCCCTGGAGTTCCCACTGATTGGACCGCTAACCAAAGAATACACATGGAGGGACCCATGGTGCTGTCCACATATGTGGCAGAGGATGGCCTTGTTGGACATCAGTGAGAGGAGAGGCCCTTGGGCTTGAGGGTGTTCGATGCTCTAATGTAGGGGAATGCCAGGGCAGAAGGAATGAAGTTGGTGGGTGGGTGGGGGAGCACCCTCATAGAAGCAGGGGGAGGTGGTAGGATAGGGGATTTCTAAAGGGGAGACCTGGAAGGGGGAAATATTTGAAATATAAATAAAGAAAATATCCAATCAGAGAGAGAGAGAGAGGAAGGGAGGGAGGGAGGGAGGGAGGGAGGGAGGGAGGGAGGGAGGGAGGGAGGGAGGGAGGGAGGGAGGAAGAAACACGAAGGAAGGAAGGAAGGAAGGAAGGAAGGAAGGAAGGAAGGAAGGAAGGAAGGAAGGAAGGAAGGAAGGAAGGAAAATACAGTGAAGCAGCTGAAGGAATTGAGCAAAACAGTCCAAGAACTAAAAATGGAAATAGAAACAATAAAGAAAATAAGCAACTCTGGAGATGAACAACATAGGAAAGTCATCAGGAGCTACAGATGCAGGCATCATCAACAGAATACAAGATAGAAAAGAGAATATCAGGTGCAGAAGACACTATAGAAATGTTGACACATCAGTAAAAGAAAATACAAGGTGTAAAAAGCTCCTAACCCAAAATACCCAGGAAATTCAGGACACAATGAAAAGATCAAACCTAAGAATAATAGGAACAGAAGAGGGTAAAAATTCCCAGCTCAAAGGGCCAAAAAACATCTTCAACAAAAAAATCATAGAAGAAAACTTCCCTAACCTAAAGAAAGAGATTCTCATAAATGTACAAGAAGCCTACAGAACAACAAATAGATTGGCCCAGAAAAGAAAATCCTCTTGTCATGTAATAATCAAAACACTAAATTACAGAACAAAGAAGGAATATTAAAAGCTGCAGGGGGAAAAGGCCAAGAAACATATAAAGACAGACCTATCAGAAGTACACCAGACTTCTCAACAGAGACTCTAAAAGCCAGAGGATCCTGGACAGATGTCATCCAGACCCTAAGGGAATACAAATGCCAGCCTGGTATACTATATCCAGCAAAACTCTCAATTACCATAGATGAAGAAACCAAGATATTCCATGACAAAACCAAATTTGAACAATATCTTTCTGCTAATCCAGCCCTACAGATATTGGAACAAAATCTCCAATATCTTCTTGAGTAACTAAACCCAAGAAAACATAAGAAACTCAACATTTTACAGCAAACCAAAAAAAAAAAAAAAAAAAAAGGAGAATCATACATGCATAATACCACCTCTAGCAACAAAAGTAACAGAAACTAACAATCATCTGTCTTTAATATCTTTCAACATCAATGGACAACCTACAGTTTAGGGGAAAAAAATCTTCACTAACCCTTTATCTGACAGAAGGCTAATATCCAAAATATATAAAGACCTTAAGAAGTTAGACAAGCCAAGTAACCCAGTTTTAAAAATGGGGTACAAAGCTAAACAGAGAATTCACAATAGAAGAATCTTGAAAAGCCGAGAAGCACGTAAAGAAATGTTCAAAGTCCCTAGTCAGAGAAATGCAAATCAAAATGACCCTGAGATTCCACCTCACACCAATCAGAATGGTCCAAACCTCAAATGACAGCAGATGCTGGTGAGGATGTGAAGAAAGGAACACTGTTCCATTGCTGATGGGATTGCAAACTAGTACCACCACTCTAGAAAACAATCTGGTGGTTCCTCGGAAAATTGGAAAGAATTCTAACTGAAGACCCAGCCATAACACCCTTGGGCATATACCCAAAAAATGCCCCACCATACCGCAAGGACATGTGCTCTACCATGTTCGTAGCAGCCTTATTTGTAAATAGCCAGAAGGTGAAAACAACCCAGATGTCCCTCAGCACAGGAATGGGTACAGAAAATGTGGTTCATTTACACAATGGAGTACTACTCAGCTATTAAAAACGAGGACATCAAGAATTTTGCAGGCAAATAGATTGAACTAGAAAATATCATCCTGAGTGAGGTACCTCAGACCTAAAAAGACATGCATGGTATGTACTCACTGGCCAGTGAATATTAGCCAAAGAGTACAGAATACCCATGATACACCCTACAGACAGTAAGAAGTATAACAAGCAGAAATGCCCAAGTGAGGAGGCTGCAATCCCATGTAGAAGGCAGAAGGAAATAATCCTGGGAAGCAGAGGGAGGGAGGAACCTGGGTGGAAGAGGGGAGGGGATGGAAAAGTGAACAGGATCAGATATGGGGGGACAGGAGAGAAGCCCAGAGGGCCAAGATAATGAATGGCAATAAGCTGCTCTGAACACAGGGGAAAGAGAACTGGAAGAGTCCACCTACAGTAGATAGGCAGGGCCCCAAGCAGAGGGGCAGGGTTCCTAACGCACTGTCAAAATCTCTGACCCAGAACTGCAGGGACAAAAATGGAGAAGAGTCTGCAGGAAAGACTGTCTAATGACTGGCCCAACTTGGGATCCATCTCATTGGGGAACACCAAAGCCTGACACTCTATGAGGTGCTTACAGATGGGAACCTAACATGGCTGTCCTCTGAGAGGCCCTACCAGCAGCTGGCTGAGACAGAAGCAGATACTTACACCCAACCATTGGACTGAAGTCGGGGACCCCTGTGGTTGAATTAGGGGAAGGACTGAAGAAGCTGAAAGGGAGAGTGACCTCATAGGAAGACCAGCAGTCTCAACTAACCCAGACCTCAGAGACTGAGCCACCAACCAGGAGCACACATAGGCTGGTCCCAGGCCTGGCACAAATATAACAGAGGTCTGCCCAGTCAGGCCTCAGTGGGAGAAGATGTGCTTAATCCTTCAGAGACTTGAGGCCCCAGGGAAGGAGAAAGTCTGGGGTAGGTGAAGCATTCTCTCAGAGGCCAGGGGGAGGTGGAATGGGATGAGGAACTGTGGGTCTGGGCAACCAAGGAGGGAGGAAATGACTGGAATGTAAATAAATAAAATAACTTATAAAAAAATAAAATATTTTTTCTCTTAGAAAAAATTATTTAACCTTTCTGAACCTCATTTCCCCAACTGTAAGAGGCTATGGTTTAATATTGTCCTCCTCTATGAGCAGCTGTCAAAAGCAGTAACAATAAAATGTTTAACTCAGTGCTTGACAGGTAGTAAATTCTCTATAAACTTTATTAGTTATTACCACTTCCTAAGGTGGAAAATGCCAAACATTTCTCTACATAACCCTAAAATATGTTTAAAAATAGGAAAAAATATCTTTTTACTGTGCACATATGATAAGAATTCTAATTCTGATTTGAAAACTTATATACTATTTTTATCCCCCACAGTTTATAAACAAACCAGTGATCAAAGTTATTTCTAAACAGCCAGTGGTGGGACATGTTTTTAATCCCACCACTTGGGCGGCAAAGACAGGCTGATCTCTGTGAGCTCAAGGCCAGCCTGGTCTGTAGAGTGAGTTCCAGAAGAGTCGGGACTACACAGAGAGATCCTGTCTCAATAAACCAAAAACAAACAAAATTATTTCTAAACTGTCTCTAAATTTCTGAGCCATGTAGCTCAACTTTAAAACTCTCTTGGGGGTACTCCCAAGATAGGATTTGGCAATTGGAAGAAGGAGGAGGAGGAGGAGGGAGAGGAGGAGGAGAAATAGAAAGAGAAGAAGAAAGAGAAGAAGGAGGAGGAGGAGAAAAGGAAGAAGAGGAAGAAGAAAAGGGAGAAGAGGGAGAAGAGGAAGAAGAAGAAGAAGCCTGCTCTGCCCACATTGGCAGTTCGAGGGATCTGTTATGTGCAGATATGAACTCTGTGACTACAGGAGAGTTCAGAGCTGCCCAGCACAATAGACGGGTGCTGGGCTCTATGGCAGCCCTGAGCTCTTGCATATCAGAGTGAGATGGCTTGACACAAGTAAAGCTGGAAACATTGCTGTATGACAAAATGAGTTGCTCTTAGTGTTTAAACTGAATGAGTCCAGTCTTCTGCTGTGGCAGGACTGTATCCGACCTCAGCAGCTTTCATTATGGTCAGGCTAGGTTCAACATTCAATTATGACTTGATCTGAGGAGCCGCTTGTAGCAGAGCCTGCAGGGCCAGCAGAGCCAGGGTTCACAACATCCATGTTTCATGGTAGCCTTTTCTTTTCTCTTCCCTTTCCCTCTTCTTCATTTTTCTTGACTCACACCCAGTAAAAGCACAATTTCAAACCTTGTAGACAGCCAGCACGTTACTATCCATTTTTCTATGCAATATGTCAGGTCCTGGTAGAAGCCAAATTGTCCCTGGAAAGTTGGGGACATGCAAGGAAGCATACAATTCCAGATTCTGTGCTGTGTGTAGACGTTTTCTCAGCAGCTGTAGGAGAGACAGCAATTGTGAGATACAATTACACCAGCAGGAATCCAAAAGCTTAGTCAATTAGAATGAAAAATGAATCTGCTAAACTGTTTAGCATCACAGTGAGGACAAAGACATACTTTTTAATGTTTCCAATATGCAGGCAATGTTTTTTGTTTGTTTATTTTAGCTTCTTTTCAACCCCTCCCCCAGAAATAATTAGTCCTGAGAAATTTTATTCAATGGGTACTTTAAAAAGTAAGTCCTAATTTTTAAAAAAAAGTTTCAAATAATTTTAATATCGGGTACTGCTTATGTAGGTGAGAAAGAAATCAAGAAACCAAGCTTTAATAAAGACGTCAGGAGCCTAATAACAAAAGAAGCCATCGCCTCTGTGAAAAAGGAAAAAGATGCTGTGTGGAAGGTAATATACAGGATCACTCAGGAGGTGACATGGCAGGTGGAGGGGCTGGACCAATGGAGAGATAATATCACTGCAGAGAACGCCCCTTACACAAAAGGGAGGACTGAGAACACCTCCTCTTCTCTCTTCTCCAGGTCTCTAACCACCCAGCACTGTTGCCCATAGCCAAACCCATCAGAGGCCAGCTGACACCAGTGCCTGGAAGTCACCTGCTAGGATCAAATCGGTGTGAGCTCCGAGAAGGGCTTTATTGATTCAAAGTACTCCCACATTTTCCTCTCACTTCTCTTGGAAATGCTACAATGTAACATGTGAGTCAAGGTGTTTTCACTTTGCCTTAGAACGCTTTCAGTTAGGAAGCTTAAGACTTTACCTAGAACAGGAAAAACATAAACTCTAGTCAGAAAATAAGATTGCAACACACAAAGGAGATTCACCAATGAGACTGTTTTTAAGAAGACATCAAGGTCAGGGCCGTGAGTGGATGCTCCACACATATCAGAGTAGGGGCAGATATGTCACATAATTGGCACCATGAGTCTTTTCTCCCTGTCCCTCATCACTCACATTCAACTG
The DNA here is from genome assembly GCF_978045245.1 of Mus caroli. Taxonomy (NCBI): domain Eukaryota; kingdom Metazoa; phylum Chordata; class Mammalia; order Rodentia; family Muridae; genus Mus; species Mus caroli. The sequence continues at coordinate 20,967,178 of NW_028227264.1, forward strand.
AAGGTGGTGCGGACAACCAGACAGTGTGCAGAGAGTCTATATCCATTTTATTTATCTTAAAGCTTAGTAATGTATTTTTCTGAAAATGGGCTTGTCTGGCTTTTCTATACTATACAAATTTTTCTGTTTTTCAGAAAGAGTTTAGTGGCCCGCAGCCCTAGGCAAAAGGGCAGAACCTATTCTCATTCTCAATTCAGACTGTAAGGAGGAAAGGCCGATTTTAATTGAGACCAAATTCCCCCAATCATTTTACAAGATCATTTTCTCAACAGATTCCATGGAAGGTTATCTTTGTCAAAGCTATAGACCTAGGAAATGAAACGGATCATCAAGAAATTCCTACAGTCTTTTCCATTGCCCATGAAGGAGCTGGCTAGCTCATATATCAATCCTCTTCCCTCTTTCTTTTTTTTTTTTTTCATTTTGTATTAAGTGATTTTTATCTACAAAATAAGATGACCCAGGGCACTACAAAATGACTTGTAAGTTGATACAGAAAGTAGGAAAGAGGAGGAAATTTAGAGAAGATGAATATAGGAGACTGGATGCCAATTACTTGAACAAGGCACATACTTTGTTTTTTACTCAAAGCATAAAAGCATCACTGTTGTGTTAATTGTCTCTGTGTATATATTACACATATTTCATGTGTATTTCTAAATGAAAAGATAACATTAAACTGTGTAAAGTGTTTGGTTGGTTGTGTTAGATGGGTACCACTACTTCAGAAGAAGAATTGATGAAACACCTTCATTGCTGTCAGAGCTCGCTACGACAGTTCTCATCTAGCCAGGAACACTGGGCAAGTATTGTTTGGCAGGAATTTCATATCATGTTTTCACATCCGTAGACATTGTGCCTGAGGATGTGTGTGTGCACAGTGTATCAACTTCATAATAATGTGTTGTGACTTTACCCTGGGAAGATTCTCAAAAAATGGATGCTGAACCATATGAATGATCAGGAGATATTAATATGTTGATGGCAATCAAAAGCAACAAAAAATAGTGAACAGTCTCTTGGAATACCCTAAGCTGTTTCCTAGAACTCCACATGCTCTAATGATCCTGTCTGTCTCCTCCACAAACTTTAACTTCCCTCTCTATTCTAGAGCTACCATAGTACAAGGCACAGAGGGAATTTCAGTCACAATTTTTAAATAGTGGGATTTCTTTTCTTTTTTTCTTTTTTTGTTTTTTGTTTTGTTTTTCGAGACAGGGTTTCCTCTATAGCCCAGGCTGTCCTGGAACTTACTCAGTAGACCAGGCTGGCCTGGAACTCAGAAATCCACCTGCCTCTGCCTCCCAAGTGCTGGGATTAAAGGCATGCGCCACCACGCCCGGCAATAGTGGGATTTCTAAGTAGTATTATGTTCACTTGCACTAAAACATTTCATACATATCACTAGAAAGAGGTAATGTTATTTAGAAGACAATCCTCACAGTATTGACACTAGCCAGGCAGGCGCACAAGATCTGCTTTCTCAGTAAAGAACAATGGTTGCTCTTGAAAAGGACTCACATGGACTCAGAAACACTCATAAGGCCAGTGTTAGGAGATCATATACCCATTGCTGTCCTCCATGGGCACCAGGCACACACACAGCGCACATATATACACTCAGGCACACATATGCATACACACACACATAACATAACATAACATAACATAACATAACATAAAACAAATATTTTTAATTGTGTTTGTTTTATTCAAGCAAAGGATTATTACATACACGAATGAAGTGAGGGTCTCACTTAAATTCCTACTCTGGTTTGTGAATCAGTACGATTTATAGGTTAGAATATAATGTTTGGAGCCATTTAGTAAATCACAATAATGGATCAATGCCATTATGGATCAATTGCCATTTAGAATTTATTAAAAAAAAATAAAACTTCCCAAAAGGTACAACATGGATAATTTAATCTTATGACAAATTTATATTTATAAAATTCAAACTAGAGTGTTAAAATTAAAATCTTAAATAACATTCTTCTATCTTCTACTTTAATTTTGTAAAAGCTTGCACTAAATTTTTTGAAGCAAGATGTATCATATTAACCAATGGTTCATGTCTTTGCTCCCAATTTTAGTGTCCTAAACATTGTTAGCAGGGTGTGAAGGCCTACATCTTTGATCCTACTGCTCAGGAGGCAGACAAACAACTGTGAGTTTTGCGGCTAGCCTGGTCTATATAGTGAATTACACAACAGCCAGGACTACATACATATTCAGGTCCTATCTTTAAAAGAGGAAAACTGTATCATATTACACACACTGAGAAGAATTTCTGAGTGGCTTTTAATGCCCAGCCAAATATTCAATAGCCCGGGCACATTTCTACATTAAAAATTTGAGTAAAGTGGCTTTCTTGCTAAGCTGACTTTTGTTGTTGTTATTGTTGTTGTTGTTTCTGTATTTTCCAGTGTTACTTATTTACAAAGACCAAATTCTGATAACTTTTCCCACCAACAGTCAAAGGAAGCCTATAGTGTGTAATGTTATCCCAGTTAGCCCAAGTAAATTACATGGCATGAGAATTTGAGCCAAAGACAGCCATCCCATGCCCAACAACATCTGACACAACCTAGATACAAACAGAAGCTGGAGAAGGAAGGATCTTGGTTCGTTCTGATTTCTTTCCGTAATGGTTTGTTCTCCGAGTAAGGATAAATACACAGGAAACGGCAATGTCATAAACCATTTAATATAAACGCTGAAATGGTACTCTGAGACTATAACTCATGAATGCCAGAGCAACATGTAAACCGCACTAAGGGCAGAGCAAACATATTTACAGGAGCCCTGAAAAGAGTGGACACTCAGCAGGCAGAGATGCTTCCGGGCAGGCTGTGGAGGATGCAGGAAGTCTGAGGAAGCATGAGGAATCCCCTCTTTCCCAACACCAGTCCACTCAGTCCAGCCCACGTGTACCCTTCCATTGGCTTCCCAAGAAGAAAGCTTCGCTGCCTTTGAAAATAATAACCACTTTTAAATTCAAACAAACAAACAAACAGACAGGTATTTGCTGAGTACTTGCTGCCTTTTCCTCAGCAATATTTACAAACATGTTAATATTTACATGTTTTCATAACAGGTGTGTTCCTTGTATTTTGTGACTCAAATGTCACAAACATTTCCATACTCATGAATGTCTCGTCACAGCAATGTTTCAAACATTGCATCCTTCCATTTTGTCACATACCACAATTGCTGCTAGAAACACCCTGGTGCTAAGTGTCTATATCATTTCTAATGTGATTTAAATTAGAAATGGAACGAGGGATTTGTGTATTTGAATACTTGGTGTACTGGCTGGTTTTGTGTGTTAACTTGACACAAGCTGGAGTTATCACAGAGAAAGGAGCTTCAGTTGAGGAAATGCCTCCATGAGATCCAACTGTAAGGCATTTTCTCAATTAGTGATCAAGAGGGAAAGGCCTCTTGTGGATAGGACCGTCCATGGGCTGGTAGTCTTGGGTTCTATAAGCGAGCAGGCTGAGCAAGCCAGGGAGGCAAGCCAGTAAAGAACATCCCTCCATGGTCTCTGCATCAGCTCCTGCTTCCTAACTTACTTGAGTTTCAGCCCTGACTTCCTTGGTAATGAACAGCGGTATGGAAGTGTAAGGCGAATAAACCCTTTCCTCCCCAACTTGCTTCTTGGTCATGATGTTTGTGCAGGGATAGAAACTCTGACTAAGACACTTGGTATCCAGTTGATGGTGGTGTTTGGGAAGGTTGTGCAGTTTTGGAATGTGGAACTTTGCTAGAAGAAGGATGTGACTTAGGGGTGGGCTCTGAGGGTTAACAGCCTCAGCCCACGTCCTGCTCACTTTCTGTGCTTTCTGTGTGTGACAATATCAACCATCACAGATAGCATCTCGACCAACGTCCATTCTTTAATAAACTACCTGCAGCATAGAAGATGGTCAGTAATTGGTCATTTTGAGGTCTGATTGTCATGGTATTTGGGCAAATAATTATCATAATTTTATGCCTCAACGATAGGAGGCAGAAGTGAAGCACAGGAGATGCTGTGCAAAGTTAAGTTCCAACAGTAAGCAAAGAAACAACTCACAGAGTGGAGGCACATAGGTCTTGAGGACTGACTATTCTGCTGAGGTAGGAGTTATCCACAGTGGGGAGTACACATGCTAGGGGAGGAGAAAGATGGGCCACATGCTGGGTGGCTTCCATCCCTCCATGAGACACAAAGCACACAGCACATTTGATGCAGAAATGGCAAATACCTAGGTGGCATGTTAAGTACCTTACTGAAGGCATGTATGTAAGGACATAGATGGAAGAATAATGAGCAAAGCCTTTGATATCTTCTATGGCACTATTTGTAAATGATGAATACGAGTACATATATTTTTCTGAGGCCACTATTTGACTACAAATTAGAGCTATACCGAGAAAGCTGATCGATGAGCCATTCTCAGAGAGCAAGACGACCTCTGGGAGATAAGTAAAAATTATTAGATATCCATCCGTAAGTTCACTCATGAATCTACTCCACAGTGAGCCTCATTTTGCAATTTATTGTGGGGGCTGGAGAGATGGCTCAGTTGTTAAGAGCAATTCATGTAAGCACAGAGGACCTGGGTTCTGTTCCCAGCACACACATGGTGGTTCACAACTATCAATAACCTCAGTTCCAGGAAGTTCAACACCCTCTTCTGATCCCTGAGGACACCAGACATGAATATGGTGTATATACGTGCACGCAGGCAAATCACTCATGCATGTAAAATAAATTAATCTAAAAAAAAAATTGTAATAGGAAATTGTACTATCCTTCTTTACCCATGAGAAAAGAGAATAGAAAGAATTTCAGAACTCTAGTCAAGATAAATATCAAATGCATTATTATTTTTTAATAAATCTTTCTGAGGCGGGTGGGTCCTCAGCCAAACCATGACCACAGACTATCTAAAGTATAGTATCTTCTCACTGTGACCACAGATTTACTAGCAAAAAGGCAAAAAGACAGAAGTAAGAAACAAGTGCCAATTTTTGACTTTGTGGGTAATTTCCTATTTTAGCAAACTCATTGTGACCCGTTGATGTCAGGTTGTAAGCATTTAAACTCCCACCGTGCACCAGCCCAGTGCGCCATCTGGGTAATTCTAAGTGTTGCGGTCACCTCACTTGTCGGTTCTGAAGTTCTGTTCATAAAAAGAATTGCAGTTGATATCACATTGCACAAGTTCCTGGAGCCTGGGCAAGAATACTGACACGAATCAATAATACTGTCTGGGAAACAGTTTAGAATAAAATATTACAGAAGGGCACAAACACACCGGGGGTGGGGGGTGGGGGTGGGGATACTTCAAGCTCTGATTAAATATGGCTGCCTCAGCTCTCCTCTGCGCTGTGACAGATGGGGACAGAGTACTTACTTTGGAGTTTGATGCACTTTTCTGAACTATGAGTACTAGGGTAACATCAAGACGCGAGCTTCTGTTGCTCGCACGCCCCCTAGAGGCCGACACTGTACACACACGCAAAGAACCTTGTTTCAGGAGGGCCAAACATACCTCGGAGGAAGTTTTCCAATATTGATTTTTCTCAAAGCCCCACCATAAAAGAAATTAATAAACAAAATAAATAATGCTGATCCTCCTTTTATTCATGCTCCAAAGAAAACAGAGAAAAGGGGAGTTCATTTATTCAAGATGACAAAAATGTCCTAGTGTACAAGTGATTAACAAAATTGTCCAAATATAAAGTAACACTAGGAGACTAGGTAAACGTCAGCTTTAAATAATATTTGATTCATGAAAAGAAATAGTTCACACTATCATGTAGGAACAATTTATTCGTTTTATATTTCTTCCCTGTGTGACCTACTGAGGTTTGAAAACATTATGTGACACCCATATTATATATACATACATATATGTCATATATATATATATACATATATATATATATATATATATATAGAGAGAGAGAGAGAGAGAGAGATTCCATCTAAATTTACTATAAGCTTATTGAACACTTAGTTTAAAAGTTTGACATTTTTTATTCTACCAACCCTTTTGTTTTGGCCTTCCATAGAGGCAAAGCAAGCAAACAAATAAACAAAACACATTTTTATGCCTGGAAAGAAAAAGTGGGTGGCAGAGCCGCTTTCTATAAGATGGACTCTGATTTCCTCTCTGAGAGAGTGTCCCTGGATACCCTGTGTCTGCAGAGGGGTCCAGCAATGCTTGCTTACCTCCTCGGTTCTGTTATATGTTTGATTGAAACCATTAGCACAACGTAATGAATTCCATATGTCAGCCTTATTTGGTTTTTTCAATAGGAATTTTTAAACATGCAATTGTGATAAATCCACTCTGGATAAACTATGTATTTCATTTTTCCCCCAGCTGAAATTTTTTCTACCTATTATTTGAAGTGGTTGAATTGGTATTTGCATATCAGTGCCTAGGCAAACTCAGCTCAATAAATTCGCACTTGTAGCGACTTTTTGCTATATCTTTCTCCTTGAGAACTACTGGAGCATCTATGAGAGATTTCACTTTTTCACGCCACTTATGCCTAAAAGCTTTTTGTTGATAACCAATCATACTCTTCATCTGTCTGGGGAATCCCATATTCTGTAAGAAACAGTATCTGAAGGCACCATTTATTTAAGTGGAAAAAATTTATAATGTGCTACATAATAACCCCAAATTACCAACTAAATTATTAACACAAAGTAAGATTCCTATATATAAGTACCAAACAGTAAGTCCAAGTAGAAAAAACTTAAAATATCAATTCTCAATTACGCAACAGCTAATGCACAGTAAATACGCAGCTGTTCTGGGTAGAATAAGGTGGCCTCTTTTAATAGAAACAGTTTCTACATAAAATTGTGATAGAACCATCAGTGTAACAATAGCCTTTTCCTGTATATTGGTGATCTTGGAAGAACATGTTTCCCCTTTAAAAAAAAAAAAACTCAGATAAATAATGCTATACCAAGAAGGTGTGCCTGTTAAGTTAGAAACTAAAGTAGCCACTCTCTCAGAAACCTATATCTTGAGAGATCTTCAGCGGAGTGATCTTCGTTGCCAGTGTACCTGTAAACTCTAGCAGTTGCTTTAAAACTACCCCATTGATCTTTGGGGACCAGCTAGTCCAAGCTGGATGACTGTGTGGTTACAACAGCACACAGCTGTCGCCATTCGTAAAATGGCTTTTCCTGAATCTGCCAGTGCAAACCAGAATGAATCTGACAGCTTAAAACACCAGAAGCTCAGCCCATGGGAGCAGAAGTTGAGCATCCAGGTGTCCTTGGTATTCCAGAGGCAGAATCCGACTCCAGCAACCACTTAGCTGCAACAGTGGCAGAATCCGACTCCAGCAACCACTTAGCTGCTTGCAGCTGCTGACAATACTCCAGGTCCTTGTCTTGCAGGCACACAGCCCATCCCTCAGGTCTTCACATCCCTGCTCTCTGTCTTCCCCCTTTGCCTCTTATCAAGGTAAGAGCCCACCCTTGATCTTACTGTGTTCTTTCCAATTTTTTAGATAGATCACATCTGTGAAGAACTCTTCTCCAATTCAACTCTTTGCAGTGCTTTCAGTGGGTGTGTCTTCGGAAGTAAGCTGGCACTTTCAACCTGTTGAATCAAGCTTGGTTTCACTAGCTAGCATCAATTCTAGAGAGCAGACCTTACAGAGGCAGGGAAGCCATTCATCTCCTCCCGCACGTTGCACGTTGACAACATAATTATCAATTCTTACATTCAATGTTCTTTGAATTTGAACAACAATGGAGGACTCAGAAGTTTTTGTTTGAGGACGCTGAGGAGTAGGGGTCCCCTGACTGAGGTATAACTAGTCCTTAATGGTTTCTTGACAGTACCACAGCCTATAAAAGGCCATCTAAGAGGCAGGGGCTTGAGGGCCTGAGGGGCAGAGGAGTGATCCTGTGGTAGGTGACTCTCGGGGTCTCTCTGGAACTGCATGAAGAGCTTTGTGGGTTTTCTGATTTCCTGTCTTAGATTGCTTCTGAAGTATTTCCATAAACGCTACCAATAGACAGCATTCCATGCGAGACAGTGCATAAGCGAAAGCAAAGAGAGACTCTACTCGACCGTCATCGTTGAGGGTTCACTTCTGGAGTTTGTGACTGGTGACTTGGGTACAAATCATCAAGCAACTGAGCTCAGAAATCTGACCCAGTTTTTTATTAATTATGAATAAAGGCACTGGCCAGTGTTTACAAATGTAGATACTTACACAAAGTTCATAAGCATACACACCCATTTACACAGTGTGTGTGTGTAACCAGTGAGCACTCAGTGGTGACCTTGCAGACGCCTTTTTTTTTTTTTTTTTTTCTGTTATCAACAGACTTCACCCTTCTGAGATTCTCCCGGCTTTTCCCCACTCCTTTAACTGCCTCTTAAAAAAAAAAAAATTAAATAACGTTTTCTTTCAAGCCCTCTACTGTTACAGTGTTTCAGCCATCAAAGTCCGCTCCTGGCCATTTTCATTTACCTTGTGACTCTGACCCTTTGTGAAGCTTGAGCATTTTCAGAGTAAGCTGATCCTGCGGGTCCCCAAGGACGTTATTCTCATTTATTCGCTCAGCCCTTTGAATGGAACGGGCTGCCCTTGGCAGCGGTTCAGCGGGCCCACATTCAAAGAGCACACAGTCCTTTCTCTTCCAGAGGCCTTTCAAAAGGCGGCCCAGGGTTTGTCCAAGGGCTCTAATGGATGTCAGTCATTGAGCACGCTACATTTCATTCATGGCTGCCAGAGAACGTGATGAGTCCAGAAGGAGACAAAGAAAACCAGCAGACAGTGGGGTTGAAGGATAATTTTCCCAGCCTGTGTGACATGGTGTTCCGGTAGGAGTGGGACTGGGGGACTTACGACAGGGGAGATGAAACCCAGGAGTTAGCTTGACTTAAAGTCTCGCCCAAGCCTCCTAGAGGCAAGATCTCATGAAACAGCATTTATCAGAAAGGCTGGTGCCCTGGAGGAAAGAGAACTGCGGCCCACCAGCCCCTGTTTCTCCTCCCCAGGTGTAAATGAAGCCATAGAAGCCTGCCTCTGTGCTTTCTGCATAGTCACCTCTGGCAGTTAGCTCTACTTTCCCAAACTCCCAATGTTTGTGATGTTGGAGTCTCTAGTGAGGAGATGTCTGGTGAAGCTCAGAGACAGTCCCAAGGGCATGGATGGGGGTGGGGTGGGGACAAAGGCTTGGCTGGGACCTCTGTACCTGCCAACTGGTGTGTCACAGAGAAGCTAAAATTACTGGCTGGACAATTATCTGATTAAAGAGAACCTTTCATTTGAGGCTTAAAAAAAAAAAATCCAGACTGAAATCAAAACCTTCTAGTAAGTTTACTTAAACTACTTTAAAAAAAAAAATCTATACAAAAGAGGAGTGATTTTTTTAAAAAGAAAAAGGAGAGAGGAAAAAAGGAAGGAGGATAAAAAAGAAAAGGAAAGGAAAAGAAAGGAATAGACAAAAAAAGTGAAAAAAGAAAGGGTGCAGAAGACACAGTTCTTTCTAGAATTTTCTCTCTTTCTTATTTTCTGGCTTTATTTGTTTTGGAGTGAGGGTTTCATAGCAAAATTATACAGTAGAAACTTCTCGTATCAGATTTAGTCTTAGATATCTTCACACACACACGCACACACACACACACACACACACAGAGAGAGAGAGCACTCAAAATTATAGTTTTAAATTAGTTGAGTCAATTGATTAAACAAGGTTCCGGTGATTCCCCCAAACCAATTCATATTTTCTTAGCTTCACTGGAATTCTCTTGAATTATGCCTCTGTCAGGCTGCATCAGAACTGTGTTTTTATGGGTCCTGGATTCCACAGAGGCTGTTGTGGTTTGAAAATAGCAGAACAATGTGCTGCTGCTGCCCCAACCAGTTAATGACCTGCACCGTAGCTAAAGGCCCCAAACCACACGGGGCAAGTGGGCTGAGCCTGCCTGGAATGTGTGACAACCGGAAAAGGGAACCTCATCTCGTCTTTCAACATGTGCTGAGTTAGTGTCATCTTGAAATCTTACTAATAACTTCACCATAGTTTATTATGCTGCCTTGTTTGCTTTAATGAGAGAGAGAGAGAGAGAGAGAGAGAGAGATTGCAAATTGTGAGGTCAGCACATAGCAATGTCAGAACTTATTTGCAAAAAATAAAATTCTTAGTCTAGAATAAAGACTTCAGGGTTTTGAGGGTACAAAATAACTATGTGCTGGTAGTGTTTCTTAAAGGCCTGCATTAAGCCCTGTATGCATGCACCCAGGGATACACACACCAAATTGTGCGTCTTTGTTAGAAAAAATAAACCAGAGAGGAAATACAGGAGGAAGGGAACAAATGAAGGGAGAGGAGTAAAAACAGCAGGACGTTCAGAAGGAGCTAGGGAAAGAGGGAATGGCAAAAGGATCCAGAAAGATCAAATTCTTGTCTACATATGCACCATTTGTGCTCAGAGATCAGCCTGATCAAAAGATACACACCATCCAATGGAATGGTGACTATACACACACACAAAACACGCACCTTCAAAAGCCTTAGAGACCACAGGAAGACAGATGCTGACAATAGTATTTAATTTGTTCTTCCTACACAGTGGTTCTAGTCCCAAGCCCCTCCCTACCCCAGAACACACTCGTGTATCATCACAAAGACTCGGTTTAGTGCTTACTTCTTGTTCTGTCTCCAGTCTACCTCACAGCTGCCTCTGCTTCTTACGGAAAGTAAGTCATGGCGTGACAGCCTCTGGAGAGCCCCCATCCTGGCCCCTCCGGCTCTCACAGGTGGCGCACAGAGCCTGCCCATTGCTCCCCTGGTCGGCAGCTTGCCATGACTCAAACACCCTATTCCTGATGAACTTAATTGTTTCAAAAGCATTTTCATCTGGGAGCCTAAACTCCCCACCGGTGAGCTCTTCCATCCTTTTTAGATCTGTAACTGTGTCACAACGTCTACACCCCTCCCATCCACCCACTGCAGAACAGCCTTTGAAATTGCTAACCCAACCTGTCATTCTCTCTGGCAAAATGAACACATTCCCCAGCTACTCCTAGTATGATATGGTTTCCAGACCCTTTACCATTCTTCCTTTGAACGTGTTCCAGTTGACTGTCAACTTCCCTCTTAAAATGTGGTGCCCAGGACTCAAGGAAGCACTTCCCGTGTGACCAGCAGTGAATGGGGTTAGACCGGGAACTCCCCTGATGTGGACGATGTATTTCAGTGACTAGAACAAAAGACTGAAGTGTTTAGCAGCAGATTCAAGTGTTTGACTTATATTAGCTTTAATTTAAGCCTAAAGTATGTTTTATATTCAGTAATAGATCCGATATTATCTATTCTTTATGCAAGAAGCCAGTTATTTGAGGGAGCAGGGTGGTGAAGGGATATGTGAGCAGGCTGCTTCCTATGAATGCATGAGAGCCGTGCTGGGGTCCAGGCTGCAAAATACAAAGGTCCCTGAAGCTCTTTGGCAAACATAACTGAAGAGCTCCATGTTGGATGGAAGACCTTATCCCAAAAAGATAACATGGAAAACAGTGAGAGAAAATATCTGACATTAACCGCTGGCCTGTACATGCGCATGAACACATATGACCATATATATGTGCACACATACACATACAAACACACGCTGATTGTTTAAATCTAGTATTTTTATCCTATCAAGCTTCAGCTTGTTTCAAGTATTCTGTGTAGCTCATGAACTATTTTAAAGATCTATTTTTCTCCATTTGTTAGCTAACCCTCCAGATTTCGTTTTGTTTGAAATTTTAGTAAGACTTCATTCACTGAACAAAAGAGGGAGTAGGTCAATTAGAGGTTCGGTGGGGTACCTTGGCATTGAGCATGTAATGAATGTCTGTGATCACCATCATTAGAATACTGAGCCACCTTCCTGCTCTATCACAATAACTTACAAAGTCTTTTGAAAGGAAAGAGAATTCAAGAGATATAAATAAGAGAGAAAGGAGGGAACATGAAAGTAATGATGCCTCTGGGGCTGGGTTGGAGCTCAGCGGGGAATTGAGCTTGGTTCTCAACACTGCCAAAGATAGGAGGGTAACATGGGGAACCTGTAACTCACTTGCCCCTCAGAAGGCCAGACCCAAGGCCTGGGAGCTGAGATGGGGGAAGGGTAGAGCTGACCCACTGCAGGTTCTCAACATTCTCTAGAAATGTGCTCACTTCAGCTCCTTCTTTTCTTCTTCTGTTTTAATAAATGGGGGAGGGGGAGTAAGTAGAAATCAAAGCCAAATATTTTTGTTGTCTTTCAATTGATCATAATTTCTATCCCAATAAAACACGGTTAGAAATACCCATTAGAAGAGTCATTGATTTATAGTTTAGGAAAAGAACGGTGTTTTTCCTATGGTGTGCCAGTACGATACAGTTGACCCTAATGCTTCTGGCTCTATCAATAGGCAACAGACTGAAGGAAAGTCCATCCAGTGAAATATACAAATAGGTCAATATTGAGCATTTTGAAATATAGTTCCTAATTATATTCATAAAGACTAACAATGATAGTTTTGGCATCTGGCAGGTGCTGCAACATTTTCATTATATGACTGGTTCCATGTGTCTATATTTATCCTTTATTTGCAAGGTTTTTATAGCATATACTTCTAGTATATACAAAATTATTCTAAATGAATGAGATTTTAATAAGTCAACATACTATGTCATTTTTAGAAATGACTTATTTATTTTTATTTTATGTCCATTGGTGTTTTGCAAGCATATCTGTGTGAGGGCATCAGATCCTCTGAGGCTGGAGTTACAGACAGTTTCGAGCGGCCATATTGGTGCTGGCAATTGAACCCCGGTCCTGTGGAAAAGCAGCCAGTGCTGAGCCACATCTCCAGCCTCATCCTACAGCCCCACACACTTTTAGTCTGTGTTTCCTGACTGTTCATTGGCACTCTGAAGAAAGGCAACCATTATTTTCAGAAAAACAGGGTTTATAACATTAAAGGATTATAGATTTTCAAATACACTTTAAACCTCTAGAATAAATAGATGATTTGTATTTAAATGAAAGCACGTGAGTACCCAAATGAATGTGAAGAAGAAAACATGATTTTGAGCATCTGTAAGGACCACAGCAGAGACTTTTGGATAACAGATGGGTAGAATCCAGGACTGAGTAACTAAATTAAGCTTTATTTTCACTAAGAAAATGTAAAACCTGGTTATCAGAAAGTATTATTATCTGAAAATATTGCTAGAGGGAGCAGAAGAAATAACTCATCCCTGGGGCTGGGGGAAGTTTGTGCCAACACGGAGCTAACAAAATGAACAGAGCTTCCCACCATGAAGAGGTTTGCAGTACCAAATCAATTCTCCAGGACACTGAGATTTCCTTAAAGTTGTTCTCTTTGGCAGGTATCTTAGCTTGCAAGAATTTCTTGGTTACTCTTCTTCAGCCGCTGATTTATGGGCAGGAATTAAAACCATCTGATGTCAACTAATATTCAGTTAATATTTTAAAATGTTCAACAACTAACTAAACTCATAAACAGATAGTGATTGAAGGCAGAAGCAGTTGAGGGACTCCATGTCCAAGGTGGCCCCAGAAGATGTTGTCCCGAAGCAGGACTTTGGCTAACGGGATTGTGTTCTCCACTCTTTTCCATTCCCTGTGGTCACTGCAGGCCCTCAGTTGATGAGCCAAGATGCCAACTCATCCGTACTGAACTTCAAACCTCAGTGGGAAGTGTGGCTGTCCATAGACTCTAAGGATGAACAGAAATGGGAAATTCCACTAAGACATTGTGCTCTTCTGCATTGTTATATATGAAACATCAAATGGCTTACCATTAGGGGCAATCACAGGGAAAGTTAAAGTAAAAACTATAAAGTATATTCTACAAGGGATCCAAATTATGGTAACCCCCAGTTGTTTACTGATTTAATGTAGACCTCGAAAACAGCAATGGGCTGTTTGAATATTCAGTTTCTGATCATTAAGGAAGACATACCCTGACTATAACAACAACAAAGTCTAAAGCCATGTTGGCATATTAGCAAGGCACTCTTGTCACTGTGGCCGGGTAAAGGTGCTATTTAAAGCAGTAGGTTCTCTGAAAGCTATTTGGGTCCTTGAATATGAATTAGTGGGAAGAAAGGATTATCGAGTCAGAGGTATTCTGAGTCTGCCCATTGCTATATTGAGGGCAATGCACCCAAAGGCTTCTCAGAAGATATCTTCAACTTATACATCAATCAATCAATAATAAATAAATAAAAATAAAAAACAGGAACCTGAGTAGCTTGTCCAAGAAAATACAGACAGCAAATGGCTGAGCCAGACCGCAAATCAGGACCTTGGATCTTGAAACTCACATTTTTTCCCACTGCAACAGGCTTGTATTAAACTCCAAAATGCACATTTTAAACAGAATATACAATTTGGAAAACTTAGAATTATAACCTTGTGCCTTGATTATTTCCATTAGCGTTTATTTTTTAATCTTCCACTGTCCCTAGGGTTCTCATTTTTGGATCATTGTTATCTGATTCTCCTAAACCTTTATCTTTCACTTTTTCTACATAATTTCTTGTCAACTTTAGGCCTTTTTCCCCCCTTTACTTTCATTCTGACTTTACTGAGGGGAGAGGGAGTTTGAGAGAAAGTCTCACTACATAACTCTGACTGTCCTGGAACTCACTAAGTAGGCCAGGCCAGCCCAGAACTCACAGAGATCCACCTACCTCTGCCTCCTGTGTGCTGGGATTAAAGACATGTACCAAACCACTACACCCTTTTATTTGTATGTTTTCTGAAAATCCCAAGAGAGACACTGTTATGATTACTAAAATTCCTGAAGGTCATGACGTTATCATTAAGAACTTGGATGAATCTTATGTATTCCGGAGAAGTATACTAATGTTTAAAATTCACCTTCTATGTTTTTGGTTATCTAAAGGTCTTTTATCGCTTTGAACGGTTTAAGGTTTGCTTTTAAGGCTATGAGAGTTGTTTCGTTTTGATGGGATGAATGTGACTAGGATCAGGACCAAGACTCTGGTGTGTAATCAGTAGCAATTTAGTGGAGAAGCAAAATTTCTTATTTATAGATCGTTTTAAAGAAAATTATGCATTGCCCAGTTCAGGAAGCTGGAGTCTTCCAAAATGTTTGAAGTATTCTCTGACTTTAAGAGAGTTGCAAGCTTTGAGAACAGAACACAAGCCACAGTTTATGGTGTTACAGCATCCCATGGCTTTGTTTTCTGAGAAACAGGCACAAGCATTTTGAAGAAAAGGGTTTCCTTTCGGCCGCCGCAGCCATCTTCCAGTAACTCGCCAAAATGACGAACACAAAGGGAAAGAGGAGAGGCACCCGGTATATGTTCTCTAGGCCTTTTAGGAAACATGGCGTTGTTCCTTTGGCCACATACATGCGAATCTACAAGAAGGGTGATATTGTAGACATCAAGGGGATGGGCACTGTTCAAAAAGGAATGCCCCATAAGTGCTACCACGGCAAAACCGGAAGAGTCTACAATGTCACCCAGCATGCCGTGGGCATCATTGTCAACAAGCAGGTTAAGGGCAAAATTCTGGCCAAGAGGATCAATGTGCGGATTGAGCACATCAAGCACTCAAAGAGCAGGGACAGGTTCCTGAAGCAGGTGAAGGAGAACGACCAGAAGAAAAAGGAAGCCAAAGAGAAGGGCACCTGGGTGCAGCTGAAGCGCCAGCCTGCACCACCCAGAGAAGCACACTTTGTGAGGACTAACGGAAAAGAGCCTGAGCTGTTGGAGCCCATTCCATACGAATTCATGGCCTAATTGTACACAAAGAAATAAAATACCAGCACCAGGAAAAAAAAAAAAAAAGGGGTTTCACACTGAATATGTGGTGAACAGGTTACTACTATCAGGCTCACAGCAAATGTGTTCAATTTTTCTAAGTTTATACACAGTAGAATGAGAAGTCATTGGGAATTTTCTAAGAGAAACCTAAGATCAAATTCCAGTTTCTTAGACTTGTAGCTTTTGGGGACTTATACCATTTCTAGAACAATAAAAGCACTATTATAACTGAAAGAATACTCATGAGTCCCTGACAGACAGTGGCTGGGTGATGTGATGGTGGCATTCGAGATGGGGATGAAGATGCTGAGATATCCTAAAGATGAAAGAGAAGGAGGCAGAAGAGAACACCAAGAGTCTGGGCAAATCTTTCTAAGATGATAGCAATTTAGAACCTGGGTGGATAATACAATGCATTGATCATCTGGGAAATGTTTTCCTCTTAAAGATGATGCACAGAAGTATAGGCCTGTGATGCTTATACCTGGTCTCAAAAAGTTTTATAAAACTTTGCAGAACAGAAAAAAAAAATTGCCCTGAAATAGCATTGTTTTGCAGTATGTGATTAAGAGGTCCTAGAACTGACATTTTAATTCACTATTTAAAATTAACTGTAAATGTAAATGAGGTAGTTAGAGTCCCCAAAGAGAAATATGCTTCAAAATATGTTTTTTGTGATATTTGTAATATTTCATCCAAGGGCAGCAATTATCAACCTTTGGGGGTCAAGGCCATTCCACAGAGGTCATATATCAGATATCCTGCATATCAGATATTTACATCATGATTCATAGTAGTAGAGAAATTATAGTTATGAAGTAGCAACAAAAATAATTTTATGCCTGGGGGCATAGCATAAGGAGCTGTCTTAAAGGGTAGCAGCACTAGGAAAGTTGAGAAAGGTTGTCCTGGAGTAATGTAATTTTAAATAGGAGAGCCTCTGTGAGGAGAGTAGATATCCTGAGTTTGAGACAAGAGCATGACCACATCAAGGACCCTAATGCCTCAGAAGCGCAGACGTAGCAAAGGCTTCCCAGTTAAGTCTCTGAGACATGGCAAAGCCTTCTGAAGTCCAAGACTAAATGTTGAGATATGGCTGTGTTTTAACTAAGACAAATATCCACTGCAGCTTCCTCCTCCCCTGAGACAGCTACTCTACAGAGACATCCTACCAAGACTTGCTAGCCCCTCCTCCTTGTGCTGTACCAAGTAAGCAAGCTGAGTTCCTGATCTTGTAGAAGGCGCCATCACTCAGAACCAACACAACCCACCCATCCTAGCTTTTCTGTATGAGTGTCTCTCACTCTTGGTGTCTGTCTGTCTGTCTGTCTGTCATTTCTCCATTCCCATGTCATTGCACTTAGATTTCTAGGCCCTTGCTCAACAGCATGCATCAAGCTTCAAGAAAGTCAGCTTCCTGGAAGGAAATAACACACTTGTGCCATATTAGGGTCTATAGGTATATGACAACCCAGACAGTTGTTAATAAATGTTTAGGTTAGTGTGCGAAGAAATGGGTCTCATCATAGCTTTCCGTACATCTGAGGCCTTTTACTTTCTTCTCAATCACCCCCTTCCTCTGAGGTAATTTTAGAATGAATGAAGACAAGGGAAAGAGAGCAAACTCTTCAGCCCAAGCAGTATTCTCAAAGATTGTTTTATCTTGTATAGTTTTCAACACAAATAAGCTGGATCACTGTATGCTGGGGTATTTCAGTCACTGGAAAAGGCTATGCTGGCAGTCATGGCTGGTAGTACAGACATCTTCTGTCCTCCCTGGCTCCACACAACACAGCCCCACAGTGGCTGATGCTGGAAAGACCACATGACCTTCCCTCCTGCTTGCTAAATCTAATGTCATTTACTCCTATGGTTCACATTTTAGTTTTCATTTTAAAACTTTAAAACATTCTGTGAGTCACACCAAAATTCCAAAAAGCAAGAAGTAAACCCGAACACTCTGCTCCTGACTGAACTGAAAGGAACACTGTACCATAGCTCCCTCACATGGGTCTTGGAATAACAGCCTTCAGATACGGATTTCCTCCACCCCACACTCTGCTCTCTTTTGGTGTGCTGCCCAGGTAGGCAGCCAGGGATTAATATCTGATAACATGCCTTGTTGGGCAATGTAGAATAATACCTTCCAAGCCCTGTAATCTTGCCTCTCCACAATCGAAGGCTCTGTGCCCAGCACATCTTATCCTTTGGGAAACCCTCAGAGTCTCAGTGGCCAAAAGCTAAGCTGTTTCTACCTCTTCCAAGCCAACAGGAAGATTATTTGAAATTCCTGTGTGCTGACTGCCTGCTGAACTGACACAATCCAAAAATATTTAAGAAAATACAAACATAAACTGTTCTCTGAAGGCCAGATGTCTTTTCAGAACTACTTTTACTGGCCGTTCTGTTGAACATGCTCACAGAGACCATATTATGGTCATTAATGTATGTTTGCCTATGCTATAAAAATTGAGGAAATGATATTGTATTTTGTCTATAGGAGATAGACATCTAAACTAATTTGCATATTCTTTTCCAGGTATTTTGATTTTAGATATAAACTGCATTGTCTCTTTTTTTCATGTTTATTCTGCTACTATTCTAAATATTCTAAAGCTCTATTTTAAAGATTTAAAACCTGAGATTAAGGGGCCACCGAGACTGCACAGTAGGTACAAGTACTTGTCACCAAATCAGAAAGCAGATAGAAATGCTGGAAAGAGAAAACCAAGTCCTACTAGGTCTCCAATGACCTCCACATTGGCACATGTACATGTGCACACACACACACATTTAAAATGTAATAAAAAATAAGTTTCTTAAACATTTAAATGCTCAAGTTTAAAAAAAATATTGAGAAAAATAATTACAGTAAAAGTAATCACACTTAAAATACAGTTTTGCTTTGCTGCTAATGATATTTAAATGATGTTTAAACGTTGTCTCTGAGGATGCCTCATCTTGAACTTATTTAGTAAAATCTTTTCAATTGTCACTAATTTCTCATAAATAAGTAAATAAAGACCACGTTGTTGAATTCTCATGGAAAATGTGGGGATGGGAAAAGACAGCAGAGTGTTTCTTTCTCAGTCTAAGTAGCTGTACCAGTGAAAGGAAGGCAAAAATCTGTCTTTCTTATACACAAATGGGTGTGTCATACTCTTTATATGCAAATGGATACTTGATAATCTTTATATGCAAATAGGTATGTAATAATCTTTATATGCACATAGGTATGTGAAACTCTTTACATGCAAATAGGTATGTGATAGTCTTTATATGCAAATGGGTATGTGATGGACTTTATATGTAAATAGGTATGTAATAACCTTTATATGTAAATAGGTATGTGATAATCTTTGTATGAAAATAGTATGTGATAATCTTTACATGCAAATAGTATGTGATAAGCTTTACATGCAAATGGGTATGTTATGATCTTTATATGCAAATAGGTATGTGATAATTATGTGATTGTATCAAGTGTAGTTGGTGCAACAACATAGTTTCTGACATACTTTTCCAGTCACCAAAATGTCTCCAATTTTACCCACCCAATCTGCTTACCTCCCTAATATAGTAAGCCTCCCAAGCAGACTTCTCAGTGTATCACATGTGTATAAATCTAACAATAGTCACTACTGTATTGTAAGCAAAGTCCAAAGGGGCAGATTCCTCCATGTTGTGATTAACTATTTCCTAACTTATGAAGGTGATAACATCAAGACACTGGGGTATCAGGCTGTGCCCTAGTGTGAAACCTGTGTGCATTTGCTTATGGTCAAGTTCCTGATGCTCAGGTCTTAGACACAATAAGGCCAGCCACACAGAAAGCTCCTTAAAGGACTTCACAAGTCAACAGAAGGGTCCTGGTCATGAACTCATTGAGAGTTCTAAACAATTCAGAAACAGTGCCCCAAACGATCCATTCTAGTTCAGTAGAAATTACTGTGCACAGAATGATGAAGATCAACTGTAAATTTTCTTGAATGAGAAATAACTTTCTAAAGTTTCTCTAGACTATTGAGAATTTTAGATGCTTATAAATTTCATTTGCTTCCAGTTTAACTCAAGAAATATAAACACCTTATCTCCCAGATGACACCTGTACTAATTAGTCTTCTAGTTGAACAGAAAATAATAGAGGTGACAGGAAAAGATTTGCTTAGGACTGGGGAGATGGCTCAGTCCATAAAGTGTCTGCCAGAGAAGCATGGGGGATTAGATTTGGATCCCAGGACCTATATAACCCAAGCATTGAGAGGCACAGATAGGTCTCTGAAATGCATTGGCTAGCCAGGCTAGCTGCATCAGTGAGCTCCAGGTTCAGAGTCAGACTCCATCTCTCAAAACCAGGTGGAGAGCCATAGTGTAAGATACCTGATGTTGACTTCTGGACTCCATTCACATATGTGTGCACACATAACCACACGCATATGGGTACATACCCATACAAACACATACATATAACCACACACACACATGCATACACACACTTCCTGATAGAAACCTGTACAAGGTGTTGATACCTCTAACTGTGTTTCTTTTCAGGATATGACAAGTGATAAGAGCCAGCATGATTATTGTATGGTAAGTGTTGAAACTTAGGTTTACAAAAGAAGACCCATGAAAGTGGCCAAGAGATTATTTAGTCAGTGGTCTGCCATTGTGAGACCCCGACTTAGAGCGTTTCTCCCTGGAAGATAAAGCCCCTGGATGTTCCCCAAGATTGTTTTCCCTGATCTCTAAAAATGCAGCCAGGAAGGAGCTCTTTGTTCTCTATAGCCAGCAAAAAGCCTTTTTGTTTCTGTGCCTTACAGCCAGAGATGTAGGAAGACCTACAAGGACATGGAGATAGACACCGGAGAGGAGGCTGCAGCTCACTCCCTCCCCCCCCCCTCAGAAAAGAGCTGTAGGCAGCTTTCCTCCCAACTCCTCCCAACTCCTCAGCTAGCTGTTAAAAGCCCCCTACTGTTACCGCTGGGGCTGAACTCCCCTGCCCTGTGAGGCGAGAGGGGTTCGTCCTCAGCTAGCTGATAATAAAACCTCTTGCAGTTTGCATCAGGTGTGGTTTTCTCTCGGATCATTGGGGTGTTGGCCAGCTCATCCTGGGACCTGAGCAGAGGGTCTTACACCATCCTCTTCTGTATCCTGAACTCTAACCTCTGAGGAAGAGCCTCTGCAATTGGTGCCCCAAAGGGTTGCTTAATTCTTCCCTCCAGTTTAGACGGCTCATGGGTCAGCAGCTGACCCCAGAATAAGGCATGATTGAGCAATTGCCTCTAGTGCAGCAGGACGGGCAAGGGGCCACATTCCGTGATGCTTTGCCAGAGCAAAGGGACACAGAAGAGGGCAGAGAGCACAAGTTACTTCTCTACCATAGCCCGACCATCTTCACGCAGTTCTGCAGGTCAGACCATCTGAAAGCCAGTGTGCTTCTCATCTGGTTATAGAAAAACTATCAAGGGTGCGTATAGAATAAATATAAGTAAGCTTTGTGATTCCCAGATGCCATTGCAAAGTTAGAACTTTGCATTTCCGGGGTCAGCACGCTGCATTTGACGTTTAATTCTCCTTAAACTTTTGATTCAGAAGCTCAATGTGTTTAAAGAACGACTTCAAGGCCTAAACAACACAGCCTTTCCAGCTCTCTGACATGTTGCCTGTAACTAGAAAAATGGGCAGAGCCAGAAGCTTTCTGCTGGGAGAGCTTTCGTTTCTCCTCTTTTGTTTTATTAACCTCGCCACAGCTGGTGCAGTTGAAAACACTCTTTCACCACATGCTTAGCAGAAGCTCAAGTGGAGTGGTGAGCACCGCCAAGAATCTGTCTGCGAGATTCACCGTCAGAACGTCAGGTTTCACTTCGAATCCGCTCCTTTCTGATACAGCTGACAGAAACACAGGAAGTGTGTGGCAGGAAAAGCTCTCCCCAAACCATCATCCACTGATTAGTCCCCAGTCAAAGCAACAGACCGGTGATATTTTCACATCCACACAGGTACTCAGAGCTGCCAGCTTACCGAGCAGCAAGGCACTTTTTAAAACGCTGTTTAAAATCGATAAAATATTTCAACCAGTATCAATGCTTGCTAGATCCCTTGTTTTCTTTTTTTTCTTTTTTCTTTTTTATTAAATTTAGCTTTGTTGGTTAAGAGCACACACTGTTCTTGCAGGAGAGCTGAGTTCAGTTCTAAGCATCTAGTTGGGACTCCTTGAGTGTTTCTGGTCTTTGTATGGTGGCTCCTCAGGTAGCTACGGAAATCTCTAATTGCTATGTTAACTACAGACAGAGGTCTAGCTCCCTAGGAAGAACAGTACTGGTATCCCTTTTCCTGTGTAAATTCTCTCTCTTCTTTTAACAGGCATTTTATAATCTGTAGGCTATTAATATCTCCTATAGTCTATAAATTATTTTTGATGGTTGCTTAATATTCAGATTAATACATACATTTACTATTGTCACAGATGTCATTGTCTGATGGAATACTTGTCATAACATCAGATGAGCATTCAGGGTTTTGGGGTTATTGTATTGTTTTGTATTTTTGCATTTTGTTGTTGTTGTTTTGTTGTTTGTGGGGTTTTTTGAGAGAAAAATACATTTTTTGACAGAATTTCCCAATTATATGAGATGGGTAAAAAAATAGATAGATAGATAGATAGATAGATAGATAGATAGATAGATAGATAGATAGATCTTTATTATAAAAGAAGAACTTGCTTTCTTTGCTGTCTAGAATTTTAAAGTACTCTACTTCTAGTGACTTTGCGATGGAATGATCTCCCAGGTGTAGGATCTCACAGTGCTTTCTATTCCACGGTGTTGAATTCATAAACACATCAACAGAACTACTTCTCATGGTTGGTCTTCATTGTCAACTTGGCTAAATTGCAACTCACCTAGGGGACCCACCACTGGGTGTATCTTATCTAGGTTGTGGGAGGAAGATTCTGGAGAGGTTGAGCTGACAAGAGCCTTGCCTTTACTGTGGGCAGCGCTGTCCTACGGGCTGGGATCTAAGAGTGAATAAAAAGAAAGCAAGCTGAGGGCCAGCATTCATGTCTCTCTGGTTTTGGACTATGGGCAACAGTAGGACCAGCCACCTCACATCCCCGTCACCACAGCCAGGGGGAGTCTTGGTGCCATGCCTTTCCCTCTTTGGTGAACTGTATTTCACTGTCTTAGACTGTGAGTCAGAAGAAACTTTTTCTTCTTTCCTTTCTAGGTGTTCTCTGACAACAACCAGAATGGGAACTGCCTCCTCCTACCGGTTATGACAAGGTGGTACAGAGGTAAACATTACTCAACACAATATCCCATCATATATGTGTGCAGCACAAGCATTCAGTCAGAAGACAAATGTTTATTTAAAGCCTACTATGTGGAACGGGGCCTAGATGGACACACCTATAAACCTGGCACTTGAGAAACTGGGGATTGGGAATCTCAGCTACATAGCAGGTTTGAGACAATCTTGGGCAACATGCAGTGCTGTAAAGTGTAGGAAGTTAGAAAGGGGCTGTTAGAAAAAGGGTGCAGAGAGGCTCTACCAGCAGCTGACTGAGACAGATGCAGATACTAAGCAGTCAAGCACTGGACTGAGGCCAGGGACCCCTATGAAAGAGTTGGGGGGAGGATTGAAGGAACTGAAGGGAATGGCAACCCCACAGGAAGACCAATAGTGTCTACTAATCTGGATGTGTAGGAGCTCCCAGACACTAAGCCACCAACCAAAGAGCTTACATAGCCTGGTCCTCCAAGGCCCTGGCATGTAGGTAGCCTTGTGAGAGAGGATGTGCCTAATCCTATAGAGACTTGATGCCCCAGGGTGAGGGTGGGGCCGAAGCACCCTCTCAGAGGTGAAGGGGATGGGGACATAGGGGAAGAACTCTGTGAAAGGGGAGGGGCTGGGAATGGGGACATTTGGGATGTAAATAAATAAAATAATTAATTAAGAAGAAGAAAGAAAGGGGTGAAGAAATCCTAAGGGAAAGAGTACAGTTAAATATGTATGATACAGAAGTGGAATGGTGTGATACTGAAAATTTAAGAGTTAAGAGGAGATAAAGGTAGAAGATAAGGGGTAGAGGAGGAGAGTTAACCCAAACCAAGACACGTGTGTTTCTGGGAGCAGGGGGGTGGTAACCCTATGGAAATCCTCCATTTTATAAGCCAATGTAAAATATAATTTACTTAGCTACTGAAGAGTTTTGTACATTCATGTACATTTTAATGAAATTCACCATGAATGGTTGCCATAGTAGAGCAAGGCCCTTAGCAGACATCAGCAGCTTCACTGGCTACATGTTAAGCCTTTTGAGCCTTGCTGCTCTTATCGCTAGACATGTGCATTGTGTAATGACACAGTAGCTATGCCCCTCAGTGTTGAGGCTGCTAGCTCCAAATGAATTAGACAAAATTATCGGGAGGGAGAAGAAGTGGATGAGTCCCGGTATGGTTTAGGAATGAAGAAGATGAGGATTTCCTGGTGGATCTGGTGTGGGGCTTAGAAGAAGAAAGGATTCAAGGAAACCAGCTTGAGGCAACCAGAAGGTGAGAGGGTTGTTTATTTGGATGGAGAAAAGTGGGAAGCTGTGGGGTTTTGAAGAAGAACCTTTGCTCATGATTCAAACCTCATCTAGTTTTACAGAAATATCTACGGGACAAAAAAATTAGAAAACAAAACAAACAAACAAAAAAACACGAAATGGTTCATTTGAGCCATAGAACAATCTGTACCCTATTAACCTGTTAACCTGTGCCATCAAGAGCTACTATACATACTTCATTGGTTGTCGTAATGCAACAAGGTAACAAGGTAACAGATAGAAATCCCTTATTGTTGCTGGTAAAATGTGGGCCACTCTCAGCAGTGCACCATTGGCAGCAGCATCTATCCACATCCAGCCATCCTTGCTGCTTCTTAGTCCTCTTCAGACAGTACTGAAAGAGGTAGACACCCTGACACTGTCAGTGAGAAACACTGAAGAGATGGAGACGTAGAAGATAACGTTAGCAAATAAAATCTCCTGGCGTTCGGACAGTATAGCAATGGTGTGCACCTCACATTTGCAGACAGTTTGCCAACTGATCGATTTTCTTAGCACTGATGACCTGATATCTTAACGTCTGATAAATACTATCGACTGCAATTAACCTGTCTTATCTGATAAGAGCTGGTGATCTAACTGACAACTGTCTCGAGCTTTTGGAATTTTCTTCTCATGCCTCTGGGCAGGTGGAGTCTGTAGTATAAAGCATGTGTCATATCTGCAAGGCTCCCCGTCCAGAGTTGTAGCAAGAACCAAATGACACATGAGAGGATAGTATTCAAAAGTACCTTCCACCGATGAAATGTGTAGTAGACACTGTAGAAACTATTTACAAGCTACAAAGACGCGAGTATTTGCCTTGTATCTTCTTACCACACCCCATGGCAACCACAGCATCTAATATTTATTCCAAGGCATTTACCATCCTTCAGTGGATTAAAGGAATTACTATTGAAGACAACAGATGATAAAAATATCGTGTGTCTAATTTACTGTACCTAGAGCTTAAGTTCAAAGTTTTGGCATGTTTCCTAAGTACTTTACACTTTACTCACTGTATCAAACAACCTTTAACAATTTCAGTAGTTCAAATTCTTTGCCAATAGTTTTTAGCATTCTCTTTCCTGCTTCCTTAAGGAATGAACAACATAGCTTTCTGAAGCTTAATAAAGACTAAACAAAACTCTACAGTCGTCGTTTGGAGTAAGACTCCCGAGTTGGAAGCCAAGCTATCTGGCTGACCTTGAGTAGGTTTGTTAACCACTAGGTGCTCCTAAGAGATAAGGAGAAAGGTAATATCACCTCAAGGACTATCAGGAGGAAATAAGCCACTGTTGATCACACCATCCTACATGCGACACAACCTGTTCACAATTCTACACTGTCCCCTGAGTCTCTGCACTAGCACCCTTTCCACTGAGATGTAGATAAAATATAAAACGCTGCAGGTATAAACAAATAAATGGCCTTATTGACTTCTAACCGTTCACTCCCAACACAGTGTGAAATTCCTGACAACAGAGTCTGAATATGTTTGCTTTTAGTCCCTGCTGACTGTAGTCCCTGGCACACAGTATGCACCTCATGGTTTCTGTTTGTTTTTCTGGTACTCAGGATTGAACTCTGGCCTTCACACACATGCTAGAAAGCACTCTACTACAGATCTGCACTGCTAGGGCCTCACAAATGTCTGCTTAATCAGTGCATTTTATATGAATACATTCTAACAGAGCAGCAGGTCTCATTTGAATTAGAGACAAAGATCCTTTATGGCATGCCTTTCTCTAAACTGATATTAATAAGAAGTAGTAACAGGAACACACACACACACACACCTCAATGTTCATTTTTCTTCTATTATAGATGTCATATTATGAGAACATCACTATATCCAACATTTCTTGTAATTTTTTAAAAATTTTTTTGTAGGTGCCTATAAGAACTGAGGAATTGTAGGAGGCTTTCATGAGGCTATGACTTTCAAAGAAATTAGAAGAGCTCTCTGTGACCTCTTTGGAGTCCTCAAGAAAGGATTGTTACAAAAACCAGAGACTAGCCCCACCCAGCCTTTCTGCTTCCCAGTTCAAAGGTGTGATAGCTTATCACATTGGCATCCACTATGCCCACTGGAGTCCGATATAATGCACCTTCCCATTCTTGAGATCTAGACCCCACAGTTATAAGCTAAATTGAACCATTTTCTTTCCAAGTAGTATTCATCATCAGGTATTTTGCCATAGTGATGACCAATATAGCTTGAAACTGGCCTATTATGATGGTAGATAGTTTACTATCATAGATAGTTCTAAATAGTAAGAAAATTTTTACTAGGTAAATAAAATTCTGAAGCAAAGGATGGGGATTCTTTTTAAAAATTATTTATTTTTTTAATTTATTTTCTACACTCTATATTCCATTATCCACCCCCCCAATTCACCCTCTGACTGTTCCATATCCCACACTTCCTCCCCACCGCACCCTGTCTCCATGTGGAAGCCCCGACCCCCACCCCACCTGACCTCTAAACTTCCTGGGGCCTCCAGTCTTTTGAGGGTTAGGTGCATCAAAGATCGGGATGTTTTACTCCATACACAATTAGATACATGGAAGCGCAAGGCAGTCCAGCCTACTCTGGAAATCTGCATCACAAAACATGGACAAAATGAAGAGTGTGTCTAAAGGACTGAAGGAGTTAACATGGGAAGTCTGTTGAGGACCTGACTGAGCATAAAAAGACTGTAGAATTGGAAAGGTCCTCAGTGCTAGATTACAAGGGGCAGATTAAAGGAGTCTGAGCGTGTGACTGCTGTGATTGGTGCATTTGGAACAACTTAGGAAGCATCTGCATCCAATTCCCAGCATTCTTTGTTCTTCCCTGACTCGAGTCCTCCATGGCACTTCCCCTCACCTGAAATACTAATCTAATGTTTGTCAGTCCCCACCTCCACCAAAATGTAAGCCTCAGAAGAAGAGGCAGGCAGGCACCTGTTTGTACTAAATATCTATGCAATCGATATGTATCTGGTATGTGCGGTCCATACTATGTGGGTTTCATTGTCCAGCTCACTTACTTTTCAGGCCACCTCTCTACTTGGGAGTAGTTATTTTAATGGAGTAACAACATTAATAAGCAGGAGGAAGAAAACATTGAGCAAGATTCTCCAGCTGCACATTTTCATTCAATTATGAAAAACAACCTAAACATCAGTAATCTCTGTCACCCCAGACAAAGAGATTAAAGATCCAGCATGATTGAAAACAGATCTCTAAGGTCAAGTGCTTTCAAAACTATGGAGAAATGGCATAATAGAATAGCTTTATTTGTCAATATATATTTTCCCTATAATAATTTCTAATGTTAATTAGAAAGGAGGAAGTGGAGCAATAATGACATGTGTGTTCGCACACATCACAGCAATGCTGTTCTAATGCTGTATAATCTGAATGCATGTTAGTAATGTCTTTTGATTGGACATGTTTGCATATCTAAAAGTATGTTTTAACTTTTGTGTATGTGTGTGTCATGTCTGCATGTGGGTACACAGGTATGTGCAAATGTAGACATCGTGTGTATCAGGTATTCTTCACTGATTTCTACCTTATTCCCTTGAGAAAGGGTCTCTTGCCACAACTGGAACTCATGGGAATGAACTTATGGGTACCCAACTTCATGGGTTCGGATGTCTTGGTATCACTATTTCTTCCTTTTGATTGATCACGTCTTCACATGTCACTCATTGAGTGAGGACAGTCCACATACAGCTCTGTCAAGCCATATCCTGCAGCTCTGAAAATATTTTTTGATTGATGATTGATGTGAAAGGGCTCAGCCCACTGTGGGTGGTACCAACCTTAGGCTGGTGGTCCTGGATGCTATAAAAACATCGGGCTAGACAAGCCACAGGAATCAAGCCAATAAGCAGCACCCCTCCATGGTTTCCGCTTCAATTCCTGCCTCCAGGTTCCTGTCTTGAGCTCACGCCCTGACTTCCCTCACAGATGATATGTGATCTGAGAGTTGTAGGTTGAAGTAAACCCTTGACTCCCCAAGTTACTTTTGGTCATAGTGTTTGATCACAGCAATAGAAACCCTAAAATAAACAACTTATAAATCAACACTGTAACTGCTTGAGTTGCATGAATGCCAATAAAAGACAGGAGACACTTGGGTAAGAGAAAGGACTACTGGACACAGTATGGCAAGCCATCTGAGCTTCATATCTGACTGGTTTTCCTTGCCCCACATCAAATGGGGGTGATGCACAGCAGCTGAATCCCCACTTCATGCTTCTGTGTCACAGCTGAAATTTTTTATCTTAAGAAAAAAAAAACTCCAGTTTTATTAGAGATAGCTAACAAAGCTACACATTTTACCACGGTGAACTTTCATCTTATAAGGTACTGTCTTTATTTCTTAACAATGAAGAAAATGTTCTCTCTACCTTAAGGAAAACAAAAACAAAAACTTCCATCTGGGCGTGGTGACGCACTTGAGAGGCAGAGGCAGGTGGATTTCTGAAGCCAGCCTGGTCTACAGAGTGAGTTCCAGGACAGCCAGAGCTATACAGAGAAACCCTGTCTGAAAAAAAACAAAGAAAAAAACTTTCAGTTTGCAAGGAATTGGGGGGCGGGGGGAGAGTGCTTCAAGATGGAGAGAAGCACTGCAGAGAACAAGCATCAACAGGATCAGCATCTTGACATATTGTCTTTAGGGATCTAGAGAAGATTGTGCTTCTCCATGTGACTGTGAAGAGCCCAACCCCAACTCCTACATCTGCAATGCAACTCCTACACCTAAGGCTCAAGGAGCGTTGTGGAAGAGGGGGCAGAAAGATTGTAAGAGCTAGCATAAAGGATTCCTACTGAGAAACAGTGTCTTTTAGACATGAAGGGGAAGCCACACCTATTAGATCCCAACAATATGGCCACCTGAGCAAGACCCTCACAATGACAATGCCAGTTGACACATTTGAGAGGATAAGGAAAATTTCACAAGGTTCCACTCCTAGATGAAAAGCTACAGTCAATCAACAGCTGCTGAAAGAAGGGGAATCAGTCTTTTCCAAAGAGGAATGCCCAGATAGGCTATTCAATCTAAGTGGCCAGCCCTAGGCACATGTACATAAAAGCAACACTAAATGAACTCAATGGGTTGTATGCGTGCGTATGCGTGTGCGTGTGTACGGAAAACCTATTGCATGGAAAGTATGAAGTAAGGGGCTGGAGAGGTGACTTGGTGTTTAGGAGTGTTTCCTGTTCTTCCATATGACTGGAATTCAGTTCCCAGCACCTACATAGGGAGTCTCACAACCAACTGCCTGTAAGTTCAGCTCCAGGGGATCCTTGCCAACCTCTGGCCACAAGGGCACCTACATACACTTTGAATACAGAAACAGGCATACACATAGAACTAAAAATGACATTTAAATTCTGTAGTCAGACATACAGTGCTCATTTTGTGCCTTTTTCTATCTCCTTGAGGTCAAAGTGGCATGTGCATGATCCTCACCCTTGGCAAAGGGTTCTTGTTTCTTGTGCTTCACCAAGAACAAGAATTGGTAAGAAGCACTCATCTTACTTCCCACCAGCAAACCTAACCATCTATGGACACACCATATTTCCTTCAGTGAAGACCATACTGAGTTTCCCCTTCTCTCTCAAGACTTTACTTGGGTTCCACTTCTGCAGCAGTTGGTGGTGATGGTGGTTGTTGTCATCACTGATATTCCTTCAAATTATCCCTTCCCTCGACCTTGTATTGTCAATCAACTGTCCATCATGACTGACTGAAGGTCTTATCGGCATCTACACATCTTAGTTACTTTCTATTGCTGTAAAGGAAGAAATACAATGCCCAAAGTAATTTAATTGGGAGGGTCGCTCACACTTTCAGAGGGTGGGTCCATGGCCAACATGGTGAGAAATGTGGCAGCAGCAGGCAAGTATAGCACTGGAGCAGTAGCTTGGAGCTTATATCTGATCTATAGGATGAGAAAGAGCGGGACCCTGGTATAGGCTTTGGGAACCTAGAAAACAATAACCTGCCACACCCTTAAAACAAGACCACACCACCTCCAACAAAATCAAACCTTCTAGTCCTTCCCAAATAGCCCAATAACTAGGAAACAAACATTCAAATATATTAGCCTATGGAGTCCATTCTCATTCAAACCACATATGCTTTAAAATAACCCCTAATGAAATCTTGACTGAATCGCCCTCATCTCCTCCTTCATCCTTCCTTACTCAGATGTTAGGTAAATAATGACCTTGTTCACCTCATTGCCTTCTTGTCTCCTCAGCTAATCATCCTTAAGTGCCCACAACACTTAAGTGCCAATAGACATGACTATGTTCTGGGGCATTATCTATACATAGAATTCCAACTTATGATGTTATATTAATAACAACCCATCATTGCTACTCAAAAGCAACACAGTTGGTTAATTTATAACATATGTACACTGCCTGTCTTCTTTACTTCATAGGCATATCACGAACCAAGGCTACCATGCAAACAAGCACACTGAAAACATACATTACCATGGGTTCAGGATTAGAATTTTCTTGCCTATGGAACGAGATGTGAATTGTTATAGTTCTTACCAATATAAAATAATAGCTTGTTCACAGATATTTTTGAAACAAACAGATAAAAGAATGAATGTCATCTGGTACATCTGTGGAGAATTTGGGTTGGATATGAGAAGCTCCCAACTATAGCAACATTAGGGTCTAGAAGACAAGAAGAGAAATCACACTTTCTAGCAAAATACAGCAGTATCTACAAATCATTTGTCACCCCTTGAAGCCAATAAGCCTATTGGTTTTTCAATAGTTGCTTCTTGAAATGCAGCCTTCTTGTCTAAATTCCATTGTAAGTAAGGAGCCATCTCATGAGTCACACCATAAATTAATTAATTAATTAACTAATTAATTAAAATGTGTATAAAAGACATGGCTTTTATGCATAGCCAGGACTTGGACATGGAGACAAATCAATGCCATAAGCTACAATCTAACATAAGGCACGGTAGACTCTGCAAAAGTGTAGTCCTTACCATTGGTGAATATGCTTGCTTTCTGATGAAGTTAGAACAAGCTAGTGAGCATTTGGGAGCTCTGGGTGCCAGGGATCACAACCATCACATGAGAAAATTACACTTCAATTATGATGGTCGCCTGCTTTCAAAACAGTCAAAGTTCCATGGCCTATGTCATGATGATATTCTTTGGGAGTTTGAAGGGCTTCTCACAGAGGCTAGTGAGGAACTTGGAGGAATTTGTTCAGCTTTGGATCTGAAATAAAAACACTGCTTTCAGATATGGATTGTAACATCTTCCAGTGATATACTGTCTGTGGATGAGAAAAAAAAAAAGATAAACGTATCCTCGGTCCTGCTGCACAGCACGCAGAGGTAAAGCTCATTACTCACCGTCAAGTTCAAGGCTCTTTACAGTTCTGAACAGATGCTCATGAATAATCGTCTTTTTGAGACAAGGCCTCTCTACATAGTCCTGGATGTCCTAGAACTCACTATGTAAACCAGGCTGGGCTTGAACAAACAGAGCTCCACCTGCCTCTGCCTCCTAATTATTGCAAGTAAAGGCATGGGAAACCAGGTCCAGCCACTGTTTTAATAATTATCATTTACTCAAGGTCTAATAGATGTATTTATGTGTGTGCATCTATGGTTACTACCATTTTACCAGACACCCTAACTTGTTAATATACCATGTGGAAAAATGACCAAATAGTGATAATGACATATGCCTAGCACAGAAGTGTTTAAAAGATATTAGTAAAGAATAAAGCAGGACTTAGGATGGAGGCTTGGAGTGTAGCTCAGAATTACAGTTCTTCCTTAGCTTGTGTGAGGCCCTAGGTTTGATCTGTAGCACAGACAAAAGAATAAGTACAAATCAGGCTATCTTCTACTTGTAGATTAAAGACACATATACATAGCAATTAAAAGGTAGTATTGTTTAGTCAATATATTCTTTCTTCTTAATATATATCTATGTACTTTATAAACATACAAAATTTTATAAAAGTTGAATAAATGCACTTGAAGATCACTAGAGAAAAAAACAAAAAACCCAAAACTGTAAAATGAAAAGTATCTTAATAGTTTTAAATATGTTTTATAGAAAGTTTATAGTTTTAAATATATCTTATAGAAAATTTACATTATTAGATAATATATTTATCTCATTCATTCTATGCACCAAATTGCATCATTTAAATAGAAGGGGGAAGAAAGGGAAAAAGAAGGGAAGGAGGAGTCTCTGTAACACCACCCAGTTGACATTCCACTGCTTGAACTAAGCTGATGGTTCTAATGCACCTTGGAACGTGGCTAGCTATTGCTCTGTCTAGTTATCTTATTGTTTCTCACAGGTCATGTATAGGCTTCCTTTCAACACCTTAAACCCTTGTTTGACATAAGCAATACAAGTGCTAACCTAAAGAGGTAATAGCCCAGTATTTCTCAACTCAGGGCAATTTTGCCCCCAGAGTTTACTTGGCAATGTCTAGAGACATTGATATTTGTTCCAACTCTAGAGTAGGGTGAGTGGGTATCCAGCATATATGGATCAAGAACACTGCTAGCAGTCTGTTCAAAATGTTAGTAAGTGTGAGGTTGAGGAACCGTGTGGTTCCGTAGAGGAGGCATCTATAAACAAAAGAGGGACCTAGAACCGACAGAATGTCATGGCCAAAATCATCAGCTCAGCCTTCAGATTCAGATGGCAGTTCCACCTGGACATCCTCACACGTGTGACTGTGGTTTAGGACATGATGTTGACTCATGCCAGATTTACCGACCGATTCATCAAAGCGTGTAATTATGCATGGACCCCGTCAACAGGGATGCAGTTTACATGACTTGAAATCACATCTGGGTGATGGCTGAGAGATGGCATCTTCCGTGGACTGTTCTGGTACTTTGTGCCAGAAATTGTCACTAACATGAGGAGGAATTTGGAATCCAGCGAGGAATGCTGTGATGATTTGTCAGTCGTGAGTAGCTTCGACTCACACAGTTATTACCACCATTTGTGTACATGACGGTCTCTTTCCCCTCATCTGTGATGCATTTGGAAAATGAAGGCATGCCAGTGACATCACTGCTCTATTTGGAGGATCCTATAACGCTTGCACTACACACCCTGCCATCAGCAGTTATTAATCGATTGCATCTTGACTCTGAATGAAGGCAAACGACATGTGGGCACCTCGGCTTAAAAGATGCATTTAGGAGTTTCCAGTCATGAGAATAATTTTGAAATTGCTATAGCATGGCCTACTCCTCTTGCTTGGAGCTTTTGCTACCCTGCCCTAGTCCTCTTACTTGAGATGTGCACTTCCTCCAACACTGAAAATCTTCTCCCCATCTGTCCTATGTTGGGGAGCCCACACCTTCACAAGACAGTGTAGCAACCGGGACTGCCATTGTAAGACATTTCCTGCTGCGCTGCAGTCTTTAACTTGCTTCCACTGAATTGTGGGCATCTAAATAGACTCTACTGCTAAATCTTAGCCTGTGACTTGGTGTTTACAAGGCTGGTACTTGGCAAGAGCCGATGAGTATTTATGAGCTTATTTATTCAATTGGACAGACTTAAACTGTATGGAAGAAAAATGATTGGAGCTAATTTTACATAAGGAGGTGAAATGGCCAGACTTTTAAAAACCTCCATATGTTGCCCCAAAGGAATGAGTATTTAACAGTAGGGTTTTGGCCAGAGAAACAGTAGACTAGGAAACAGATTCTAGAGTCAGACTGCTTATGACTCAAAGGTCAGACTCATGACCACTCCATATCTAGACCCCACTGCTCTGAGAAGAATAAAGCTGCGGCTGTGAAAATGGAAATATCTGAAACTGAGTGTGCTGATACACACTTGAAACCCTACCACTTAGGAAAATGAGGCAGGAAGACCACAAGTTTGAGGCCAGCCTGGGCTAAATAGTAAAACTCTGTCTTCAAAAGCAAATAAGCAAAATGTAGCTGATCTAACATACATGGCAATGACATAGCTTAAAAATATATTTAGTTGCCGTGGTTGTACACTTTAATCCCAGCACTCGGGAGTTGGAGGCAGGCAGATCTTTGTGAGTTCAAGACCAGCCTGGTCTCCAAGTTCCAGGACAGCCAAAGCTGTTACATAGAAACCCTGTGTCAAAAACCAATAAAAAGATAGATAGATATAGTTAGTTAGATAGATAGATAGATAGATAGATAGATAGATAGATAGATAGATAGATAGATAGATAGAGATAGTGAGATAGATACTGTCTTAGTAAGCCAGTAAAGAACTTCCCTGCATGGCTTCTGCATCAGCTCCTGCTTTCTGACCTGCTTGAGTTCCAGTCCTGACTTCCTTTGGTGATGAACAGCAGTATGGAAGTGTAAGCTGAATAAACCCTTTCCTCCCCAACTTGCTTCTTGGTCATGATGTTTGTGCAGGAATAGAAACCCTGACTAAGACAAATACTATATGTAGTTGGCTATTAACAATACAGCTCAATTTAGAATAAATACCTGTTTTATTCCCACAAATCCATGTACTATAACCTATTGTATTAATCTTTTGGTGCCAGTTTCCAATTTTACACTGCAGAATTTTCTGATACCTACTTCATTTTCTCTACAGAAGAATGAAATTTAAGTGTGTGGCATATAAAATGCATTCCGTGGGTAGCAGAAAACAATCTTCCAATCCTGCAAACTAAACAAGCTGTGATACCACCCAATCCATCCCTCCCCCTCTGTGGGGTAAAAAGTGGGGTCCCGAGTCTGCTTGGGGCTCGAACAACGGGAAGTTTGACTATGTGCACCCCATGGCACTGCTGGGCAGGCTTTGGGCTGTAAGAAGCCACAGGATCCTGCTGGGGGTGGGGAGCAGCAGTCTGAGGTCCCTGCAGACTGCCAGAGTCAGGCTCAGACTCTCAGGCACCAGAGACACTGCTGGTTGCCTCAGAGGAGCAGGTTCTGGGATCCCTGGGCCACATGGAAGCCAGGGACCGCAGGTTCTCATTCTTAGACACCGCAGACACCACTGGATGGATGTCTTGGAAGAACTGAGAACGGAACAGGGGGCCCAAGGGCGTGCTCTGGCCCAGGGCCGAAGGGAAAAGGGCAGGAGGCGGGAGCTCCAGTAGGTTTCCTGGGAAGAGTCTTTGTCTTTTTTTTTGGGAGGGGGGCGGTTTAGTTTGGCTGGCAACTATGGCTATGAGTGCAGGGAGGCCTCCGGCAGGAGGTTAGATAAACGGCTCGTTAGTGGAAAATCTCCTCCATTGCTCCAGCATGGTGGATCCTGATATCCATGATTTTCGGGCATTTATTGTACAAAAGCAGAGAAAAGGAGAGAGTAGGGAAGTAGAGGCCAGCCATGGTCACGTGGAGAGATGGGGGAAGGGAAGGCAGAGAGAGGGGGAACAAGAGGGCAAGAGAGAGAGAGGCAAGAGAGTAAGAGAGGGAGGAGGGGGCAAACAGCCCCTTTTATAGTGGGCTGGGCCTACCTGGCTATTGCCAGGTAACTGTGAGGGTAGAGTCCAGACAGAAAACCAGGAGCTTGGGGCATTGCCTATGTGACTGATGGCCACACATCTCTCTGGGGAGTGGGGCGGGAATGTGGGAGGTTGAAGCTGCTACAGGAACCTGGGGCCCAAGGGGTATGGCCAAATACCTGCCATCCCTCGTAGGCGAAGTCACCCATCAGGTCACTGGGGTTCAAATCCAGGGACCAGGCTGTCTGTCCACAGTTCACTGTCCCACACCCACCTTCTATCCTGCTCCAGTTGCATCTTGCACAGTTAGTTATCTGGTGTGCCGCTCCTCCACTGACTCGCAGATACACCAGACAGAGAAGAAAGAGTCCCCACAGTGTCTGGAGGACAAGAATTTCTCCCTCTCTGAAGCACAAGACACTTCCTGGGCTCCTCATATCATTACTTCAAAGTCAAAGATCCCAGGTTGACTGCTCTCATGATTCCTGGCCATTGTTTTGCACCCAGAAGAGGATGGGTCTTGAGCAGACTTGGGTGGAGGTAAGAGGAAGAGCATGTACCCTGGATGCTGTTTCCATGCCACTACTGTGCACACCAAAACCAGACTTCTGAGATTCTGGGATACACAGTAATAATTCTGCTTTACCTTAAACCCATTTGCTATCAAGTTTTGTTGCTTGAAGCTAAAACTTTTCTAAACTATCCAGGACCAAGCTGATTGGAATAAGAAGCACTCTACTCTTCCGGTCCTCTCTCTCATCCTAACCCTGGCATGACCCACATCATCCTCCAGAATTCCCAAAGAATTCCCAGATTCCAAGATAACAGTTAGCAGATACTTCCTTGATCATGGAGGAATCCATGTGAATTACTGTCAGAGCAATTACTGCCTAATAGTTCCCAAAACCAGAAAGGAAAAAAAAAAAAAAAGAAAGAAAGCTCTTCATGTATTAAAGGAGGCAAATGGCATGAAGCCCAAAGACAAACTGTTGTACTTTTCCCACTCCAGATGATGTTCAAATACAAGCCAGTTTCTTTTCAGCAGTTTGCCACAACATCTAAAAATCTGAATGCATGCTGTTCTGGTAGCTGCCTGAAGTCTAAATTGCCGTGAACACCCGTTCCTAATCAGGGAGATCTTGATTGGAACTAAATTTGTTCTCTGTGTAGAAATCACTCATGTTCCTAAAAGCAGTTTCTCCTCTGGTCAAATTAGCTGTGTAAATAATGCAAATAAAAATATATGTAGGAGCAAGTGGCTTACAAAGAGGCATTTCCTTATAAGTGATCCATGTTACCCCAAATTCACATAGATCTTGCAAACCAGGGGAGGGGGCCTGGGAAACATTAGTGCACACAACCAACGGGCACCCATAAATTGCCCCAGAATTTATACCAAACTCTAACCATTGAAGAGCTTGCTTTAAAAAAAAATGTATGTGTGTAAAGAAACATGGAAAAGAAGAAAAGAAACTTGTAGGCATATTTTTAAATGCTAAAAAGGAAAAATTAATTTTGAAAAATAAAGGAGATGGCATTGGAGCAAGAGTGGATTAAGGGTCTCTTGACTTTTTCAAGTTCCATCTTTAACGTGTTTCTTCTGTATTATAAGCACGTTACTCATTCTTTCACAATTTCTAAGGAACTGTGATTTAAATCCATGTGTTGCTTGTATATGGAATAGATAAAATACGCCCCTTATTCTATGAAGCCTAAGAGGTTCTTCTCCAGTGGTGGTGCCTTCTCTTCTAAGGACACAGGCTGTGTTATGGGAGGTTCAAAGACACACAGATGCACAAGTATAAGACCAGGGCACTCTGGGAAAATCCTTGTCTCCTCTACATCATCAGGACGATGAAACATAACTAAAATTTTGGCTTATGTCCATACAAAGGACAAGTCCGTGGGGAATACAGTTGCCCCTGCCTCTGCCCATTGTGACATTTACTCTAGAACTGCTCATTTTATCTTTGTCTAAGAAAGTGACATAAGGACTGAAGAGATGGCTCGGTGGTTAAAAGCACTAGCTGCTCTTTCAGAGGTCATGAGTTCAGTTCCCAGCACCTACACAGTGGTTCACAACCATCTAGAGCAGGATCATATATACGTGGACAGAAGACTCACATAAAATACATAATGACATTTTTAAAAAGGAAAACAAAAGGGGAAAGGAAGTAAATCACAGGGGTGTCCAGACTGCTTCAGACCAGTTAACACCTTGCTTCGCCAGCAAAGGTCTCCCAAGCAGTGGTGACTGTATTCTGATTCTAAGTATGACCAGTGAGGACTGCCAATGCCTCTGTGGGAAAGGAGGATTCCAAAGCAGCCAGTCTGATTGCTGGGGTGAGGGAAAGGCCCATGTGATCATGTGATCACATTGACAATTACTGACTGGTACCTGCTCCATCACAAATCAACATATTTAATTGCAAATTTTTCAAATAGAAAATAATAAGCAGCTGTTTTTAATTATTTCCTGGTGCAGATTGGGAATGAAAATTGATTGTGTTTTGCTTAGTCTTTTTATTTTATTTATTTATTTATTTATTTAACACTCCATATTTTATTCCCTCCCCCACCCTGTCCACCATCCTACTGCTCCACATCAAATACCTCCTCCCCACCCCCTGTCTCCACGTGGACGTCCCTACTGCCCACACTGCCTGACCTCTAAACTCCCTGGGGCCTCCAGTCTCTTGAGGATTAGGTGCATCATCTCTGAATGAACACAGACCGAGAAGTCCTCTACTATCTGTGTGTTGGGGGCTTCACACCAGCTGGTGAATGCTACCTGTTTGGTGGTCCAGTGTTTGAGAGATCTTGGGGATCCAGATTAATTGAGAGTGCTGGTCCTCCTACAGGGTCACCCTCCTCCTCAGCTTCTTTCAGTCTTTCCCTAATTCAACAACAGGGTTCAGATGCTTCTGTCCATTGGTTGGGTGCAACTATCTGCATGTGACTCTTTCAACTGCTTGTTGGGTCTTCCGGAGTGCGGTCATGCTAGGTCCCTTTTTGTGAATGCTCCATAGCCTCAGTGATAGTGTTAGGCCTTGGGATCTCCCCTTGAGCTGGATCCCTCTTTGGGCCTGTTGCTGGACCTTCTTTTCTTCAGGATCCTTTCCATCTCCATCCCTATAATTCTTTCAAAAAGGAACAATTATGAGTCAGAGTTGTGACTGTAGGATGGCAACCCCATCCTTCACCTGATGGGGTTTTTCTGCTGGAGGTAGGCTCTATAAATTCCCTTTCCCTACTCTCAGGCATTTCATCTAAGGTCCCTCCCTTTGAGTCCTGAGAGTCTCTCACCTCCCAGGTCTCTGGTGAATTCTGGAGGGTCCCCCCAATCCTCTGCGCAACCTCCTACCTCCCGAGGTTACCTGTTTCCATTCTTTCTGCTGGCCCTCAGGGCTAGTAAATCAAGTAGCATAATTGTGTATGTATCTGTCTATAGAGATATATGGTCGTCTTTGGGTAAATGCCAAAGTTATGCTATTTATGTATTTTTAAGTAAAAGTATTGCCCTGAACATCATCCTAAGTGACAAGAAGTAAACTTGTAGTTCAGAACTAACCCTTCTAGATGTAATAATTCACCTAGCTATTTTGCTTAAAACTCACCCCCAAATAATTGTTAGATCCATATTGCATTTAACTATAACAAAAAGTAACATTTTGGCATCCTAATCTACAGCAGTTCATCTCTTACCTGTTCTGAGTCTCAAGTGTTAATATCAATGTTCTTCACAGCGCACCAGATATACTAAGAGCAAGCTGTTTGTTATTCCATGGCATATACACATAAGCTACCAAGACTCATGGTGTTTCTGCATTTGAACATAAATGTATTGATGAGCCACAAAATTTGAAAATCCCCTCTCTACTTCTTTTCTTAGTAAGTAATGCATGTTAAAGTGGTCCATGGTACATCTTTCATCAGGTGATTTTTTTTTAACTAACTAAAGCAGTTCTTTCAGAGAGACTAGGGCCATTTACCATTAACCAGATGGGAAAGTTGGCTCGGTATCAGCACTTCAGAGAACTTTGAGCCTCACACCCCAACACACATAAAAATAACTTGCAAAGCCTGTGCAAACACAGTTGGTCCCATATCCAGAGTTTCTAATGCAGTACATCTGGGGATGTTCCCGGGAATCTGCGTTCTGACAGGTCTCCAAGTGAT
Organism: Mus caroli; assembly: GCF_978045245.1. Classification (NCBI taxonomy): domain Eukaryota; kingdom Metazoa; phylum Chordata; class Mammalia; order Rodentia; family Muridae; genus Mus; species Mus caroli. Next base: position 21,007,270 of record NW_028227264.1, read on the forward strand.
GCTGATGCTGTGGCTGCAGCCTATGAGAACCAGGACTCTGTGGCTTTGCCAGGAAGTTTAACTATTTGCCTTCCCTTTTAAGCAACAGGGAGAATCCTTTTCCTAGCTGGAAGCCTGGAGGTCTTTTTAGTGGAATGAAACTGAGATTAATATCGCAGGACCTACGCTCTCCCTGAGTTATATTTTCATCTTTACCTGGTACATAAAAGTCACTGAAATAATAGACTAAAAAGAAGGAAGAAACTTGAAAAAGATCAGCTTCATCTTAACCATCTTCTTGAACATATAAACTATCTTATGAATGTAAGTCATTAAACCCAATGCACGCTCTCTGTAGCATAAGAAAGTTTTGACACAATCAGTGAAGAGGCAATCCTATTCCTAAAGTAGTCCACTTATCCGGTGCAATACTTGATGGTTAACATGAAAAATGTGTAGTATGTTCTTAGAAGGTTTTATGCTCTTGAAAGTTGTTTGATTCCAGACCTATGGGTGCCAGGTGTGCGTAAGTTTCATACATAGAAGTTGCTCAAAATAACTTTTACAGGCTACGGCTCAATCAAAATGTCTCTTCAAGGCTCATAAAGACCACATAAAGTCCATGGCATTCTTTATGAACACCATTTCAAACCTAGCATGGTATCTCATATCTGAATCCTAGCACTTGGAAGGCAGGTATATCCTGAGTTGGAGACCAGCCTGGGCTACATAGTAAGACCTTGTCAAAACAATCATTTCAACAAGCAACCATAATAACCCAGTAATTTCCCGAGGCTGCTTCTCTTTCTTTTCCGTGATGCCTACTATGGACACAATGGCAATGTAGCTCAGTAAGAGCAATCTACAATTAGATCAGGGTATACAACTGATTGACAGGCACTAGAGAATGAGAGAAGCAAGTGTTTCTGCTACTGCTCTACAGATAGTGTTTCTTGAGACAAAAATCTATGCCAAGAATCAGGTAGCCAGAGATTAGCATAACACACCATTGAGACTGTGCAGACAGTATGCTGTTTCAGGCCTGCACAGGGAGCCCTCCCTGAGTCCATGGCTGATTCTCTGCTTACTGTTAACACTGATTCCAAATCCCATCCTTCTGAGAGTGCTTATGCTGTGCCAGCCCCATGGACCTGAAGTCAATGACAAAGTTATTTGCAATGGCTGTTTAAGACACGTCCAAATGCTTTCCATTTTGACCCTTACAGGGGAGCCTAAAAACCTTTTCTGAATACATTTTAATACGTCATATGTGCTCCAAGAAACACAGCTGTGAGTTGAAATGCTGTACCCTGCCACTGTTCATACACATTTAAATAGTTCAGTAGTGCTGGCTCAGTGGTGGAGGAACCTCCTAGCATAATAGTATGGTCCAAACAAAATGAAAGTTTGTGTATATTACAGAGTAGAAAGGCACGAGGAAGTCCAAAACGGGTTGTGTATCTTTGTAAATAAAACACAAGTTGATTGGGAAGCTTCTATGGAGAGGGACTAAGGACAGGATACTGGCACATAGTACATCATAAGGGCAAAGGTACCTTTCCTTTTCTCTACCCTCTATCCTCTTTGTCAAATGTTTCCACAAAGCAATGGAGCCTTCAGCAAGCCAAGCCTGAAGTCATCAAGAGTGCCAACCAGTCCTCTTACTGCACCTGACTAAAAGATTCAGATGTCCTGAAACAGTCAATGTGTTTTTTAATCATCAGTTTGAGTTTAAGAGGTTTGGGGTAGATGCCCTCCAATAACTGCTCTGCAAAGACCAAGGAATAGATCTCTTCAAACCACAGTCTTAACAAGAGCTGCTTTAGCCTAATAGGAAGAACACACACTCACAACACACACCTGCCTAGATGTGGAAAGTAGGTCTCAACTTAAGTAACTGTGGCTTTTGTAGGTAAGGATTTGGTTTTGTGCTGTTAAATAGCAAAACTGGCCTCACACATCCTAGGCAAATGGTACAGCTCTGGGCTATATCCCCAGCCTTTGAATTGATATTAAACATGATACTAGATAAGTCTACTCAACAAAATTGAACTAAAATTAACTTGTAAGCCAGGGCTTGTTACTCATATTTTTAACCCCAGTACTACTTGAGAGGCAGAGGCAGGAGGATCTCTATGAGTTTTGGGCAGCCTGGACTACAGAGCAAGTTCCAGGACAGCCAGAGGTACATAGAAGGACCCCGTCACAAAACAAAACAAAATTTCAACTTCAAAAATGCCATATCACATTTCTCTACACATGTTGAGTTGTCAAAGTGTCAAAGCAGAGAATAGGGTATTTACTATTAAGTGTTACTCTGTGTAGAGAGCCCTCTTAAACATTTCAAGCAGAATCTCATTAATTCAAAAATCTGATTTAGTAGCATAAATTTTCAAAAGTGTGAAACTTGACCCACTCCTTTTTACATCATACAGAAAGAACAAAATGTTCATTTAAAGTGATGGTTCTCAGCCTTCCTAACCCAGTGACTCTTAATACAGTCCTTCATGTTGTGGTGATGCCCATCAATAAAACGATTTTGTTACTACTTTATAACTGTAATTTTGCTCCTGTTATGAGTCGTGAATATCTGATATGCAGGATGTCTGGGGTCACCACCCACAAGTTGAGAATTACTAATTGAAACCCAAAGTGCCTGTAACTTATTACCAGCTGAGTCATTTGTTCACTGTTGAAGCAAATTGGCTAAATTCTTTTTGCCTCAGTTTCTACTTTAATTCATGAAGGTGATAACAGTGCCTACTTCACAGATCAATCACCACAAAATTGTATTGATTCATGCCAAGAAACTGGACGAATATGGGGAGACACTCAAAACTACTATTACTTAAACACTTCCTTCTCTTGGTAACATACTTTGTGCAGTTATTTCTCTAGCTCAGTAGACATCTCACTTAGCCACAATTGTTTATTATATCTTAAACTGCATTATTTAAATCACTTTACATATTTAAAAATACTTCATTATTTAAAATTAAATATTAAATATTTTAAAGTGTGAGAATTAGGTAGAAAACTTGCTTTACCCAACATGTCAAAACAAAGTTTTGATCTTTAAGATGGACAGAGCCATATCTATTAGTGCCAACAAAGAAAGTAGAGGTGGATAAAATTTGCCAATAACCTTGGTCACAATCACCAAATGCTCTTGAATTGGATTATGACCCCCACACAATATGTCGGGCAGTAAAGGAATACAAAATGAGAAATACTTCCCATCACAGCCGCTGGCTGCTTGTTACATGTTCATCCCGATATTAGTGCTCCCTTGCTCCCCCAACTCCAAAGGGCGGGGGCGGGGGGGTTACCACCATGGGTACAAAATTGCTTCTGGCATTAATCCTCCAAGCTCAGATCAAGCAAATGCCTATCAGTAATCTCTTTTGGATTGGCCGCCAACATTCATTTTAGTACCAGGTTGAAAATTCATCAAGAAACAAGATTCTCTGGCCACTTTCAAAGAAACTCAGCAAAAACCTGAAAAGACTGGGAATCTCTGCCTACTAAAATCCCAATTTCAACCAACTTGATTAGAAAGCAGAGACACGGCCTCTTAAGTTTAGGGCATGTTAGTCCCAGAGGAGTCTTGCCAGGAGGACTCCTAAAGTTATCAAACTTGGAATTTCCCCCTAATTCCTTTTTTTTTTTCCAGTTTGCTTCTTGTGGTTAGCTCCATTACTAACTTACAGCGATAAACACCTGGAGTCTATCAAAAACAAAGAGAGGCTTATTCACCCTGAGCAGAAACAAACTACATAATATAAGACGTGAGCAGGAATATGTTTTTTATGATGTGCCAGCGTAAGGGGGATCAAAGGCTAAAGCCAAATAAATAGCAACTGGGCACCAGCAGAGGAAACATAGTTAGAGTTTAAAATAATCAAGAACAAACCCAAGAAGCACTAGCGCTCTCCATGTCCAGCAGCCAAACTTTCTCTCTTTTGATACAGAGCTTAAAGCTATCAAGAGTTTTCAGAGCTAATCATCGGAACTAAAGAAGAGTCCCACCTTCCACGGAGGCTTGTAACATGAGCCAAAGAATCGGTCTGAATAGGTCAGCCATTTCCCTTCCCTGGATACCACGCAGCCTCTTCATGCCAACTCACTGTCCCTTCCTCTAAGGGCTCATTATTGAATTTACCTTGGCCACGTTATGGAATTTGCAGGCTGACATTGACCCATTTATTGAGCTGACTCCCCCTTATCTAAAACATCTCTAGGCAAACTCAAACAATCTGTCTGCCATCCACTGATTGGCAGGGCAAATTTTTCCAGGTGGTAAAACTAGCTCCCCTCAAATGACTTGCCAACCTCATTTTTGCCTGGCAGGATGATTGAAAGAGGACGGGAGCCACCGGTCTTCACTGCTGTGCTCAGTATCTGCAATGTATTAACATAAATAATTTTGAAAGATTAGTACTATTGGGGAACGGGGGGCAGGGAGCTGAAGGGTGAGGAGCCCAGAGCCAAGAGGAGGCAGATATGAGAGCTGAGAATTGACAGGCTCAACCCTGAGGGCAGAGAAGCCCATCTGTATTTGATTTGTCAGGGATTTACATTAGTGAAACTTTAACTCTGCAGATAATACATGAGATTACACTCACAGAGCAAGCTTATGCAAATATAGCTTCAACTCCCTGGTATGTGGCCCAGACAGTGAATTTGGCAGATTTCATTGAGTCTGGTGGCTGGATCTAATAAATTCATTTACATGAAGGATTAGGACATCTGGAAAAGTAGCTTGGTGGTTTATTGAAACATAAATAACATTAATTGAAAGGTTACAGGTATGCAAAACACTTCATGCAGGCGACACAAAATGCTATAAAGCGGCTTCGCTACTCAAATAAAGCAAAAGAGGGGGAAAAGTCTTGCTAACATAAACAAAAAAGGTAATTTCCAGGATCTAATTTAAATGCCACTTTAGACAGTGAGAGTGAGGGGGGTGACCCATGTCTTCCCATCTTTGTAGTGGGTGCCTTTTGCAGCTCTGAGCTCTGCTGCTCTCCCGATACACGTTTTTAGCTGCTAATTCACAGCAGTTAAGGTAGTGACATAATTAAATTTATTTCCAATTAGAATCCCCAAACTGTCATGCCATTCTGCAGACAGAAAAGCATGGTTGAGATCTCCGGCTAGTTCTTGCACGAGTTTATTTTACTGCTGTAATGGATACTTGCGGATGGCCGGTTAATGTCTGATGGAGTTGGTTTACCATCAGCATAATAACAAATTATGCAAAGGAAAATGAGCAAAGATTGATATGATTTAAAAGCCGAGAGAAAAACTCACAAGGTTTTCAATCATGGGAGTACCTCAAGATTAATTTATAACTTGGTCGTGCATTCAAATTCTCCTTCATCTTTTTCCCCAAATAAGGAGACAATTTAGTTGTTTAATCATTGCAAATGCCTCCTGTCCAAAGCAATAGCAAGCCTTCTCTTTCCAAAGGGCCATTTTCATTTGAAGTCATTGTCCAGAGGCTGACCTTGAGAAGTTATGCAAATGAGAAATCAAAAGTCTGGCATCCTCTCAGGTATAGAGACTCTGGGAGCTCAACCCAGAAAACTGCAGTTGACACAGTCAAGTAAAGAGCTGTTTAGTCAAGACTGAAAGAGAACCCATGGCCAAACTTTATATGCATGGTGTGTGTGTGTGTGTGTGTGTGTGCCTGTGTGCGTGTATGTGTGTGTATAAATGTGTGTATATACATATATGTGTGTGTGCATATGTATATTTTATACACATGATACATACATTACCTACATGCACACTTGCACACACTACTGTAGGATTTGACACAGGGAATGATAGACCTCAAAGGAAAAATTTACAAGTTCTCCAGATACCCAGCATATCTCGCTTTTCATAATAAGAAATTATAGACAAAGGCCTGAAGACTGGCTTGCCACCACGCAATGGAGAGTGGTAGGAGAAGACATCCAGAGAAGGGCTGGCCACCATAGCAGCACAGGCAGAGGAGGTTACACAAAGGCCTGACAGCCATGTGACCTGTCTGCAGCAGGAGCCAATACAGTGGAGCTGGCCCTGATGGTGAAGGCAGAGCTGAGCCAGCCCAGAGGATATGAGAGCAGGAGAGTTGGCACAACCCCTCACGGGCTGTAGCACTTGGGAGAGTGGGCCCCGAACCTTGACTGGGCAGCACAGTGGAGCTGTCCCAAAGGGGGTGAGAGCAGAACTGACTCTGCCTCCTACCAATGGCAGCACTGGGTGGTCTAGCCAGAGCAGTGCTAGAGAGCTCTCCCTGGCAGACTGATCAGCTCAGCTACCACCCAGGTCCAGATCCAGGGCTTTGGGTTGGCCCACTCTGTATCATCTGTGACCTGTTGGTTTGTGTGAAAGGGCCGGTCCTGGTGATCTAAAGCTGCAGGACCTCCATGACGCAGGGCAACAACAGGATAACTGGGAGGAGTGAGTCCCAGCGAGGATTCAACATTGATGGCGTCACAGGTGCCAAAGGCCTCAAACCAGACCAATACTCATTGCAATGAACATTTGCAAGTAAAGATATGTGGATAGAGGAATATATTGTGGGACACAGAAACACACTGCAGCTTGCACAATAAGATGTTTTCTATGTTTTGTTTTGTTTTGCTTTTGTTTTTATTTTCTTTTATAAAGAGGGGTCACAAGGGCAGAGGCTAGATATGAAGGGACAAGGAGATGAATGGGACTGGGATGCATGATGTGAAACTCACAAAGAATCAATAAAAATTGTTAAAAAGAAAGAAATTAGACAAAGCAAGTTTTGCTTCTAAAGTAATCTTATAGAATCAGTAAATGGACAGAATTTTAATGGCCATTCACATTTCAGTTCTTGCCATCAGCAAAATAATGCATTGACTATATAAAAATTCAAAACTACCATTAGTAGCTTCTTTCAGAAGTTAAACATAACCAGCAGCAGAAACTGGTCAAGTAAAATATATTGTCCCATGAAAGTTTTCTTCCTTGATATGGATTTTTTTTAATCAGATGATAAGAAGACAAAGCCTTTACACAAATAGCTAAATGATGATGGACATATTACAAAAGACCGAGTCATGTTTATGAATTCCTATGACTCTCCAGAGAATAGGGAATTGAATATTTTCAAAATTTTACATGAAAACTCATTTGATCACAGAGTGATAGGCTCTGACGTGCTTATCAGAGCACAGCTGACACTGATAGACCTAACCTAGGAGGATAGTCCAACATGCTGTCCTTTACCAAATACTTAAAACTTCTTTGTTGAAACTAAAAAAACAAACCAAAAAAAAATTTTTTTTAATTTATAGGATAGGTTAAGGCAACGGTTTCCTGACACAGAGAATGCAGTTATTCTATTAGAGCACCAAACCTCAGTAGTCAAAGTAACATTTGATCTTATCAGCATGAGACAAAAAACAATGTCTAGCTGATTAAATCTTTAGGATCACTTAAAAGTAGTGTCTATCTGGGGCCTGGAGAGAAGGCTCAGTAGTTAAAAGCACTAGATGGTCTTCCAGAGGGCCAGGATTCAATTCCCAGCACCCGCATAACAGCTCACAACTGTCTATGGCTCCCAGAGGACCTGATACCCTCCCTAGACATATATACAAGTAAAACAGCAATCCACATGTGATGGTTTATATATTCTTGGACCAGGGAGTGACACCATTTGGAGGTGTGGCCTTGTTAGAATAGATGTGACTTGGTTGGAGTAGGTGTGTCACTGTGGGTGTGGACTTAAGACTCTCACCCCAGTTGCCTAGAAGTCAGTCTTCCACTAGGAGCCTTTGGATGAAGACATGGAATTCTCAACTCTGCCTGTGCCATGCCTGCCTGGATACTGCCATGCTCCCACCTTGATGATAATAGACTGGACCTCTGAACCTGTAAGCCAGCCCCAAGTAAATGTTGTTTTTGTATAAGACTTGCCTTGGTCATGGTGTCTGTTCACAGCAGTAAAACCCTAACTAAGACACCACATAAAATAAATAAATAAATCTTTTTTAAAAAATAGTATCTATCAGGTAGAAAGTTGCTTTTCTTAGACACTTGCACAAAGACTAAACTTCAATCTTACAAACCAAATTCACTTGCTCACGTGTACACACGCATTTCTGGCCACTGGGAAGCTAGAACAGATATGAAAAGCTCACTGATTTTCATAAAATAATCAGATGAGGCTCTGTCAACTGAGAGTGCCTTCGCCACACAGACTTTGGGGAAGAAAAGCCATAGGCTGTAGGAGATAATATATGGAGTTCAACAGAGGTCCACCTCCAAGTTTACTTCCTATAGCAAATCAGCTACAGTATTGTTTTAAAGACTAAATTATTTAAATTGTATGTGTGTGAGAGAGATGTGCATGCGAGTGCAGTTACCAATGGAGGACATAAGAGGGCACCAGACCCCTCTGGAGCTTGAGTTACAGGTAGTTTTGAGGCATCTGATGTGGGTGGTCCTCTGAAAGACTGGTATATGCTTCATGACTGGGCCATCTCGCCAGCCCTCCGAGTTTCCCTATGGTAAACAAGAATATTTAATTCTTAACATAATCCAGATTACAGAAAAGCTGTCAAGGATCCTGTGTACTCAAATATGTTTCCGAGGATCTGTGAGATCAAGGGATTGAACAAAAACGAGCTAGCGAGCAAGCGAATTGGTAAAGCAAAAGGGCAGTGTTGGCTGGCGACAGGCATGATTCTGCTTGACACTAGTTTTCTTACCTTGGGCGATGAGTCTCACTTCACACAGCTACAAAGTGAGCGATTAATGGAGCCTGCCTGATAGGACTAGGTCAAGAGCTGAGTGGCTCACTAAGCCCATCCCACCCCGAGAGCGCTTGCCTGGCACATGCGCAAGACTGTGCCCTGTACCTGCTGCGGCAGGCAGCCTGAGAGCTCCACAAATCACAGCTCTGGGAGGATACTGCTGAGTGCATCCCTTATTTCTAGAAGCAGCTGGGAAAACTACACTAGATTCCAGAGGATAATTCATCAAATCTCCAAACAGGAAAAAAACACATGCTTACGGCAGTGGGGAAAAGAAAGTTTATTTCCTAAACTGAAATCTTGAGATGACTTAGAGAGACTGATTTGTCGGACATTTGTACTAAGGAAGTGTTCAACGAAAGACAGCAATCACAAAATTCAAAGGCAAAGGGATAATTAGAAGGGAAAATAATGTTTATCAAGGAGGCAAGAGGTAAGTAAAGACGGCTTGAAACCGGAAAAAATGAGAAACGTGGATAATGACGTGAAGAGGCCCTACAGGTAAAGGCCTCAAACTGGCCGCCTTCAGTGAAGCTTCAGGAGAACAAAACTGAGAAATAATGATGCACTCAGTTAAAGTCCAGAAAGATGTAATGTGTGTGTGATGTGTGTGTGTGTGTGTGTGTGGTGTGACTGTGTGTGTCTGTGTCTGTCTGTGAGGTGTGTTTGCTATGAGTGGGGGGTTGTATGTGTGTGTATATGTGGGTATGGGTGTGTGTGTGTATGTGTGTGGTGTGAGTGTGTGTATGTGTGTGTGATATGTATGTGTCTGTGATATGTGTATGGTATGAGTGTGTGTGTGTATATATATGTGTGTGTGTGTGTGTCTGTGATGTATGTCTTTATGTGTCTCTGTGAGTCTGGGATGTGTGTATGTGTGTGTGTGTGTGTGTGTGTGTTCTCCCTGAAGTGAGCATACACTTTCACGGTTGCTTGGCTTTTCATGTGCACAACAAAGCTCAGCCTGAGGTCTTCCAATCTGTGTGACACATTGTTGTCTGAGCCATCACTCCAGCCCTGAGTTCAAGAGAGTTTCTTTCTGTGACTTCAGTGACTAATTCCCAAATGTTCACAAGCATCGTTTTGTTGCCTCCTGGAGTGCAAGCTCATTCATTTCTCTCTGTACTTCAGACTCTTCAGCTCTCATTAATCCATGAAGGAACTCAGCCCTTGCTGCTCTCACCTTTTAAAACCCCTCTTTATTTCTTAGCTAATGGCATCACCATAGTACCTGATGCCCAAATTTGGTGACGTGCCATATCTCCTGTTCACATCCTTGGCCAATAAACATTAATTCTCACTAACGCCACCTCTTCCACAACCCTCATATTTTTCCAGTCCCTTGTCATGGCCACTGCACAGTGCAACCATTTCAGTCATCTGTTTAGTATCTGCCACGGGCTGGATTCCACCTGAAGGCTACAGTTATGTGCTCAGTCCACACAATGCAGCTCTTCACCTATGATCTGGAGACAAGGATGATGCATATATATTCAGGCAAATATTTTACTAGTCAGTACTGTAGAATGCTTTTTGTTCTGTGCAGTTTTTCCTCTGTCTAAGTCTGAAAAAGAAAATGCCAGAACAAGAGAAAGAGAACCTCAACAATCATATTGGTCCCTACTGAGTCAGTTCATTAAACGCTCCATCACAGAACATGCCGTGAATTTCTCATAATGTGCTCAAACATGTGATTTCCTCTCTCTAGCTGGCAGAGTCCTACCCATCCATCAAGATTCAGCTCAAATGTCACCTGCTCTGTGCAGCCTTTCCTGCCTTTGCACGGCCACATCTCCTTCCCTCTCCAGAGGGCCCCCCTCCCCAGCACCTCTCTGACTCTCTGCAGACACACATTTTTCATTAAAGTCTCAATAGCTGGAATCTCTAAAGTAAGGCACAATCCTCAGAAGGCATTTAGTAAATGTCTAATGAACAAGGGAATCCAAAGTGTCTAAAAATGACAGTTTCACCAGAAATAGGTCACTAAGCAAATATATCAATTAAAATAATACCATAAAGACGGCTGAACAGAGAGATCTGTTAAGGAAAGAAAGGACTCCCAGGAGTTGTGGTCAGAGCAAGGTATGTTTTCAACTTCACTGACAGCATGTGAAGGAAAACAGCTTAGATCCCACAGCATCGATGGCTCTGGTTCTAACCTGGAGAAAATGCAAATGCATGGACTCACTTTATAGGAACTTGTGGGTTTCATTGTCTGGGGTACACCAGCCACCTCTCTCCCCAAAGACTCTCTGAGACCTCTTCACAATCTTGTGCTTTGTCAAGTCTTCATGTTTTCTTCCAAATCTCTTGTTTCTACATTTATGAGCAAAGGTGGGTGGGGGGTGGGGGGCAGTGACCATTCATATTGCCATAAAATAGAGAGAAAGATGTGATTGACAGGCCTCTGATGGCCCCGGTAACCAAGGTGCTGCAGAAATATTGAGAGGACAGTTACAGTCTTATTTCTATAAATGCAATCACCCAATACAAATGGGCTCTTGCGCGCCCTGACTCACCAGCAAGAACGACGCTGCAACAGGATCCTTCTGCACACGTTTATTGGGGGAGCTTGATTGCAGAGGCGAAGAGACCCCAAGCCCAGAACTGGTGCTGCTTATATAGGCCTAGGAGAGGTGTGTCTCACACCCAGATTGGTTGTGCTTGGGTTATGCTTACCACCTCATTTGCATGCCTACATCTGATTGGTTAACCTCTCTCTCATCTGATTGGTTAACTTCTCTCTCATCTGATTGGTTAATTCTGGTTAATTCTCAAAACCTCATCTTGGCAAAAAAAACTTTACTGCCTATGTATGCGTGGTGGCCAGCGGAAGCCAGCACCACCCTGCAACGGCACATGTGGCTTCCCACAATGGGCCGTGGTACCAGCTACTCACAAACAGCTTCACCGCCTCTGTCCTTTTTGCCACAAACATTTTAGCAAAGCCCATTCACCCCACACAGTAAGGCAAGATGAAAAGAACACAACGTTAATCTTTAATGAGATCACACTGCTGCAGGACTCAGATATATAAACTGCCGTGGTCAATGTAATCACAGGAACAAATGGTGCTGGGTGGACACAATGCTGTGAGCATTCCTGCTCTACCAGTGCATAAAAATCCTCACCCAGTTCATCATCAAAGAGATGGTGGAGGCTGACCAAATGAACTCGAATGCGTTACTGTTCAGTTTGGAGTCTGAGCAATTCTTAGCCAAGCCACTCATCACATTGGTCTGCCTCAGTTTCTCTAGCCACACAATAGACATAAGGGAATAATAATAGATTACTAACGTGAAAGTGATTAAGAAATAGGAAACGGTACAGTTAATATACCTAAATCAGTATTAAGACAGACTAGATACCTGCTGTTATAGAAGTTGCTATGGAGCCGGACAGTGGTGAGTGTGAGATTTTTCTATACTGTGAAAAGGAGCAAACTCTTATACCTGCATATTGGTCTATCACACTGATAAAATAACATTATATGTCTAGTTTGGAAATTTCACTGATGAAAATTTGTGAATTACTTTATCACATTGCCCTTTCTGTGTTTATATTCAATAGGAAATTTAATCAATTGTTCACCTTCGCTTATAATTGATTTAAAAATAATTTGTAGATTTTTTTGATTAGATACAAAACCATCATTCCCAGTCTTATGACTAATTTTTATCTAGAATAGTACTTTTTAGTAAAATGTATCAAGTCAGGTTACTTCATTAATTAACTTTCAAAGTTAATTAAAAGCCAGCTCAGCTGGCTACTTCCAGTTTTTTTACTTTAATTAATTCTACCAAACACATCCTCATAAAAATAATTTTCAATATAAATTTTGTAAGAATACATTACTGATTTATTGAAATTTTTACCTCTACTAATTATACCCAACATGATTTAAGCCACTATGGGTCTTTTGCATTTTCATTTGTATATGTGTCTATCTATCTATGTGTCTGTTATATATTCAAAAACAATGTTCTTTGATCTCATTTCATACATTTAAATTTGAGTTAGAAAAGGACTCTTTCTTTTTTCTTTTACACAAAATGGGGAAGGGGGGGTTGTTGTTTGGTTGGTTAGTTTGGTTTGGTTTGGTTTCAGCTAGACATGATGGTGCCCACTTTTAATCCCAGGACTTGGGAGGCACAAGCAGGTAGATCTCAAAGTCTGAGGCCAACCTGTTCCTATAAAACAAATTTCTGGACAGGCATGACTACATAGAGAAACCATGTCTCAAAAGAATAAGCACAAGAAACACATATAGATGCAGAGACACACCCATTCCCATACACAAGGATTCCATGAAACATAAACCCAAAATTTATAATCATAATAGATACACAAAGGACGTATAAGGCAAAAACAAAACAAAATAAATAAAAAACAAAAACCAAAACAAGCCCTGACAACATTATGAGACAAAGAATCTCCAATGATGCCACTGAGTTCATTGTTCATGTTGGCCACATTCATGTTGACCATGTTCATGTTGGTCATGTTCATATTTGCCATCTACTGTAGGACATGGGGCCTACTCTTCTACTCTTTTGTTTTGTTTTGTTTTTTTACTGTTAAGAGATTTTTTTTAATTAGGTGTTTTCTTCATTTACATTTCAAATGCTATCCCAAAAGTCCCTCATAACCTCTGCCCCCCACTGCCCTACCCACCCACTCCCACTTCTTGGCCCTGGCATTGCTCTGTACTGGGGCATATAAAGTTTGCAAGTCCAATGGGCCTCTCTTTCCAGTGATGGCCAACTAGGTCATCTTTTGATACATATGCAGCTAGAGTCAAGAGCTCCGGGGTACTGGTTAGTTCATATTGTTATTCCACCTATAGGGTTGCAGACCCCTTTAGCTCCTTGGGTACTTTCTCTAGCTCCTCCATTGGGGGCCCTGTGATCCATCCAATAGCTGAATGTGAGCATCCACTTCTGTGTTTGCCAGGCCTCGGCATAGCCAAACAAGAGACAGCTATATCAGGGTCCTTTCAACAAAATCTTGCTGGTGTATGCAATGGTGTCTGCATTTGGAGGCTGGTTATGGGATGGATCCCCGCAAGGCAGTATCTAGATGGTCCATCCTTTCGTCTCAGCTCCAAACTTTGTCTCTGTAACTCCTTCCATGGGTGTTTTGTTCCCAATTCTAAGGGGCAAAGTGACCACATTTTGGTCTTCATTCTTCTTGAGTTTCATGTGTTTTGCAACTTGTTTCTTGGGTATTCTAAGTTTCTAGGCTAATATCCACTTATCAGTGAGTACATATCATGTGAGTTCTTTTGTGATTGGGTTACCTCACTCAGGATTATACCCTCCAGGTCCATCCATTTGGCTATGAATTTCATAAATTCATTCTTTTTAATAGCTGAGTAGTACTCCATTGTGTAAATATACCACATTTTCTGTATCCATTCCTCTGTTGAGGGACATCTGGGTTCTTTCCAGCTCCTTGCTATTATAAATAAGGCTGCTATGAACAGAGTGGAGCATGTGTCCTTCTTACCAGTTGGAACATCTTCTGGATATATGCCCAGGAGAGGTATTTCGGGATCCTCCGGTAGTACTATGTCCAATTTTCTGAGGAACTGCCTGACTGATTTCCGGAGTGGTTGTACAAGCTTGCAATCCCACCAACAATGGAGGAGTGTTGCTCTTTCTCCACATCCTTGCCAGCATCTGCTGTCACCTGAATTTTTGATCTTAGCCATTCTGACTGGTGTGAGGTGGAATCTCAGGGTTGTTTTGATTTGCATTTCCCTGATGATTAAGGATGCTGAACATTTTTTCAGGTGCTTCTCAGCCATTTGGTATTCCTCAGGTGAGAATTCTTTGTTTAGCTCTGAGCCGCATTTTTAATGGGGTTATTTGATTTTCTGGAGTCCACCTTCTTGAGTTCTTTATATATATTGGATATTAGTCCCCTATCTGATTTAGGATTGGTAAAGATCCTTTCCCAATCTGTTGGCGGCCTTTTTGTCTTATTGACAAATGGTGCTGGCACAACTGGTTGTTATCATGTAGAAGAATGTGAATTGATCCATTCTTATCTCTTTGTACTAAGGTCAAATCTAAGTGGATCAAGGAATTCCACATAAAACCAGAGACACTGAAACTTATAGAGGAGAAAATGGGGAAAAGCCTCGAAGATATGGGTACAGGGGAAAAATTCCTAAATAGAACAGCAATGGCTTATGCTGTAAGATCTAGAATCGACAAATGGGACCTCCTGAAATTGCAAAGCTTCTGTAAGACATGGGGCCTACATTTAAATAATAGCTTTTTTCCTCAGTGAATCTCCCCTGGGAAAAAACTAATTTTTCATTTCCAAGTGGCTATCAATTGATGATAGCTTACGGATTAGGGATGAAGGTACATATCCACTTCTCCTTAGGCTTTGTCTTAGTCAGGGTTTCTATTCCTGCACAAACATCATGACCAAGAAGCAAGTTGGGGAGGAAAGGGTTTATTTGGCTTACACTTCCATGCTGCTGTTCATCACTGAAAGAAGTCAGGACTGGAACTCAAGCAGGTCAGAAAGCAGGAGCTGATGCAGAGCCATGGAGGGATGTTCTTTACTGGCTTGCTTCCCCTGGCTTGCTCAGCCTGCTCTCTTATAGAACCCAAGACCTCCAGCCCAGGGATGGTCCCACACACAAGGGGACTCCCCCTCCCCCCATCACTAATTGAGAAAATGCCTTACAGTTGGATCTCATGGAGGCATTTCCTCAACTGAAGCTCCTTTCTCTGTGATAATTCCAGCTGTGTCAAGTTGACACAAAAATAGCCAGTACAGGCTTTGATTGGTTTCATTTGTTCCCTCTGGCTCTTACACTTTTTCTGTCTCCTCTTTAGCAGAGTTCCCTGAGCCCAATGGCAGGAAGGGGAAATTTAGAGAAGACATCTTTTTTAAAGTTGAGTGTTCCAAGGTATCTCACTGCGGGTTAAATGGTGGCCTGAGTCTGCCCCAGGGCTTGGCCACTGGGGAGGCGGGACTCTGGAGTTTTGACTATGCTTTCCCCCAGGCAGGCATCAGGTGGGAAAGCACAGTCTGAGGTCCCCAGAACTGCTGGAGTTGGCTTGGGGACATCAGGTTCTCAGACTCTTAGGCACCCCAGATGCCTGCCGCTGGATGCTACGGAAGAGCTAAGAACAGAGTGCGGGCCCACAGGCTGGATCTAGCCCTGGGTTGAAGGAGAAGGGCAGAGAGCTCCAGCTGGGTCCGCTTGGCTTACTGGAGACCATGATTGAGAGCGCTGAGAGGCCTTCTGAGGGAGACTAGGTGGTTGGCTCTTTAAGGAAGTCTTGCTCCGTTGCTCCCCACGGTGGATCTCGATAAAATGAGACTGTCCATGGCTTTAAGGCATCTATTGTCAAGGCGGAGAGTTAGGATGAGTAAAACCATACCGGTACCACGTGCTCAGGGGAGGCCTGAGGTTAAATACATTTTAAATACAGGGAGGAGTGTCTGGGAAGGGGAGTGTATTTGGCTAAACCCTTCAGGCCTTTAGGTACCTCATTAAAATGGAGATCTGTCTTGAGGCTATGTGATCTGTGGTCACGTTTTCTACCTGTGGAGGGGCTTGGGGCGTTGCCTTTATGTGACTGATGGCCACAGAATTATGGAGAGCTGAGGCCTCGTGTCAGGAGAGTGGCAAAATTCCCACTGTCCCTTGCAGGGTCTCCAGGATTTCAAACCTAGCTCAACCAGAAACCAGGCTGCCTTTAATGGTCCTACATCTCACTGTCTGCCAATGTCTGGATGTGGGTCTCTCTTCCCATCTTCTGGAGGAGGAAGCATCTCTTGGAGAGGCTGAGCAAGGCACTAATCTGAGTATATCAGAATGTTTTTAGGCGTTATTTTATTGCTATATTTCTTTAGAAGAACACTAGTATTTCGTTTTTCTCCCGATCCTCACCTATCTAGCCTCAGGAATGTGGTCACCCAAGCAGTGTTGTGTATGGATTCCATCGTATAGAGTGAGTCTTAAGTCAAATCAGGTATTGGTTGGTTACTCCTACAAACTTTGTGCCACCATTGCACCAGAGTATCTTTCAGGCAAATCACAACTGAAAATCACAGTGTTAGTAGCTGAGTTGGTGTTTACCTTTCTCCTTTGGTATCATGCAAAGTACAGAATCTTAATAAAGTTCTTAGGGTTTTTTTTATGTTTTTTTAATTAGGTATTTTCTTTTTGTACATTTCAAATGTTAGCCCCTTTCCTAGTTTCCCCTCTGAAAATCCCCTATCCCCTCCCCATTCCCCCTGCTCACCAATCCACCCACTCCCACTTCCTGGCCCTGGCATTCCTCTATACTGGGGCATAGAACCTTCACAGGACCAAGGGCCTCTCCTCCCATTGATGACTGACTAGGCCATCCTGTGCTACAATATGCAGCTAGTGCCACGAGTCCCACCATGTGTTCTCTTTGATTGGTGGTTTAGTCCCAAGGAGCTCTGGTAGTACTAGTTAGTTCATATTGTTGTTCCTCCTATGGAGCTGCAAACCCCTTCAATTCCTTGGGTCCTTTCTCTATCTCTGGTCCTTCTTAGAAGGGGGAACATAATACCCATGGTAGGAGTTACAGAGACAAAATTCAGAGCAGAGACTGAAGGAATGACCATCCAGAGACTGCCCCACCTGGGGATCTATCCCATAAACAACCACCAAACCCAGACACTATGCCAGATGCCAACAAGAGCTTGCTGACAGGAGCCTGATATAGCTGTCTCCCGAGAGACTTTGCCAGTGCCTGGCAAATACAGAAGTGGATGCTCACAGTCATCCACTGGACAGAGCACAGGGTTCCCAAATTCTTAGTTTATTATACATCAATTATTTCCTAAGACCACTTGTTTTCCTGAGTCTAAGTGGCAGTGTAGACCAGTCCAAGGATACTGAAATCAAACCTTTTGGCTGCTGGAGCAGGCCCGCTGTGGATGGGAGACAGGTTCTAAGCTTTCCCCAAACATGCCTGGGACAACAGTCAGCTTCTGCTGATGTGAACACGGATGAGTTTTAACTACTGGATAAATTCTCATTGTTTAATACTTTCTGAAATGTACTTAGAAGTGTCAAAGAATTGAGGGCTAGACGGCATTTCCACGTAAGCATGGTCTAGTGGTTTGCTTGGACTCAACCCTCACCATCCTCCTGT
This sequence comes from Mus caroli, assembly GCF_978045245.1. Classification (NCBI taxonomy): domain Eukaryota; kingdom Metazoa; phylum Chordata; class Mammalia; order Rodentia; family Muridae; genus Mus; species Mus caroli. The sequence continues at coordinate 21,025,193 of NW_028227264.1, forward strand.
GTCCTGTTTCTCCTCTCCTGTGGTCTTCATCCTCCCCACAGAGAGTCCCCTTTCTCCTTTCATGTCACATATAAATCCAGGTTCCACGTATGAGAGAGAACATATTCCGTGTGTCTTCCCCTCCCACTACCATCTACTGCCCCTGTTCTTTCTCCCTTTAAACATCTGCCACACAGTGTCCTTTCCATTTTCATGTTCAGAGAGAGAGAGACAGAGAGAGAGAATTAAAAAAAATGAAATAAATATTTTCTGATTTTCACTAATTTGTCCTACATGATGATATCCAGTTTCACAATTTTTTCTGCAAGTGATATAATTTAATTATTTTTATAACTGACCCAATTTGTGTGTTCTTTTTATAGGTTCTAGGCACCGATCTCCTGTCATCTATGTGACTGGAATAGAATCTGTTGCTGTTTCTTTATCCTGCTGATTGTTTCCTGGGTAGAAACTGTCTAATTTTAAGCAATCTCATTTTCTTAATTCTTGAAATTCTTTCCTGGGTTGTTGATATCCTTTTTCGGAGCCCCTTGCCCTGAGGAGTACTCAAACACTTGCATCTTTTCAGGAATACAACAGTGATGAGACTTCATTGGTTCTTCATGCTGTAATTTTTATCATAAATTTGGTCCTGATTGCCTGTAATGATGTCACATGCTCTCCAAAAAGACTTTCTTCGCCTCTCTAAAGGCACAGTCATCTCTACCACAGCTTTCCTGATAGCTGCTAGCTATCCTGATAGTTCTGAGTGTGCTGGGATGAGGAGTCCCAAAATAAATGCATAGATTTGGGATCAAGCTGGTACCAAAGACAGCAACGTGTGCTGAAGCCCCCCTCCTCCCCCTTAGTCCCCGGCAGCCCCCCTCCCCCTCCCTCCCCAGCACCCCCTTCCCTCCCTCCCTCCCAGGCAGCCTGCAGCCAGCACTGCCTGCCTTGTGCTTCTCACTCCCTCAAGTGCTCATTTGTCATCGCAAAACTTTGTGAATGTGTTTCTTGTCTTTGAAACATAACAAGAGAATATACTGTTTCTCCAGCAAGAAGAAGTCGGTAGCATGATGGATGGAAGCTCAGGAACATGACACAAGCTGGTTGTTTAAACTTTAATAAAAAACACACTCGGATCATCCTTGCTGGATCTGAAACTTAATATGAATTGGCATGCCAGGAAACCTAAGCACCATTTTTGTAGATTTGGATTTTTACCATTATCGGAGCTGTCATTTCCCAATTACTTGTTGTTATAGAATTTAATTCTAGAATTAAAAACAAAAACCTAGGACATTCATACAGTGTTTACTCAAATCTAATCCATATTTAAATTGGGTCTCATATATTTTCAAAATTCTTTATGGCATCAATCATTATTTTCTCTCTGGCCACTTGACACACTGCAAGTATCTTTTTGTTCTCTGTTGTTCTCAGTCCTGAGATTGAACCCACATGAGCAGCAATTTTCCTACCAACAAAGGCATCCTGTACCCAGACTTCAAGTGTCACAGTTTAGTTTCCAGGAAGCAGTCTGTCTTGGAGTGACCTCTTCAGCTTAAACAACCAATATGATATATTAATAAAAAGAAATATTAAATCTAAATATAAAGTGCTGAAATAAAGGTATTGATAATAAAACCAATCCTACGGAAACAAAGACCTTTTACTTTCATTCTCCAGATCAAGCCCTTCGAGCTCTTAAGTGACTACTGCAGCCCAATGACAGTGCCCTCGACCTAACTAATGACTATAACGTTCTGATGGGAGTCTTGAAGTGTTCTATAAAACGTCATTCTGGATGCCACATGGGCTGGTCATTCAAATACAGTCAGAGATGAGAAACAGACTTAGTTTCCATTTTCTGTTACATCATTTAATATTATTTTACTGGGCAATTTGATATAATAAGCAATTTGAATAAGCAAGATAGCATATGAAAATATGTTAAATATGTTCATTTAAAATATTTATATTGGGCTGCTGGTTGTGGTGCACACCTTTAATCCCAGCACTCCAGAGAAAGATTTATATGTGTTTGAGAGCAGCCTGATCTACGGATCAAGTTCTACACAGAGAAAGCCTATCTTGAAATATATATAAATATATATATATATATATATATATATATACACATATACATTCATATATACACACATATATACATATATACATACATATATACATATACACATATATACATATATATATATATATATATAATGTATATATATATGCTTGCAGTTCCTGATGTCATTCCCAGCTACAGTTGCAGCACCATGAGCACCATGCTGCCTGCCATGAAGGTAATGGACTGAGCTTCTGAAACAGTAAGCCAGCCTTCAATTAAATGCCTTGTTTTATAAGAGTTGCCATGGTCTCTTCACAGCAATAGAGCATTGACTAAGACGACGATATATGTTCTTAACCACTGAGCCATCTCTCAAACTCAGAGTCTTCTAAATTGAAAATAAAATTGTATACACTGTAAACTGATCATCATTTCTCCCAGCTCCTCCCTGATCCACCTTCCCATCTATCCAACTCTGTGCCCCCCTTCTCTAGAAAATCAACAAAGCAATTCTTTAAAAGAATAAAATAAAGAAAACAGGGAAAAAGGAAAAACACAAATGTGGAGAGACACATTCACACACAAATAAAAACCTGTAAAACCACAAAATCAGAAAACCAAAGTACATAAGCAAGGTTAAAAGTGAAAGGAACAAAACCAACAAAAATAAAACAAATCATTATGAGACACAACACCTCCAAAGATAGCACTGAGTTTGTTTTGTGTTAGCCATCTACTTCTGAGCATGGGGTTTGTATAACCACATGTAACAATGCCACTAAAGAAAGTTTCTGCAGGGCAGTGCATTTAATTCCAGTGTCACACTTGGGAGGCAGAAGCAGGAGGATTTCTGAGTTCAAGGCCAGCTTGGTCTACAGAGTGAGTTCCAGGACAGTCAGGGCTATACAGAGAAACCCTGTCTCAAGAAAAAGAAAAAGAAGAAGAAAAAGAGAGAGAGAGAGAGAGAGAGAGAGAGAGAGAGAGAGAGAGAGAGAGAGAGAGAGAGAAAGAGAAAGAGAAAGAGAAAGGGAAGAAAGAGAAAGAGAAGAAAGAGAAAGAGAAAGAGAAAGGAGAAAGGAGAAAGAGAAAGAGAAAGGAGAGAGTGGTTATAACTGGAGGTAGCTCCTGGGCTAGGGATAGGGATGTGTCCACTTCCTTCTCAGTGTTGGGATGCCATCCAGCTTGGACCTGTGCAGGCTTTGTCATACCACCAGTGTTTACCTGTGCACCAGTCCCATTGTATCTGCAGCTCACTGTTTCCTTGCACCCTTCATCTCCTCTGGCTCTTACAATCTTTCTGCCACAGAGTTCTCTGAGTCCTGTGAGAAGGGATTTGATAGAGACATCCCATTCAGGACAGAGGTTTCCAGGTCTCGACTCTCTGCACAATGCTTGGTTGTGTAATCCCATCTTCTGCAGGCAGAAGCTTCTCTAGTGATGGCTGAGCGAGACACAGATCTGTGAGCACAGCACAGCATCATTAGGAGTTATTTGATTGTTACATTTCTTTGGCAGAACAGTAGTTTTGTGGTTTCCCCTGAGTCCCTTGACCTTTCTAGTGTCAGGGTCTTGGCTACCTGGGCGGTATTGGGCATGGGTCCTTTCTCATGGACTGGGCCCTAAATCTAAGCAGTTAGTGGTTGGTTACACCCATAAGCTTTGTGGCCCTGTTGTACATATAGGTCACCATTGTAGAACACAGGAATTATATCTAGGTTGCTGTTTAGCTTTTTCCTCTGGTAGCACACAGAATACGTTCCAGCACTATAGACACTAGTTTTTAAATTTAACCATTAGCCCAAGTTATTTAAGTGAAAAATTGGTAAAGGGGCTAGAGAGATAGGTTGGCAGTTAAAAGCACTGGCTGCCCTACTAGAGAACCTGGGATCAAATCCCAGCATCCAGATCAGTAACTCCAGTTCCAGATGATCCTATGGCCTTTTCTGATATGTATGTGGTATATAGACACACAAAAGTAAAACTACGCATACTCAAAAAATAAAATAAAACAAAATTGTGAAAAATAAATAAAATGGTTCTAACAAGTATTATTAAAAGCTAATATCACTTGTATACTCAAATATTCAGTTACTAAATTACAAATATTATTTAATCATGAGGATGTTTCTGTAGAAATCTCCACTTATAATCAATTTTAGGTCTTATGAGGAAAGAGAACTAAAACAAATAGTTAGTGGTGGACGTGGGGCTGGAATAGAAGAATCAAAGGGGGAGGGAAGGGAAGAGGGTGGAAGGAGGGATATGGAGAGATACGGTCAAAATTAAGACCCATTTGAGGGGTAATATGGAAACAAATACAGTAAAAGCTTCCTAAAATATGTACATATATGAAGTCATCTAAATGAAATTGCCAAGTAATAGGGAAGCCAGAATCTCTACTACCTATCTCTTGTCATCAAATGAAATTTCCAGTACCAGGATTGAGTTATTTCAAATTGAGTTGTAAAGGACTATTATAAACAACCCAGGTGGTTGTCAAGAGTGTAGGATATTTCCCACCAACTGACAGCAAGGCTCCACTGCCGAAGACAAACCTTCACAACTCACTGATATTAGGAAGATGATCTGGTGCCCTATAGAGCCTTCACCTTAAATTCTATGGCCTTTAGTACAGGAAGGTGCTCTGAATGCTACGAAAAGAGAAACATAAATACCAACCCAGCAATAGACCCTTTGACCTACTATTCTGTCCTGCCTATAAGGGATGCTAAGGCAGTGGTAGCACAAAACTTGTGGAAGTAAGCAAGCAATATCTAATCTGACTTAAGGCCTATTCCACAAGTTGGGAACCCAAGCCTGACACAGCTTGGGTGACCAAAAACCATAGACTAGATAGCCCAGGGACCTAGGGTAAAACAAAGTACTGCTGTTCTAAGAAAAGTAAATAAAATAAAATAAAATAAAATAAAATAAAATAAAATAAAATAAGTAGCAATAAAATTACTTCTAATGACATTCTGCTAGACTCGTAGATAAGTACCTTGTTCAGCCATCATGGGGAGCTTTTTCCCATAGCATATGGAAACAACACAGAGACCCAAAACCAAACGTTATGCAAATAGTGAGAGACCTTGGAACACTTATCCCTAAATAGGATATCTCCATCAAATCTTTTCCCTCAGAGATCAGGGAGCCCTGCAAAAAAAAGAAGCAGAAAGAGCCAGAGGAGATGAAGGACTCCAAGAATATAAACCTTCCAAGTCAAGATGATCAAAGCTCCTATGAACCCACACAGACTGAGGAAACATGTACAGGACCTGTCTCCATCTGTTATATGCTGTGGCTTCCAGCTTAGTAATTCTATGGGATTCCTGAGTGTGTGAATGAGTGGGTCTCTGATATTTGTACCCTCTCTTGGGCTCTTTCCTTCTGTTTGTTTGCCTTGCCCAACTCTGCTGTGTTAGTTTTTGTTTAATATTATTATATTATTATCCCTTAGAAATCTGTTTTTTAATTAATTAATTTACATCCAAAACATTTCCCGCTCTCAGTCCCCCTTCCCATCCTCCCTCCCCTTCTCTTCTGAGAGGATGCCCCCTCCCAGGTATTTCCCCACCCTAGCTCATCAAGATTCTGTAGGTGTATCCTCTCCCACTTTGGCCAGACAAGGCATCCCTATGTGCTGGGGGCCTCAGTCCAGTCTGTGTACGCTCTTTGGTTGGTGGTTCAGTCTCTGAGAGCTCTTGGGGTTTCAGGTTAGTTGACTCTGTTGGTCTTCCTGTGGAGTTCCTATCCCCTTGAGGGCCTTCAATCCTTCCCCCAACTCTTCCATAAGAGTCCCAGACCTCTGTCCAATGTTTATTTTCTGACAAGAGACTGAAAAAGAATGGATCCAGATGGGAGAGGAGGTAGGGAGAAACTTGGAATAGTAGAGGGAGGAGAAAACATAACCAGAATATATTATGTGAAAAATCTATTTTCAATAAGAGGGCAAATAATATTTTAAAATTTATTTCTCTTACGAATATGGTGTTTTCTCTGCATGTGCACCTGCAGGCCAGAAGAGGTCATCAGATCCCATGACAGATGGTTGTAAGCTATCATGTTGTTGCAGGACCTCTAGAAGAGAAGCCAGTGTTCTTAACTACTGAGCCATCTCTCCAGCCCCTATAGGGAAAAAAAAAAACTTTATTAATTAAAAAAAGTTTTAGAATTATTTTAAAAGTGAATTAATATTTATACTCACAAATAACAATATCATTTCATCATAAAAGGAGGTTTTATAGATATGTTCAAATAAATTTTGCCTCCAGGGTTTTATGTATGTACATACATAAAAAGAACACAAGCTAAACAATTTTTTTCACTTTCTTGTTTTTCTTAGTTCTTTGAGGATGAAACTGTATGGTGACTTTGTGGACTTTGTACCCCTATGCCTCCCATATCCACTATGCTTCCCTTCCCGCCCAACTTTGTGCCCTTTTCCTTTTTAAACCCATCCAATGCCATTGGTAATGTCCATATGTAGACCTCCACCGTAGCATGTCACCTTACTAGAGATTATCCTCTTAGTGCCTCTCCCTCTCCCAGTGGGTATCAACTGCTAATACCTACTTAGCTTGGAGTGGGATTTCATGCCCACCTCCTCTCTCTGTGTTGGAATCTGGTCTGGCTTTAGGTTCCATGGGTCTTTTGCATCCTGCCGTGACTGAAGCGGGTTCACACAAGCTGTTGCCCTGCTCTGTCCAGAAGATATCATTTCCTTGTATTCACCCACCACCTCTGGCTCTTACAATCGTTCTGCTCTCTCTTCTGTAATGGTTCTGGATGGGGGTGTGATACAGATGCCCCATTTAGGAATGAGTACTCTATAGTATCTTGCCCAACTGTGGGTCTCTGTGATAATTGCCATCTACTGCAAAAGGAAAGTTCTCTAGTGAAGGCTGGCAGAAACATTAATCTACCAGTATACCCATAAGTCATTAGGAGTCATTTTAATATTATTTCCATTTAGCACATGGTGGTATGCTCTCTCCTAGGGATTATGGCATATTTAGCCGCACGTTCTTGGCCCCAGTATTGGTGTCAAGTATGGGTCTCAACGGGAAGAACAGGCCATAAATTCAATCAAAAAGTAGTTAGTTACTCCCCAGATGTTTGCATCACATTGCACCAGTCAGCATTTGTGCCAGGCCAGTAATCAGTAGTCACTGTAGTCTGCAGGGTTCACATCTGGATAAGACTGGTACTCACTTCTCTCCTCTGGCAGCATGCATAGTGCCTCCCAGTGCTGTGGAAGCCAGTAGTAGAAATGAAGTTTCCAGGTGAAAACCAGCTTGATGTCCTCACATTCTGTGACCCAAGATTTATTGTCTCCAACAATAGGGTCTTATCCTTGAAGAGCCAGTAGAACTGAGAAGAGCCTGTACTCTTTGTAGGGGACCCACCAGTCAACAGCTCCAAAAGACATAGCCCACTTCTGGTACAGGGCTTTTTATTTTTTATTTGCTAGTCTGTGATGTAGAGGCATCATTGCTATTTTATACAGGGCTCCATTTTAAACTCTTCTGTGTGTGTGTGTGTGTGTGTGTGTGTGTGTGTATTTGGAGAGTTTTAAAGTGGCAGATTTCCATATTACACTTTTAAAATGTCTTTCCTGTTAGTTGTCCCTCCTCACAGGCCCGCTTCTGCCCTCCCTTCTCACTCCTGGATCAAACTTTCTACTCTTTCCCCTTTAAACCATTATACTACAGTGCTCTGCCTCTCCACCTTGAACTCTACCTCCCTGTCCTTCACGTTTATGTGCACGTAGGCACATGAGTAAGCATGTGGACATTGGAGAACAACTGACAGGAGCCAATCTCTTCTTCCACCATGTGGGGCCCAGGATTAAATCCAAGTTCGATTGTCATCCCTGGTGTCAGGCATCCTTATAACTGAGTCATCTATCTGGCCCCCAAACAAATTTTATCTCAGCACAGTCTAATAATCATAAATAAATTCAAATATAATAGTGACAACAAAGAAAACTGGAAAATAAAATCAAGAGTGGCCCTTTCAGGATCAATTTTGCAAATAGATTTTTGAATGTTTCCATGATGGCACTGAAAAGGGGGTTCAGAGGTTAATTAAGGGTGCTTGCTCCAGGGACTGAAGAGATGGATTAAGGTTAAGAGCACTTGCTGGCTTTTCCAGAGGACCTGGATTTGATTCCCAGGACCCCTATCAGGTGGCTCACGATCAGTAACTCCAGCTCCAGATCTGATACTGTCTAGACTCTGCTGGCCACTACACTCATACATGCATATACCCATACACAGGCACACATGCCCACATAATAAAAATAAAAATTAAAAATTAAAAAAGAGTGCCTGCTTGCTTTTAGCCTCACTGAAATGTGCACTGAGAGTTCAAGGAGGGACTCTGCCTTAGAGAAACAAGCAAACAGGGACAGAGGAAGTCACTGATGCCCACTTCAGGCTGTGCTCATTGAGCACGTGCACCCACAGTCACAGACACAGACCTCTCTCTCTCTCTCTCTCTCTCTCTCTCTCTCTCTCTCTCTCTCTCTCTCTCTCTCTCATGTGTGCATGTGCCCGTAAACACACACAACAAACCTTTAACATTCTCCATTATATAAATATCAAAGATATTCCCTCAAATCAAGCCTAAATCCATTTACACACTTATATGTATATTGCATATGTAGAATTAGGGATAATACACACACAAAACACAAACACACACACACAGACATTTGTGTCTTTTCCCCCTGATAAGAGGTTTTGGGTTGTTTTTTCCAGAAACTCATTCTGGTGTTTACCCTTATGGACACACACACACACCCATTCAGCAAGCACACCCATATGTGTAATACACATTTTAGTTGTACTGAACTTAATGTGAAATTTTAGATAGGAGCCTCATTTATAGTCAATTCAGGGGAAGGGGTTTATCTTAATCCCCAGTTAATGAAACCCTGACCAGAGAGCTTCCTTTGTCGGCACTTCGTGCACAGAGCCTTGTGTCCTCTAGATCTTTGAAAGCCACTGTGATTAGGCTCAACTGGAATGTAAACCTTGGGAGGCAGGATCTTTGTAAAATGTTATAATAAGACTATGTTCAAAAATCACATGGGCTGGCTCTTTTTAAACCTACTTTCCAGCTTCTGTATTTTGCTATTAAGAGCAGCCAATAACTGTGCTTCAGACATAACAAATCATGTCACTATTGTCCTGGGGTTCCTTAAAGCATCAGGTCAGAGTCTGCTCACCATTCAAAGGCTGGACACACATGTATATGACTTCAAAATGACAACACATGCCTACCCAGAAAGATACAATGCATAATCAGGCATTGGGCCTTTAGGAAAGCTATCAGTAATTCATGCATTATTTTTGCTGGTATTTACAAAAAGTATAAACTAAAATTACATTCATTAAATATGAAATGTGTCTCTCTTTGAAAGTATAAGAAGCACTTTAGATTTGGTACAGTCTGTCCATATGGTCCCTCAGGTGACCATAGCAAAACAGAAATGGTCGTTGTGGAAATGATCACATGATTTAATAGTGTAAAATCAACCCTGATTCTGTCACAATTGTGTTACTTTAGAGGAGACAATCCCTACATCCTACACAGAATCATGTCACAGTGATGAAGTACAGATCGCTGGTAAACCCAAAACAAGATATAGATATAAGGCTCAAAGTTTATTTTAAAGCTTCTCTTACTTAAAAGTCATAAGGTGTTAAATTGGCATGTGGATAGCCAAATGCTTGTCAAAAATGTTTTTAGCCTTGTTAACCATGTTTTATCTGAAGTAATTTTCTTTTCTTTCATTCTTTTTTTTTTTTTTTTTTTTTTTTTTTGCCTTTTGGGGGATTTTATTTTATTTATTTATTTATTTATTTATTTATTTATTTATTTATTTATTTTAGATATTTTCTTTATATACATTTCAAATGCTATCCCGAAAGTTCCCTATACCCTCCCACTGCCCTGCTCCCCTACCCACCCACCCCTGTTTCTTGGCCCTGGCATTCCCCTGTACTAGGGCATAGAAAGTTTGCAATACCAAGGGACCTCTCTTCCCAATGATGGCTGACTAGGCCATCTTCTGATACATATGTAGCTAGAGATACAAGCTCTGAGGGTACTGGTTAGCTCATATTGTTGTTCCACCTATAGGGTTGCAGACCCCTTCAGCTCCTTGGGTACTTTCTCTAGCTTCTCCATTGGGGGCCCTGTGATCCATCTTATACATGATTGTGAGCATCCACTTCTGTGTTTGCCAGGCACTGGCATAGCCTCACACAAGACAGCTATAACAGGGTCCCTTTACCAAAATCTTTCTGGCATATGCAATAGTGTCTTGGTTTGGTGGCTGATTATGGGATGGATCCCCGCATGGCAGTCTCTAGATGTTCCATCCTTGTGTCTTAGCTCCAAACTTTGTCTCTGTAACTCCTTCCATGGGTATTTTGTTCCCTATTCTAAGGAGGAATGAAGTATCCACCCATTTGTCTTCCCTCTTCTTGATTTTCTTGTGTTTTGCAAATTGTATCTTGGGTGTTCTATGTTTCTGGGCTAATATCTACTTATCAGTGAGTGCATATCTAATGATTTCTTTTGTGATTGGGTTACCTCACTAAGGATGATATCCTCCAGATACATCCATTTGTCCAAGAATTTCATAAGTTCATTGTTTTTAATAGCTGAGTAGTACTCCATTGTGTAAAAACCACATTTTCTGTATCCATTCCTCTGTTGAGGGACATCTGGGTTCTTTCCAACTTCTGGATATTATAAATAAGGCTGCTATGAACATAGTGGAGCATGTGTCCTTATTACCAGTTGGAACATCTTCTGGGTAGATGCCCAGGAGAGGTAGTGCTGGATCCTCCGATAGTACTATGTCCAATTTTCTGAGGAACCGCCAGACTGATTTCCAGAGTGGTTGCACAAGCTTGCAATTCCACCAGCAATGGAGGAGTGTTCCTCTTTCTCCACACCCTCGCCAGCATCTGCTGTCACCTGAATTTTTGATCTTAGCCATTCTGACTGGTGTGAGGTGGAATCTCAGGGTTGTTTTGATTTGCATTTCCCTGATGATTAAGGATGTTGAACATTTTTTCAGGTGCTTCTCAGCCATTCAGTGTTCCTCAATTGAGAATTCTTTTTTATTATTATTATTTTTCAAGACAGGATTCTTTTGACTTGTAATGCCATGATAACTATGATTCTCAGGGCCTTGGAAGAAGACTCACAGTTGAAGCAAGGGAAGCAGAATTTGGGTCCCCTGGACCCATGTAAATGGCAGATAGGTGTGGCAGCTTGCCTGCAACCTCAGCCTTAGAAAGCAGAAACAGGGGATCCCATGAGCAACGCAGCTGGTGGCATGAGTCATATCGGCCAGCTCTGGGTCTGACTGAGAGACCTTGCCTTAAAGAATAGAGAAGAGATCATGAGAGTAGAAGAGTCATGAAGAAATGACCTCAAGGCTGGAGACACGGCTCCACTATTGAGAGCACTTGCTACTGTTCCAGGGTAATGGAACTCACTCCCCAGTACCCACACTGGGCAGCAACAGTCACCTGAAACTGCAGCTCTGGGGTCTACTCTCCCTCTGGCTTCAGGGGCACCTGCACTTACACGCATATATCCCACACAGATGTATACACATCACTCAAAACATGGTATATTTTTAAATATTTATTTATTTCATGTATATGAGTACACTGTAGCTATATAGATGGTTGTGAGCCATCATGTGGTTGCTGGGAATTGACCTCAGGACTTCTGCTTGCTCCAGCCCTGCTGTCTCTGGCCTAAAGATTCATTATTATTTTATCTAAGTATACTGTAGCTGTCTTCACACACACTAGAAGAGTGCATCTGATCTCAATCACGGATGGTTGTGAGCCACCATGTGGTCGCTGGGATTTGAACTCAGGACCTCTGGAAGAGCAGTCAGTGCTCTTACCCACTGAGCCATCTCTTTTCTCCCAAAAGAATATATCTTAAAAGACAAAAGAGTTTTAACATCAATCTCTAACTTCCACATACTGGTGTACACAGAGGCATCTAAATCCAGCGCCTTCATACACATGTGCTCCTATACACAAGCAAAGAGAAAGAAAATGAAAATCTGACCTGTTCTACTACAGAATACCAAGGGAAAGGACAATTACATAAGTTTACACTCACACACCAGGATTTTATAGAAACAGAGATAACAATGAAAGGACTAACTTTTAATGAAAACTATACACCAAAACAGAACAGGGCCTGCCTTGTGTTCTAGGTAGGTGTACTTTGAGAACAGAATAGTCTACCGTGTGCCAGCAGGCTTTGCCCAACCTGTTCAGAAGATTCCTCTCTTACATACAGCTGTTTCAGTCTCTCCTTGCACTGCTAGAGAACGGTTGTGCTTCACGTCCTCTTTACAAGATATTTTAGAATATGTAATAGCATACTGATTTAAGGTCTTGCCATAGGTACTGTAATATTAAGAGTCCCTAAAGAACTCTGAGCTTTTGTGGAAGCAAAGTCTCTATAAATAGTGATGAGGTCAATTCTCTCGTATTTGGAAGGGCAGGAGTGAAAGTTTATAGAAAGAAATGGAGCAAAGGGAGCCTAGGCCTGGATGTGGTGATTTCCAAGTGTTTACAGCACTCCTGCTCCAGTGACAGCAAACCCAAACTTACAGTCCCTTTACAACCTGAGCCTCCAGCTCATTATTACCAGAGTGGGCATTCCCTCCTCCTTTACAGCTCCCTAGAACCATGCCTTTGGTTTATAGGTGAGTTTGCAATATTTACAAAGAGAAATCTCAAATAAGCCAGCTAAAGAAACAACTTAAATAGACACCACAAGTGGCATGTAGTTACAAGTAGAACATTACAGAAAGAAATAGGAGAATTTGGAATTGTTTATATCTTGTTAATGCTAATTTGAAGACCGGGGAAAAACATGAAAATGACTAGTGTTCTATCTGTCTGTTGCCTACAAGTCACAAATTTGGCCCTCTGATTTACAGACTTATAAATCCAAACAACTGATTAAAGTATTCATAGGATTGAAACTCAACCATTTGGGAAAAGCATCCCCCATAGTAAGGCTATAAAATTGAAATTGCCTCATTGTCTCCTACCTGTAATGTGTCAAGAATCCTCATTGTAGACAGCAGCAACTTTAATAGTAATATCTTTAATAAACATAAAACTAATGACCTTATGTCAAGGTCCAATTGCATAAAAGCAATGGGAGGGAATTAGGGGAGAGGAAGAAAATTTTCCTTTCAAATCGGGGGCTTTCTGTGTCTTCACCTTTGAGCAAATTTAGAATATCTGTGAATGTGTAGACACAATGTATTTCAACCAGAGCTCTGAACTTATTCACCTCAGCTTTAGGTAACTGTTAGGTGGCATTAATACAGACATTAAAATTCCTTCTAAACACTGAGAGTTATCTAGTAAGAGAAATATATGCAACACAATGTAGTTTTAGGAAATTGCTAAATGAAAACATCAAAGTCATAATGTTTGTACAATAGAAAGAGGAAGAATAGATTCTCATATTTGTGTAAGGAAAAAAGAAGCAATGTGTGTGGGGATAATAATAATTGGATGTTATCATTCCATATTAATCATCATCCAACTCCACCACAATTAAGTTTAAATGGTACTACATGCACTCTCAGGGATAAATCTTGAAACCAATCCTGGTTGATATAAAAGTTCTTAATAAATGGTTAGTCATATATAATATACTAATAAAAGTTTTTAAAGTATTTGTTTTGTGGAACAAAGTGAAATAGGAATAAAAACAATCAGATAATTTCAGAAGCAAAAATTCAAATGCATTCCAGTTAGGGATAAAAGCAGGAAGTTAGAAAAAGAATGAGTTAATTAAGAGCAACATGCGGATGGATGTGTCTCACCTGACAGAATGCCCAGCTTGGACGATGTCCTGGCTCAGTTCCCAGCACAGCATGAACTGGGCATTGTGGCATATGCACTGGGGAGATGGGGGGCAAGAGGATCCATTCTGAGATGCTCCCTGCTATTAACTCTGATAAGACAACTTGGATTTCACCAAAAAAACACCCAAAAACTTCAAAAACTCCAGGAATTTATGAGGGTGACCCTAGCTAAGACTCCTAGAAGTGAGGACTATGGAGCCTGAACCATCCATCTCCTGTAACCAGTCAAAACTTCCAGTAGAGGGACAGTGACCCAGTCACAAAAGCTTAGACCCACAATTTGTCCTGCCTACAAGATGTGTAGGGGTATGAGAAGGAGCAGAATTTGAAGGATAGACAAACAGATGCCTGTCCCAGCTTGAGACCCATGCCATGAGAGGGAGCCCACCCGTGACACTATTCATGATACTCTGCTATACTTACAGACAGGAGCCTAGCATAACTGCCTTCAGTGAGGCGTCACCCAGCAACTGATGGAAGCGGTTGCAGAAACCCACAGCCAAACATTAGGCAGAGATTGGAAAATCCTGTGGAAGAGGGAAAAGAATTGGAGGAGCCAGAAGTGTCAAGAATATAAGAAAACCTACAGAGTCAACTAACCTGGACCCATAGGGACCAACAAAGACTGAACTGTCAACCAGAGAGCATTCATGAGATGCACTTAGGCCCTCTGCACATCTGTAACAGCTGTGAAGCTGGGTCTTCATGTGGTACTCTAAAGCAGAAGCAGGGGCTGTCTCTGACTACATGGCCTTTGGTTTCCTCTCCCCTAACTCGGTTGCCTTGTCTAATCTCAAAAGAAGAAGATGCACTTAGTCTTACAATTTGATATGCCAAGGCTGTTTGATATCCATGGGAGGCTTCCCCTTTTCTGAGAAGAAGGAGAGGAGTGGATGGGAGAGAGGATGAAATTAATTAATTAATTAATTAATGAAAATCAGAAAGTGAGAGAGAGGGAGGGAGGGAGGGAGGGAGGGAGGGGTAAGAAAGAAGTGGGTAGTTTGAACAGCATTAATAAAAGACAAAAGGGGACTTTAAAGGACTCAGGTCACCAACACACATTGGAATCCATCCAAGGCTGACCAGGTCAAAGTAGTGATATATTTTATTTATTTTATTTAAATTCCTGTTTGTTCTCTAAGGTGAGACAGAGTGTGAATTCAAATGGGAGGAGATGGGAAGGATGGTGGAGGACTTGGGGGAGGGGAAACCATAATCAAAATATATTGTATGAAAAAAAATCTACTTTCAATAAAATAAAAATAGAGGAAAAATTTTAATTAAAAAATGTATAGTGATGAGTGGAATTTATTTTTAACTATGTGTAAGAGGTGGGTATATGACTATATGGGTGTGTATGCATATGTGGAGGGTATATGCATATGTGGGGTTTACTGGCTAATTTTGTGTCAACTTGACACAGCTGGAGTTATCACAGAGAAAGGAGCTTCAGTTGAGGAAATGCCTCCATGAGATCCAACTGTAAGGCATTTTCTCAATTAGTGATCAAGGGGGAAAGGCCCCTTGTGGGTGGGACCATCTCTGGGCTGGTTGTCTTGGGTTCTATAAGAGAGCAGGCTGAGCAAGCCAGAGGAGGCAAGCCAGTAAAGAACATCCATCCCTCCATGGCCTCTGCATCAGCTCCTGCTTTCTGACCTGCTTGAATTCCAGTCCAGACTTCCTTTGGTGATGAACAGCAATATGGAAGTGTAAGCCGAATAAACCCTTTCCTCCCCAACTTGTTTCTTGGTCATGATGTTTGTGCAGGAATAGAAACCCTGACTAAGACAAATTGGTACCAGCAGAGTGGGGTATTCCTGTGACAACCTCACCATGTTTTGGGGAGGACTGTGGAAGGACTTTGGAACGTTGGGCTTGAATATCCATTCATTGTTAAGAGCTCTGTCAGATGTTTTGTAGGAGCTTGGAAGATAATGTTGAGAACAGTGCAGAAGATGGAGGCCTGGCTTGTGAAATTTCAGAGGGAAAATTAAAGACTCTTTTCAGGGCCACTGCTGTTTTGATTGTTAAGATTCTGTAGTTCTGGTTAGCTGGGGCTGAAGAATCAGCTGTGATTAACAAGATACCAGAACTACTAAAGCAAAAACTTAACATTACTGGGACTATGGATGCTGGTTAGCTGGAGCTAAGAAATTAGTGGTGATTAAGAAGAGACCAGCATCATTGAGGTGACATCTTCTGGGAAGTGTTTTCTGAAAGCAGAAAGAGGTTGTGTCCCAGAGATAGCCAAGGTTGTACTGCTGCTGCAGCAGGACTTGGTAATATGTAAGGGTCACCCAGATGGTACTGGTTTTGAAGGCATGAAGGGGTCATGCAGAGCAGCTGAGGATCGGCACTGTGAGAGGGCATGGAAGGCCATTGGTGAAGGTGCAGCCTCAGTTACAATTGAAGGCCCAGGACTGAAGGGGTCACGCAGTGTTTTAGAGATGCCAGTACCATGAGATGACCACCAAGAGCAGCAGCAGCAGTGGAGTACAGGCATCTGGAGCCTAGAGGACAACGTGTGTGCTAAAAAGGGCATGGCTGGAGAAGTGACCCAAGCCCTTGGAGGAGCCCAGAAGGTCGTGAGTTGGATCCCAGACATTGGACGGTTGGAGATTGATTTTTGCTTTTGATTGTGACTGTGCTCTGATATTTTCCCTCTTGAAGGAAGAAACTGTTTTAGTGGAGCCCACAGTTAAGAGACTTTTAATTGTAAAAAGACTTTGAATTTTAAAAGAGATGGATATTTTAAAGAGATTGAAATTTTAAGAATATGTAAAGACTGTGGGGCTTTTAAAGTTATTTAGATCTTGGGGATGAGTAAAAATGTAAGGATTGAGGCTTACTAGTGCTGTGTTTGTGTGTCAAGTTGACAAGGGGTCAATTGTACTGGCTAATTTTGTGTCAACTTGACACAGCTGGAGTTATCACAGAGAAAGGAGCTTCAGTTGAGGAAATGCCTCCATGAGATCCAACTGTAAGGCATTTTCTCAATTAGTGATCAAGGGGGAAAGGCCCCTTGTGGGTGGGACCATCTCTGGGCTGGTTGTCTTGGGTTCTATAAGAGAGCAGGCTGAGCAAGCCAGAGGAGGCAAGCCAGTAAAGAACATCCATCCCTCCATGGCCTCTGCATCAGCTCCTGCTTTCTGACCTGCTTGAGTTCCAGTCCAGACTTCCTTTGGTGATGAACAGCAATATGGAAGTGTAAGCCGAATAAACCCTTTCCTCCCCAACTTGCTTCTTGGTCATGATGTTTGTGCAGGAATAGAAACCCTGACTAAGACAGTGGGGTATGTGAATGGGGGTATACGTGTATGTGGAGTATATATATATATATATATATATATATGTAGGAGTGTTTGCATATGTGAGATTATATGCTTATGTGGGTGTCAGGAACTTAAAAGGGTGCCCTGGGGAAGAGGGGGGAGGGGAAGACCCACACCCCACCAGAGTTCCACCTATGCTCTGGTCAGTCAGGCATGGGAGGGCTGCTATCTACCTTCCACCCATCCCCAGGTGGGCATCTAAGCCTCTGACCCACTCTTGGGGGGGGTGGCAAGGGGGGGCAGCCCTATCTGAGATTCCCAGAGCTACTTTGCTAAAGCATCTGGGGTTATAGGAGAGAGGGATGAGGGGAGAGGTTCCCAACACTGACAAGAGTGAGTGCAGAGGATCTTGACTGGAGCAGAGACTCTCTATGGTTTTAGAGCTTTATTATAGAAAGGCAGGGAGAAAGAGAGAAGAGAGAGAGGAGAGAGAGGACAGGCAAGGAGAGGAGAAGAGAGAGGAGGAGGAGAGGAGAGAGGACAAAGAGAGCAGAGAGAGGAGTGAGAGTGAGGGGTAAGAAGTAAGAGTGAGAAGTAAGAGACAAAAGAGCAAGGTGGGGCTGAACAGCCCTTTTTATGGTCTTACTGTTGCTAGGTAACTGGGGAGGAGTTTAGACTGAAGGTCAGAAGCTTGGGCCATTGCCTATGTGACTTCTAGCCATGCTTCTCTTGCGGGGGGGGGGGGGGCTGGGGGGTAACTTAGGCAGGAGTCAGAGTTTCAGGAGCATGAGGGAACACCTACTGTGTCATGTAGGTGAATTATCACCATTTCTGGGGTTCAGACCTCAGCTCAACTGGAGACCAGTCTGTGCACAGCCCAATTCCCCACATGTGGGGGTATATATGTATGGGGGCCATATGCCTGTGTGGGGAGGGGATCCACAGTGGCCAGAAAGTTGGATCCCTTTGAACCTGGAGTTTCAAGTGGTCATGAGCCATCTGACATGGTGCTAAAAACCAAACTCAGGTCCTCTGGAAGAACAGTATACACTCTTAATCACTTAGCTTTCTCTCCAGGCCAAGTGTATTTCTTTTTGATAATGATACACAAAGTATACACACAGAATTTTAATGAAAACATTTTGAGATAGAACGTGGAGCTCAATAACCAAATGAACATTTTGAAAGTTTATGAACAAGCTTTCCTTTTCTGTTTTTCTGATCTAAATAGCTGTTGATTAGCTTCAGATGAAAGAGTTAAAAGTTAACTCTTGAAAAAGCACCGGGGCAGCTGGGGCGCAGGGTCTGCTGACACTCGCCAGCTACCCACAACACCCGCCACAGGATCCTAAGACTTCTGGTGAGTGGAGCACAGCTTCTGCTCCAATCCAATTGCGCGGGACCTGAGACTGCATTAGTTAGGGAAGCAGAAACCGGCCTGAGTAGGACCACAGGCCTCATCCGGCTGGATCAGCGCCTGGGTAGCAGGAGCGCAGGGTTGCCTGACACCCGCCAGCTACCCACGACCCCCGCCGCAGGATTTTGGGACTGCTGGTGAGTGGAACACAGCTTCTGCTCCAATCCAATTGCGCGGGACCTGAGACTGCATTAGTTAGGGAAGCAGAAACCGGCCTGAGTAGGGCCACAGGCCTCATCCGGCTGGATCAGCGCCGGGGTAGCGGGAGCGCAGGGTTGCCTGACACCCGCCAGATACCCACGACCCCCGCCGCAGGATTTTGGGACTGCTGGTGAGTGGAACACAGCTTCTGCTCCAGTCCAATCACGCGGGACCTGAGACTGCTCTGGTTGGGGAGAGAGAAATCCGGCCTACATAGGGCCACAACCCTCTTCCGGTCAGAAAAGCTCCGGGGCAGCTGGGGCGCAGGGTCGGCTGACACTCACCAGCTACCCACAACACCCACCACAGGATCTTAAGACTTCTGGAGAGTGGAACACAGCTTCTGCTCCAATCCAATTGCACGCGGGGCCAGAGACTGCATTAGTTAGGGAAGCAGAAAAACGGCCTGAGTAGGACCACAGGTCTCTTCCGGCTGGACCAGCACCGGGGTACCGTCAGCTACCCACGACCCCCGCCACAGGATTTAGAGACTGCTGGTGAGTGGAACACAGCTTCTGCTCCAATCTTTAAACAGTGACAACGATAACAACTAACCCCAGAGATTACCAGATGGCGAAAGGTAAACGTAATAATCTTACTAACAGAAACCAAGACCACTCACCATCATCAGAACCCAGCACCCCCACTTCGCCCAGTCCAGGGCACCCCAACACACCGGAAAAGCTAGACACGGATTTAAAAGCATATCTCCTGATGATGATAGAGGACTTCAAGAAGGACTTTAATAACACACTTAAAGAAATGCAGGAGAACACTGCTAAACAGGCAGAAGACAATAAAGAGGAAGCACAAAAATCCCTTAAAGAATTGCAGGAGAACACTGCTAAAGAGTTACAAATCCTTAAAGAAAAACACGATAACATAATCAAACAGGTAGAAGTCCTTACAGAAAAACAGGAAAACACATCCAAACAGATGATGGAAATGAACAAAACCATACTAGACCTAAAAAGGGAAGTAGACACAATAAAGAAAACCCAAAATGAGGCAACACTGGAGATAGAAACCGTAGGAAAGAAATCTGGAACCATAGATACGAGCATCAGCAACAGAATACAAGAGATGGAAGAGAGAATCTCAGGTGCAGAAGATTCCATAGAGAACATCGGCACAACAATCAAGGAAAATGTAAAATGCAAAAAGATCCTAACTCAAAACATCCAAGAAATACAGGACGCAATGAGAAGACCAAACCTACGGATAATAGGAGTGGATGAGAATGAAGATTTTCAACTCAAAGGACCAGCAAACATCTTCAACAAAATTATAGAAGAAAACTTCCCAAATCTAAAGAAAGAGATGCCCATGAACATACAAGAAGCCTACAGAACTCCAAATAGACTGGACCAGAAAAGAAATACCTCCCGACACATAATAATCAGAGCAACAAATGCTCTAAATAAAGATAGAATACTAAAAGCAGTAAGAGAAAAAGGCCAAGTAACATATAAAGGCAAGCCTATCAGAATTACACCAGATTTTTCACCAGAGACTATGAAAGCCAGAAGATCCTGGACGGATGTTATACAGACACTAAAAGAACACAAATTCCAGCCCAGGCTACTATACCCAGCCAAACTCTCAATTAACATAGATGGAGAAACCAAAGTATTCCACGACAAAACCAAATTCACACATTATCTCTCCACGAATCCAGCCCTTCAAAGGATAATAACAGAAAAAAACCAATACAAGGACAGGAACCACACCCTAGAAACAACAAGAAGGTAATCCCTCAACAAACCTAAATGAAGACAGCCACAAGAACAAAATGCCAACTTTAACAACAAAAATAACAGGAAACAAAAATTACTTTTCCTTAATATCTCTTAATATCAATGGACTCAACTCCCCGATAAAAAGACATAGACTAACAAACTGGCTACACAAACAAGACCCAACATTTTGCTGCTTACAGGAAACTCATCACAGAGAAAAGGATAGACACTACCTCAGAATGAAAGGCTGGAAAACAATTTTCCAAGCAAATGGCATGAAGAAACAAGCTGGAGTAGCCATTCTAATATCTGATAAGATTGACTTCCAACCCAAAGTCATTAAAAAAGACAGGGAGGGACACTTCATACTCATCAAAGGTAAAATCCTCCAAGAGGAACTATCAATCCTGAATATCTATGCTCCAAATACAAAGGCAGCCACATACATTAAAGAAACTTTAGTAAAGCTCAAAGCACACATTGCACCTCATACAATAATAGTGGGAGACTTCAACACACCACTTTCACCAATGGACAGATCATGGAAACAGAAACTAAACAGGGACACAGTGAAACTAAGAGAAATTATGAATCAAATGGATCTGGCAGATATCTACAGAACATTCTATCCTAAAACAAAAGGATATACCTTCTTCTCAGCACCTCATGGTACCTTCTCCAAAATTGACCACATAATTGGTCACAAAGCAGGCCTCAACAGATATAAAAATATTGAAATTGTCCCATGCATCCTATCAGATCACCATGGACTAAGGCTGATCTTCAATAACAAAATAAATAATAGAAAGCCAACCTTCACGTGGAAACTGAACAACACTCTTCTCAATGATACCTTGGTCAAGGAAGGAATAAAGAAAGAAATTAAGGACTTTTTAGAGTTCAATGAAAATGAAGCCACAACGTACCCAAACTTATGGGACGCAATGAAAGCATTTCTAAAAGGAAAACTCATAGCTCTGAGTGCCTTCAAAAGGAAACTAGAGAGAGCACACATTAGCAGCTTGACAACACACCTAAAAGCACTAGAACAAAAGGAAGCAAATTCACCCAAGAGGAGTAGACGGCAGGAAATAATCAAACTCAGGGGTGAAATCAACCAAGTGGAAACAAGAATAACTATTCAAAGAATCAACCAATCAAGGAGCTGGTTCTTTGAGAAAATCAACAAGATAGATAAACCCTTAGCCAGACTCACTAGAGGGCACAGGGAAAGCATCCTAATTAACAAAATCAGAAATGAAAAAGGAGACATAACAACAGATCCTGAAGACATCCAAAACACCATCAGATCCTTCTACCAAAGGCTATACTCAACAAAACTGGAGAACCTGGATGAAATGGAGAAGTTCCTAGACAGATACCAGGTACCAAAGTTGAATCAAGATCAGGTTAATGATCTAAACAGCCCTATATCCCGCAAAGAAATAGAAGCAGTCATTAATAGTCTCCCAACTAAAAAAAGCCCAGGACCAGATGGGTTTAGTGCAGAGTTCTATCAGACCTTCAAAGAAGATCTAATCCCAGTTCTTCACAAACTATTCCACAAAATAGAAACAGAAGGTACTCTACCCAACTCATTCTATGAAGCCACAATTACTCTGATACCTAAACCACAAAAAGACCCAACAAAGATAGAAAACTTCAGACCAATATCCCTTATGAATATTGATGCAAAAATCCTCAATAAAGTTCTTGCTAACCGAATCCAAGAAAACATCAAAACAATCATCCATCCTGACCAAGTAGGTTTCATCCCAGGGATGCAGGGATGGTTCAATATACGGAAATCCATCAACGTAATCCAGTATATAAACAAACTCAAAGACAAAAACCACATGATCATCTCGTTAGATGGGGAAAAAGCATTTGACAAGATCCAACACCCATTCGTGATAAAAGTCTTGGAAAGATCAGGAATTCAAGGCCCATACCTAAACATGATAAAAGCAATCTACAGCAAACCAGTAGCCAACATCAAAGTAAATGGTGAGAAGCTTGAAGCAATCCCTCTAAAATCAGGGACTAGACAAGGCTGTCCACTTTCTCCATACCTATTCAACATTGTACTTGAAGTCCTAGCCAGAGCAATTCGACAACAAAAGGAGATCAAAGGGATACAAATTGGAAAAGATGAAGTCAAAATATCACTTTTTGCAGATGATATGATAGTATATATAAGTGACCCTAAAAATTCCACCAGAGAACTCCTAAGCCTGATAAACAGCTTCGGTGAAGTAGCTGGATATAAAATTAACTCAAACAAATCAATGGCCTTTCTCTACACAAAGAATAAACAGGCTGAGAAAGAAATTAGGGAAACAACACCCTTCTCAATAGTCACAAATAATATAAAATATCTTGGCGTGACTCTAACTAAGAAAGTGAAAGATCTGTATAATAAAAACTTCAAGTCTCTGAAGAAAGAAATTATACAAGATCTCAGAAGATGGAAAGATCTCCCATGCTCATGGATTGGCAGGATCAACATTATAAAAATGGCTATCTTGCCAAAAGCAATCTACAGATTCAATGCAATCCCCATCAAAATTCCAAATCAATTCTTCAACGAATTAGAAAGTGCAATCTGCAAATTCATCTGGAATAACAAAAAACCTAGGATAGCAAAAACTCTTCTCAAGGATAAAAGAACCTCTGGTGGAATCACCATGCCGGACCTAAAGCTCTACTACAGAGCAATTGTGATAAAAACTGCATGGTACTGGTATAGTGACAGACAAATAGACCAATGGAATAGAATTGAAGACCCAGAAATGAACCCACACACCTATGGTCACTTGATCTTCGACAAGGGAGCTAAAAACATCCAGTGGAAGAAAGACAGCATTTTCAACAAATGGTGCTGGCACAACTGGTTGTTAACATGTAGAAGAATGCAAATCGATCCATTCCTATCTCCTTGTACTAAGGTCAAGTCTAAGTGGATCAAGGAACTTCACATAAAACCAGAGACACTGAAACTTATAGAGGAGAAAGTGGGGAAAAGCCTTGAAGATATGGGCACAGGGGAAAAATTCCTGAATAGAACAGTAATGGCTTGTGCTGTAAGATCGAGAATTGACAAGTGGGACCTCATGAAACTACAAAGCTTCTGCAAGGCTAAAGACACCATCAATAAGACAAAAAAACCACCAACAGATTGGGAAAGGATCTTCACCTATCCTAAATCAGATAAGGGACTAATATCCAATATATATATATATATATATAAAGAACTCAAGAAGGTGGACTCCAGAAAGTCAAATAACCCCATTAAAAAATGGGGCTCAGAACTGAACAAAGAATTCTCACCTGAGGAATACCGAATGGCAGAGAAGCACCTGAAAAAATGTTCAACATCCTTAATCATCAGGGAAATGCAAATCAAAACAACCCTGAGATTCCACCTCACACCAGTCAGAATGGCTAAGATCAAAAATTCAGGTGACAGCAGATGCTGGCGAGGATGTGGAGAAAGAGGAACACTCCTCCATTGTTGGTGGGATTGCAAGCTTGTACAACCACTCTGGAAATCAGTCTGGCGGTTCCTCAGAAAATTGGACATAGTACTACCGGAGGATCCAGCAATACCTCTCCTGGGCATATATCCAGAAGATGTCCCAACCGGTAAAAAGGACACATGCTCCACTATGTTCATAGCAGTCCTATTTATAATAGCCAGAAGCTGGAAAGAACCCAGATGTCCCTCAACAGAGGAATGGATACAGAAATTATGGTACATTTACACAATGGAGTACTACTCAGCTATTAAAAAGAATGAATTTATGAAATT
Source organism: Mus caroli (assembly GCF_978045245.1). Lineage (NCBI taxonomy): Eukaryota > Metazoa > Chordata > Mammalia > Rodentia > Muridae > Mus > Mus caroli. The sequence continues at coordinate 21,049,636 of NW_028227264.1, forward strand.
CCTAGCCAAATGGATGGACCTGGAGGGCATCATCTTGAGTGAAGTAACACAATCACAAAAGAACTCACACAATATGTATTCATTGATAAGTGGATATTAGCCCAAAACTTAGGATACCCAAGATATAAGATACAATTTGATAAACGCATGAAACTCAAGAAGAATGAAGACCAAAGTGTGGACACTGTGCACCTTCTTAGAATTGGGAACAAAACACCCAGGGAAGGAGTTACAGAGACAAAGTTCGTAGCTGTGATGAAAGGATGGACCATTTAGAGACTGCTGTATCCAGGGATCCGTCCCATAATCAGCTTCTAAACGCTGACACCATTGCATACACTAGCAAGATTTTGCTGAAAGGACCCAAATATAGCTGTCTCTTGTGAGACGATGCCGGGGCCTAGCAAACACAGGAGTGGATGTTCACAGTCAGCTATTGGATGTATCACAGGGCTCCCAATGGAGAAGCTAGAGAAAGTACCCAAGGAGCTAAAGGGATCTGCAACCCTATTGTTGGAACAACATGATGTACTAACCAGAACCCTGGAGCTCTTGTCTCTAGCTGCATATGTATCGAAAGATGGCCTAGTCGGCCATCAATGGAAAGAGAGGCCCATTGGACTTGCAAACTTTATATGCCCCAATATAGGGGAATGCCAGGGCCAAAAGAATGGGAATGGGTGGGTAGGGAAGTAGGGGGCGCTATGGGGGACTTTTGGGATAGTATTGGAAATGTAATTGAGGAAAATATGTAATAAAAATATTAAAAAAAAAAAAAAAGTTAACTCTTAATGAGTGGGATATAGCAGGTGTTGTAGATCTGTAGACAAATGAAACTCTTTGAGTGGTAGCCAAAGCCATACTTTAAATTACATACCATTGTGAGTTCGATCATCCTTGAAAAGTCATAGATAATCATACAAATTATCATCTATTCACATAAAATCAAAAAGAAACACACAGATGTTTAACATACATTCTCACATGCTAATTCTTAATCTCCAGTGACTGAAGGATTTGAACTAGATTTTGTGACAATAGTAGGAGTCAGTTTTCTGCAGATGTGGTCCCTGATAGGCTGGCTACCCACGCTCCAGTGAATGGTCCTAAATCCATGCACACACTGACAGCACTAAGAGCACTCTGTGGGTGTCTTAGTCAGGGTTTCTATTCCTGCACAAACATCATGACCAAGAAGCAAGTTGGGGAGGAAAGGGTTTATTCGGCTTACACTTCCATGCTGCTGTTCATCACCAAAGGAAGTCAGGACTGGAACTTAAGCAGGTCAGAAAGCAGGAGCAGGCGCAGAGGCCATGGAGGGATGTTACTTACTGGCTTGCTCAGTTTGCTTTCTTATAGAACCCAGGACTACCAGCCCACCCACAATGGGGCCTCCCACATTTGATCACTAATTGAGAAATTTTGCCTTACAGCTGGATCTCATGGAGGCATTTCCTCAAGGGAAGCTCCTTTCTCTGTGATAACTCCAGCTATGTCAAGTTGACACACAAAACCAGCCAGTATAGTCAGTTTCTTAAAGGAGAATATGGAGTAGAGAGGGGCAAGTAGTGGGGCTTATAGAAGTCCCCTTATAACCCAAGATATAAGATACAATTTGCTAAACGCATGAAACTCAAGAAGAATGAAGACCAAAGTGTGGACACTGTGCACCTTCTTAGAATTGGGAACAAAACACCCATGGAAGGAGTTACAGAGACAAAGTTCGGAGCTGTGATGAAAGGATGGACCATTTAGAGACTGCCGTATCCAGGGATCCATCCCATAAGCAGCTTCTAAACGCTGACACCATTGCATATACTAGCAAGATTTTGCTGAAAGGACCCAAATATAGCTGTCTCTTGTGATACGATGCTGGAGCCTAGCAAACACAGGAGTGGATGTTCACAGTCAGCTATTGGATGTATCACAGGGCTCCCAATGGAGAAGCTAGAGAAAGTACCCAAGGAGCTAAAGGGATCTGCAACCCTATTGTTGGAACAACATGATGTACTAACCAGAACCCTGGAGCTCTTGTCTCTAGCTGCATATGTATCGAAAGATGACCTAGTCGGCCATCAATGGAAAGAGAGGCCCATTGGACTTGCAAACTTTATATACCCCAATATAGGGGAATGCCAGGGCCAAAAGAATGGGAATGGGTGGGTAGAGAAGTGGGGGGCGCTATGGGGGACTTTTGGGATAGCATTGGAAATGTAATTGAGGAAAATATGTAATAAAAATATTAAAAATTTAAAAAAAAAAGAAGTCCCCTTATTATAGGGGAGGGAGTCAGGGATGGATTTAATCAAAACATATTATATTCATGTAAGAATTCTCAAACAATAAAATTGTAAAACTAAAGACGTGAACCATAAAACTCAGTTCTTTCACTACTCTATCACTTCCCCCAGGCTAGCCCCCTAAAGACTCAGGCTTTCCTGCACTCACAGAGATAACTTCACAAAGGACTGACTGAACGAACCACAAAGCTGGGAACCCACATCTGGGCTATGGCTGACCTCATGGAAAGAAACTAGACTGAAAACTCTTAGGAATGTTCAGCTTAGAAACTGAGTCTCCCTTCATTTTCCAAGAACCCTTCCCCTGTGATGTTGCTAGACTGTCAGCTAAGACTACCAACTGAAGAACCGGTATGTCAATGAGGCCACAGAGCTGCTATGGGAGAAAGTCAACAAAGGTAAGGGAAAGCAGATCACTATCACGGGAAGAACATATAGGACATGAGTAGATGCTGGAAGCTATGGTTCTTTTCCAGTTCTTTTCAGTCTTTTCAGTCTTTCCAGTTCTTTTCCAGCAGCACCCTCAGACCAAGACACACATACTATTGTTGTTTGTATACATATACCCACTGTCTTCTTAAACCCCCCTTTTGCTTGCAACCAAAGTATCTGTTTTCATCTATTTGGACTACTAAAACAAAATACCAGAGCTGAGTATCTAGTATAAATAAATGTTTATTCTCTATAGTTATAGAGGCTAGAAAGTACAAGATCAAGGAAGACTCAATATTTGATGAGAACTTATTTCTTGTTTCATAGACAAGGATCTTGTGTCTGCATCTTTATGTTGTAGAAGAGGACAATGGACAAGTACTTATCTGTCCTCCTTTAATGAAGATAATGATTCTATTAAAAGAACCCTCACTTAATGGTGTAATAGTCTCCTAAATTTTTCATCTCCTAATGCCACTCTGTTAGAAGTAGGTATTTCAAAACATAAATTTGAGAGAGAAACCAATATTCAAAATTTACAAATATCTCTGGACAATATGAATATGTTTCTTTCCTAATTACATTTGTAAGTAGAAAAATGGACTTTAGATGTTTTTTTACATTTATATATTTGTCTCTGTGTGCCATTGTATGTATGGATTATGTATGTATGTATGTGTGTATGTATGTGTGCCCCCATGGGCACATGCCTGTCTATGGTGCCACAATATGCATGTGGTCAGAGTACAATTTGTAGGCGTTGGCTTTCTCCTCATACCATATGGGTCCTGAGGATCAAACTAGGTCATAGGCTTGGCAGCAAGCATCTATGCCTGCTAAGTTATCTTACCAGTGCAAGGCATTAATTTTAAAACTCACTAATATTAGATCAGGAACTTAGTCAAATAACTCTCCTGAATCACTGGGTCTAGAATTTCAGTTTCTCTCCTATTGAGTCTTCTGTGCTCAGAAGTAAATATGGGCAACAATGTTATCATGCACAGGGCCCACATCCACAAGGGGTCTGCGTGACCACCACCACTGGATCTGACCTAATCCAATATGCAAGGTAAGCAGCCCAGCTGAAAGCATTAAGAGCACGTATGTGTAATTCTACCACAGATTTGTAGAAAAACCCAAGAAACCTTGACTTGACATTAACTATGAACTGAAATTTATTGCAATTTCTATTTTAGCTACAGCTATAGTTTTGGGGTTGAATGGTTCTTTTCATCAAATGGAAAGCCAATGAAAGCACTTTCTAATTCTAGTGTTAAAACACACACCTGCAATTTTATCCACAGACAAATAAGCCCAAGTCAGCTGCAATCCACTGGGTGTTCTTGGCTCTCTGTGTGCTTTGTATAACTAGAGCAATGCAGATAATTTATTAATAACTAACACACATCTAGCACATGTTGAGTGCCTACACTGGTCTGCATACTCCATACACTCAATTCATTTTTTCTGTCTTTCATTAAACATTTGTTTTACTTAGCATATGATGTGACACTCAGTATTCACACTTGACATTTACTGAGACTGTAGCAAAGAACTAAGTTTCATAGTTTGTCACAATCAGCTCACTCTAACTGCAGTTTTTTAAAGGAGGAAAATACCCTTGAGAATAAGTTGCTTAAGGTCAATACAACCTATGAGCTCTCTCGCTTACCATTTCCGGATCTTTCCTTTTGACTATACTGCCTGTCATTAAATTATTGACTATGAGGAATGGAACATATTTACAGCCAGAAGAACATTGCTGAGAAGTTGATAATCACTGATAATCCATGTCAGGACCTCCTCCTTAATTAATTTACTACACATGGAGGTTACTTCCCACAAGTAATATTTCCATTGAAACTAATATTTCCTAAAACACTTAAACAACATTTGAAAATCGCCATTGGATTATCACTGAAGTGGAATCTAGGATACCTGTTCTAACCAGGACCGATGCTACAATTTTATTAAATCACAGCAAGCTGATTTTGTTTTTATTTCAATTCTTTGTATATAGAAAATTATAAATAAAAAAAAGCTCTAGGCACTGGTTTACAGTAATAGGGGAAAAACTAACTTCTAAAGGCACTCATATACAAGGTCTAGACATATGATAGCAAACAAAAATAAAAAGTAGCTGAAGACCGGGGATAGAAAGGGTCAGGTAGACAGTTCAAGAAAGGCAACTATTATTCACTCAGGACTCTTAATGTCGGAACTAAATCCCCAATGTGACAAAGGAGTTGATCAAGATCTAATGGTCCTGCCTTTATTCATACGATTGGTGCTCTGATAACAGATCTTGTTTGTCCCTTCTGCCTCACGAGGACTCAGCAAGTAGACACCAGCTATAAAGAAGAGGTTGATATTCCAAATCTGCTGGCCTCTTAATCTTGACCTCATATTCCATAACACGGAGAAATAGATCACTGTAGCCAACTTGAACAAGGACCTACTTTTTCATTATAACAAATATGACTCTATACAAATGTAAGAGTTAAACAGAATACATTTCAGAGTGCAAAAACTAATGTATAGTATTTTCATATATACACTATTTAAGTCCCTAAGTTATGGATTAGTATTTTATCAGAGACATTATTTTTGTAAGACATATGTTTTTAGTTGTAAAGGATTAGATGGATCTAGGAGCTGGAGCAGTGGCTCAGCAGTTAAGAGCACTGACTGCTTTTCAAGAGGGCTCAGGTTCAATAACCAGCACCCACATAGCAGCTCACAACTGTCTGTAACTCCAGTTTCAGGGGATCCAAGGTAACAGATATAACTGTTACCAAAATACCCACGCATAAAACAAAAAGAATTAGGTGGATCTAAATTAAAAGAAAGAGACCAACTATTTAAATCCCTGGGACAGGTACGTGCTTCCTGTGGACGCACAAACACATCTGCGAGTATCATGAGGTTTGTGCCTACTCAAAGAACCACTTGCTATATTCCTTTTGAAGGGTAATTTGTCCACACATTTTCAATTAATTTTGATTTACGTAAAAAAGTGTGGTCGATAATCCTTCATCTCACAGCATGGTCAACCAGGAAACAATAGTATCAACATTAGCTGGTAGAGCATAAAAAATACCAAACTTCTGGCTATACCACACATCTACAGAATATTCCCAGGTGATATCTGAGAAAGGCTATGCCTATGTTCCAACGATTATTTGGTTAGTTCTTTATTGTGAAACTTCAGGCAAATGTTTTAATCACTCAACCTAAATTACTTATCTCTAGTGCCCAGAGAAACTTCTTTGCACCATTTTATATATTCAATAGGAAGATAAAATAAAACGAGTTCTGTGGCAGCCCCTTGAAACCATCACTAGGCATGCCCCTACAATAGGTGTCTGCATCCAGTGAAGATTCAGGGAGCACAAGACTGTGCCAGGAGAGTGACGAGCCCTGCCCTCACTATTGCCTCTGTAAGAACAGCTCAGAGAAACATCTCCTTTGATGACACACATGACTGAGCTTATTAAAGTGATATGGGTGTGGGTTGTTTTAGGAGATTCGAAAGCTAGCATCCATTAAAGTTGCGGTGCGAATTGCCTGTCTGCACTCTGTGGTGCTCTTGTTGTTGACATAATAGGACATGAATACACAGAAAGATAAGAAGGTTTTTTTTTTTGTTTCTTGGGGTTTAGCTGCTAGGTGAAAGGGTTATCGACTAATTACTTCCCAACAGCAACATCCTATAGCAGATCTCTAGGATTAGTGAGAATGCTCACCTGGGAACTTCATAACCCAGCAAGCCTTTAAAGTAAAGCATCTTCAAACTTTTCAAGACGTATATCACGTTTCAAATGCTCTGTATACATACACATAGAATTATAATAAAATAAAACCTAAAAAATGTTTAAAGGCTGGGGCGGATAGCCCTGGGGCTAATTGTATTTGATGTTATTCTGTTCTCCTGTGAGGGACTTCGAACAAGGAATGAGTGATTTCCTATAAACCTTCTTCCCACCTTAATTTACAAATAAAGGCTAGAGCTGGTGATTAGGCAGAGATAGAGGGAAATGTGGAGCTGAAGGTTTTCAGAGAGAGAGAGGGGACAATGGAGGAGGAGGAAGGAAAGTGGAGCAGAAGCACCCGGCCTGGAGAAACTGCAAGTTATAAGGGGTCTCTTATACAGGAAAAATGGTAGTGTAGTGGTAGATCTGCCCAATCAAGGCGCACAGCATGTATTCATAGTAATTGAGTTGTGTTTTCATTGCCTGGACTTATTTGAGTTGGCGATTTACTGCAACAAAAGGCCATCAAGATGATTTAGTAGGTACAGAAAGTTATGTATAAACCTGAAGACCCAAGTTGGATCCAAAGAACCACAGGACTAAAGGTAGGAGAGGACTCCAAGAAGTTATCTTCTGACCTCCATATGCTCACTGTGGCCTATACATGTACACACACACACACACACACACACACACACTATATATATATATATATATATATATATATATATATATATACACACATGTATGTATATATAGTGTGTGTATGTATATATGCATATATACCATATATATATATATATATAATGAATAAATAAAGTTTTTAAATGGTTAGTATATCTTTAAAATAAAATTGTATTCCATGGTAGTCTGAGCCTGGAGACATTTAAGAGGAGAGTTCTGAGGTCAGGTAAGGTTGACAGATGCTGAACATAGCCCTCCTCCTCTGCAGGGTCATGGAGGAAATCCTGCTTAGCTTTGCCACCTAATAAACTTACTTGACTGCAGGGCACTATCTTGGATTGGTGCTTGCTGATCTACTGCAGGCTCAATCCATAGTAGATCTAAGATTATATTTTGAAAATCATAATCGTTGTATACAATATCTAATGTAATCTTAACAAACATACATGAGAATGGCTTCGCACATATGTGTGCAAGAACACTACTCTACTTTAGATGCTTCTTCACCACAAAAACTGTGTGTTTTACACACCACAAGGCAAGATACCTAGTCTGCTCAAACAAACAAACAAAAAGTTTGCTAACCCTTTTAACTTGTTTTTAGGCTAACATATAAATTGTTGGATTCTACTACATCATTTGATACATGTGTGCCATTAGGGACATGCATGTCGTTTTACTCTGTACTTATTTAGAACTCATATTACATGAAGTCCAAAATCTACAGGTTTTGGATCCAGCTGGGTTTAGTACGGTGGATATTTATGTCCAAAACATTTGTTTGTGATTGTTATGTGCTACCATAAGCACTAGATGGGGAAAGGCAAGTCTAAAAGTAAATGTAGAAATAGGAATACTATCACCTTGGGTTTCCCATCTATCATAGCTTCTCAACATTGGAAAATATAGTATTAAGATAATATCTAAAGAACTGAAACTCATTTCCCATATGATCCAAAGCCAGTGTTGTTTTCTATATAATTTTGAAGAAGTAGAGTTGTGAACCAAAGCGTCTACAGGGAGTTATACTCACTATTCCAAGTTTATAGTCCTCAGTTATCAAACTGCTGGTAAAGTAGAGAAATACACCCAGGGGCCTCAATTACTCTCAGTTATACTGGCTGTTTGGCATCATGTCTCTGGCCTGTGTACTACATCCTGAGGGAGGCATTTTGAATCAGCAATGGTACCAGAAAAACAGTAAGGAGGGGTAATTGAGGAAGAGAAATTCACATTTCTGAACTACAAAAGAAACTGGAATGCTGGTGCTCACAAAGGTTCCTCAAGGAGCCCTGGGCAAAATGAACACTTTGATGTGACCCACAAACATTGCTCTCTAAAGAACAGTCCCCATCTCAGTCAGATTCTATTTCCCATAACAGGAAAGGAAAGCCTCGAGCTCTGCTCAGTGACATGTACCTCCACAGCCATGACATCAAGGCTCCAAATATTCCCAGAAAATTTATGCATTTATTGAATCCCCCCCCCCAAAAAAAAAAAACTTTGGACATTAAAAAGCCTTGGCTTTCTGGAGCTCAGGAAAGAGTTTAGCATAAACTGATATATTGACAAAATATCCTTTATTACAGCCCCAAAGGAAAAAATTGCATGCAAAAAACTATTTTCTAAAATATTGCCCCAAGTCCCATGGGTTTCAAACTAAATCTAGAGCTCACCATTCCATTTCAATACCTCTGCAAATTTGTAATCTATGATTACATCATTTAAAAATATTTTCTGATGCTAGTAGTAAGTGAACAGTATTTTAAGTATCTAATTCAGATTTAGTAATTGTGTAGTGTGTTTAGTATAGGACTTAGCTGACATATTTGGATACTTGTCAATGTGAGTATATACATATATATACCTATGTTCACATTTCCATTAAGTTATTCAAACAATAATGGTGTCACTGGCTTTAGAATTATGTACATTCCACATATCATTATGTTATTCATACATTACAAATTCCAGAATGTCGGGGGGGGGGAGTTCAAAAGGAGGATCATTAGGAGTTATTAAAACCATGTTAGATCAATAACAGATGCTGAATTTCTTTAAACTTCAATTTCTTGGGCTAAAAAACAAAGATATAGAATGCTAGTAGAACATAAAGTACAGACACGTGTGGATTAGTAAAAGAATGTATCTATAATACTTGTTCCTTGAATAAGAATAGCTGCATGCTGGTGCATTCTCCTTGCTATGATCAAATACCCGACAAAGTAGCTTAAGGGAGTTAAGTAAGTATGTGGGGTCACCATTTAAAACGGGTTCCAGTCTCATCATGGCACAGAGCATGACGTGGCTGGACACACTGTGACCTCATTCAGACAGGATGGCAATGGGGACCAGTCTACACAGCCTCAAAGCCCATCTCTAGCAATGACTTTCTCCACTGATACCTCACTTCCTAAAGGTTCCACAATCCCTCAAACAGCATCACCAGATAGGACTAAGTGTTCATACACATGAGTATATGGGGTGGTCATACTAAAAGCACACCACTATAATTATGGCTAAAATTGAAATGGTTTTTTATGTTAAATGTGAAGATAGAGTCTAGGTGGTGGTCTAGCCATAAATTAGAACTAAGACGTTCTGTTTGGTAAGCAAAGACAGTAAGGGACTACACCAGCAGGTCAGGAACACGAGGTTGTGGTAACCAATAGTTTGGGTCAGTGTTAACATGTAAATTAGATTCATCGAGTCCATTCCATTTGAATATCTGCACTAAGATTGTAGGACAACACAAATTATTATGTTAGGGAACTGTGTTTGTTGTATACTATTATAACTCCTACGCAGGAAAAAGACAAAGGTAAAAGAGAATATATGTTTTCTCTCATTAATTTTTGCTTTGTTCTACAATGTGCTTAGAAAACCAAATAGATGGTCCATCCTTTCGTCTCAGCTCCAAACTTTGTCTCTGCAACTCCTTCCATGGGTGTTTTGTTCCCAATTCTAAGAAGGGGCAAAGTGTCCACACTTTGGTCTTCGTTCTTCTTGACTTTCATGTATTTTGCAAATTGTATCTTGGGTATTCTAAGTTTCTGGGCTAATATCCACTTATCAGTGAGTACATATCATGTGAGTTCTTTTGTGATTGGGTTACCTCACTCAGGATGATGCCCACCAGGTCCATCCATTTGCCTAGGAATTTCATAAAGTCATTTTTTTTAATAGATGAGTAGTACTCCATTGTGCGGGGATCCATCCCATAATCAGCCTCCAAACGCAGACACCATTGCATATGCCAGCAAGATTTTGCTGAAAGGACCCTGATATAGCTGTCTCTTGTGAGGCTATGCCGGTGCCTGGCAAACACAGAAGTGGATGCTCACAGTCAGCTATTGGATGGAACACAGGGCCCCCAATGGAGGAGCTAAAGAAAGTACCAAAGGAGCTAAAGGAGTCTGCAATCCTATAGGTGGAATAACAATATGAAATAACCTGTACCCCCAGAGCTCGTGTCTCTAGCTGCATATGTAGCAGAAGAAAAGCCCCTTGGTCTTGCAAATTTTATATGCCTCAGTACAGGGGAACACCAGGTCCAAGAAGTGGGAGTGGGTGGGTAGGGGAGTGGGAGGGGAGGGTATGGGGGACTTATGATATAGCATTTGAAATATAAATGAAGAAAATACCTAATTTTAAAAAATTAAAAAATAAAAATTATTAAAACACACAAAAAAAATAAAACCAAATAGAATTATCAACAACATTCTTATCATAAAATTTCTCACTTGGTTTTGTTGTAAATTAACTATAGATTCAGTGTTATGGAAATTTTTCCTACAATAATTTCTATAAAAGTAACTTTTATTTGTCTGATGTGATTGTCTTCTTGGAGGCTTACTGGCTCAGTCTGCTAACCTAGGTCTAGGTAAGCCTAGAAGCTTCTAGTTTCTGTACAATCTTACCTAGGCCTAGAATGTTTTCAGCCTCTGAGACTTACTGCCCACCACAATAATCAAAATCACTAGCATTTCCAAAACTGTTAGTGTTGGAGTAGATAAGAAGCTAGCCAAACCCTGAGCAGTTAGTTAGAAAGAAAACAGTACTGCAGAGAAATGAAGGGCAGGAGGTGATGAGAAGCCAAGGTATAGATGAGAGATGCAAATACAACACAGAAGTCAGAAAGCTAAAACAAACCAGAAGAAAGGGAGGTAAAGTTAGCAGGACATCAGAAATCTTCATGCTTCTGAAATCAATAGTTAGATTGGCTCTCTGCAATCTATTCCTGTTTATATACCAAAGTAACAAGTACCAAAAATACCAAATTAACAAGTACAGTCAGCCTTGATTACATCAAAGCTCCTGATAAAACCTTTTGGAATGAATTTTTAGATGGAAATAATGACCACAGAACAAAATACTTCTCTAAGCCCTATCTGGTATCTATCATACAATAGGCACTAAATAAATTGAGAGCAACTCCTGGTTAGTTTTATGTCAACTTGGTGCAAGCTAGAGTTATGGAAGAGAAGCAAGCTAAAATTGAGAAAAAGCCTCCATAAGCCTGAGCTATAGGTAAATCTGTAGGGCATTTTCTTCATTAGTGATTAATGCAGAAGAGCCCAAACCACTGTGGGTAGTGTCATGCTCGGGATTCTGATTCTATAAAACGCAGGCTGAGCAAACTGTGAGGAGCAAGCCAAGAAGCATCACACTCCTCCGAGGCCTCTGCACCAGGCTCTGCCTTCAGGTTCTACGCTTACATCAGTGATAAGCAATGATATGGGCCCAGAAGCCAAACAAACCCATCTCTCCTCACAATGGCTTTGTCATGTAGTTCTTCACAGCAGTAGTCACCCTGACTAAGGCAGAGCGTGAGGAATTCAATCTAGGAATTGCATTGCTTACTAAATGAATTTAAGGGTGCTGAAAGCATACTTATCAACAGAGCATAATTATCTTATCGTCATCATAGTTGAGAGCACTCGCTCTTTCAGAGGACCTGGGTTCAAGTCCCAGCAGCACCTACATGGTGGTTCACAACCATCCATAACTCTAATTCCAGAATACACATGACACACGAGCAAAACATTCATACACATAAAATAAAATAAACAGTTTTTTTTTTTAAATTCAGGAACAGAAATCATGTAATGTTCTTTATTCTTGCTAAACAAAGGGCGTGTGTATATATCAATATTTATAGGTCAACTAATCTTGGTGAAAGATTCAAATATTCAGATATTTATCTTTGATTTGAAAAATATAAGAGAGTTTGAATTAGTTGAATATGTAGATAGCATGAAAATAGAATGGTAAGACCTGTTAAGTGTGTGGGTAGTAAATGAGCACCCTCCACTTATTTAACTACAGCAGCAACATTGATTAAGCATTTGTATGACACTTCTAAAAACAAGTGGCTGCAAATGCTAACTTAGAAAAAAATATTATCTGTCCTCGATCAAATTCATGTGGAGATTGAGGGGTGAAACTCAGTCATAGAGTGCTTGTCTGGAATGTGTCCACTGAAACCTACGTTTTACTCTTTAGTCACACACACACACACACACACACACAAAGAGAATGGAGGGAGAGAGATAGAGACAATTACTTTATTCTCCCCTCTGGTGGTCATTTAAACAGGCAATAAGAATTGAAATGTTGTCTAAGTGAAATAATAATATATTTATCAACTTTTATTTGAAATGTTGGATGAGTTTGAATGCCACTGAGAAACAGGTTAAAACTTATATCAAAAAGCACAAAGGATGTAGGAGCACATACCTTTAATTCCAGGGCTTGGAAAAATCTGGTCTACGTGGTGAGTTCTAAAGTAGTTAGGGATACATATAGAGAGATCCAGACTCAAGAAGAAGATAATGAGAATGAGAAGGAGGAGGAAGAAGAGGACAAGGAGGAAGGAAGAAGGAAGAAGAGAAGGAAAGGCAGGAAGTGGATGAGGAGGGGGACAAGGAGGGGAGGAAGAGGAAGGGGAGGAAGAGAAGAGGAGGAGGAGGAAGCGGAGGACATGGGTGAGAAGGAGAGGTAGGAGGAGGGGGAGGATAATTTCATATCAGTACCCCAAAACCACTTTTGAAAACAGTCATAGCCATTGGTAGATGGTGAATTGAGTAATCACCTGGTTTTTGTTTGTTTGTTTGTTTTTATTTTTTAGAATTAATTTTTTATTAGGTATTTTCCTCATTTACATTTCCAATGCTATCCAAAAAGTCCCCAATACACTCCCCCCCCACTCCCCTACCCACCCACTCCCACTTTTTGGCCCTGGTGTTCCCCTGTACTGGGGCATATAAAGTTTGCATGTCCAATGGGCCTCTCTTTGCAGTGATGGCCAACTAGGCCATCTTTTGATACATATGCAGCTAGAGTCAAGAGCTCTGGGGTACTGGTTAGTTCATAATGTTGTCCCACCTATAGGGTTGCAGATGCCTTTAGCTCCTTGGGTACTTTCTCTAGCTCCTCCATTGGGGGCCCTGTGATCCATCCAATAGCTGACTGTGAGCATCCACTTCTGTGTTTGCTAGGCCCTGGCATAGTCTCACAAGAGACAGCTATATTTGGGTCCTTTCAGCAAAATCTTGCTAGTGTATGCAATGGTGTCAGCGTTTGGAAGCTGATTATGGGATGGATCCCCGGATATGGCAGTCTCTAGATGGTCCATCCTTTCATCACAGCTCCAAACTTTGTCTCTGTAACTCCTTCCATGGGTGTTTTATTCCAAATTCTAAGAAGGGGCAAAGTGTCCACATTTTGTTCTTCGTTCTTCTTGAGTTTCATGCGTTTAGCAAATTGTATCTTATATCTTGGGTATCCTAAGTTTTTGGGCTAATATCCACTTATCAGTGAGTACATATTGTGTGAGTTCCTTTGTGATTGTGTTACCTCACTCAGGATGATGCCCTCCAGGCCCATCCATTTGCCTAGGAATTTCATAAATTCATTCTTTTTAATAGCTGAGTAGTACTCCATTGTGTAAATGTACCACATTTTCTGTATCCATTCCTCTGTTGAGGGGCATCTGGGTTCTTCCAGCTTCTGGCTATTATAAATAAGGCTGCTATGAGCATAGTGGAGCATGTGTCCTTCTTACCGGTTGGAACATCTTCTGGATATATGCCCAGGAATCACCTGATCTTTAAAAGTGATTATTCTCCAGTATCAATCAGTTTTGAAATGAGCTTTGAGCCGGGCGTGGTGGCGAATGCCTTTATTCCCAGCACTCCGAAGGCAGAGGCAGGCGGATATCTGAGTTCGAGGCCAGCCTGGTCTACAAAGTGAGTGCCAGGACAGCCAGGGCTACACAGAGAAACCCTGTCTCGAAAAACCAAAATAAAAAAAGAAAGAAAATGAAATGAACTTTGGCTGAAGCCGTTGGCACCACTTGGTACATAGCCCCTTGGCACATTCTGAGAAACTTCACTGGCTACGTGGCAGCCCTCTGCCTACATTCCTAGCGAGAGGAAGCCGCTGAGTCTACAGGACAGTGGGACCAGGACTTTTCAGCAGAGGATGCTTGTCTCCTGTCACAGCAAAGTCACATGGGGCAGATGGCTTTTGCTTCCTCTCTTGGATTAAGACATTCAAATTCTGACAATTCCCACAATGTAAAAAGACTTACTTAGACGTAGTTTCTGTGTTAGAAATGGAAATCTCTGACATAAGCAGAAATGTGCAGTCAGGTTTCTGACTATGTAATTTTAACCTGATTTCAGCAAGAAAATAAGAATTTTCTTCTCCAAACTCATAATTTTTGTGGTATCTGGTTGTCTCGATGTGACAGTCACTTGAAGGAATAAAAAATTTCGGAGGGAGGAAATGAAAACATCATTAAAAGGGGGTAAGGATTGCCTGCTGTGGAGCGATGCCAAGCAGCTTAGGAAACTAGCTCACCAACCAGCACTTTACCATTGGCCAAAATGTTGACATGAGAGGTCCCTGAAAACTGTCTTACCTTTCCAAAAATTTCAGTGAGGAAATGGCAAAAAGAGTAAACAGTCGGTCCAAGTGCATGCAGTGGAGACACAGCCTACGCACGACGGGCAGTGTGCAATGTTTATAGCTTGGAAGAACTGAAATTACTTCCCTGGCATTCCTTCTTCTTTTTAAGTATAAACTCACTGAAAAAAAATTAACTAGAAATTGATGATCTAGCAGTGTTTCTCTGGCTGCCATACAGTACGGGCAATGAGTTCTAGACTCCAATTTATTGGTTTGTCAGAAAGTTTGGTTATTTTCATCAATTTAGCTTTACATTTAGCATTCCTCTGCTTAATTGAAACCATGTGGACACATTTGGTTAGCATCCACATTCTTATAAAAGAAAAAAAGGGGTACTTTGTTTCAATTTCTTCAGCATTTACCAGTAATTTGTATTTTTCTTACAGTAACAATTAAATACCCGATAGCCAACACTTCCTAATCCTGATTATCAGCGGGCACAGCTGAGTCTTTACAAGTCGTTAGCTGGTGAGAGGAAGAGCCTTCTTCAGGGTTTTCTTTTAATAATTGAAGAAACAATTTTCTGGGAACTAATCCTATGATTTTAAAATGTGACCTTGAAAAATTATGGCTATTTTAGAGACTTCATGTTCTCTCTCTATTTCATGCCCTCTGAGATTCTGTGCCTCAGAATCCACAGATGAGAGCAGAAAAACAAAGCAAATGTGCTCTAGCTATGCCTGTGCCTCATCCCTCCCCAGTCTCACTGAGCAATGTGGCTGTGGATGGCTTTATGATGTGAGTTTTGTAACAAGAAGGATGTGTTCCATAACAAATAAACCAAAGACAGCAAGACAGCTTATCTGGCTACTATATGTCTGAGGATGAGCAACTAGTGGAAAAATAACTGTACCCTATGTCCTTTCCCTGTTGGAAAATATGCCAAAAGGAAAGTGGAAACAAAAAGGGATAGTAAGATCCTTTGGATCAATAAAAATGACCCCTGACCAACAATGCTGGTTGGGGCATTGTAGCTTCTTCCACAGTCTTGGTAGAAGCCACATCATACAACACATACAGATAGGTTTCTTGCTGGAGATAAATCACTCATTCCCAGGCAAGTATGAGCTGAGGAAGGGTCCACACTGCTCTTCCAGACAATGCTATGGCCACACTCCAGGCAATTCTGTAGCCATGCAGAAATAAACAAGACAGGTAAAGACAGTCTTTGTTTATCACACTAGTTAGCCACACAGCTTGCTTCTTCCTATTTCTTGGAAACCTGGCTGTAAGCACACCTGCAAGGTCTAGGCTGCATTAGGGAAACCTCATCAGCCTTGGAGGAAGACAGGACAGAAGCTTGACTAGGTGTGTTGGGCATGTGCAGATCAAGGAAGGGTTAAACAGTAGGGAAGAATCAGGAACCAAGGGCAAGACCAAAAGTAGACAATGAACTAAAGAACTGTTTTCTCAAGAAGATTCACTGGCAGCTTCCTGCCTCAGGCTTAGTTGACCTAATCCCTTAAAGAACCAGAGATCTTCTACTGAATGAATGCAATCCTGTTGTGCTGTTCCTACAGTACTTAAAGTGGCCATTCCCTCATTATCCCAATGGCAGAATGGAAAGGCACAGCTTACAGTTCCTTTAAACTAGGGCCATTCCCAACTCACTCAGGTTACCCGGATTCCACACTAGCTAGCCACTCTGAATTTTCCCCCTAACACTTCCATGGCTTTATCCAGGCCATTGCAGATATAGATAGAGATAGAGATGGATATAGAGATATAGACATGGGTATATAGATATTTATATTCTCTTGTTCCATTCTGCTTCCTGCTTATAGGTGCTAGAATTTGAACTCTTAGCTCAAAAGTTACTTCTTCAAGAACATCTTCAGGACCCCCTAAATCAACTAACTTCTCTGAAGGCAGACCTAAGATCTTTGAAATCATTCTTGGACCACTCTATATTAACTAAATGACAGTCTCTGGGACCAGGTGCCCAATAAACCACATTTTCACAGGTATTCCATGTATTCTGGAGCAAACAAATATTTTAGGACTGATTTAGACTCTGTGATAATATAAACAATATTTGATAGACTATATAGCACAATCACTAACCCACAAAAGACGTACAGTGATCAACCAATCTGATTTGACCAGATGACATGCCAATGAAAATGAATTCTGGCTGTCTCTGGTGTGTTGTAACAACAGTCAGCTGCCCTGTGCTGTGCTGCATCTGCGCCTCGTACTTCCTTGGGCTATGATTCTTTACATAGAATGTAAAGATGGTTACAGCCTCAGTAGGGAAATGAATTGTGTAGCATAGCCCACCACCCAAGAACAAGACACTCAACCTCTTTCACCACAATATTGAGTTGGTTTCTCCTCTTAGGGTGGAGCACTGTGATTGTCTCTTAGAGCAGCCAGGCCAGCCATTATCTTCAACTCTTCATGCCAGCTGAAACATAGCACTTCCCTACACACATCTGTCCTCCCTTTTTAGTCAGCACCTCCACACACGTTTTTACTACTCTGGGCTAAATCTCTAGTGGATAAATAGTCTCTGTCTCTTAATGTCTCAGAGTCAAGCTAGTAGAAAGTAGATCAATATGGAATTAGCATGAGAAAAGCTTACATAGTCTTCTATGTATGTGGAAGCCACCTTAAGAAAATGGACATAAGCAAAGAGCAAAATCCCTAGATCTGCTCTCTTTTATCTCTTTTCTAAGGTTGCTGTACTTAGGGAGCTAAGGTGTCAATTCGCTGATCAAGTGCTTGCCAGCCTCAGATGTACATAGTTCTGCATTCCGTTCAGAGCACTGAAAAAAAATAATAAAGTACCTTCAATATAAAGTTTATACTCGTCAAATTGACTTCAAGTCATATATAAGTTTGTCTCCTGCTGTACCTACCCATCTATCTGAATCTACTTCCCAAGATTTTCCAACATGAGCTGAACTTCTTCACCATCTCCCTTAATCTAGCTTTCCTGACATCAGGATATACACATGCTTCTCTCTGAAAACCCAGCTACCTTCTCTTGTAGGCTCAGTGGTAGCTCAAGCTCGTGTAGCGTTCTCTCTTTTCTGAACTCCTTTAACTCGCATCCTTGAACCGGTCTTGTGGGTATTTATTCTGCTCCACAATGATGTGTAGGTGAGCTGCCCACACTGAACACCTAGCACGCAGTTTGGTGCTGTTTAAAGGCCATTATACTAAGTAGGTAGATATAAGCTGCAATGGATCTAAAATCTTCCTCTTGGCACATCAAACATTTGTGACAATCTGAAAAATGTGTGTGTGTGTGGGGGGAGGTTCCAGGGGAACTCATCTCAAAAAAAAAAAAAAAAGTCTAGAAAGTGGTTCACAGACTTATGCTATGGTCAGTCTCTGAGGTTCTAGGGCTGCACCATGCCCCCTGAAGATCAGAATCAACCCAGAAAGCCACATTCTTCCCTATTCCATCCAAGCATTCAACAGTGACCGTGTTCCTGAGTTATAAATCATTGTGGTCATACCCCATCATAATTTTTGCCAATTTCCTAAAAAATATATCTGAAGTATTCCACTCTAATCCTGAGCCTGGCTATACGTGTCAAACGTAAACCTAGACAGCTGCTATTCTATTCATTTCTATTGTCCTCCAGGTCTACCTTATCTTGATCCTACATCTATCATATCTCTTCTGTGATTACCTGTTTTCCATAGTGAAGAAGCAAGGAGGGGCAGGAGACTTGGGGAAATAAAAGCTAGCATTCCCTTTTGCAATCAGTGTGACTTGGGGCCTCCTGACTCCTGGTTACCCCACTCACCATTTGCTCTGACCACACTTTGGTGCATCTGCCCTCTAAAAATGAATGATTCTGTATGAGAAATGGGCCCCAGTGATCTTAGTGGAAACCTGAAAGTATGAGTAAATGAAATGAGTATATTAATCAGATAAGCCAATATAAAGATGGATTGCCTTAATTTCAGAGCTAGGAAGAGCAAACCTTAAACATACAATACAATATCTCAATAGGATGAGGACTGGGGGTGGCTCAGTCAGCAACATGCCTGCTGGGAAGTGCAAGGACCTAAATTTGCATCTTAAGAGCCCACATAGTAAGCCAGCTGGTGACACACGCCTGTAACCTCAGCACCTGGCACAGGTGGAAACAGGAACCTAACCAATTTAATAAGCTTCTGGCTCATTGAAAGGCCCTCAAAAACCAGAGATAGGGAGTGATAGAGAAAATCTACAAATGAATGCCACTGAGAAACAGGTTGAAACTTACATCATTTAGAACAGTGATTTCTCAAACTTTCTAATGCTGTGACACTTTAATAAAGTTCCTCATGTTATGGTGACCTCCAATCATAAAATTATTTTGAGATATTTCATGACCATAATTTTCTTACTGTTATGAATCATGATGTAAATATCTGATATTTAAGATATCTGATATGTGATCCTCTTAGGGGTTGAGACCCATAGCTTGAAAACTCTGAATTTAGAAGACTGTAGATGTCGGTCTAAATGTTTAACACAAAGAATGGGCAGAAAGCAAATTAATTTGACAAGTCACTTTGTAATGGTTGGTTACAAAAAAAAATACAGTAAACACAACTCTCACCTCTGCAACACTTACTATATGGCCTGTGTAGCGACTTTAATATAGTGTCGCACATTCACCTCACAAACATCCTTTGAGGAATAGTTTATAATTAGCCTCATTTTATATGTGAGGAAATTGAAATTGAGGTTTCCAGAAGTTAAGTCCCTGAAGGTCACATGACTTTATCTTTGGATATAAAATTCGAAGGCAAGTCAGTCTGATTCTAGAATCCAGGATCAGCCATTAGCTTCTAACCCTAACTGCAAGCAAGAGAGAATTAACTTCACTCCTTCCTGATGACCTCCGTTGGCCAGACATGATTGATGGGACTGGGTCAAGGCCATCGCTCTTCGAGGCAAGAGTCACCATAACTGATACTTGTGTGTATCCTAGATCTGTGAACAACTCTATCAATCTTCTTAAAATAGGGTGAGGTACCATGTAATTAATAGAGTTAATGTTGTAAACAATGGATAGATGGGGTGTTTGGGAGAAAGCTTTGCTAAGCTAGATCCCAGGCTTCTGAGAGATAAATAAAGTCTTGCTGTTGTTTCTGAACACTCTACTCTGGGTTCTGAAGAAGATATTTGTCATGCTGTCTCCTTTGCGGTCTTTTCCTTGGTGTGATGAATGTGATTTCCTGGCACGGCTGGTTTACTCCAGCCTCAAGGCAGAATATTTCTACCTCAAAGAAAAATAAATTGGCTTTAAGTGAAGAAAAAAAAATGCTGTCAACCTTTTAATCTTTCCTTTCCATCTTCTGCCTCCCCTTACCCAACTATGGCTATTTTGGTCTTCAAGAATCAATTGTTCATTTCCAGAAGGGCATCGGGTAACCCAGATGTGCACTCTGGGGGCCTTCCATATGCCTTGTCACACCCACATGTGCTATGTTATAAATAATTACCATGGATTAATTGCCTAGAATACCACTCCAGGCTATCTGTAGCTACACGCTTTTCCTCCCACAGGAAATATTGGTGGGGAGCTTTGCCTGGGTATCATTTGGCAATAAGATGTTTTTCTTAGAAGTCCCCTACTGAACTACAAAGCACCACAGCATTTTGCACCTATTTTCTTGTCTTTTGCCAGTGAATAATAGCATTTAGCTTTCTTTGAAGTGTAATTATTCATCAAGAAGTCATTTTGTTTATTTGATGGTTATAGGTTTTCAGAGAATGTACTTTTAAAATATATCATATTTGAAACATTTTTTCTAATAATAATTTTGATCTGAGCATTAAAAGCAAGCTGTTTCTATCTAGCACTGGCAAGAGCCATCAAAATTATCCTGTGAACTTTTTGTTGTATAAAGATTTGCTTTCAGGGAAGTGAGCAACTTTGTTGGAACCTTAAATTTACTTAGACTTAGGTTGGCTATGCCCAGTCATACACAATTAAGGATTTCTGCCTACCAGAGAATAAGTAGCCTGTATGAGTCCAAAGGAAACAGAAAGACTTACATTCTCTTCTCTGATGTTCTTTCCTCAGTGTGAGAAAACATTAAGCATGCTTTATTTAATTGGAAAGAATACTAGCTTTCTGGTTGTGAGCACCATGCTAGTGTGCCTGTGAGCGTCACATTAGGAAAGGCTCCTTTCACGTCTCAGAAGGTGGATTTGAAGTTCAGTGCACTGTAAGCTGAAGCTCTTCTTGCTGCATGATGATTTTTGATTTGGGTCGTTGGTCTTCTCAGGCCTTTAGTCTTCTATAAGAACTTTTACTGTCTGTGGGAACTTGAATGATAAATGTCCTCATAGCCTCAGCTATTGGAACACTTGGTCCCCAATTGGTGGCACTGTTTGGGGAGGTTTAGCAGGTGTGGCCTTGTTGGAAGTAGGGTGTCACTGGGGGAGGACTTGAGATGCTGTCATGTCCCCCTGCTTCCAGTTTGCTTGCTTTGAAGATGCAGTTATGGATCAATTTGAACTATGATCTTCATGTTAGGGATTGAATGTTGGTCCTCTGCAAGAAAATACAGTGCTCCTGACTGCTGCAATCTCTACAGCCTTTCATGCTTGTTTTCTTTCTTTGTTTCTTTCTTTCTTCCTTTTCTTTTCTTTTCTTTTCTTTTTTTTTTAAGACAGGATTTCTCTGTGTAGCCCTTGCTGTCCTAGAACTCATTCTGTAGACCAGACTGGCCTCAAACTCAGAAATCCACCTGCCTCTGCCTCCTGAGTGCTGGGATTAAAGGTGTGTGCCACCACTGCCTGTCTCAAACCTCATATTCATGATGGCTGACCCAAATAGTCTGCCATTAAATACTGTGTTATTTTACTGTCATATTAAAGAATATGCCAGCCAGATGATTGTAATAATCTAGCAGTATTCTTGTCAACATAGAATAAGAAGGTTTTGGATGTTTGAAGCTTTGATGTCATTTTGCAATCATGCGATATATGTGATTTTCATATTCTTCTGTAAAGCTGATGTTGTTTGACAGGTTCTGGGCACCTATTTGGGCTTTTCTGGACTTTAACTTTTCACAGTTTGATTTTGCATCTTATTCAAATGAAATGTGTGAGTACTCTGTTTACTAGCAGCTGGCAGGATGATGGGAAGGCCATGCTGAGAATAACTTGAGATACCTAGCCAAACTCTCACATTATTTCAAAATTTAACAGCAGAATTTCCATGGTTTTTAAGTTCTGAAGAGTCTAATGTCACCTCCCTTGTTATCAATATTGCCATTCTTTGCTTCCCACAGTAATCGGTTTAAAAACCTATTGATGGAGATTTATTTTTAAGAGTTAACAAATAATGTCTTCAAGTAGAATTTTCACGCATCACATTTTCCAGGGGAAGAGAAGCTCATCTTGGAACTTTTTTTTGCAGGGTCGACCATAAAGATGCTGCAGTGGTTTATTTCTTCTCCTGAAATGGATGTGGTTGGGACAGGGTACAGGGTTGGATTACAGATCTTCATGGCAGACCTTCATCTTACTTGGTTAGGAGGGTGATTTATAATGTTGACCAGAGGTCAGACAGTCTGTGACCAGGCTGCGCTTTCAGCACCCTGGGATTAAAGGGGAAAAGCTACAAGAAAATCATTATATCACAAGCAATGCTTCCTCCAGCTCCTGCCCTCTCTCCTTCCCCAACATCCAGCGCCAAGGCTGTCTCTGCCTGTGGCAGCTTTCTTCTATATACTTCTGCTGTCCCCAGCAACACTCATAACTGTTTCACATGGTCAGATTTGTAAAGTGGTTGGGTCTGCTTTCTGACCTCTTTGAAAGGGAAACAACAAGAGAGACATTTTACTTTCCTGGTCTTAGTGTGGCATTGTTACATTGTTTTATTTAAGCACTACATCGCTACATTGTTTTATGAACTCGGTCAGTCAGCAGATTTGTCTCCCCATCGCATTCCTGGGTAGAACCCTTATGAAATATCAATGAAGGCAAGAATCCAAGACAGTCATGCTAAAATTCCCAGAGGGAGTTATGTTTTTATGCGCGTAAGTAAGCTTTTAAATGTGTTACATGTTCACTTTAAAATGTTACAGTTGCTATCTGACTATAAAGAGTAAAGTAGCCAAAAACATAAGTGTAGAAAATAATGTTTCAGACGATTTGGTGCCTGTGAATCATCACTAGCTGTGACAATAAGTTATGCTGAATTGCTCATAGCCAACATTTATTTTATACTTCATAAGATCTGACTTTTATTTCAGCCTCATCTCTCCATCTTGTATTTTGATATTGACAAAATGTTGTAACTACATCTATCTTTAATATGAATAAGTCTGAAATTCCAATTCATCTGAGATTTTGATAATAGAGCCAAGTTACCAACAGAAATGTGTGATGTTATTTTCTATAGAGATTACTCTCTCAGGAAAACCTATTGACAATGATAAACTGCCCAGATTTCACACTTACAGTAAGAAATATAATTGCAAAGAGGTTGGGAAATCAAGACTAATAAATATGAACTTTTTGTTTGGAAGAATCTAATTATTTACAGGTTACAAGAGTCTTCAAGTGTGTCCCCTGCACATCCAGACTGCAATGCACTGACCTTGCCTAATGACCTTGGAAATGAAAAGAGCAAGGGCTAGTGGTTTGTCAATGTCAGTGCCCTCCTGCCCCCAGCTCAGTGACATTTGAGTTGCATGTGGTTTAAGTGTATATATGCTTTTCATTATAATAATTTGCTTTTAAAAAGTCATTTCTGTAATAAATGTATCTATGAGATAGAATTGTGTTCTGGAATGAGGTAACCAAATAGCAAAGGTTAGGAACACATTTCCATGCCTACTTTGGATGCCACAGTAGGAGAGGGCAATCCCCAGAGAGCTGGAGTGGCCTCTGTGAGTCTTTCTCTCTTTAGAGAGCAGGAGGTTAAAACAGGGTCTCATTCTGTCCCCCTGCCTCAGCCTCTCAGGTACTGAGATTATAGTGTGCACCATCATGCCTGGCTTGTTTATGATTCATTGACTGTCCTACTAATGAGTTTTAATTTTTAAAAGTTTGTTTACCGGGTAACTGAATGAATTTTTAAAAATTCAGATCAGGAGTAGAAATTTTGTGGGAATTCTTTTTTTTTTCTTTTTTTTTTCTTTTTTGGTTTTTTTCGAGACAAGGATTTTGTTTGCTTGGTTTTTTCTATGGGAATTCAAATGGTTCAATTTTAGTTAAATTTTACTTTATGAAAAAATTATTGATTGAAATAGTGAATCAGATTGTGATGATGTGTATTTAGAATCGTATTGAAAAGCTTGTAGCCATTCACAGTGAACCTTTCCTATGGTTATTATACTATTTTCATGGCTTTTCTGCTTTTTCATCTGATTGGATGATGATGACGATGACGACGATGACAATAACAACAATGATGGCGGCGGTAGTGATGATGGTGATGATTTGGCATGTGTGATGATGATGATGGTGGTGGTGGTTTGGCATGTGTATTGTGTGATTTACATATTTGTTAGTGTAGTTGTGTGTGTACACATGGGGAGCTTGAGATTGACACTTGTAGATTTTCTCTATCGCTCCCTATCTCTGGTTTTTGAGGGTCTTTCAATGAGCCAGAAGCTTATTAAATTGGTTAGGTTCCTGTTTCCACCTATGCCAGGTGCTGAGGTCACAGGCATATGTCCCCAGCTGGCTTACTATGTGGGCTCTTAAGATCCAAACTTATGTCCTTGCACTTTCCAGCAGGCATGTTGCTGACTGAGCCACCCCCAGTCCTCATCCTATCGAGATGAGGCAATAGTCTTGTTGACATCAGCAATCCCCATAAGTCATTATACCTGCTCCTCAGAAGGGTTCTAGACTTAAAGAAGAGAATGTTGGCCAATAGATATATTTTCAGTTAGGGAAAATAAACTCGAGAAATCTATGGTACACTATAGTGAAAGCAAATAATATATTCTATTCTACAAAGTCTCTGAGAGTTGACTTTAGGTGTTCTCACAACCACAACAACTACAACAAAAAAGGGCATACGAAGCAAAATACTAATTTGCTTTTAGTATGTCTTCTTGCACAGAAAAAAATAAGTATATGAAAGACTACATATACAAATTAGCTTTTCCTAGACATTCTGCAATGTATACTTATATTAAAGCCTATGCGATCTATAATTTGCTTACCCAATAAAAAAGCTAAGAGTGTGAAAATTTTTTTAATAAATATCACTAGGCCAGTGGGTGGAATATCTGAATAGCAGAAAGGTCAAGAAGAATGCATATAAAAATACATGTAACTGGAAAAAAGAAGGACCAGAGAACACTTTATCCACCAGAGAACACTTCCTCTTTGTAATTTTCCTGCTACCATCTTTAGCCACAACAAGAAACAAGCAGGATCTCAGAGCAAAAAGTTGCTGTGGGAAGCAATAAGTGACACCACAGTCATTCCAGAGCTTCACAAAGCTTAGATTCCTGACTTATGACAAGCAGTGTGATTTGGTAGGTCTCGGGTAGAGCCCAGGAAACAGATAAAAAAAAAATGTTGTTGAATATATCTGAAAGATAACTAGATTGGGAGAATGGGGTGGGTATTGAGAGGTACTGCCTAACCAAAGGCAGTGCGAGGTCCAAGTGTGAGCCACATTCTCAGCAGTCCTTTCTGGGTTTGTTTGTTTTGATCTTGTCTTGTCTTTCCTTTTCTTTTCTTTCTTCCTTTTTTTTTTTTTTTTGCCCTGTCTGTACTGGAACTTAATCTGTAGACCAGGTTAGCCTCAAACTCAGAGATCTGCCTGCTTCTACCTCCTGTGTACCACCATGCCTGAAAGTAGCCTCAGTCTAAAAAAAAAAAAAAAAAAAAAAAAAAACTGTATATTTTTTCTACTTTGTATTGAAAATAAATTTATTTCCATACAACATATTCTGATTTGTTTCCCCTCCCCCATCTCCTCTAGATCCTCCCACCCAAATCCCAAAGGATACATTTCTTAATAGTATTTTAATTTTCTTTTCTTTGGGGGCGGGGGGAGGAAGCAAGTTTATTCCCTAAAAAGACTGTGACTTAATCAGGAACTTTGTCTTTTTTTTAAAAGTTGGATGGGGATTTTTTTAAAAATAGATTCACTTGTTTTATTGTATATGCAAGTGTTTTGCTGCGTATGTGTGTGTGTACACAGTGTACATGTTTGGTGCCTGTGGAGGTCAGAAGAGGATACCAGGTTTCCTGGAAGTGGAGTTACAGAGGACTGGGAGCCACCATGTGGATGCTGGGAGTAGAATCTGGGTCCTCTCTCTGCAAGAGCAGCCAGTGCTCTAAACTGCTAAGCCATCTCTCCAGCCCTGATTTCTTAGTCCTGTACTTTATTTCTAACCAAGTTCAAAAGACTATCATTTTAACAAATAGTCAAAATAAAAATTGTCAGTGTACTGTTCTCCATTTTTTTGTGCTTTGTATATTTGCAGCACTTCCTATTTTGTGTTTGCCCAGCTTCAAATACTCAGTAATCATGCATCATACTGTGAAAACAGAATAAGAACGGAAAGAGTTGGTTTGTCTGGGTTTTGTCATGAGTCTTAGTGATGTCATGTGTCTTGGTGGTGTCAGATGTCTTGATGATGTCAGGTACCTGATTATGGAACTATCTTTTAATCTTAACTATTACTAAGTGCTTAAGAGAAGATCATTATGAAGGTCATAAAGGATATTGGAAGAACAGGGAAGGTCCAGGGGAGATAGTGACCCTCAGATCCAAAGTTTACATAGTGCGAGCTTAAGTATAAGTAAATATTCAGAGGAAAACCGGTGAAAATGATTTGCAGGAAAACAAAAAGAGATGAAGTTTGTTAAGTCTTTCTAGACAAGGGTAAGAAACTATCTGCAATGTTTTTCCTGATTAACTCGAAAGTAAAAATCCCAGAATGTTCATGTTCACCTTTCAGAATCCCACATAACATAAATGTCTTTCCAAATGTTTCATTCTGTCTATAGCCCTTCTGCATTCATTACACTATTATATTATATGTAATTATATATAATATATAATTATTTATATTATATTTTGAAGACTGAAATAAATCTGATAGCTTACAAAGAACTCACACACATTTTTCCTTTGGAAATCCACCAGTACCTTGTTTTTTAGACATCAACAGTAAAGTACTCTAGGCAGGAATGTCATTGTCCCAAATGCTATAAACCAAACAAAACCTTTGTGAAGGAAAGGTCCTTAATGCCTCACCAAGCACACCAGTGAGAAAACAGTCAGCATAGAAAGTCAGAGGTTGGTGGGATGTGTGAAGTGTCAGACGCCAAGCCTGTCTTATATAGCGTGTAAAGATTCTAGAAGAATCTAGCTTTTTCATCTCAAACCTAAAGTTGTACCTGAGGTTTCATATGAGTCTATCATATTTCCTAAATGTTGAATCTTCTCTCCAACCTGACAACCACAGTTGGAGCAATTACAGAGACACTGATAGAATTCTAATCACTCTATTTGAAAATTAGCTGGGCGTGGTAGCGCACGCCTTTAATCCTAGCACTCGGGAGGCAGAGGCAGGCAGATTTCTGAGTTCAAGGCCAGCCTGGTCTACAGAGTGAGTTCCAGGACAGCTAGGGCTACACAGAGAAACCTTGTCTCAAAAACAAAACAAAACAGAACAAAACAAAACAAAACAAAACAAAACAAAGCAAGAACCCCCCCACACACACAAAAAAAAAGAAAATTAATTCCTTGGGCTGAAGAGATGTCTGAGCAGTTAAAGGCATGTGCTGTGCATGCCAAGGGCCTGAGGGCAGTTCCCAGTACCCAGCACTGATAGACTTAACAACAGTCAGTAACTCCAGCTCCAGGGGTTCAATGCCTTTTGCTGGACTCCACATACACCTACAATTACACATGCACAAACCAAACACCCATACAGGCTCACATATAAACACATAATTTTAAAATAAAACAAATGTTTAAAAATCTTTAATTCCTTAGCAGATGGAGATGATGGTATCTCCCCATGGTTGTTCTTGTTCCTGTGCAGAGACCCTGATTTCTCACTGCTCTCTGGTCTACACTGTGGTCGGGGTGTGTCCAGCTTTTCTCCTACCTCTTTGCAATTGTAGGATTGTTATATAAATCACTCCTCCAATCCTGTTGCATCTCGGGTTTATTTTCTCTTCTTCCTGTTTATTTTGGGTTCCTCTGGCTGCATAAGTACCCTCTCATTTATTCTCCACAGACAGAGTTAATTCTTTAACACAGGTGAGCTGGTAGATACGTGTCTGTTAATGCTATCTTACAAATAAATACCAGACAAGAACCATAGGACATGATAAATGAAGGTAATGTTGAGGAAGCTCTTAGAGATGAAGGTACTGATCCCAATGGAATAGACACAGTGAGTTACTATCATAACCTTTCCATCTTTGAGAACTGCTGTTCAGGTTAAGAGTGCAGAAAGGGCATCATCTGCCTGTAAACTTCCCCCGAATGTACTCTAACTCATATTGTTATTTTCAAGATCACTGTGGATTAGCCATGAGTGTAGATGATTTGACATCCAGTGTACTTTATCCTCAGACTGCTTGCAGATGCCCAGTTTCAATGAGCTCTCATGTTGTCTGCTAAATATTTTGCATTAAAACATAAGTCTCCTCAGATTTCTCCTTGTGCTTCTGTGGAAACCCTATAATCAATAGACTCTCCTGTCTTTGACTCCCTCAAACAATACTCAGTTAGAATGACATAAGTCCTAATACCAGTCTGAGCTCTACCAGGAGAGACTCTGTACTAAAAATTGTGTGTGAAAAAAGAGTAATTAGGGTTCTGAGAAGTTACGAAGGAATCTACTGAATTCCAAGAACAAGCAACTCATGCAGATGTTACCACAGGACTAGAGACCCTGGGCCTAAGCACCCTAGCTCCACCCTCTTCTAGCCGTGCTGGGACTTCTCATGGGTATCACATAAGGAATGATCACAAGGGCTGGTGAAATGACTCAGTGGGTAAGAGCACTGACTGCTCTTTTGAAGGTCCAGAGTTCAAATCCCAGCAACCACATGGTGGCTCACAACCATCTGTAATGAGATCTGGTGTGTCTGAAGACAGCTACAGTGTATTTATGTATAATAAATAAATAAATAAATCTAAAAAAAGAAAGAAAGAAAGAAAGAAAGAAAGAAAGAAAGAAAGAAAGAAAGAAAGAAAGAA
The DNA here is from genome assembly GCF_978045245.1 of Mus caroli. Lineage (NCBI taxonomy): Eukaryota > Metazoa > Chordata > Mammalia > Rodentia > Muridae > Mus > Mus caroli. Next base: position 21,078,940 of record NW_028227264.1, read on the forward strand.
ATGTTCACATACATACTTGATTCACGCCAGGTTCCCTTAGAAATTTGGAGAGTTGGTGAGAGTTGGTTTGATGGAGCAAATAAGGAACTACAAGCTCACTTGAGCCAAGCTTGCTGAGCATTTGGAGATAATGACGGTCATACCATCTTCCCAGTGGTTGCTTGTTACCTACCTTTTTTCCTTCCTTTCCCATAATACCACCCCTGAAAAATTCCAACTCAGTGGTTTATTTCTATCAAAGAGCATCTTCTCCAGTAAGATAAGTCTTAGCAATGCTGTCAGGATCCATTAGCATAATTTTAATAAAGATTTGCTTATTTTTATTTTATGTATACAGATGTTTGCTCATGTGCACATCCATGCACCACATGTGTGCATGGTGCCCATCAAGACTGGAAGAGGGCATCAGATCCCCTGGAACTGGACTTGCAGGCAGTTGTAAGCCACCATGCAGATGTTAGAGAACAAATCCTAGTACTCTGAAAGGACAGCAAGTGGTCTTAACCACTGAGCAAACTCTCCAGGCCCAACATAGCTTTTTTATGCAACAGACTTAGCATGAAATTGTACAGGGTAATTACTATACGCCAAAGAAAAAGTCCAGCATAGTATCATATGTTTCCCTGAAAACTATGTTTCTAAGTTATTGATTCCTGGACTGGAAAATATCTCTTCTTCAGTGGATAGAGTGAACTAGCTTCTAATCAGAGGAGCATCTCCATCATGGTTCACAAAAATGGACTTTCTGCCATTCTGGAATGGTGTTTGAGTGGCAGCTGATGTCTTGTCATATGGCCTACCTCCCTGGTCACAGAAATTCAGCCAGAAATGAGGAATTAACTCAAGCTAGAACAGGCACACTACTATCCTCCTCCAAGTAGGTCCTTGACCCAAAAGCACCTATGGACGTCTTCACTTTGTGTTTCTGAGCTGGGAACTAGGGAGACCAACATGAATATGGCCATGAGCAGGGCAAGCACAGCATGGGCAGCCCTGCTGTAAGACATCACAGGGGAGTCAGTCTGAAAACAGGAGGCCTTTGTTAGTCTGTGGTTCTCAGCAGGATCTCACCTCTGGAGGAAGTTGGCATATGCCTGGTGTGAAGGAATCTTCTCTTTTTCTTGGGACTGGGTGCATGATGTGAAACTCACTCACAAAGAATCAAGAAAAAGGTTTTTTTTTTTTAATTTATTAGGTAATTTCTTCATTTACATTTCCAGTGCTATCCCACAGTCCCCCATAACCTCCCTCCCACTCACCCCCCCTGCCCCCCGCTCCCCTACCCACCCAGTCCCACTTTTTGGCTCTTGCATTCCCCTGTACTGAGGCATATAAAGTTTGCAAGACCAAGGGGCCTCTCTTCCCAATGATGGCCGACTAGGCCATCTTCTGCTACATATGCAGCCTGTAGACCAGGCTGGTCTACAAAGTGAGTTCCAGGACAGCCAGGACTATACAGAGAAACCCTGTCTCGAAAAACCAAAAACAAACAAACAAAAAAAAGAAATCATTAAGTAAGTATGCAGAGAGGAAATTCAGGCCCAAGAACTGCTGTACTTAGAAAACAGCAAGAAGCCGGGCGGTGGTGGTGCACGCCTTTAATCCCAGCACTTGGGAGGCAGTGGCAGGTGGATTTCTGAGTTCGAGGCCAGCCTGGTCTACAGAGTGAGTTCCAGGAGGACAGCCAGGGCTACACAGAGAAACCCTGTCTTGAAAAACAAACAAACAAAAAAAGCAAAACAAACAACAAACAAACAAACAAACCAAAAAACAGCAAGAAGTGAAATCAGTAATGTAATCGAGAAAGAAGTCAACAAAGCAGGAAAAAAAAATCAAGAAAACAAAGCAACAAACAAACAAAACAGAGAGAAGACTACAGTGTTCTAAAAGACAGTGGAAAAAAGTACTCCACTGAAGTAGGAACAATCGACTGCCCAGTGCAGTTTCTCAGGAGTCGAGAAAGTTGAGAAGCAATGATTGACCATGCGGTTCTGCCCCATATAAATCACCAGGGGCCAAAGGAGAAGGGGTAAAGCACTTCTGAGAAGGCACTGTGCTGAAGTGACTCAAGTCTCGAGAGGCAGAACAAAGACAGAGCACAGGGCCTAGGCAAGAGCGCTATGATTGTTTCACAGTAGATATGCAGCTGTGTGGATATGGGATGAGCCAAGGAGTCAGAAGAGGGAAGAATGGGCAGAAGAAGTATGAGGCTGACGAACAGGACGGGCCTCGGTGCTCAACAAAATGTCCAGATGGAAAAAAACATATCAACTGAACACTAAAGAACTAGCAATTAGAAACTGAACACTAAAGAATTATATATGTTAACTATTTACCTGTGCAAGGGCAGGGATGTGCACATGCCATGGTGCATGTGGAGGTCAGAGGACAACTCACAGAGGTCAGTTCCCTCCTTTGAGCATGTGAGTCCCGGGCACGGAACTCTGGCCATTGGCCTTAGTGGTGCCACTGAGCCTTCCTGCCAGCCTTCATTTTGTTTTTTAAATAGTTATAAAGAAAAAAAAATCCTACAGAAATAATAAATAAAGCATTGTGCTATGTAGGGTCTGTGTGGTGTTCTGTATAACGCTGTGCAGAGTACCAGAGCTCCCGGTGGTCACAGTCAGCTCTTAACAAGCATGTTAGCTCCAGGGGCACAAAGCCATAGTCGAGAGCTGAAGCCAAGTGTGGGGATCTGAACAGGCACAAACTCTCATGAGGCAGAGCAGTTTCCCATAATCTTCCTAAACAATCTTTAGAGCAGATTCTATGGACCCCTCAGGACTGGGACCCTAATAAAGCCCATGCCTATGAAAGCTATTTATAAACCTTTTTTGAGAAGGTTACACAAATATATTGTCTCAAGCACTGTGTAAATAATAGTTGTAACATACTCCTCTGGGGCTATCTGAGTTTTAACAGATCTGAAAACTATCTTTATATAGGTTATGTTTTGTCAAAACATAACCCAATGATATTATTTTAAGGTATTATATATGCATACATACATATCCGCTACAATAATTCTGTATCATCAGGATAACCACTACCATTTATGTGCCAGATACTGAACCAAATACTACATAATAACATCCCAGCTAAGTCTCACAGAACATTGGAAGACAACTATTATCTTCACTATCTTAAATAGAAACATTGGGTTCCTAGAAATTGAGCTCTGTTGTCTCGCAACGATGAAATGGTAAAAGCAGGACTTGTAGCTTTGATTGTAAAGCCAATGTGTGCCACAAGCAGCTAGGCAGACAGCCATAAGGAAAGACAGCCATACAACACATAGATATTTTTAATACAATTTCATTCCCCTCTCCAAGGCACCACGTTTCAAATGGACTGATGCAAACAATGTAAGAATTGCCTGAGAACTGATCTGAAGCCCTGGGATGAGCCCTACAAGTACACCAAGAATCTTTTATGCAATAGGCCAACTTAAAAGTCCATGAAAACTGTTACCAGTGCCTTTGTCACAGTTAATTGCTGAGGAGACCTGGCATATGTAAAAGGAAAGTGAAGTAATAGGTTTTAAGATCATATATGCCCCACAGTATTTATAGAGCCCAGAATAAACCTCTGACTGCATTATTAAACATCCGTGGTTTTCACTTATTCAAGCTTACACTCGACTCATTATTTCTTGTATATTAACCCTGCCAGTGATATAAGCCACCAAGTAATACCTTCCAAGCCCACTTTTAGGACTGTAGTGAACCCATAAGTGCTGTATTTATGTATGTGATAGCTTCTGCTTTTGATGGAAAATGAATTAGCATACTAATAAAATGTTTTGTCTAGTACACACAGTCAATGTATGTCATAAAAGGCTGCTTTCTCAAAATAGGATTTTAAAAAGCAATCATTGCCCAGATCAAATAATAAGTAGACATGAGGAAATTAAAGTTCAAATGTTAATTCAAATGAGTAAAATAAATCCATCTTTTAAAGGTAACACTTAAAGACATAATATTGAAACAGGACTTGAGGCTGTTAGCTTGCCTAACACATGTGTTGTAGGGTCTTATTGCTATAAAGAGACACCATGACCAAGACAACTTTTATGAAGGACAACATTTAATTTGGGCTGGCTTACAGGTTCTGAGGTTCAGTCCATTATCATCATGGTAGGAAGCATGACAGTGTCCAGACAGGCATGGCATGGGAGGAGCTGAGAGTTCTACATCTTGTTCTGAAGGCAAACAGAAGACTGTCTCCCATGTGGCTAGAAGAAAGGTCTCAAAGCCCACCCCCACAGTGACACACTTCTTCCAACAAGGGCACACCTACTCTAACAAGGCCACACCTCCTAATAGCACCACTCCCTGGGCCAAGCATTTTCAAGCCACTACAACATAAAAGGTGGTCTTCTAATAACAGACTTTGTTTAGTCAGTCAGTTAGTTAAATAGTTAAATAGGAGGAGATAAGGGGAGATGGCATTTGCAAAGTTGAGTTTCTCCTTCTACCATGTGTGTCCCAGGATTAAATTTAGGTCTTCAGACACGGTAGCTATCATTAAACATAGAGTCTCTTAATACACAAGAACATAAATTTTTTTTTTTTTTTTTTTTTTTTTTTTTTTTTTTTTTTTTTTTTTGGTTTTTCGAGACAGGGTTTCTCTGTATAGCCCTGGCTGTCCTGGAACTCACTTTGTAGACCAGGTTGGCCTCGAACTCAGAAATCCGCCTGCCTCTGCCTCCCAAGTACTGGGATTAAAGGCGTGCGCCACCACCGCCCGGCAAGAACATAAAATTTTAAAGTGAAGATAAAGGTGGCTTTCCAATACCTGCCCCCTTTTTAATACAGACATCAAGAAAATATCTATGTGGGCCTTCATTTTCTCCTCTTAGCCAATAAATTTTATTTTCCAGAAACTCATCCGGCAACTGGTCAAATCTAATGACATAAACAAAGAAAGGTTACAAAATCTTTGCCCATAATACATATGTGCTTACTTACACGTGCACTTTTAAAGTATGCCAGTGCACATATAGGGTAGTGGTTCTCAGACTTCCTACTCCTATAACCCTTTAATACGGTTCCTCATGTGGTGACCCCAAGCTTCAATGTATTTAGTTACTACTTCATAACTGAAATTTTGCTAGTGTTATGAATTGTAATTTAAATATCGGATTGCAGGGTGTCTGATGTTGGGGTTACAACCCACAGGTTGAGAACTGCTGATACAGAGTGATATTGAGTATGGATGTAAATATACATGTTGACTCCCCAAAAAGAGGTACAAACCGCCTGCTAGCACAAGGCCAGTGACTTTCTAGCCTGTTGCTGTTTCCTGGCTCTAACCGTTAACACAAATGTGCATCGGTCATTCACACCATATCTGCATGCCTACCTACCTGAGATCCAAGTCCCTACTAATCATAATAATATCTCCTTAAACTTCTGAGAAGTAAAGACCAACATCTCTTATTCTTAGAAAATTACCAGTCCATGAAAACAGAGATTAAAGCTCCCACCGCTATAGAGCCAGGCACGGCTTTCTAAATCTCATAAAAAGCTCAGCATCTGACCCATTTCATTTTTACAGGGAAGGAGGTCCTGTTACCCTGGAAAATACACAGAAAAATATGTGCAGTGTTTAGAGGCATTGAGCAATCCTACTTTGTGTTTTCTTTCTACCTACTCTACACAGGAACACGGGGCAGTTCTCTGCTCCACACACCTGCTGTGGTGACTATCAGTCACCCCCCACCCCCACCCCAAGTCCGACCCTACCCCATGCCTTTTCAAAGGGGATGGAAACTTTTTTAACTGCTGAAGCAATGCTGCCACCTTCTGTTTACTCTGTAGAACGTAATAAAGTTATTCTCAAAAGGACTATGAGAAACTCTTTTAAATGATTATTCAATATGACAATGCCATGATAAAGTTTGTTTTAAATTTTATATTTTTAGGCTGTATTCTAGAGATGTTTTAGAATCTTTATCTAAACCCAGCAGAACAGACATCATTCAGGGCTTGAGGTGGCACCATCTCAGACATCTCAGGTCTTGGTAACCCCACCCAAACATCCCTATTCCCTGCAGCATGCATGGCTTCTTGCTTGAGTAGTTTTATTCCATTTCTGCAGACACCCCACATTTCTGGCATTTTATAAGTCCTGAGGTCTCCATCAACCTCTGGTCCTACTTTCGTAATGTCGTGCATAGCTGATAGCCAGTGCAGGAGTTCCACACAAAGCATATGACCCTGATTCACATTGCCTGGTCTCATTGGTTGTTTTTGTTTGTTTGTTCTGGGACCTTCTTGATGCAAGTCTCATTGATGCCGTAACTTTTGCATTCTGAATGCCTGCGAAAACAGCACCACTGTCTTTTCTTTGGAATATTGTTCTGATCAATATTTCAACCATTTCTGCTTCCTAACATGTTGAGATGTAACAGCAGTGCTACAGGCAGAGCCTGTGCTACCGAGCCTTGATCACCATGATAGACCATGTCTTTGAAAACTCTGAGTCAAAGTTACTTAAGTCACTTCAGTCTGATACTTTATCACAATGAAGGTAACTAATACAAAAAATGGGGTGGGGTGAGGTATGTGGGCAGATTTGTACATGTTTGAGATGTTTTCAGGAGGAATGAGGGGGAGTTAGGAGGTATGAGCTACCAAAAGCTCTAAAAGAAACCCCATAGCCCCTGGATGCTCGACAGGAGCTACAGTTTGAGGACTGCTTGCTAAGTGGTAGTCCTAGCTGGGCATCCTCCTGCTTCTTAGTTTTATAATAGGAATGTTTGCTATGTGCTACTGGTTCTGCTGACTGTAACTCTTGATTTTACTGGGACTCACAGTTACAAAGATTGTCTTGAATGGAACATGCTGACACAACTTTTTAAAGAAATTTTATTGGTTATTTATTTACATTTCAAATGTTATCCCCCTTTCCTGTTTCCCCTGGGCAAACCCCCATCCCACCCCCTCCCCCTGCTTCTATGAGGGTGCTCCCCCACCCGATCCCGCCTCCCCACCCTGGCATTCCCCTACACGGGGGCATCGAGCCTTCACAGGACCAAGGGCCTCTCCTCCCATTGATGCCTAATAAGGCCATCCTCTGCTACATATGCGGCTGGAGCCATGAGTCCCACCCTCCATGAGTACTCTTTAGTTGGTGGTTTAGACCTTGGGAGCTCTGTGGGGGTCTGGTTGGTTAATATTTTTGTTCTTACTATGGGGTTGCAAACCCCTTCAGTTCCTTCAGTCCTTCCCCTAACTCCTCTACTAGGAACCCTGTGCTCAGTCCAATGGTGGGCTGCAAGCATCCATATCTGTATTGGTCAGGCTCTGACAGAGCCTCTCAGGAGACAGCTATATCAGGCTCCTGTCAACTTTTAATCCCTGCACTCAGAAGGAAGGGGCAGGCAGATCTTTATGAGCTGGAAGACAGCCTGGTCTACACAGTGAGTACCAAGCAAGCCAAAGCTACATAGTAACATAGTATCTCAAAACAAGATGAAAATTGTCTTGAATCTTAGAATAGAATGGGCTTTATAACTTATCTGTTTTGAAACCAGGTCTCCCATAGACCATGCTTCCACAAACTTGTTACATGGCCAAGATTAACCTTGAACTTCTGAGACCCCTGAAGCTGTCTGGCTTTGTCCTTAAGTCTTGTATTGTGTGTTCTTTTGTTAGCTCGAGGCCAGCTTGGGAAACCAGAGTCTGTCTCAAAAACAAAACATACACTTGAGTTGTATGAAATGAAAAAAAAAGTTTAAAACAACTGAGTTGTAAACGCAGTCAGAGTCTGCAATGGGAAAACTTAGACCTAAAACTACAAGAATAAGTGTCTTTTCCAAAAAAATGGGAATGTCGAAGTTTGGTCAGGTCATACAATTACCTGCAGAAAGTAAGCCAACCAATAATGATGAGAGGCAAGGCAGCCATCCCTGAGAACGAACTGCCTACAGTTCCCATCGAGTTTTACTTCAGGCTTACTTTAGGTGACAGCATTAAAGGCCCTCCCTGAGATGCAATTCTAAGAATTACTATAATAGTTAGCTCTAACTGCTTGACACTTGTGTCATTTTGCTTAAAGCTAACTTTGAGAGGGATTGCAAAAGATAGCAATCCCTATCTTTTGCAATCTAGCACATAGTCTCCGATAAATCCTAGGATTACATAGGTCCCCTTTGTACTATGCTCTTCAAAAAACTAAAATTAAGCATAGAACAATACAATCCCTTAGCAAAATGTCATGATAAAAGATGTAACCCCCTGCCTGATTATCTAGCTGCTGTTAACAAGAAAGAAATACAAACTCCACATTTCAGAATCATAGAGCAAAGTTAAAACGGCCCTTGCGCAACTGTTCAGCACTTTATGTCCATATCATGTATATGTTGAAAGTGTAAGAAATACCATTTGGTGGTTCATTTTCTTTTTTCTTTTTCTTTTTTTTTTTTTTTTTAAGTTTTTTCAAGACAGGGTTACTCTGTGTAGTCCTGGCTGTCCTGGAACTCACTCTGTAGACCAGGCTGGCCCTGAACTCAGAAACCCGCCTGCCTCTGCCTCCCAAGTGCTGGGATTAAAGGTGTGCGCCACCACTTTCTTGAGGGTGGTTTATTTTCTAATGAACCCCCAGCCAGCTTTGGTACAAAATGATCCTTGTAATGCCTACTAGTCTATTTCCCACCCACCCAAAACCAGAAGTTTAAAGTCAAAAACTACTAAGCGTTTAGCCTACCTGCAAAGTCATTAGCTGATAAACCTTAAAATAAACAGGATGTAAAGCAAGAAATAACATAGTCAATGTTTCTACTGTGAAACAAACCAAAAAAATGTAAATTCCACAGGGAAGAATGGGATCTTGGTTGCATTTAAGGTTGTCTCTTGTGAATCCTCAGTGATGAGGGAAGGGACAAGAGTCATGTGTTTGGTTCCGAAACTGTTCTCTGTGCTACACTGCCACACCGGCTCTTCTGGGCTGATGCCTGAGTGTGCAGAGTTGTAAAATAAACTGTCTCCAATGCTAATATAAGGTAAGGGTCTCCATTTCTCACAGGATCCCCCCACCCCCCAATTTAAGTAAAGTTTTTTTCTTAGTGTTTCATTGCTGTGAACAGACATCATGACCAAGGCAACTCTTATAAAGGACAACATTTAATTGGGGCTGGCGTAGAGTTTCAGAGGTTCAGGCCATTATTTTCATGGTGGGAAACATGGCAGCGTTCAGGTAGATATGGTGCAGGAGGGGCTGAAAGTTTTACATCTTGATTCAAAGGCAGCCAGTTAGAAGGCCCTCTTTCCACTGGGTGGAGCTTGAGCCTCAGAGCCCACACCCACAATGACATAAGTCCTCCTAGGAGTCCTAATAGTGCCCCTTCCCAGGCCAAGCATGTTCAAAGCACCACAGTATTATAAATATCAACGTATAATTCTGTCTTCCTTAAATAAATGTTAGCATTTCTCACACAAGCTGGCCTTTAAAACTTTTATTTTTAATTGACAAAGATTAATAATGGACGCCTGAGATTTAATGAGAGGTTTTCACCTAAGTCTAGCCAAGGTTCTGAGAACTGAATCAGCACACGCACTACCTTCCCGTCTCTGCTCCTGACTCCATCTCCAAGCCTTATGAGGAGAGTTCAATTATATAAGTAGGGAATTATCTTTTGCTGCCCTGAAATTTTCTCTTAGCCTAGTAACTACCAAACATATCTGGGCTAGACATTATCGAGCTTCTTCAATAAGAGGTTGGAGAAAGCAGCTGTGTGGGCGCTACTCAATGGCATCCAAGCAAATGTGTCTGATAATACCCAGCTTCCTGCTTACTTTCAACTTGTGTTCTAGTAGCAAAGGGGGGAAATTGTAACTAGTTAGCATGGCCCAAACACTTCTTTTTGCCCTTCCTGCCTTTTTTCTCCTACTAATTTTTTAGTATTAATTTTTAAATTTAAGAATTGCAGAGCTGGGGAGATGAGTCAGTGGTTCAGAGCACCTGTTGCTCTTACAGAGGCCCTAGGTTTGATTCTTATTACCCACATGGCAATTGACAACCGTGTATGTGTAACTCCGGTTCCAGAGACTCCAATGCCCTCTTCTGGCCTACATGGACTCCAGGCAAGTACATGACACACAAACATGCAGGCAAAATACCTAAAGTAAAAATAAGCACACCCGAAAATAACCTACAAATGTTGAAATCACACACCAAAACTAACCAGACCTAAACCCCAGACAGACCGTAACACTCAAGTGTTAAGTCCCTACATGACAAAATTTAGAGTATTATTGACCCAAGATTTGATTTCAAATTAGTCATTTGAAAGGACTTAAAATCTTCAGTTTCTTCTAGGCATAATCTATGTGTTCCTCTGTGAGGCACTGACATTAATGTAAGACTTTCTACCCCGAGTGTGATAAGGACTCTGGCAAGCCACAGCATATGCTCATTTAGCAAAGTATCTGCCTTGGAATTCCTATGTTTACCCAGCATCAAGTCCAGAAAAGGAAAGTTTTTAGAAACTTGTGTCATTTTACATGCTAACAGTTTATATTGACCTATGGATCTCAGTCGCTTATTTTTACACCTTTTGCTCCTTTAACCTGGTGACAGCAATGTGGACTATCACAGGCCTTTTACTCAGTATTTCTCTAACAAGCTAACCTGGTGCAAACAGGACTTTTATGTTCATCTTTAAATGTCAATGAGGGGAGTTAAGCTGAAATGGAAAATAAAAGGACAAGTACTAGGTTTGTTAGGGCTTTTCACATCACTCGCCCAATCCTATGCTGTTGCCTTGATGTCTCAATAAACATGGTTCAAGAAGAAATTATTGCAGTGTAAAAATAGCTTCCCTGAATTCTTTTTTTTACTATTCCCGGGTCTTACAATAAGTTTTAAAATTATTTGTTCAGACTCCTAGAGCGATTGGATATGTTTCTTTGCCCTGTTCCCTAGAGTGGAGTTGGAGAAAAGAGAAATTAAGACAGCTTGGCACCATACTAGCCTGAAAGAGACCCAGACTGTAACAGACTTGTTGCCAGGACATGAAAAAGGGTGGAAAAAAAGGCTGAGCATTTCAGCCTTAGAATAAAGGCCATAAACAAATTAACCCAATCACTCAATTAACAGAATACCCAAGTACCTCCCATCTTAAGCACATCAGACTGCAATAGCTGATGCTGATCAGAGGGAATGTGAAGTCTCCCAGCACACCCAGCCCTTGCCCATTCCCATAACAGGGCTTCTCTAGAATCTTCTGCAACTTATGTAACATACAAAACAGGGACATAATACCGAGGATAGGGGAGATCCTAATGAAACACCTTTCACCACTACACAGAACCCTTCATCAGCTCTGGTGTGTGGATTCTGCAACAAAGGCTAAAACATTAAAACATTGACAGTAAGTCCTCAACACTCTTGATTCTTTTGGACAAAGATGTGGCTGGGGAAGTAGTTGACTGCTCTGCATGCAAGCAGAACTTGAGTTTGAATCCTCAGTACCCACTTTAAAAATGGGAGTGCCTGCACATCTGTGAGTCATACAGGAGTATGATCCTGGGATTACTGGTGGTAGCCTAGTTCCAGATTCAACAAGAAACCATCTCAAAGGAACAGAAAGCATCCTTTTGGCCTCCTAATACACAACATACACAACAGTAGAAAAATATACTGACTAGATGTGGCAACATCCCTAAGCGACAAAAATAAAACCCCCAAGTTTACAGGTACCTAACTATATTCACCTTTCATTTTAAATCCTTGTTGCAAATAAGGACTCATTTGTATGTTTCACCTTATGACAATACAGTTGCCAGCTGAGGTTATCGGATGCCCTAGATTCAGAGGAGTAAGCCACTGGGTGCTGGCAATCAAACACAGGTCCTCAACAAACAAGGGCTCTTGGGCTGGTGAGATGGCTCAGCAGGTAAGAGCACCCGACTGCTCTTCCAAAGGTCCTTAGTTCAAATCCCAGCAACCACATGGTGGCTCACAACCATCCGTAACAAGATCTGACTCCCTCTTCTGGTGTGTCTGAACACAGCTACAGTGTACTTACATGTAATAAATAAATAAATCTTAAAAAAAAAAAAAAAAAAAAGGGCTCTTAACCCTTAAAACACTAACATTTGCTGATGCCTCCAGCTATGAATACTGATCTAAAAGGATAAAAACTACCACAGAATTTAATTGGTCAGAGGGATCTGATTAGAGCCGTTCTTTCTGATTAGGGCAACAGGAAATGAGATTGTATATTTGTAGAAGAAAGCCACTTCTAGAGAACTTATTTCAGGAACAAATTTCAGGCCAGCTACACCATGAGACCAAGACATGAGATCAAAAATAAAAACCCATGTTCCTAATTCGTCAGTGCCAATTAAACACTAGTAAATGCTGAAACATTGTTCTAATTGGTAGTTGTCAATATATTTGACCTATAAAATCCCAACTGACAAACTGACATGGGAAATAGAATATTGCAGGACTTCTCAAGCCAGCATAATGGCAGGCTGGCACGAATTCAAGCAGTGACACAAGTCCCACCACCAAGATATTTAACAAGCTTTCCCCCTCTCTTTTCACAGGATTCCTAGTCTTCCCAAGTAACTGTAGGCAGCACAGTTCCATCCCATTCTCATGGAGAGACATCTTGAACATGGGGTCAGCCTTAGCCTGCCCTCTGCTGGCAGACTGTACACACCTCAAATATTCCATCAAGTTAGGGGAAGGTCATTGGAGGTGCTTACTGACAAATCTGACCTGAGCTTGATGCCAGAACCTCCCAAGTTGGCTTCAGAAGTTAACACACTTGTAGCTGGTCTAGTTCTTTATTTTCTGAAGGTCTTGAGTTTCTTGATTTATCTAAGATTAAAGGCTAACAGCTTATGGATACACTATACCATCAAATAGTTTCCTTGACACATTTCCTAAAACCACTTTGAAAGCAAAAAAACAACTGATATTTTTAACTGTCACTAAGTGCTAGCAACAGAAGGTTCATGCAAACTGTCCCATAATGCTGTTTAAGAATCCCTCATCACTCCAGATTTCTAAGCCTTTCTAACCAACTAGAACACTAGAAAATTAAGACTTGGATGCAAACAGGGTTCAGAAATTTAAGCTTAAAAGACATGTCTACATTTACCCCTAGGGAACCTGAGTCCCAATTCTTCCCCCACTCTTAACCCTCTAATCCATCTTTCTACTCCAATCTGACCTTGTACTGTCATTACCAACCCCGGATGTCTACTCAGTGTAATAATTTACCTCTCAACCTGTCGTGGCATGTAGCCAGAAATTTTAGCAATTATCTATAGTTCTGGCTACCCAAATTGTGCCTAATTCTGAGGCCTGTGTCTCCAGTTTAAAGCTTTGATGCGTCTCCTTTGCCCATCAAAAATACTAAGCCCAATTTTAGTTTTATGTATGTAGCCTGGGCAGTCATTTACCCAATAGTAAGAGCAGACAGATACTTCTAATTCACAATCACCTGAGTAAGCACATTCCATTTTATACCAACAAACAGAAAATACAAGAGAAAAAGGAGCCAATATTTATTTATTTCTTGCACTTGAAGTATTCCTCGATGACATCCTTGGCCTGAGATTCTTTGCCATAGTCCTTAAAAAAATTAAATGCAAATTACTTTCAGTATTAAATTCCGATCAGCTATTTGATTCAGTCTTCCCAATATTAATACTGTAGCCACTTTCAGGGACCTTAAAGGCTTCAGCTGCCCCTAAGGCTCGTACCATGGCATTATTATTGCCAGCCCTTTCTATATTTCTGCAGAAACATTGAGATAAGCAGAGTAATTGGCTGGCTTTCAAATTATGGCTCATCTTTACAGAAGGTTTAAGTCTGTCTTTAAAACTTGTTTCCATTAAAGGCCCATCAACATTTTAAAGAGAAAAGCAAGGCTTACCTTAACCACTACACAACTGCAACCAACCACCTTCCGTGGTTTCCCCTCTCGATCGATTTTACAGAGGCCTACCCATTCCCCTAGTTTCTTGTTGTCATCAACCTATCAAAGACAAAAGCAATTACTAACAAAGATTGAAACTAGTAAAAACTGGCACTCAACATTCCCCAGGTGGCTGTTTCAGGAGGGTGACGTGCAGTTTCCTCAGTGAGGTTCAGAAGAGGGAGACTGTTTTCATCATGTACAGCCGACCAATTGTAAATAATCAAAATTAACATGCAGTTTAGTTCTGGTGCCTGTGGCTCAACACCATTACCACTAAGGCCGAAAGAACTTCAGCTTACCTTTATTAGGTTGATTTGGTGCTCAGCACAAAGTGCCTCCACCAGCTTGACATACATGGGCTCATCACAGTTGGATGCGAGCACACAGAGATGGGCTTGGCGCCTAAAATGCAAAACTCAAAGGTGAAACAACTTCAAGTGTTTCCGTCAAGGCGTCTTCACTGTTGCTAGTAAACCTAACCACACAGGACACGTTAGTGTACCATAGTGCAGACTAGCCATCCAATTTCCCTGTACAAACCTTGGCCCTTGGATACCAATACCACACATTATTTCTTGAGAAAGCCTATTTATGGCCAAAGGAAACCATGATCACTTTCAGGACATTTCGTACTTGAAAGCTGATCCAAAGCAGTACTGTGCAATAAGCACTGTAAATATTCACAACAGCATCTGTGATGCCCACCTGGACTCAAGTATCCAAAATCACCTGACTTTACCTCAAGCAGTAGAATACACGTGCATAAGCCTAATAAACCATGCATGTTCTCAAGTCTCCCGGATATAGCTAGATTTCCCAGACACCGAAATATTGTCTAAGTATTTGCAAATGATGTCCCCCCCTTTTCCATCTTCTAGCAAAACTACCGGACTATCTATCCCCACGAGCTACAGGTTTGTCAGACTAGCTGTTTCTCACCCATGAACGGGGTGAAGGGGTATCCGACAATTCAAGTCATCATGCAAACACTGTAGCTTTACAAAAGAACTACTGCTCGTCATCCCCGATCCACACAGCAACCCACACATCCTAAGTGTGCCAGAGTTGATACCTTTTCCTAGGTTTCCTGCTGGCCGGATGATATTCAGAACTTTTGTGCTAACAGCATGAACTTCACGCTCTCTTCCCTTGGCTGCTGCAGTCTTTGTTCCGGCTGCAACACCCCACAGTATTGAGACTGAGACACGTACTTGTCTAAGGCTTTGGCAGCTTCGCGTATGCCACGTGCTAGGCCATCGTGGATGAGGGCGGTCTTCAGCACCTCTTGTAGAGCAGTGTTGACGTCCATTACACCTCCAGCAGCTATGCTGGAATGCAGACAGAGACATTAGTACCCTCGGCAGGCCAGGGATGGGGAACTAACGTGAAGAAAAGCCCAGACCCACGCCGCCCGAGAGGCCCACGCCCCATTCACTCACCCTTCCTCGGCCATGGCGGTGAATCACGGGTGACGCCGAATCTTGAACGCACTGAAAGACAAAACACCAGTAAATCGCCCGTGAAGACCCAAGCACTTCACCTTTGAAGCCAAAGCGAACTGAACGCGCGATCCACGGCGCACGAGCTGGGCTCAAGACTCACCCCGAGCTTCCGCCTCCGCGCAAGTCGGCGGCGGCAGGGGAAAAGGCCGCCGGTGGCCGCATGACGGTATTTAAGCGCTCCGCTCGACTTCTGTGCGCATGTGCAACTCCTCCCACTAGAGAGGTGGCTCCCGCAATGCCGGACCGTAGGAGTTTCCACTTCCGCCTTTAGGAGCATCCGTAGTAAGAACGCAGCTGGATTTCCAGCAGGCTTCGCAGCAGGCAGCCTTCACTCAGGGGGCGTGACCCACAGAGGTCCCACGATTCGCTCCTAGGGAACACGAGAGGAGCCAAACTACTGCCGTTTTCTTCGCTGCCGAATTAGTTTGTTTTAAGTAGTTTTTCCATGTTTTATCGTGAAGTTTCCTGTTGGCAATACTGGTCGATTAGGCTGAGCGTGTCCACATTTTAGTCCTTCTGTTTTTAGCCGCTCTGAATGGCTGTGATTTGTGTATGATCACAAACCCCACTTCTTTGCAACGTGTTTAAGCAGACCTTGCAGCCAGGTCAGATCCCGGTCTGAATGCAACCGGTTCTGAATGAACATTTAAGTAATGACCCTAGTTTATTTCCCGAGTCGCAGCTTCGCAGACACTGGATCCCTGAGGTACATGTTAAACTCTCACTGTGGATCTATCACTAAATTCCACCCAGGATTCGGCTACCAGGAGTGGAACTCCAGAACCTTAAAGCCAGTTCCCGCCTACGCCGACAAATGCATTTTAATTTCGAAGGAATCAGTCGCTCTTCTACTTCCAAAGCAAATACACAAGACAACCTCTCTCTCAGAAGATATCCTGGAAGCCAAACAGAGCTTCTGATGGCCAGCCTGGTGGATACAGTGATCATTGTCGGGCTCATGAATTTCATGAGGATATAAGAAAGTTGATGAAGTTTTAGCTTTTCTAATAAACGTTTGGGTTTCACCCCTAAAGCCTCACACTTGCTTCCTTACCCCTGCAATTCAAAAAAGTATTTGATAGGTGGTTAGTTTCTGCGGGCGTATTTTCTGCCAGTGTCTATGGTGCTGTTTTAAAGATGAGAGACGGCGGACACTTTTAAATCTGCATTTTAAAAGATAAAGCTAGTATTTTAGCCAAAGAGTAAAATACCAGAATGCCACGGTGGTGGGGAGTGGAGATGATGTGGAAACGTAGAGGATTTGGAGTTGATGGCAGCATTTAAAGGAGGTTTTAAGTAGAGTTCCAGCCAGGTAAGTGCAGGAAGAATATTCAGACAGGAAGAGAGAGCAAAGGGGAAGGCACACGTGCCTTTTGGCTGTTTTGGAAGTGATTTTTTTTTATATAAGAAAGGTGGAAATCATTTTTTTAAAGATGTATTTATTATATGTAAGTACACTGTAGCTGTCTTCAGACACTCCAGAAGAGGGAGTCAGATCTCATTACGGATGGTCGTGAGCCACCATGTGGTTGCTGGGATTTGAACTTCCTTCGGAAGAGCAGTCGGGTGCTCTTACCCACTGAGCCATCTCACCAGCCCTTGGAAGTGATTTTAAAACATTACACAGTCAGAAAAGAATGTGGTTAAGTAGAGTTTAAGTGGTTTCCTCAGTAGAAGGCTCTGCGTCAAACCATGCATAAATTGCAAGACTTTCACCCCAGCACCTGAGAAGCAGAGGGAGGTGGATAGCTGTGAGTTCCAGGCTACCAGGAAGACAATGTCTAAAGCAAAAAAGGAAAACGTTTAAGTGTTAAGCATATTAGAGTTCTCTTCCCAGAAGAAAAGTCAGTTTCACAGAAAAGGCTAGATGGTAAAATTGGGAAATAACCTCTGCATGTGTAAATACTAAGAAGAAACAGCTGCGTGTTTTAGCTCGGTGCCTAAGTTTTAGTGCTGCTCCCAACTGAGTAGCAACCAACTCAGACTCGATTTCTCTCCACACCTTTGATGTCAGCTCTCTGTCCTAATAGTCCACCCTAATGAATGCCTTTCTGTCAGCAGTAAGCACCCCCTTTTAACAACTGGAGCCCCTCCCCCCTTAAATCTTGATTGTGTAATAATTTTAATACCCAAAGGGAAGTTATTTTCCATGTGATGAGGATTTTTGTTTTAGATAAAGATTCTTTTATTTCACATACTCTTTAAGAGTAGCCTCTCAATTTTAGGTGTTGACAAAGGTGAAGGTGGTGGAAAATTCATATAGAGGTTAGTGGCTCTTACCCAGTACATTCTAGCAGTCACATAATATATACAAATATGAGCTAGAAAGTGTACATACAAACCAGGGGGCGTGGCCCTTCCTGGCAGATGGCTGTACCTGAGCCATGCCGAAGATGGAGACCAGGAACACAATGAGGGCCTAACTCCAGGGATCTGCTTCACATAGCCAGCCACATCCACTTCGAAGCAGAAATCAAAGCCAGTTACCACTGATCTTAAAAAGATAAATGGTGTAATAATAGGAAGGGGGAAAGGATGAACAGAGCTGTGTGCATGTACAAAAGGAGACTGTGTATCATCATACAGCTATGAAAATAAGCCCATACCCACTGACAGCAAGCAGGCGACTGTAACACAGTTACAACACATTCAGTTCTCCCAAAGTATCAATGAATAAATGATCTAAAAACAAAAACCAAACAAACAAACAAACAAAATGCTGAACATGGTAGCTCACGCCTTTTAACCCAGCACTTGGGAGGCAGAGACAGGCAAGTTCAAGGCCAGCCTGGTCTACAAGTTCCAGGACATCCACCGGAGTTACACAGAGAAACCCTGAAAGAAAAAAAAAAAACAAAAACAAGATGAAAAGTGAATAAGTAAAATAAAAATAATTTTGAAAAGTAAGGCTGGAATTGTAGTCTAACAATGGTAGATTGTGTGTGCCTGGTGGGGCTCAGGCCCTAGCACCATACCCGTGTACACTCATGCTATAATAATAACAGGAATGAAGGATGATAATAAAAATGTTGTTAGTATTTCCTAAATACCACCTAATATACTAACTTCTTGTCTTATCCCTTGTCTGGAGACCCTGTGCTGTTTAGTTTTAAATGTTAATGTACTACAGCCTAGAATCAGCCAAGAAGAAAGCCTTGATTGAAAAATTGCCTGGATTAGGTTGGCTTCTGGGAGATTTTCTTGGTTGTTAATTGACGTGGGAAGCCCAGCCCACTGTGGGTAGCACAATTCCCTGCACAGGTTTCCTGAACTGTATAAGATGGGAGAGAGCTGGGTGAGGTAAGACCCAGCATGAGTGCAAGCATTCCCTGTTCCTGACTACGAACAGTGCTATTGGGTATGAACGCCTGCCTTGGTTCCCTTCAGTGATGGACTGAAACCTGGAATTGTAAACAACATAAAGCCCTCTCTCCTGAAGATGCTTTTAGTCAACAGAAATGAAACTTGAGCAGGACCCTACATGATAATGCTAGTATTAGCTCTTGTTAAGTAATGTGAATGTGTTATGATAGGGTGTATGATTCTAGTATACCATATGTTGAGGCAGGAGAATCATGAGTTGAAGTCCATTTTTAGCCGCACGAAGGCTAGCCTGGGCTAACAGATGAGAGACCCTGTCTCAAAAACTAAAAATAATGAGATGAAGATGATAATGACAACGACAAATTTTTGTTTTAATGAAATCAAGACAGAAAGTTTCTCTCTTCCCAAGGTCAGGGGCAGATAGATGGAAGATGATAGATAGATGGCCTTTCATGACAGTGGACTTCAAAGCCTTTGCTTTGAATACAGTCATTTGACACCTAAATGTGGGAGGGGGGGTTGGGGGGGAAGAGTGTGTCTGAGAATTCAAGGATCACTCTTCTGAACACTATTTGACAATAAGACAACCGCACCTTTCTCACTGTGCTAAAAATGTCATAATTGGAAAAATACCGCAATTAGGCAGAGAAAGAGAGCAGAAATCAAGATTTCTGAATCATCTAAATATAGGTGTGGTTTGCATAACACACACACACACACACACACACACACAAACCAAAACATAGCTGTAATGTCTGAAGACCCAGAAATACATTACCTTATACTCTGGCTAGCTTCATTCCCGGTTCCTAGCTCCTGGACTTTGTGAGTCTGGTTTCTTGATTAACTTAGCATAGACCCAATCCTCCTCACCTGACATTGTTCCTTGTATCTTTGTGTCCAAGTTTTTCTTTTTGTAAAGATATCAGTCAGATTAGGAAGTTCACCTTGCTTCAGGTGAGGTCATCTTAACTAAGTATAAAGCGTTATTCCAAATAATGGGGTGTCTGAAGTGCCTAGGATCAGGGCTTTAATTGTGCATTTTGAGAGAACACACAGTATTGGTTTTGGGTCAGCTTGACACAAGCTAACGTCATCTGAGAGGAAGGAGCCTCAGTTGAGAAAATGCCCCCATGAGATCCAGTTGTAAGGCATTTTCTCATTTAGTGATCAAGGGGGGAGGGAGTAGCACATTGTGGGTGGTACCAGCCCTGGGCTGGTGGTTCTGTGTTCTATGAGAAAGCAAGCTGAGCAAGCCATGGGCAGCATCAATCCAAGGTCTCTGCATCATGCCTCTAGCATTTTGCACAACTTGAGTTCCTCAGCTGACACCCTCCAAGGATGGACTTTGATCTGGAAGTGTAAGTGGGATTAACCCTTTCCTCCCCGCCTTGCCTCTGGCCTTGGTGTTTTTGTCAAAGCAATAGAAACTGTAAGTAAGATACACAGTTCAACTTCTATCAGTGTCGAAAAAGGAAGGGCTATAAAATAGATTAAGCAGAAGGATCTTTGATTTGGACTACACACACACACATACTTCTGTGACTAGAAGTATTTGCTGTGTAAGTGTGAGAGACTGAGTTTGAATCCTCAGAATTCTTGTAAAAGCCTGACACATAGCATAGATGCATGCAAGCCCATCTTCTTTTGTGTGTGTGTGTGTGTGTGTGTGTGTGTTTTGTTGTTTTGTTTTTCAAGACAGGGTTTCTCTGTGTAGCTCTGTGTAGCCCTGGCTGTCCTGGAACTCACTCTGTAGACCGGGGTGGCCTCGAACTCAGAAATCCACCTGCCTCTGCCTCCCGAGTGCTGGGATTAAAGGCGTGCGCCACCACGCCCAGCTATGTGGGCAGGTAGGAAATGAGTGAGAGAGTTGGAAATCCCCAGCAGCTGAAGGGCCAGATGGTTGGTTCGGCAAAAAGCAGTGGAAACAAGAAAATGAGCATGTCTCTAACACAAGATGGTAGATGAGCACCACCTCCAGAGGCGGGCCTCTGACTTACACATTCTTCCTGCAGAACAGGGATACCTGAAATCACACCTGTTACCTTTGAGTGCGCACAAGCACAGGGGTGGGGGAGGGGAGAGAGAACTAAATAATTTTTGAAGTTAAAAATAAGTAAAAAAAAAAAATACATAAATAAACAGTAATGGTGCACACCTTTAATACCAGCACAGTCAGGAAGCATCTCTATGAGTTCGAGGCCAGCCTGGTCTACATAGTGAGTTCCAGGGCTACAGAGAGAAACCCTGTCTCAAAAACACCAGCAAATAAAAGGTTAAAAACTATTTTCAAAAAATTGAAGCCGGGCGTGGTGGCGCACGCCTTTAATCCCAGCACTCGGGAGGCAGAGGCAGGCGGATTTCTGAGTTCGAGGCCAGCCTGGTCTACAAAGTGAGTGCCAGGACAGCCAGGGCTACACAGAGAAACCCTGTCTCGAAAAACCAAAAAAAAAAAAAAAATTGAAAAAGAAAATAGAGCTGGGTAGCGAAGCTAGGCTAAGGTGCAAAAATAATGTTGTTATCTTTGGCCCATCTCAGAGGAGCTAGGATCCCGGCCCACTTTGTAGGCAGTCTTCCACAGGTTATTCATAGTTCAGTGAAGATGCTACTAACACTGTCATATTGTGAAGACTAAATGAGTGGTGGCTTAAAATGCTTATTTACCTTGTACAAAGGTGTGTGGACAGGGTTGGGAAACCGCTCTGAGGCAGAATGCTTGCACAGGGGGTATGCGTGAGGTCCTGCTTTCTATCGCTTAGCACCAAATAAAACTGTTATCTCAGCATTCAAAAGACAGAGGCAGTGTTGTCAGAAGTTGAAGGGCGTCCTCAGCTACATAGCAAGTTTCCGGCCAGCTTGAGTAGCACGAGACCGTGTATCCAAGACAACAAAAGAATTTTAAGGATTTAGAATGGGATGATAATTTGAATTATCAAATCAATGGAAAGTAGGCCTTACCATCACTAACTGTACTTAAGACTGGAACTGAACTCAGTCCTGAGCCACGCGTGTTGACGCACACCAGGAATTCAGAGCGTGGGAAGTCAAGGCAAGAGGATCAACTGGATCTAGGGGACAAAGCAAGTTTGCAAACAGCTTAGACCCTTTCTCAAGCAAACAACAAACAACAAAATCCTGGCCCTCAGTTATTTCAACAGCGAAATGGTAAGGAATGAAATGAACCGCCCTTACGGGCTCTCTTGGATCAGTTAGTTTTGCCTTATCTATCGAGCGCTGCAGGTCTGTACTGTGCTATTTGCTATCATTGTTCTGGTTTCCATTAGATGTCACTGGTGCTAGCCTTCTTCTGTGTCCAGGTGGCAGAAGGTCTCTGCATTTGCAAATGGCAGGCTTTCTACTTTCAACGCTAGGAAAAGAAAGTGTGATCCTTGTAGGAAATGTGAAAAATGCTCTCCTAGGCACATAATTAAGCTAGTAAAAACAACAGATAAAGAGAACAAAAAAAGGAAGAACAGACCAAGTAGGAGGAGACATTACATACAAGAGATTACTAAAGCAAACACAAAATTCCATTAATTTCTTTGAAGAAATGAAAGGAGTCAAATGACACTAAGTCCACATTTTGCAAGGGCCAAGAGACAACTTCCTACACATATTTCTGTACTTAATAAAAACCCTTAAAACTAACCCAGAAAGAAACAAAACAAAAAGCACTCACCATTAGATGGCTGATGCTTTATAATGACTCATATGTAACATCAGAGGGAAAACCTCTTGTGGACGAGAAATGGCACGGGAGGGGAAGCTCAGATGTTCCAGAATGAAGAACCCCAGAAATGGCAAATATGAGAAGATGTGTACAAAGCTGGTTTTCCTCTTAGTTAAGGAAATGCATGGGACTGGAGAGGGCTCATTGGTTAAAAACAGTGGCTTCTCTTTGAGAGGATCCAGGTTCAATTCCCAGCACCCACGTGGCAGCTCACAAGTGTCTGTAAGTCCAACTCTCGGGGATCTGACACCCTCACACAGACACACATGCAGCAAGACACACTTACAGCTGAGGGGCGATTCTTTGATTTGATTGATAGGTTTAGCCATGAGATATATGTCCCTTCCCATAATTTATCTAATTTTACTTATTTATTTTATATGTATGAGTTATTTGCCAGTATGTGTATCTGTGTGCCAAGTGCATGCAGAGACTAGAAGAGGGGGGTCAGATCCCCCTGAAACTGGAGTTACAGCTGGTTGTGAGTCCTCTAGAAGAACAGCCAGTGCTCTTAACCACTAAACCATCTCTCCAGTCCAATGTATATATTTCAGTCAGGTACACCCTATTATGCAGAGGCATAAAGTGGTAAATAGGAAATCTCCCCCCTAAGTTTTGAGAATACAAGTTTGCCTAATTGTGCATGTATCCCAAACTAGTTCATCCTGGCTCAGGCCTTAACATAAACTGAGTATAGAAGAATAGAATCTGTCTAAGTTTGATGGCAAGGAAGGCAAGAAGAAACTTGCACCATTGTTGGAAGAGGAGCATGTGTGCAGCTTAGTGAACGTGGAGGTCCCAAGTTCACAAAATAATGTCAGGTATATCATTCAAAGAGATGTGTGTGTAAAGTCCAAGCCAAGTTAAGCCTCAGGCTGCTGAGCTAGGAATGCTTTATTAAATTCTTTTTTTTTTTTTTTTTTTTTTGGTTTTTCGAGACACGGTTTCTCTTTATAGCTCTGGCTGTCCTGGAGCTCACTTTGTAGACCAGGCTAGCCTCAAACTCAGAAATGCGCCTGCCTCTGCCTCCCGAGTGCTGGGATTAAAGGCGTGCACCACCACGCCCGGCTATTAAATTCTTAATTAAAGAGCAAAACCTTGGAGTCATTTGGTCCAGTCCCCAAGAATCAGTAATACACAGACACAACACAGGAATACAAGTTTTAATATTTTTAATTGCATTTATTTATTTATTTATTTATTTATTTATTTATTTATTGGGGGGGGGGAGGGCACAAGTGCCCCAGTGCTCGTGTGCAAGTTGAAGGACAGTGTGCAGTGTGGGAGAGTGGGTTCTCTCCTTCTGCCATGTGCATCCCAGGAATCTAACTTGGGTTGCAGTGCTAAGCAGAAAGTACCCTTAGCTTTTCAGCCATCTTGCAGGCCCAAGGATATATTTAAAATGTGTGTGTGTGTATGTGTATATAATAACACATATATATTATATACACATACATATATGCTAAGAGTGTAAGAATAGCTGCTGATTGCAGAGGGAAATAGATGTTAATATAAATGGAAAAATTAGTTCAAAGGTTGTTAATACAAAGTCAAAAAAAGTTCTGATAGAGTCCAAGAAAGGAAGAAAGAGAGAGGTATACGCATGTGTGTTGGGGGTGGTGGGGGCGAACAGGTCGAGGTTAGGTTACCCAACATCTGCAGTTAATACCAGTCCAGAAAGTGAGTTTTTAAAAAGACAGAAAGGAAAAGAGAAAACCATAAAAGAAACAATTGGAGGAAAATCTTCTGTGGGTTGAGGTTGGGTCAAGGTTGGATCAGAATGAGAACACAGTGTAATATAATCACAATTAGCAGTGGTGGGAATGGCCAGGTAGACCAGTGGTTAGCACTTACTGTTCATCCAGAGGACCCAGGTTCAGGTTCTGGCACCCGTGCGAATTGGCTCCTTTAACTCCACCTCCAGAGGACCCAACAGCTTTTTTGGAACCTACACTGGCATACACATATGTTTTTAAGATTATTTGTAAAGGTTTTTAATAAGATTGAGCTGAAGAGGTTGGGGCTTCCATAAACACCCTGGGAGAACCTTTGCTCTAGCTAAGCCTGGCGTCTGGAGCGGTTCCCGAGTGTTCTTTGTCTCAGAACCACTTCTAGCCCGCCTGGAATTTCTATCTAATCTTCAAGATCCACAGTACTAGAGACTGTGCAAGATTCACTTTGCTGAAGTACAGTCAGTCCTTTCCCAACTATTCTATTGTAGACCCCAACGCATTAGAGTAAAATATTAATCCTCTCTGTCACCTCTGCTAGCAGGTCAGCATAATGGGCAGCCATACAAAAGTTTCATTCGTATTAAAATCACATCGACTGCAGGCGGCGTGTGACTCAATCCTTCCCCTTGGCCTACATTTCCAAACTTAAACTTTTCCCAAATAATAAACAAGGAGAAGACAAAGTAAAAGCCAGGCTTGTGCTGGATACTTCCGAGTGGGAAGAAAGGGACACTCGCCTGCGCCTCCTGTCACTAAGGTAGGTACAATCCAACTGACTAGGTCATATAAGCCTTACAACCCTAGCTGTGGATATGGAAAAGCAAGACAACGACTACGACAATGACAAAAATGGACCTATCATTCAAAGACACAGCAAGTGAGCGATCAGTTTGCAAAGCAGCAGACACCTGCATCCACAGAAGGTTTCCACAGCCAGGCTTCCCCAGCGCTCCTTATTAAAGGGCACACGAGCTTACTTTCTCCTCTTTATTTGGAGCCCAGGATCAGCATGGGCGGAGACCACTGCTCCGCCCCTGCACGCCCTAGCTCCCGTGGGTCCCCGGTTCCAAGGATCAGCGAGGTTTCTTGTCCCGGTTCAAGTCTTCACCTCTGGACCGGAATGCGGAGTCCGATCCCCGCAGCTCGCCCGCTGCCACCGCACCTCACCCGCTGAGCCTGGAGCGCCGGAAGACCCCGAGAGCGGCTCATGGACGAGGCGGGCTCCCCGGCTCCTGCAGGGACAGGAGGAGGTGACTGTGTCAGCGCGTAGCTCGCCAAGGGCTTAGGGCCTGTGTCTTTAGGATATAATGGCTTAGCTTGTTTTGTTGTTGTTGCTGCCGCTGCTGTTGTTATTTCTGAGACCTTCAAGCAGGGTGGGGTCTGGCCTGACTGTGCGATCCCGGCCAGTATTTCTTTTCTCCTGTTTGGGGAATGCATATGGGTACTTCCCAAACCTCTGCTTTTTTAAGTAGGGGGTTTCAGAATGCTTTCAAATTAATAACACCACATCATAAGGCCTAAAATGTTCTTTGGTGTTTTCTGGCGTTCCTCTTACTTGTAACTTTCTCTCGTTTGAAGAAGGCTTCAACTCGGGCATATCTATATGAAATGAATTCATATATATGTGTGTGTGTGTGTGTGTGTGTGTGTGTACATATGTATATGTGTAGGTGTATGTATATATGTGTATGTGTATATGTTTGTATGTGTATATGTAAAAAATTAATTATTTTTGTACCCCAACAGCAGTTTCCTCTCGTTCCTTTCCTCCCCTCTTCTCTGTCCTTCCCCCATCCACTCACCCTCTGTTTCTATTTAGAAAAAAGCAGGCATCCCATGGATATCAACCAAACATTTGACATATCAAGTTGCTGTAAGACTGGGCACCTCCCCTCAGATTAAGGCTGGATAGAGGCAGCCCAGTATGCAAACTCAGGCGGTTTTTAAAGGATTCTTTTTTTTTTTTTTTCCGAGACAGGGTTTCTCTATAGTCCTGGCTGTCCTGGCACTCACTTTGTAGACCAGGCTGGCCTCGAACTCAGAAATCCGCCTGCCTCTGCCTCCCGAGTGCTGGGATTAAAGGCGTGCGCCACCACGCCCGGCAATTTTAAAGGATTCTTAAGACTTCTCTATTTTGCATAGATTTTTTTCCACCTGGCCTTTAATGGCTACCTCTGGAAAAATAGATTAAATAATAATTTTTCTCCTCCTCCTCCTCCTCCTCTTCCTCCTCTTCCTCTTCCTCCCCCTCCTCCTTCTTTGTTCCCACTCAGAATCATTTAATTTAGAAATGGCTGAGGAATCTGCGTGGATATTTGAAACTCAGTGATTGATTGGTTCTTTGACAGTTTAAATGGGGATAAAAGTGTGAAATGAGTTGATTTAAAAGACCACTAGTCAGTGTGGGCAGTGACCAGATTTACATATTTGTGACAAACGACTTTGCAGAATGTTAAGTTCATCAACTGGATGGCCAGAAAAGAGCTAGCACAACCAGTTTGCTCTGGTCAAGAGCTAGCATTTCCTGTTTAAACACTTAGGCCCTGACTGAGTCTGTGTGGCATATGAAGCTAGTAGCTTAAGAATATATTTCTTTAGAGCCTGGTGCCCTTGACAACTAACCCTGGTGTTCATCATTAAGGGGGTTTCTGAAAGAGCAGTCGAAAGATAGGTCAGATGGCTTAATATTTTCCATGTTGAAATTCTAACTGAAGAGTCTCCACATGAAAATGTTTCAAGTTTGCAGTGTTATTCCATGTCTGATTTCTGTTTGGTCATAACTATTATATTTAGAATAGTCTTTTATCTCAACAACTGTGCTCCGAGTCTGTTAACTCCGTGTAAAATACCACTCGTGTATTTTACCCAGAATCCCAGTTACACCCCTGTAATAGCAATGCGTTTGCATTCAAGGTGATGACCCTGGAGGAAGCACAAGAGAGACATCCCGGCGACTGTCAAGAGAACAGATTTTTGTGCTGGTATCAGCAGCAACCATGAACTTGGGTTGCATGATGACCTATTCCATCCTTGGACCATTTTTCCCTAAGGAGGTAAGACATTTTTATACCGTATAAACTCTAAGTTTTAGAAAGCCTTTCCGCTATATAATTTTAGAGATAATAAAATATAAGGATTTTATAATGAGGGGGCGTGGCTCAGCAGGTAAGAGTGTGTCCTGTTCTTCCACATAACCTGAGTTCAGTTCCCAGCATCCATGTCAAGCCACTCATACCATCTTTAACTCTAGTTCGAGAGGGATGTGGTGCCCTTTGACCTCCATGGACACCATTGCTCCATGTAAATATCTCCACACACATATACATACACACATAATTAAAAATTTAAAAAAAATTTAAAATAAATAAAATATAAAAATGTACCTATAGTTTGGTTAACATGCGTGTGTGTGTTGTATGACAGTTTGTGTGTATGTGTGTGTATGTGTGTATGTGTGTGTGTGTGTGTATTGGGGAGGAATTGTTAGCCCATGTGTGCACAGAGGTCATAGATCAATGTCAGGCTTCTTCATCAAGGCATGGTCTCTCACTGCCCCTGAAGCTACCAGTTTAGCTGGACTGGCTGGCCAGCAGCCCCCCCATCCCCATCCCCGAATCCTCCTGTCTTTACCTTGTAGTGCTAGAGTTACAGATGTATACCAATAAGCTCAGCTTTTTATACGGGTCCTGGGATCCAACTCAGGTTGTCCTGGTTACACAAAAAGCACATTACCTACTGAGTCACCCTCCTCCACACACAGCAAGAGAATATTTCTTAGTGTCTAATATGTATTTTTTTAAAAAAAAAAGTCAGACTATCTTTTTGCTGGGTAATTCACCTAAAATATATTTGAGACTTTCTAAGTATTATTTCTTTTACCATGTAGCCTGATTAATCTTTATTTGAAGTCTATAGCTAAAAAGGGGGTTAAATCACTAAATGACCAGGGTGCCAATGCTGTCTTCTGGTGTCGGGCATAATGACTTAGGCAGTTTTAGCCAAGTATAATGGCTCATGCCTTTACTCAGAGCATGCAGGAGGCAGAAGCAAGCAGGGATCTTCTAGGAGTGTTGAGGCCAGCCTGGTCTATAAGTGAATTCCAGGCAGCCAGGGCCATAAAGTGAGACTTTGTCTCCAAAGGGGGTGGGGGGAGGTGAGAAGGGGGTATAGTTGTGGCCCAGGAAATTCAGTCTGAATTTGTTATGAACTCCGGAAGCAATGTTTGCACAAAGGAAGGATTCTGATGAACGTTGCCAGGCTCCCTCTAACCTTTGCCCTCTCCATGGTGTGAGGAACGGTAGCTGTGACACAAAGGTTAGACTGGAGTATGGAGTCCATGCACACAATATGGATTGAAGGGAGCTCATTGCGTCCAAATGTTTATTCTGTGCATCTTGCCAAAGTTCTAGGTCCATGGCCCACTGACAACTTCTCAAAGTTCTTAAACTGCCTGGATAGCCTGTAACCCTTCCCTCTGGGTACAAGTGGAGAGGGCTTCCCTGATAAAGGAGCAGTGGAGCTCAGTACGCGTGGAGCACTCACTGGTTTTCAGCACACACCCCCCACCACCACCACTCCCAGAAAGAGAGAGAACAGCGAGGGTCCCATTGTTTTACTTTAAAATAGCAGTCTCAGAAGAGAAGGCTTTCCCAATTCAGTCCCATTTCACTGGAAGGTTAAGTTTCTATTCTGTGCTGAGCCATAGATATATATTCTCAGGTAAGGAGAAGCCAGGAAGTGACCAGGAACAAAAAAGATGAGAAAAGGAGGAAGGAAGGAAGGAAGGAAGGAAGGAAGGAAGGAAGGAAGGAAGGGAGAATTGGTTCAGACTTTGGGTATTTTTTAAGGAAAAGATGGCGAGAAGAGACGATACTCAGGAGCAAGGAGTGACTAACGCTTGGTAGATTATGGCCAAGGAGAAAGATGTGCCACGGCCTGAGACTTCTTCACTTGAGTCTAAGTGAGGTGTGGCTTGAGAAATGACAGTTCTTCTGGTAAATAACAGAGAGGAGTGGCATCATTGCAGAGGTGGTCAGGGCAGAGCAGGGTGATGCCATATTCTTAGGGAACAGGAGGCAGCTCACTGTGGCTTAAACTTAGGGCAGGGCAAACCCTGGATAGAAGGCTGGGGCTCTGAGGGGCAAGCTGCAGCTGGAAGCTAAGAGCACTGCAGTACACACCCAGGACTTGGCGGCTGGGAGGACGTCAGAGTGGTTGGCCAGATTTGGGTTTTGTGAAAAGATGATAGGAGGCTCTCACTCAGCCTTCCTGGAGCTCTGACCCTTAATACAGTTCCTCATGCTGTGGTGGCCCCCAACCATAGAGTTCTTTTTGTTACTCTAAACTGTAATTTTGCTACTGCTATGAATCATAATGTAAATATCTGATGTGGCCCACGTGAAAGGGTGTTTTGATCCTCGCAGAGAGGTGGAGGCCCACAGGTTGAGAACCACCTGATCTGAGGGTCTAGAAAGTATCTTAGTTAGGGTTTCTATTGCTGCAATGAAGCACCAGGACCAAAAATCAAGTTAGGGAGGCAAGGGTTTGCTTGTTTTATACTCCCACATCACTGCTCATCATCCACAACACTGCTCATCGTTGAAGGAAGCTAGGACAGGAACTCAAACAGGGCGGAATCCTGCAGGCAGGAGCTGATGCAGAGGTGCTGCATCCTGGCTTGCTCCTCTTGTTTTCTTATAGAACTCAGAATCACCTGCTCAGGAGTTGTCCTACCCACCATGGGCTGGGTCTTCCTCATTAATTATCAATTAAGAAAATGCCCCAAAGACTTGCTTACAACTTGATCTTACTGAGGCATCTTCTCAACTGAGGCTCCCTCTTCCACAGTGACTCTAGCTTGTATCAAGTGGACATAAAGCTTGCCAGTACAAAGGGAAGAACCAACTGAAGTGTAGTTTCTACAGTTCTGCATTCACAGCACAGGTTACTTTTATGGCCTCGAAGGCACAGGGCTGCTTCTTTCTTTCTTTCTTTGTTTCTTCCTTCCTTCCTTCCTTCCTTCCTTCCTTCCTTCCTTCCTTCCTTCCTTCCTTTCTTTCTAAAGATTTATTTATTTATTATATGTAAGTACACTGTAGCTGTCTTCAGACACTCCAGAAGAGGGAGTCAGATCTCATTACGGATGGTTGTGAGCCACCATGTGGTTGCTGGGATTTGAACTCGGGACCTTCAGAAGAACAGTCGGGTGCTCTTACCCACTGAGCCATCTCACCAGCCCACTCCTTTCTTTCTAGCAAGCAAGTAGCTCTTCAGCAACAGACACTGTGGCGTCCTCTAATCCAGGACAACTGTGCCTCTGTCGCCTGGAGATATCTCAGTCCCAGGACTGTCCCCTGCCCTCAAATGTCAGTTGTAGACCCCCTGAGTCACAAGCTCTAGCCTGAAGCTTGTGACTAACTGGCTACAAGTTGGGGTTCATACATACCCAACCTTGGGTTCAGTTAATTTGATTAATTGGCCACAGAACTCAGGAAACCACTTAAGGGCATGGATTTATTATACAGAACATGCATAAGCCAATGCATTGGGTGACATGTCACTGATCAGGAAAACCCGAATTTTCAGCTGTGTAAAAACCCTATGAGCACTGTGACTTTGGAGTTTGTGGACACCTCATTGTATAGCATAATAGTTTACAGATTGGGTGTAGAAACTCAGCCAGGTCTGACATTCCAGGCGCTCTTTGCTTTCTCTGTGATATTTCTACTCCAAAGGTATGAGGCAGGGTGGTTTGGTGGTTAAGAACATCTGCTGCTATTGCAAAGGGCATGAGTTCAGTTCCCAGCACCCGCACAGTGCCTCACAACTGCTTGTAATTCCAGTCCCAGGGAATCCATGCACCAAGGACTCCTGCACACCTGTGCTGCACATATAGATACTCAGGTGCACACACACAGTAGATTCAGAGTAAGCGCCACATCATCTAGAGCAAGGTTCAGATGTCCCTGGTGGAGCAGGCTCTAAAGATTAACAATCCCAACTATGGAGAGTACACTGTGGGGAACGTCTTAGGTCATATGATCTGCAGGAATCATCCTTCATCTGCATTCCTCACAGGACAAAAAAATTCTCCCCAAATTAAGCATGGGCAGAAGCCACGGAGCCTACTGGCTGGGCCTTCCTATGACCCATTTGCCAGTTCATGACATTTTCTCTCCTTGAT
Source organism: Mus caroli (assembly GCF_978045245.1). Taxonomy (NCBI): domain Eukaryota; kingdom Metazoa; phylum Chordata; class Mammalia; order Rodentia; family Muridae; genus Mus; species Mus caroli. Next base: position 21,110,357 of record NW_028227264.1, read on the forward strand.
GTTTTTGTTTTTTTGTTTTTTGGCTTTGTTTATTTTCTTCTAGAACTGGCAGCTGGCACGTGCTTTGTGTTTATTTTGGGTGGAGTGCAATTCTGTAAAAAGAAGTGATACCAAAAAGGAAGTCTGTCAATATCAGCTGTTTCCTCAGCCGCTGAGAAGCAGGCTCAGCTTGCCTCAGCCTGAGCGTTTGGGGTTTTTTATATTCTGTAATACTGAGTTTTACTCAGTAAAGAGATGATTGATTGATTGATTGATTGATTGATTTTGAGGCAGGGTTTCACTGTGTAGCCTTGGCTGTCCTGGAACTCACTCTGTAGACCAGGCTGGTCTCGAATTAACAGGTTTGCCTGCCTCTGCCTCCCAAGGACTGGGATCAAAGGCATATGCCACCACACCCGACTGGGAATTCTTTATGGACAAACTAAGTGAATTACTTTCATATCAGACTCTAGACTTTACCATATCTTTCCTTCCCTTGATTATTTTAAAATAATTTTTTTTAAAATACCAGGAATGGAAAGGTTTGAGCAGGACATAGGACAGGGCCAACCAAACTGAGTATATCCAAAAAAGTTCCGAGGAAGCTGCTACATGGTAAGTGAATGTTTACAAAGAGAATGTCCATTATGTGGGCATTAACATCCCCGCCCCCAATCTTGGAAATTACTATCCATATGTGAAAGTCACAAAGGTGATGTTCCGACTTCACCCTCCTGTCTTTCCACCAATGCTGTTGTATTCCTTTTTCTGTTCCTTCTAAGGCAGAAAAGAAGGGAGCCAGCAACACCATGATTGGAATGATCTTCGGATGCTATGCGTTATTTGAATTGCTGGCATCTTTGGTGTTTGGAAAATATGTAAGTTTTGGCAATCATATATATATATATATATCTTAATCTTCAAAAAATCATGGGGGGAGTTATTGTAACTTACTAATCTAGAATTTCAATAGATACAGAAATAAAGCCATTATATCTTTATAAATGATGCCACCGTTCTCTCTCTTTGTGGTTGATTTTAGTCCCTTCCATGCCTCTGGACAGTGTACATTGCAATTCTTGTAAACGATTATTTTTATATGACATTAGACCACATGCTTTCCTGCAGTTTTATATGTTGTACTAGGCTTGTTTATGTAAATGTAGACTTGTTGAAGCAATCCGTTTATTACTTTTATTGCAGCTTGTACACATTGGAGCCAAATTTATGTTTATAGCAGGAATGTTTGTCTCAGGAGGAGTTACAATTCTCTTTGGGTAAGTAACTTTCTAATGTCTGGGAACAAGGACTGATTTCATAGTCTATCTGCTAAAAATGTTAATGGCTTTAAAAGTTTCCTTAAAGTTTTATTGTTACTATATGTTTATGGGGGAGGGTGCTGTGCAGGTGGAGGGCAGAGGACAATACGGTGGCATCGTTTCCTTCGCGATGGTCCTCCTTTACATGGGTTCCAGGTGTTGAACTCAGGTTGCCAGGCTTATGCTCCAATCACCTTACCTCTTTTTTTTTTTTTTTTTTTTTTGATTTATTTATTTATTATATGTAAGTACACTGTAGCCGTCCTCAGACACTCCAGAAGAGGGCGCCAGATCTTGTTACAGATGGTTGTGAGCCACCATGTGGTTGCTGGGATTTGAACTCTGGACCTTCAGAAGAGCAATCGGGTGCTCTTACCCACTGAGCCATCTCACCAGCCCTCACCTTACCTCCTAAGCCATCCCACTGACCCATTAACGGCTCTTTAAACCAACCAGTACTATTTTGCCAGGTGCTCACCCTGTGATTAATGGAGGCAGGTGGGTGGGAAGCAAATAGAAACATGGTTGACCTTAAAGAGAGTCCTCCAAAGTCTTCTGTTGAAGCAGACATGGTGCTGAAGACCCGTAATTCCAGCTCTCCAGAGGCAATAGAGGAGAACCTCAAGTCTGAGGTCAGCCTGCGCTATCCAGGAAGACCCTGTGTTAAAACAATAGAGAAAACAGAACTGTGGCTCCTGAATCCATCCACCCCACGGGGACTCCCGTGGCCACTCACGATGGAAACTTAACAGTCTTCTGAGTCGTAGAAATGTTTTGCTTAGAGAGAAAAGAGAATCTGTTCGTTACAGAATCAGCTCAAAGACCCCTGGCTGTGGATGCTGAAACTCACCATCAGATATCTTTCTTAGCTTCTTTTGTGTAATGTTCCTAGACAGGCTCCCCCAACTCCTTTGGTTTTGTGGTTGTTTCTGAGACAGGGTATCACCATGTAGCCCTGAGTGGACTGGAACTGTATAGACCTGACTTGACTGGCTTGGAGCTCACAGAGATCTGTCTGCCTCTGCCTCGGAATGCTGAGACAAAAGGCATGAGTTTGCTCTTTCCCATCACTATCTGCTAATAACAAGATACCAACCACACAGGATTTGCACTGTGCTAGGTGTCAAAGGTATCCAGGAAGTAACTTAAGTCCTGTGAGCAACTTAAGCATAGCTCTGCATGACTATTGCTGGACAGTGGGTGAGGCCTTGGGTTCAACACAGCACCATGATAAATAAGTAAACAAATTAAAAGTAGAGATGCACTTGGTAAGATGAGCATCAGTTATAGCAGACAATATGTCTGATGTGGAGAACTTCAGTATCCTCTGATTTTGATACCTATGGCAGGTCCTGCCATCACAGTCTTCTGTTGGTCCAGGGGAACCACAGTATTCCAAAGAAGCCTATTTAGAATTAATCATCTTGGGAATCAGTTATACCAACAAAAAAGGGACAGCTAAGCTGTCATGGCTTGAATTATAACAAAAATTCAAAACGGTAATTCCCTATCAAAAAGTATGACAACCAACCCCCCTTCCCACACCAGGGCTTCCCTGTGACATCCTGGCTGTCCTGGAACCCCTCTGTAGACCAGGATGGTCTTGAACTCACACAGACCCACCTACCTCTGCCTCCTGAGTGCTGGGATTTAAGGCGTGTGCCACCACCAACCAGCTGACAACCTATTTTATCTAACAACTTTGGAAAGTGTGGTTCTCTTCAGGGGTATAGTGAATTAAAAACTGAAAGCAGTTTGACATTTGACAATTGTCGTATTTTTTTTTTTTTTCAGTGTGTTGGATCAACTTCCGGAAGGACCGATATTCATTGCCATGTGTTTTCTGGTGAGAATAGTAGATGCCATAGGCTTTGGTGCGGCCATAACAGCATCGTCGTCCATCCTTGCTAAGACTTTCCCAAATAATGTGGCTACAGTCATGGTATGTAATTTGAAATTCTTCTTAAGTCCTTTCTTACATGGTCAAAAGATTTGTTTGATTTCTTCTTACATATGTTTACCCCACTCTCTTGTGTATGTTACCTCTTACATATCCCCTTCACTGTGATTTCCAGTTCCAATAGCAAGTGAAAAAAATTAAAAAGCACAGCATTACTTGGTGTGGTGACACATACTTGTAACCCACTACTTGGGTGGTTGGAACATCAAAAGTTTGAGGCCAGCATGGGTAAAAAACAAAGCAAGCAAAGAAATGGAAATGAATCCTCTGTGACAGCTCTGCTCCAGGAAGAGAGGGCTTAAAAAGAAGTGGGAACCTGGCACACGCCTTTGATCCTAGCATTTAGAAGGCAGTGTGTGTGTGGGGGTGGGGTGGGCAGGAGGATCTCCATGAGTTTTAGTTCAGACTGGCCCACACAGTCAGGCCAGTCAGAACTACATAGTGAGACCCTATATCCTAAGAAAAAAACCCAAGAGGCAGTGACCTCTAGTGTTCCCAGACACCCTTCCTGGTCTCTGCACTTCGATGGGTAAACACGGACCCAACATTTTCCTTGTTAAATCACTCTTAAAATAGTTTTAAACTATTTATTTGTTTTCTTTTAAGTCTGTATGAATATTTTGCCCATATGTATACATGTATACTACATACATGTGTGCCTGGGGAACAACAGAGGTCAAAAGAGGGTATCAGATACCCTGGAACTGGAGTTATGATGGTTGTCGTCCGCCATATGGGTTTGGGAATGGAGCCGAGGTCTTTTGCAAGAACATATGATCTTAACCAGTGAGCCTCCTCTCTAATCCCTGTCCCCTGTCCTGCCTCCTTTCTTTCTTTCTTTCTTTCTTTCTTTCTTTCTTTCTTTCTTTCTTTCTTTCTTTCTTTCTTTCTTTCTTTCTTTCTTTCTCTCTCTCTCTCTCTCTCCCTCCCTCTCCCTCTCTCTTTCACTTTCTTTCTTCCTCTCTTTCAGATCTTTCAGATCTTCCTCTACGTTAGAAGTTATCTCTCATGGCTCAAGAGAGACCTTGTGCTACTTTCCCCAGATTCATGTAGGAGGCCTCAGGTTGTCTTGAAATTCTCAGAGCACTTCTGTCTTGTCTGAGGAGCACCCATCCAATTTCGACTTTTCTGACTATTGCACCTGTCAGTTTATCCATGAGTCAACTTACTCCACATCAGACTTGTTGACCTCTTAAAGAGCTGGTGTCCTGCAGAACACCATGGAATGTGCTGCCAAGGAGATTGCTATGAGCCATCCACTGGCAGTGAGATTGGCACGGGAAGTAGACTCCTCCCCTTTACCCCCCGCCCCCCCCCCCCCCCCATCCCTCCAGTCCCAATCTTCCATGGAGATTGCAGCCAGGGCCAACATGTTTCACACATTACTTAATCATGTGTGGCCTCTGCAGACTTTGACTGTAAAATTGTAAGCCCTTGTAGTGGGTTGGTCCGATGCTGCTTATATTCTAATGCTAAATTCTGGCTCTCAAGATCTGGTTGCCCCTGATAAGCAGATCCTCATGGGCACACCAAGGGATTCTATGCAAACCTTGTTCCCCAATTTAGCTGGTCAATAAAAGGTTAGAGTCTGTGGTTGGGCAGTAGAGGGAGGAAGACAGGACTGGAGGATTGAGTGAGGGGGTTGCAGGTAGAGGAGAGAAGAGGGAAGGAAGGACATGAGGCTGGGAGAGGCCGCCAGGAGAAGAGATGGACCATGAGCTCAGGGCCAGGAGAACAGCAGTAATACAGGGCATTATGGCTGGGACATAAGTTAGAACAGCTCCGAAGCTGCCCAGTCTGGGCTTACAGTTTGTAAATAAAATACCTGGATTGTGTGTCTTCTTTACAGGCTAGATAGACTGCTTAATTCCATTTAACAAGCCATGTTTGTATTTAAAGCCCTAGAAAACGAGATTGATTTAAAATGCTCCAGTTCCCTCGACAGTAAGGTTCTTTTCCACAGGACTGCCTTGTTTATTTTATGTTTAGTTAATTTTATGCAGTACAAAGTTAGAAACTTATGAAATGGAATACAGAATATGGTAAATGTTTGACACATCGCATTGCTGTTCTGACTGCAAACACACATCTGCCATCCAGGCACCCAGTGCCCTAGCTACTCCATGAAGGCTTCTTCCCAAGATTCCATATCTATGAACGCATACAAATACATATGCACACACGTACACACAAGTACACGTGCACACTTATACACGTGCAGACAGGTACATTTGTATACACACACATATGCACATACATACACATGCACACACATGTACAAACATACATGTGCGTATGGAGTAGCAGAGTGATTCTCTTCCCTTCTTTCCTTTCTTTCTTCCTTCCTTCCTTCCTTCCTTCCTTCCTTCCTTCCTTCCTTCCTTCCTTCCTTCCTTTCTTTCTTTCTTTCTTTCTTTCTTTCTTTCTTTCTTTCTTAAGATTTATTTATATTATGTATATGAGTACAGTGTAGCTATCTTCAACACACCAGAAGAGGGCATCGGGGGTCCAACCACAAATGGTTGTGAGCCACCATGTGGCTGCTGGGAATTGAACCCAGGACCTCAGGAAGAGTAGTTGGTGCTCTCCTTGGCTGAGTCATCTCTCCAGCCCCCTTCTTTTCTTTGCACAGATGATGACATACTCTTCACACTATTTAACACCTCACTAATTTTACTGATAAACTCACATTGGTGGCTACAGTATCTAGTTATAAAACCCATCCATTCTCTCCTTACTGGCTGTGCACACTTACACCGCATGGATATCTCCTACTTAATTAAAATGCTAGTGAATATTTAGATCATTTGCATCTTTTGTTCCTTTGTTTAGAACAGGGTCTCATTTAGGTCAGGCTGGCTAGAGCGCTCAACAGTTGACCTTGAACTCCTGGATTTGGTGCCTGAGTCCTTTCTCTTGGGTGCTGGGATCACAGGTGTCTGCCACTGCACCTTGCTTCACATTGCAAACAGTGCTACAGTAGCAGTGTGTGAACCAACATTTCTCTCTCTCTGTGTGTGTGTGTGTGTGTGTATATAAACTGTGAAGTGACAGTTTTAAAAGTAGTCCTCTCATAATTCTGTTTTTACGTACATTTTGAGAATTTCTACATGAGTACAATATATTTGTATAATTTTTATTCCTTTTCTTTAGTTTACTGCTTTGTGTGTGTGTGTGTGAATGTGTGTGTGTGTGTGTGAGTGTGTAAACACAGCTTCCACCAAGTTCATCTAGTGTTGCTCATATGTCTCTATGCTCAGCCCTGACCACAGTTGGATGGATACCCAATCAGGGGCTCCCCCTGGAGGATACTGACTCCCCCTTTCTTAGCAGCCATTGGTTGCCTGTAGTGCTCATCTGGGGATAAAGCTCTGTGAGATTTCTCCCATCCACAGCACGTCAGTCAGTGTGGTCATCATGCTGGTCTTCCTTAGGTAACTGTATTGTTGGGATGTCATGGATGCAACTTCCCTGTCTCATGCAGAGGACACTCTCTCATAGCGGATGTCCTGGGCCTCTGGCTCTTTCCATCTTCTGCCCCTATTCCTCGGTGCTCCCCGAGACTTAGGTATATGGGTTGTAGTGCATATATATCAGTTGGTGTTGAACACCCTGTGACCAGTTGTATTTTACATTTTGACCAGTTGTAGATTTCTGTAATGGGCTCCATCAGCTTCGAAAGGAAACATCTTTGATGAAAGGTGGGAGGTGCACTTCCCCGTGGATATAAGGACAAGTATTTCAAATGTGGTTACAAACTATACTGGTTTAGGAAAATGGCAGTTACCAGGGTCTATTTCCACGTCTATGGCCTTACAAGCCACAGGGAGGCTAGCTAGGTTTACAGGACCAGGCATTTTGAGATGGGGTCTTACTATGCCACTCTTTCTGGCCTGGGACTCATAGACATCTACCTTCCTCTCCTTCCCAAGTGCTGACATTAAAGGTGTGTGTCATTATACCTGACACTAGTAATTCTTCAACTAAAATACATGAGCTAAATCCTCGTTTCATTTTTGTTTTTTGTTTTTTTTTTACTTTTAGGGAAGTCTTGAGGTTTTTTCTGGACTGGGGCTGGTAGCAGGTCCCCCTTTAGGTGGCCTTTTGTATCAATCCTTTGGCTACGAGGTGCCCTTTATTTTTCTGGGGTGCATAGTTCTGCTGATGATACCACTCAACCTATACATTTTGCCTAGTTATGGTAAGTTCAAACTTAATACTCGTTTTAGACCTTTTATTTTACTTGTATGTCTTTGTAAAGGATACATTACGGTATGCTAGCTTTTAGTTAATGTAATCAATGATACCTCTTTTGCCGCACCCTCAAAAACTGGTTCTCTTTCCTAAAACACGGGTAATTAATTCATGAGAATTTTTGCTTACAGAGGACTAGGGATGTAGCTCAATTAGCAGACTACTTGCATCAAGTCCTAGGTTTGCTCTCTAGCTCCACACAAACAGAATGCATGGCACTCACCTTTAAGACACCTCAGCTATAGGGTGAGTTTAAGGCCGGCCTAGGTTGCATGAGGCCCTATCTTAAAATAAATAAATAAATAAATAAATAAATAAATAAATAAATAAATAAACACATATCACAAAATTTTCTAGGTTTTAGGAGAATCAAATACTTAATTTCTGCTCACAAGCCATTGCCATTGGGCTGAACTAAATCTTCACCAGAAATTGCTGTGGGCACCACATTTCGTCTACAAAGCAGTAAAAGCAAGGTGAGATCCCTATAAGTTCTAGGCCAACATGGCTTTAGGTTCTTTTGATGTTGTTGTTTTTTATTTTTTGGAGGGGGTGGTGGTGTTTGAGACAGGGTTTCTCTGTGTAGCCCTGGCTGTCCTGGAACTCACTTTGTAGACCAGGATGGCCTTGAACTCAGAAATCTGCCTGCCTCTGCCTCCAAAGTGCTGGGATTAAAGGCGTGTGCACCACCACGCCCGACTTGTTGGTTTGTTTTTTTAATAAGGTCTCACTATGTAGCCCTGCCCATCCTGGAACTCACAGGCTGGTCTTCCACTCCCAGAGATCTTCCTGCTTCTATCATTCCCAACTCTAGGTTCTAGGTCAACTTTGTGTACTTAGCGAGTTCCACGCCATCCTGGGCACAAAGTGACACGTTTGTTTTTCACTCCGTGAGTTTCTTTGAGATACATCTCAAACAAGCTAAAACATTCAGTGTAGCAGGGCAAGGCCAGTTATTCCTTCCCAGTGGGCCTTCTGCTTGTCTGGAGCAGTAATAGTTACAAGGACATAGTAAAGTTCCTGGCACAGTAAAGGAATCATTCCGGGTCAAGGTTTCCATCCCCACATAAATCACTGGTCACAGTGATAAGTACTGTATACTGTCATGGTTAACTGATAGGAGCTAACCAGGGCAAGGAGCACAGAACACTTTGGGCCATCAGGTACTTAGCTGTGGCTCATTGGTAGTTCTCTTTGGTCCAAATGAAATTTACTAGCCAGGTTATGTACATTGTGAGCAATGTACATAAGAATACAAGTCAACTTGTATTCTTGCTAGGTTACTATGGGGAACTGGGGAGAACAGAGCCAGCGAGGCAATACCAGAGTAAACCACAAGGTGGTGCTTATCCTCTTTACAAGTGTAAGGGATCAGGTTTTTTTTTTTTTTTTTTTTTTTTGGGTTTTATGAGACAGGGTTTCTCTGTGTAGCCGTGGCTGTCCTGGAACTCACTTTGTAGACTAGGCTGGCCTTGAACTCAGAAATCAGCCTACCTCTGCCTCCGGAGTGCTAGGATTAAATCAGTTTTTTGTTTTATGTTGTTTTCCCTTAGTTTAGCATCCTGGGCTATGTCCAGGTATGATGGATATTTGACTGATAATTGAAAAACCAGTCAGCAACAGACCTGGAGAGATGGGTCAGTAGTGAAGAGGATTGGATGCTCTTGTAGAGGACCTAGGTTCAATTCTCAGCAACTACACGGTGGCTCACAGCCATCTGCAATGGAATCTGATGCACTCCTTCTAGTGTGTGTCTGAAGACAGCTGCAGTGTACTCATATACATAAAAAAACAAAGAAAAGAAAAAAAGAAAAGAAAAAAAAAAGGGTCAGATTCTCATTTAGCAGAAGAAAAAAAATAACTATGACATTAGGAAATGAGAAAAGACAGCCAAGACAGGCTAATTAAAACTGGAATTTAAAAAAATCCCTAAGGCCGATAATATTAAGTTTGGAGTGTTTCTACATAAGTGCACTCTTACAGTTATTGAAAGTTTTAATGCAATTGAAAGTTTTAGGATAGATGTTACGTGAAATCTCCAACCCAAATAAACCCACGACTCAGTTAATATGAATAAAACTGCATGCCTAGATTGGGCAGATCTACCGCTACACTACCATCTTCCTCATCTGTGAGACCCCTTATTGCTTGCGATTCCTCCAGGCTTTGGGCTTCTGCTTCACTTTCCTCCCACCCCCTCTGTTGTCCTCTCTTCTCCCTTCCTCCATCTCTCCCAAACTTTCAGCTCCACCTTCTCTTCTCCTGCCCAATCACAGGCTCTAGCCTTTGTTTTACAAATTAAAGTAGGGGGAAGGTTCCCCGGAAGTCACGGAAGTCACAGACTCATTCTGCGTCCTAAGCCCCTCCCTGGAGAGTGGAATTAGCATCAAAATACAAGCAGTCCCTGGACCCTGTAACGAAGTTGTCTTTTGTTTTGACTTGTGAGCCGGCAGAATCCAGTGTTCTATACCCGCTGCTCATTCCTTCCACCCCCGTGGCCCGCCATACTTAGGATACTTAGCATTGTGTGTTAGGAGCCCTTGACTCATTTCCATATCTGCTCTCCAGTTGTTCCCTGATGTCCTGTTCTGACAGTCATGGCATGCCACGCCTCTCATTAAAACCCTCAACCTGAGAACCTGAGGAACCTGCGTTACACCATGGTGACAGGAGGGTCTATAGAGTTATACAATAGTCCCACCTCCTTTGGGGGCCACATACTACAAGACCAGAGCACACATCAAGCCCACTTCTCCTATGTTTTGATGTGTGCACACATACTTACGGTAAAGTTTAATTTAAAATTAGGCACAGTTAAGAGATGAACAATATGGGGCTGGTGTGGTGGCTCAGTGGTTAAGAGCACTAGCTGCACTTGGAGAGGAACAGAGTTCAAGTCCCAGCGTCCACATGGTGGTTCACAACCATCTGTAACTCAGGTCTCAGGGCAGAGCATCCTCTTCTGGCCTCTAAAGCACCAGGAACACATGGCAGGTTCCTGGCACAGACGTACATACAGGCAAAACACCACATACACATTAAATAATTAAATAATTTATAAAAGGAGATTAACAATAATAATGAAAGCATAAAACAAGTACAATTACTATAATTAAAGTTATTTAAAATTTAGAAACTCTTTGTTATTATTTTTATTATTATATATATATAATATTTATATTATTATATATATAAAAACCAAAAAAAAATATATATATATATATATATATATATATTTTTTTTTTTTTTTTTTGGTTTTTCGAGACAGGGTTTCTCTGTATAGCCCTGGCTGTCCTGGAACTCACTTTGTAGACCAGGCTGGCCTCGAACTCAGAAATCCGCCTGCCTCTACCTCCCGAGTGCTGGGATTAAAGGCGTGCGCCACCACGCCCGGCTATAATTTTTTAAAGACAAGGTTTTTCTGTGCAGCCCTGGCCATCCTGGACCAGGCTGGATTTGAGTTCAGTGATGCACCTGCCTCTGCCTCTTGAGTGCTGGGATTAAAGGTGTGCGCCACCATAGCCCTGCCCGATTTCTTATTTCTTATCTCAGAAGGCAAAGCTATCGCACTTGGGAATTACTAAGAGTAGATTTTAAAAGTTCTCATACAGAAAATGACAAGCAGGAGAGGTAAGGTGTGGCCTTTGTTAGCTCATTGGGTTTACTTATTCTAGTGCACATACATGCACACACATATACAAACATCAATGCCAGACACTACTGATAAGCCTCATTTTTACTTGTAAATTAATTTATTTTCTGAGGCTGGCCCTCCTGTCTCTGCCTGCAGTGTGACAGGATTGTAGGCAAACTCAAAATATAATCTTTATGAAACACACACCCTATCCTGAAAGCCATTTGAGCAGTTATTGAGTGTCAATAAAAGAGTTGTCCCATGAAGTTGAATTTGAATATACAAACTCTTCCACAGCCTCCTCTGACCCAGCGTGGTTTGTCTCTGTCCCCTTTTCTAAGTAGTTTCCTCAAACCTCTCCTTTGTAGGATAAGGGTGTCAAGTGGCACCGCCTGTGTGGCTCTTTTCATGGGCTTCCTCACTCCCCCATCTCTGATACATTTCAGGGCTGGTGTTGGCAACCAGGGACTTCTGTCTCTTCGAGGAGAATAGTGAAACACGGGGACACCCACGTACCCTTCAAACATTCCATAGGGTTTGCTTTGTTCTACCCAAAAGTTTTCACTTATACCCGTAATGTGTTGCTTTTATATATCCTTTTATTTATTTATTTATTTATTTATTTATTTATTTATTTATTTATTTAAGTTTTTTGAGACAGGGTTTCTCTGTGTAGCCCTGGCTGTCCTGGAACTCACTTTGTAGACCAGGCTGTCCTCGAACTCAGAAATCCGCCTGCCTCTGCCTCCCAAGTGCTGGGATTAAAGGCATGTGCCACCACGCCCAGCCATCCTTTTATTTTAAAACTTAAAACTATCGGTAAATTTTACTTACTTCATTTTCTGTGTGTGAGTTTTTGACTGTGTGCATGTCAGGTGCTCACAGAGGTCAGAAAGAAGGCTTGTGGGCACTGGAAACTAAACCTCTGTCTTTTGCAGGAGCAGCTAGTGTTCTTTACTGAGCTATATATTATAATGGATAATGTTTTCTGTATACCCAAGAAGTGTAACAGATTAAAACAAAAGGTTTTTTATAATTAACATTATTTTTATTTTAATATTATATTATTTGTTGTTTTCTCGCTGTCTCTCTCTCTCTCTCTCTCTCTGTGTCTCTCTCTGTCTCTCTGTCTCTCTCTGTCTCTCTGTCTCTGTCTGTCTCTCTGTCTCTGTGTGTGTGTGTGTGTGTGTGTGTGTGTGTGTATAGCCCTGCCTGGCTGTCCTGCAACTCTCTCTTGTAAACCAGGATGGCCTTGAACTTAGACTCCAACAGCCTCTCTCTTCCAATTGCTGGGATTAAAGGCATGTGCCCCATGCCTGGTTATTTTTACCATTTTAAATTGTGTGATGAGCGCAGAGGCCTTGGAGCCCCTGGAGCTGGAGCTACAGGTGATTGTGAGCCACCTGATGTGGGTACTGTAAACAGACCTCTGCTCCTCTTAAAGAGAAGTGAGTGCTCTTAATTGCCAACCCATCTCTCCAGCCCATCTTTTGTAATTTTCAATTCAAATTCATTGACGTTCAAAATCCACTAGTATCAACGGCCTGCTGGCAATACCTGGCTATGCCACAAGGTGGCACTATCCCCTCTCTAAAGTAAAATACATACTCTGGTTTGAGGGTGGCGCTTTTGAATGACAGTATTCTCTGTATTCTGAAATTTTCCCTGAGAATATTACCTAAAATAGCAAAAGTTTGCACACTCTTTGAATATTTAGATATTGCAGATAGCCATGCCTGATACTCAGATAGTCATGAACTTGGGTTAGGAGACTGGGAGAAATGATCTTAAATGATAAAAGTCGTTCACACCGCCTTCCAGTCTTTCAATGTAGGGTTTAGTTTGCACTCACAAAAGTAACCAGGTCTTGTTTTACAAAGAAAATGAAGACCCCCTCCTCCCATACCACACACACACACACACACACACACACACACACACACACACACACACTCTCGCGCGCGCGCGCAACCCTCCCCCCCACCCCCCCATGGAGCTTGAAGCACCTATGGTGATTTCTCTGTGGCTGTTCATGCCACTGTCCCATCCAAAAGGCCTTACTTTTAGATTGTAACGTAAAAACCTCCCGGCACACACTGATCGCACTGGACAGACACTATTTGTATTTGAAAACCTGAGATTTGCTTTTTTAAATTTTTTTTTTATTTCGGAGTTTTGTTTTGTTTGTCTTTGTTTGTCTGTCTGAGATCAGTCTTACGGAGCCAGGCTGGCTTCACTCACTATGTAGCGGAGGATGAAATGAATTCCTGAACCTCCTGCTTCTACCTCCCAAGTGCTGAGAGGCTGTGTATATGTCACCACGCCAGGATAAAAGTCAGTCTTTTCAATAAAAATTGATCATGCGTTCTAAAGATGAAGAGTTTGGAAGCTGATGTAGAAGAGACTATTTAATTTCAGGCAACCCGACTGTACTATTTATTTTTATTACTAGATAGGTAGTCTTACCAGCTTTGGCCCTCAAAGTAAGTTAAAAGATAACGCTAAGAGATGGTAATTGCCATGATGTATCTCTGTTTCTATTTTTAACCCAAGAGTCCGATCCAGGCAAGCAGTCCTTCTGGAAACTTGTCACCTTACCCAAGATGGGCCTCCTAGCCTTCGTGATCATCTCTCTCAGCTCCTGCTTCGGCTTCCTCGACCCAACCCTGTCTCTCTTTGTCATGGAGAAGGTAAGCACTGCTCTGCATGGGTGGCCCTGACTATGTGCCCTCAGGCTCCTTAGCTGTTCTAAGGAGGGAGACAGGGAGCTGCGCTCTGGTCCCTCAGTGTTGTTCTTTGAGGGATGAGACTTTGTGATCTGGGGCCTGATCCATTAAGAAAAAAATTTTCTCCTAGAGTCCAGTACACTGTCTCCTTCTACCTAAGACCTTGCTCATGTTGTTCCAGGTCTGGGTGGCCTGTGCAGGCATCTTCCATATTAGCTACCTAACGAGGACAGCTTTTCTCTAATTGTGTGAGTTGCAATGGGGCATTAGGAGTGGTCACTAGGTCAATGGGTCACTATGTCACTAGGACTTCTGAGGTGAGTTGTCCTCTGCTCTCAGATGTCCCCTGATCTACTTTCTCTTTAGCTATTTGATATAATCAGGTGACTATGGTTCATACTACAGACTAGGAGAAAGGAACCAAGAGTCTCTATTGCTGAAACATAAATGCTGGATTCCTATTATCTATTTTGCTTTTCACAGTGACACACCGTCTTCTGCACAGACCCTGACCTCCTGAAACCATCCATACATAGGGCTAGGATCCAAGAACATCCTTTAATAAGTTCTGTGTGTGACCTTTTTTTTTGTATACACAAAATTTGTGAAACAGTGTATATAAAATAATATCAGTTTGTAGAAATCAAATAATATGTTTAACATCAAATGCTACAAAAATAAAACTTCTAGGATGTCTGATTGGTGGTTGGAATTTTTTTCTTCCTCAGAACAAGTATTACTCATGTACAAAGTAAGGAAAAGTTAAAGGGAATTGGATGAAAGCTAATCTTTTTTTTAAGAGTCTTGAACATTTTTGCTTATTATAAAAAACCATTTTTGTTTCTTATATAAAAATATTGTACTAATATATATTCTAAAATTAATATATCCCTGCATGTAAAGCACCCTACCCTGTCTCCTTGTTCTTCCCCCACCTCTTCCTTTTTTATTTTTATTAGATTTAATTTTTTTTACCTATTCGTTTTAGATCCCACTCACCACCCCCCTCTCTGTTACCTGATCCTGAAAGACCCTAAGAGGAGCCCCTCGCTCAGGCCTCGGGATAATAGTGGACCCCCAAGAACTCACGAGAGTCCAAGCTTGAGGCAAACCATACAAGGCTTTATTCGGGGGCAAGCCAGAGCTCTGGGGACAACTTGTATCCCACGCAGGGGCAGAGGAGTCGACCCCAAGGGGAAAGGGGTCCCAGTTTTTATAGGTCCTCAAGGGGGAAAGGAGAAGGGAGGAGTAGGGGATTTCCAGATCTAAACAATGTCTATTCTATAATGATTGATGTCTCAAGAAATGGGTATGGGAGGGAAACAAGGAAGGAGTCTAATGAAGGTGGAGGAACTCCGGATTGGCCCCGACTGTGGTTGCTGGGGAGATTTTCCGACTCTATTCCAGCAACCAATATCACAAACACCCGGCAGTGAGGTGTGAGGTGCAGCAGTGGGCACACACCTGGGTTCAAGGAACAGTCAGAACATTGGCAGACACACAGGTTCGAGGAGCGGCCAGAGCATTGTGCACCTCTATTTTTCTAAATCAGTGAAGCTAGTTCTGCTAACAATGAAATCTATTTTGCCAATTTCAGGGCTTCTGTGACCTTTTACATTCTGTCAGGATCTTTCAATCCCACAATCCCTTCCCCCTCCCCTTCTCCTCTGAGCCAGTGATGGCTCCTCTGGCTATGTTCCCCACCCCCACCCCTGTCTGCCCCAACCTGGCACACTTCAAGTCTCTTCATAGCTAGGTACATCCTCTCCCACTGAGGCCAGACAAGGCAGCCCAGCTAGAAGAACACATCCCATGTACAGGCAACAGCTTTTGGGATAGCCCCTGTTCTAGTTCTTGATCGATAACTTGATTAGATGGAAAAGTATCTAAGAGCCAGGCGTGGTGGCGCACGCCTTTAATCCCAGCACTTGGGAGGCAGAGGCAGGCGGATTTCTGAGTTCGAGGACAGCCTGGTCTACAAAGTAAGTTCCAGGACAGCCAGAGCTATACAGAGAAACCCTGTCTCAAAAAACCAAAAAAAAAAAAAAAAAAAAAAAAAAAAAGGAAAAGAAAAAAAAAAAAAAGAAAAGTATCTAAGATATTAGTAAGATATATCTCTGGGTATGGCTTGAAGTTACTTCCAGACAGCACTAATTAGGTAGGACGCCCTCAGTGTTGGAGCATCATCCCAGAGACGGGGCTAGAAGAAACACGGGAAGAAAGGAGGAAGCCAGAGAGCGCAGGCACTCTGTCTGCCTCCTGGCTGCCACCATGCAAGTTCTCTGCTCTCCTGCATCCTCCCCTCCAGGATGCTCTGAAACCATGAGCCAGAATGAGCTACAATCTCTCCCTTTCACACTGTTCCCTAGGCACAGCCATGGCCAGCTAGCCACAATAGGAATACTGCGTGTGACTGATAGACTTCTGTTAGCAGAGCTCAGGCAGAGGAGGGAAAGGGGATGCTTATTTTAAAGGGAGATGTAGCATTCAAGTTTAACATGGCATTTTTTTTCCAGTTCAGTCTGTCAACTGGATACGTGGGACTGGTCTTCCTGGGTCTGTCTCTATCCTACACCATTTCTTCGCCGCTGTTTGGTCTACTCAGCGATAAGATGCCTGTACGTACACTGAATTATACTTGAGTTGCTTTGCATGTTTAGATCTATAGCTACTTCCCCAGAATTCTAAGGCTCCATTGCTTAAAGCTCACACTTTCAACTGGTCTGAGAGAGAGAATCCAGCATCTCCCAGCCTCAGGTGCTGCTCAAAGAGGGCACAAGTTGAGTATTTCAGTGAAAATGAGTCTGATGGTAAAACTCCTGCAAATGACAACTAGACTATGAGATTACTTGTTCTTTTAAGAGAGGGCCTTACAATATGGCCCAGGCTGTTCTGGAACTCGGTCCTCTTGCTTCAACCTTCCCTGAGCCAGGATCACAGTCTACCATTGTCAAGACAAGCCTGGCTTAAGCTTTCTTAATGACCCAAGTGAAACAAAGTAAAATAAAACAAAAACCCCCTGATCCTAATAACAAAGGCAGAATCTTAGCAGTTATCAGACTTGATCAGATGGAGAAACTGTTACAGGGAAATTCTGACTTAGTGAGTCTGAAATATGGCCCTGGAAATGTGCATTGTCCGTTCGGTAGCCATCTTGAAAAGAATCCCTTCTGTTCTCCCTCAGTTTGGCCTAACCCGTTTGGGCTTCATGACTAATATGCAGAGGCAGCACCGTTAACCAGACTTCACGTCTCCATGGCTGTCTCTGAGGCTTTACCACTTACATTTTACATTTTTCTCTCTTTAGCTTTTCACATACATTTATCAAGACATATATATTACAGGAATTGACTTAGTAACCCAAGTCTCAAAAGAATAATGCCTTCTTTTTTTTAAAAAAGATGTACCTTCATTTTTGTCTGTGTCTGTGCATATGTATGCCACATGTATGTGGGTGACCTCAGAGACCAGAAGCAGGCATTGGCTGTCTTGAACCTGGACTTCTAGGGGTTCTGAGTCACCTGACCTAGGTGCTGGGAAAAAACTGGTGCTGGGGAAGGAGTAAGACAGTTTTAGCAGTGTATGGATTACTATTTCAACAATGACTTTGGCTAGGCGTGGTGGCATGTGTCTTTAATCCCAGCACTCGGGAGGCAGAGGTGGGTGGATCTCTGTGAGTTCAAGGCCAGCATGGTCTACAGAGGAGTTCCAGGACAACCAGGGCTACAGAGGGAAACCCTACTTCAAAAAATCACATCCCCACCACTCCCTCACCACTTCAAAACAAAAAAACAGTGACTTTGATTTGGAAGTATATTAAAAGAACTTTGAACTGCATTTCAAAACAGCCTTTGGAGATAAATGTGAAGACATAACCTTAAGCCAGGCGTTACCTTAGCAAATGTCAGTTACCCAGCTCCTGGGAGGCAGAGGACTAAGAGATTATTAATTCAATGCTAGCCAGAGCTATATTGCAAGACCTTGCTCTAAAAAGAAATCCATAGGCAAGTTCTTAGATGTTTGTAATAGTTCATGATGTGCAGGTCTGTAGCGTGCTTCCCTCCTACCTGACTTCTATGCTCAGCTTGTAAAATATTCTCCTTGCCCTTAAGTTTATCATCTACCGATTTTCTCGTAAATATATAACTTTGTTTGCTTCAATGGTTTTGGATTTTTGAATGTTATTACTGTAAGTTTTTAAAAAATTGTTTGATTATAGAGGGTCTTTTGGTTTAAGCTTAAAATTCTTTTTTTTTTCTTTACCAGAATTTAAGGAAATGGTTTCTGGTTTTTGGAAACTTAATTACAGCTGGGTGCTACATGCTCTTAGGACCTGTTCCTCTTCTGCACATCAAAAGGTAACTTTTCTTGTCCCCCGTGCTTTTTGGAGAAACAGTAATTATTTAACTTTTCAATGGCTTGGTACTGTGGGCATTGCTATTTAAACAATGACCTTGACTTAGGACAGTGGTCCGCGGTTTGCTTGATTGACAGAGCGTTATTTACTAGAAGTGGGCAGTTCTCCAAGCAAATCTTAAAGTTTTTATCAGACGAGAAAATACCCATTCTTATCTCTAAAGTGTTTGTCTGCTTTGTTAGCTGAGCCTGGCTTTGAACTTATGATCCTCCAGACTCCTCTCAAATGCTAGGATTATATGTGTGTACCATCTTATCTCCCCTCTCCTGTGTTTTAATTGCACAGTTGTTTGGAATAATTTCAGAATAGCATTTATTGCTAGCATCCTTGGCTTGATGCGTAAGAGAATACAGTTTATTTATTTGTTTGTTTGTTTTTCGAGACAGGGTTTCTCTGTGTAGCCTTGGCTGTCCTGGAACTTACTTTGTAGACCAGGCTGTCCTCGAACTCAGAAATCTGCCTGTCTCTGCCTTTCAAGTGCTGGGATTAAAGGCGTACGTCACCAAGTCCGGCCTACAGTTTATTTTTAATTCTTTCTTCTCACTCACTGAGAGCAGGACTGAGGCTTTTATTGTTTCCAGGTCATTTTTTTAGCATGTAGTAGTTGCTCATTTTGTTATAATTTCTTTATTAAAATTTATCAAAAGGAAATGAGCCCCTTAGACTTTTCCACATACTTCTAGGATGACATGCTGTCACAGGAGGAGGGTGACTTTGGAGTCTTTTGGACCTGGATTTGAATTTTGGCCCTGTCAACTAGTAGCAGAACTTGAACAAATCATTTAACTTGCAAGAGACTGAGTTTTCTTGTCTACAGAAAAAAACCAGGGCCAGCAACACGGTCAACATATTAAGATACTTGCTGCAAAGCCTGGAACCTTGAGTTTAGGAGTTACAAGGTGGAAAGAGAGAACCTGACTCACGCTGGTTGCCCTCTGACCTCTACACATGCTGTGGCACACCTCCCCTGGAAAATAAAGAAATATGATTACACTTTTTAAAAGGAACTAAAGCTAATTAATACAGGCATGACAAGAACTAAATGTACAACGTCTGTCATGTACCTAGATGAAGCCCACACTGAGTGACAGTCAGTTTCTCATCTCTTCCTTTGCCCCCCACCCCCTTCTTTCCTGTGTTTAATGAGATGAATAACAGCATTGGCGTTGAGAGGATTTTGTTATGGTGAGCCGGCCAGGTGGTTACAGATGTGTAGTATGTACAACTAACCACATGTATGTGGATGTGTGACACATGTATGTGGATTGTGTGACACATGTAATATGTGGGTCATGTGACACATGTATGTGGATCGTGTGACACATGTATGTGGATTGTGTGACACATGTATGTGGACTGTGAGACACATGTATGTGGGTCGTGTGACACATGTATGTGGACTGTGTGACACGTGTATGTGGGTTGTGTGACCAGAAGTGACTTCAGGTGATGCATGAGCTGCATTTGCAGCAGAAGTCTAAGACTCCAGCGTGAGTTCTCCCTGAATGCCGTGGGACAAGGTGAAGAAGGCCAGCCATTTGTGCAGCTGATTCTGGGGTCCTGCCCCCCCTCGTATTTAAGTTTGTATCTTTTAAAATACTAATGCCTTGAGCCTGGCGTGGTGGCACACGCCTTTAATCCCAGCACTCGGGAGGCAGAGGCAGGCGGATTTCTGAGTTCGAGACCAGCCTGGTTTACAAAGTGAGTTCCAGGACAGCCAGGACTATACAGAGAAACCCTGTCTCGAAAAACCAAACCAAAAAAAACAAACAAACAAACAAACAAAAAAACCCCAAAAAACAAAATAAACCAAAAACCTAATGCCTTGTTTCCCCCATGTTTCTCTGCAGTCAGCTCTGGCTTCTTGTGCTGGTGTTGGTTGTAAATGGCATCTCCGCTGGAATGAGCATCATCCCGACCTTCCCAGAGATGCTCAGCTGTGCATAGTAAGTCTCTTGGTTGTCTGAAGAGCTGCGGTGTGATGGCTGGGGGTGGGATCATCAGTCTCGTCTCAGCTGTTCAGTCCCATAGGATGTTTGCCCAATAGTAAATCCTTGTGATTTCATAGCATGTAAATACTGTGATATAAATCAGATAAGTAATATGAGATCATCCTGGTGATAGCATAGTGACAAGATGCTGTGAGGTACAGTAGGTTAAAGGGAGATGCTTGGCTTACTGTATGTCTCAGGTGGTGTGCATGTGTGTGTGTGTGTGTGTGAGTGTGTGTGTGTGCCCCTGTTGACTGCAGAAGAACCGTCTTTCTTTGGTCATTGTTCCTTGTGTAGAGGGCATGTTCATGATCACTGAGGTCTGTACTTGTGCTGGCATTGCTCAGTGATGTGCAGAGGACAAAGAGCTGCTCCTGCATTTTCTTAGAGCAGACTTTGTTCATCCTATTTCAAGAATTTCTCAATTATATTCTTGTTTTTTTAAAGTTACATTTTTTAATTTTCTTTTAGATTTATTTCTTTTTTTATTATATTTAAGTACCTTGTAGCTGTCTTCAGTCACCCCAGAAGAGGGCATCAGATCTCATTACGGATGGTTGCGAGCCACCATGTGGTTGCTGGGATTTGAACTCAGGACCTTTGGAAGAGTAGTCAGTGCTCTTAACTGCTGAGCCATCTCTCTAGCTCCTCAATTATATTCTTAATTGGCATTTAATGCAAATGGGTTATGATTCTTATTATTATACAGGTGTAACTAAGTTATCTTATGACGATGCTTTCAAATTTGATTCACATATTTTGTTTGCGAATTTTTGAAATTATAACATCATTGTTTCACCCTTCCCTTTATTATCTCCAAGCCCTTCCATATCCCCCCCCCACTCTCTTCCAATCCAGTTCCCCCTTTTCATTGTTATTGCATGTATATATGTATTTGTGTAAATATATATTCCTAAACCTTGTCATTATCTATGATGTTACTTGTATGTGTGTTTTCAAAGATGACCATTTGGCACTGGACACACAGTTGGTGCGCTCTTCCGTGGGAAGAGCCACCTAACCTGCTCCTGGCTTCCCTCGGTTGCCTATGTTCTTTGTGTGGGTTTGATGTCCTTTTTGTGCTGCTGGTAATTGAGCCCAAGGCTTTAGGCATGCTAGGAAGCTCATATGCTACCACTGAGCCACTTCTCAGGCTCCCAGACTCTTTTTGTTTTTTTTTTGTTTTTTTTGTTTTTTGTTTTCTTTTAGAAATGAGATGTTCAGCTGGACGGTGGTGGCACATGCCTTTAATCCCAGCACTTGGGAGGCAGAGACAGGCAGATTTCTGAGTTTGAGGCCAGCCTGGTCTACAAAGTGAGTTCCAGGACAGCCAGGGCTACACAGAGAAACCCTGTCTTGAAAAAAAACAAAAACAAAACAAAAGAAGAAGAAGAAGAAGAAGAAGAAGAAGAAGAAGAAGAAGAAGAAGAAGAAGAAGAAGAAGAAATGGGATTTCTTATTTTTAGTTTCTTCATATGATACTTGGTTTATCTTAATGTATCTGTCAAGCAATCTTTCCACACAAGTTCTCCAGTTTTCCTCTCCATGACGGATTCTGTCCATGTTTCTCTCTACAGTGCAAATGGATTTGAAGACAGCATCAGTACACTGGGACTCGTATCTGGTCTTTTTGGTGCCATGTGGTCAGTTGGGTAAGTGAATGCATTTGCACCCGAGGAAGTGCTGTCTCTAAGGTACAGACAGAAAGCTGAAACACCAAGAAAGCCCATGCAAACCGGTAGAGCAAGAAAGCTAATTTACACTGTGTGACTCCAAGTCTACCATGTCAGCAGACTTCACACCAAACCATGACACCCTCATGAACCACACTTTGGGTGATTCTTAAAAGTTTCTTAGCAGAAGCGAATCTCAGATTTCTGAAATGCTTTCCTCTATTGATCCTCTTGCTTGCTTCTTTGCTTCTTTATTTACTTTCTACTAGACCTGACACTGCACTGTATGGTAGTAATGTGATACATACGAAGTCAATAACTACGAACTGACCTGACTCAGATACTGAGAGTAGAAAGAATAGGGGAGTGGTGACATGGCTGAGCAGGTAAAGCAATCGCCACACAAGCCTGGAGACGACCTGAGCTCAGGCCCGAGAACCAACATAAAGACAGAAAGCAGAAGGGAACCAACTGCACAAGGCTGTCCTCTGACCTTATGGGTGCTGGGCCATGTAGTGCATCCCCCACCCCCATAACAGAAGGGTTCTTTGAAACCCATGCTGCCTACTGTTGTTATTGTTATGTAGCTCACCACCTTCACTGCAGCAATTCCACTTTTACAAATGTTGTAATCATCATTCTTTCTCTCTCCTCCCCCCAGCCCTTCTCAGCTCTGGATCTGAGAATCCAAGTGAGAACCTTATAAACTGTGGGCAAGTGCTCTAACACTGAGCCACACCCAGACCTAGGATTCTCTTATGCCCAGCAATCACCCTGTCTGTGTAGCATTTGTTGTTCTAGTTTAAAGAAGACAAGTGACTAGGGTGTCCTGCATCTTCTTTTTAAGAACTATTTGTATATGTATGTATGTATGTATGTATGTATGCATGTATGTGAGTACACTGTAGCTGTCTTCAGACACACCAGAAGAGGACATCAGATCCCATTATAGATGGTTGTGATCCACCATGTGTTTGTTGGGAATTGAACTCCACCTCTGGAAGAGCAGTCAGTGCTCTTAACTGCTGAGCCACGTCTCTAACCCAAGTGTTCTGTATCATTTTTTGCACTGTTAGCTATTCACACATTCTTCTCCACATGCTAGAGCTTTCATGGGACCTATCCTGGGCGGATTTCTGTGTGAGAAAATTGGTTTTGAGTGGGCAGCAGCTATACAAGGCTTATGGACTCTGCTAAGTGTGAGTAACCAGGGATATGTGGGGTTTGCTTCCATTTTCTTCCATTTTGGAGACACTAGCCTTGGAGGACTTACTTTGACAGTGTGTTTCATTGTGTTAAAGGGTGTTGCGATGGCCTTATTTTATCTCTGGGAGGACTCAACGGCAAGAAGAAGGTATGGTCAACTGCTGGGCTTTTTTCTTCTCCAAAGAAATCAGCTCAAGAGAGTAGAAAAGAAGTATCATTTTGCATCCTTCTTGCTACTAGATTTCAGGGCATCCTAAGCCTGGTTATTTGACAGACAGGTCTAAAGAGGTTCTTGAGTTGAGATGTAAGTACTTAGTGTTTAGTTTTCTTTTGGGGAGGAATTGACACAGGGTTTCTCTGTGTAGCCTGGGTTGTCCTGGAACACACAATGTAGACCAAGCTAGCCCTGAACTCAGAATCTGCCAGGCCCTGCCTCGAGTGCTGGGATTAAAGGTGTGTACACAGCCACCACTGCCCGTTGTGTTTAGTTCTCTTAAGAAAACCAGTGCTGTTGTTTTTTTCTGCACTGTAGATCTAAAGCTCAGAACAGCCTTGGCACAGAGGAGGAAAGAGCTGCTCTCTTGCCCAATGACACCTAGCCTTGCAAGCTCTGGATTGATCCAGATCCAGAGACTGGTGCCTTGACGGAGACTGCAGTGCCTGGAGGAGCTTCCTGTGATCCGTGCTGCGGGAGCCATTCTCTGCTTCCTGTAGTTCCAGAAAGCTGGCTCACCAAGGCAACATCTATGAGAAAGGGCAAACCAACCAACCGGAGCAGTGTTTCTAAAAGACCGACCTTGCCCGTCAGGTTTTTATTGACCGTCTTTGCTTTCTTATTCTTGTGTTCACTTTTCACCCCAAGTTCACTCCAAAGTGCTGTGGATGTACCTCTTAAAATGAAGCTATTTAATTTGCATTGAACATATAAAATAGAATGAATAATTTCATGAAACCAGTTTTGAAAGATGGTCTTTCTCTGCACTGAAGTTTGTACTTGTCAAAAAGGCAAAATTCCTGCCTGCCATATAAAAACTCCAGAGCATTTCTTGGCTTTCAGTTTTTCTAAAAATGTTCGCGTGACAGGTCCAAGAAAAAACGATGCATGCACTTGAGTCCTGTGACATTTCCGTTCATGATCTTGGCTTATACACATTATTTGCATAACATTGTTTCTATTCTTAGCATGTCTTTGTTTTAGTCTCATAATTTGTTTGCTTATTGTGTTTACTACTTTTCATACTCGTGGGAAATGTGTTCCATCACGAGGCAGGGCCACACCTGCCTCCATCCAGCTAATCGAGAGTCGTGTGCTCCACATTGGAGAAACACTCCAACTTCACAGAAAGTCCTTGCTGCTACTTGAACTTAGAATGTCAACTTTGTACCTCCTGATTCATTTCCATATTGTAGTAGCTACATTTCCTTTCGAAGAGAATAATAAATGATTTTTTGTCTAGCTATTTATTGTATTCATTCAAAACACTTTTAAAACAAGGTCCCAAGTATGTCAGGGGGTTTGGAACTCAGCGTAGTTGAGGACAACCCTGAACTCCTGGTCCTCCTGCCTCTAACTTCCTAAGTGCTGGGATCAGCATGTATGCATCATTACACAGGGTATTGAACCCTGGACCTTGTGCATGCCAGGCAAGCCTTCTACCAACTGGGTTAGATGCACAATCCCTGATATACCTTCTGAATTCTTTCTCAGGCTCAACCTTGCATAGATAAGTACTATTGTGTTTATAAAAAGATAGATAGCAGAGATATGTTCTATGGAGGTGTAATCAGGTGTTGGGGCTGAGTGTCGCAGCAGGCTCATGCTGATGCATCCCTTCCCGCTAAGGGATCAGCCACAAGAGGGTATTGTATAGAACTGAGTTTATTCAGGGCATGGGGAGGGGAGTTAAGAGGGTGGCAGAGGGAGGGAGGGAGGGAGAGAGAGAGAGAGAGAGAGAGAGAGAGAGAGAGAGAGAGAGAGAGAGAGGTAGAGGTAGAGGTGAGGTGTAGAGGAGTAAAAGCCGGAGCATGGGGGGGGGGGGAGAGGAGGTAAGGAAATGGGGAGGAGTGGGGAAGGGAAAGCAAGAGCAAGAGACTAAGAGAGGAGCAAGAGAGGGAGGAGGGGGCAAGCAGCTCCTTTTTTAGTGGGTCACTGTGGGGCAGAGCTTAGACAGAATGCTGACAGGTACCAGGGACATAATCGATGCCCTTGTGCAGCATACACCAGTGGAAAGAGAAAGAAAACACAAACATCACAATTTACAGCCTGGAGTGACGCTCAATAAGAGAACAAATCATGGTATTGTTGGCTTTGGGGTGGACATCGAGAAACTCACTTCAAATACAGAAGCTTGAAAATGAAAACTTTGTTTTCTGAGCGCTCAGAGAGGCAGCCAGTTTTTAAACATTTTTTTTAAAGGATGGGAATACAAAGTGAGGGGGTAGCTGGGGCTAGCTGCAGTGTTATCCAATTGTATTTTGACATTATGGGTTAAGCCAGGGAGTACATGTTGGAAACTGGGCCAAAACTAGGGCAGGTCCTTAATTCATTCTCCTAGACATTAATTCCAGAGCTCAGAGTGATAAGGCGACCAAGGAGCAGGTCAGCTGCTGTAGTTAATTAGTGCATAGCAGGCAATTAAGTTGGTTATATGTTTTTATAACTTATGCACCTTAACAGCAATTTCTATATTCTTTAGCTGTTAACAGACAATTAAGAAAACATTTGGAGAAATGGGATAATTGTTTATTCCTAGGCCTAGGAACATGAACTTGTTTGACCCCACCAGCAAGATGGAGGAGAAGTTGTCCTTGAGATGATGAACTAGACAACTGTCTACAACAGAAGCTGTTCAGCTAAAGGGAAGTCCCCAGCTCCCCTAGGGCCTGGGACCTTGAATTTAATTTCTGCCTATGATTAGATGGAGTCTCAAAATGAAATGGTAGGACTTAGAATAAGCTTCTATTGCTCTTTTCTAACAGTATAATAGAGTGGCTGCCTGGTACTGGTTATGCCTGCATGGATACTAATTTGCACAAACCCATGCCATGGAAGTGAGACTTCAGAGTAGAGACCTGAAGAAAAATGAGACAATCATGGCAGCAGTCCACTGGCAAGATGGAAGATGACAGCACGCTCCGCTGACTGGAGTCTGGTGTGCAGCAGATAGGCGGGATGAGACAGCCATCCAGCTTGGCGATGAGGGCCACCACCAGAAATGATGTCCCTTTTGTCAAGTTCTTTGAGTCCGTGTGTACATTGGGCAAGGATGCTGGTAAGCAAGGGTGGAGATGGAAGGAAAACTTTGAGAGGAAATCATGTTTGGGGACCATGGAGGTGGTCTTAGAGCTCAAGAGAGATGATACCCAGGAATGGAAATATGTCAGGCTTGCTGCTGTAGGTGAGATAGGGGAGCAGATTCAAGATGGCTCCTAGGTTTGGCCATATGGTGTAATAGATGGCTCCACCTCTTAGTGAGATGGAGAAGGGATGGAGCAGAGATTACTGAGGGGGCCAGCTTAAAACCATGATGAGCGAAATGTGGTGATGCATGCCTTCAGTCCCAGCATTCCTGACAGAGAGGCAGATGTATCTCTGAATTTGAGGCCAACATGGTCTACGTAGTGAGTTCCTCCAGGACCAGCCAGATCTATATAATACAGAGACTCTGTCTCAAAGAACAACAAACAAAAACAATAACACCATAAGTAATGATAATAACAACTGTGATAAGACACTTTTATCTCGCACCATCAAAGGTGCAAGGATGAAGGAGTCCTTCTGAGGAAGTGGCTCTGAGGTTCCTGGTTCACTGTGAGGTTGTGGTTCATGTACTCATGAGCTCATTTCTTTGTTCCCACCCCATCTTTGCCTTTAAACCTAAGAAGGAGAAATGACCTGGGTCAGCATGTGCTGACATGACCAACCAATTTTTATTAGATGCAGTTAACTAAGAAGAGGAGGGTACATTCTTTTGCATACAATAATCCCCTTTCTTAGACTACAGAGAATGACCAAGACCTTTGAGCCAGTGTGGAGAACAGCACAGGGACAGGCCTTAGTGGTCCTGATCTCTCTCAGAGGTTTTCTCTCTTCTTTTTCATTGAGGAGGGTGGGTGAGTAACTGGGGGTGGGGTGGGGGGAGGGCACCACCATCTCCTCTTTGGCAGGTGCTGAAGACTCCACTGAGTCCCTGCACTTATTACCACCTCCAACAAGGGATGCTACTGAGGCACCATCTCACTGAGACACTGGGAGCTAACCATGGCTCTGTCAGCCAGCCAGTTATCAGTCACTGAGTGTTGAGAATCCAGCACCAGTGAGAAGGTTTCATGCTTTTCATGAAAACTTTCTTCATTCTCATTCCCAACATGCTGCTTTTGGCACATGCCTCAGAGCAAAACATTTTACCTCTTCCTCATTTAAAATTTCAGCATTACGATAAATGACAAAAATAGTTTAAACTTTTGAGATGTCCTGAGGCTGCCTGGGCTCTCCCTGTCTGTCTCCGAGAGGTCCTCACCAAGTCTGGGCATCCAGCTTCGTTTCCTCTTCTTCCCCCTGGAGAATCTGGTCCTGGGTCTCACATGGCCACTGGAAGGGGATCCCAGATTCCCATGGGGTCAAATGTTTCCAAGTTCTAGAGATCTTCAGTGGGCTGAGAGGCCCTGAATAGGACAGTCTTGCTGGGCCAACTGAGGTGGTACGGTAAAAGTGATCTCACTGGGGCCACCAGAAATGTGAGAACCTTTCCTGAATAAGCACTTTGACAGAAATGAGTGTGCAAGAGGAGATGTCACTGGTGGATGCAAATTTGCTAGTCAGCCAACTTGTGTGCAACACATGGAAAACATGCTTTTAAATGTTCTCCCTCTGCTATATGTTTGTCTTCCCAGAAGTGAGACTTTCTCAAATTCATCTGTCCCCAAGACATTCAAGGTGAAAGATGTTTGTCTTTGTTCTCAGAAACCAGGCAAAACAGGCTCTGGGAGTTGCCTTGGCAAGCATACCCATTAAGTGCGGTAAACTTCTTCATGACTTAGATACTTGACATTTCTCCCATTTTTAGCCTTGATTTGTGTGGTTCAGTGGTTTAGACTGACTGTGCGAAGGCTGTTAGTCTAGTTGGAATGAGTGTAGCTGATGTTGGCTGAACTTCTTGTGTTTGGTAGATCTGGATTTTGTTGCGATTAAGTGCACTGTTTTGGACTTAACTGGGAGAGCTGAACAATTGGAGAAGTCTCTTCCTGTAGTCCATCACCTCTCCTGAACCTGAGCCTGCCAACAGCTTCATTGAATTGAAAGTTAATCCAAGGGAATCAAAAGAAATAGTCAAAAAGAAAACAGAGAGATTGGCAGACTCTCTTCATCTCTGCTTCTGCATTTATGAATCTCTTTATTATTACATTTTTATTATTAAAATAATTTTAAAATTAGAATATATTTTGATCATATTCTCCCCCTCCTCCAAGTCCTTCCAGATCCCTCTCTTTACCCGCCCAACCTTAAATTCTTTCCCCAAAACCCATCAAATATCCAATACAAGAATAACATCCCCCCCCACACACAAAGTAGGAAAACAAACTAAAAACATACTCAATAAGATAAATAACCCCCCACCCACCAAACTGTAATCAAATAAAAGCATATAAAAAAGCCTGTCCATTCCCATTATATGTTGGTCAACTACTCTTGCACATGAGCTCTGTCCTAGAGGGGTTGATATGCCCTGTGTCTTTCTATTGGAGAAAATGGATCTTCCCTCTCTCAGCAGGTATAAGTGACAGTTCAGTTGTTAAGGTTTGTAATCACTCACTCACTCACTCACTCATTCACTCATTTATTTATTTTTGAAAAAAAACTAACAAAATATTGCATAAAATAAAACAAAAATTATCACATTGAAATTGGATAAGACAAACCAACAGAAGGAAAAGAGCCCAAGAGAAGGCACAAGAATGAGAGATCCACTCATTTGTGTACTCAGGAGTTCCATAAAAAACACTAAACTGGAAGCCGTATTATATACAGAGGACCTGGCGCAGACCCATGCAGGCCCTGGGACTGCTGCCTCACTCTCTGAGTTCATATGAGTTTGATGATGTTGATTTAGAGAGTCTTGTTTTCTTGGTTGTCTTCCATCCCCTCTGGCTCTTAAACTATGTCTGCCCCGTCTTTTGCTGGGTTCCCTGAGTTCTGAGGGGAGGGAGTTGATGGCGACATCCTCTTCAGGACTGAATGTTCCAAAATCTCTCACTGTCTCCATAGTGTTCAGCTGTGGGTCCCAATATTTGTTCCCATCTGCTGCAGGAGGAAGCTTTTCTGATGATGGCTGAGCAAGACACTGACCGAGGAGTAAAACAGAATGTCATTGGGGGTCATTTTATCTTTACCTTTTCTTTTTTCTCCTTTGAGACCTGAATTATTTGGTTTTACCCTAGGTCCTGTCTAGTCTCAGGTTCTCTGTCACTCAACCAGTGTTGGTTATGGGGTCCATCTTGGAGAGCAGGCCTTAAGTCAGATCAGTTATTGGATGGTTGGTTACTCCACAAGCTATGCACCACCATTGCCCATCATGTCTTGCAAGCAGGACACCACTGAAGAGCAAAGGGTTTGTGGCTTGGTGTTTACATTTCTCTTTTCAGAGCTCCCATACCAAAAGACATTGGCACATAGGACTGAGGACTCTATGTAAGCACCACCTCATTATCTCCGTCTTTAATGAGTTGTGTAGTTGTATCTTCACCGACGGGGCCTTATTTTCAGTTTGTAAAGAACAAAATCTGCATAGTCTCACCAATGAGTTCTTTGGGCATTCCCATGGGGCCCCTTTGGCCAACAACTCAATTAGGTGTAACCCAAACCTAGTACTTGAAACTTTATTTTGCAACAAGAGATGGCAGGTTGGGACTGTCTCTCTCTCTCTCTCTCTCTCTCTCTCTCTCTCTCTCTCTCTCTCAGTCTCTCTCTCTTTTTTTGGCAATCTCATTTAGATTGCCTTCTGTGGTGGTTGGAATGAAAATGGCTCAAAGAGAGTGGTACTATTAAGAAGTGTCTCCTTGTTAGAATAGGTGTGGCCTTGTTGGAGGAAGTGTGTCCAGGGATGGAGGTGTAAGGTCTCTCTGGATCTGCCTGCTGATTCAGATATAGAACTCTCAACTCCTCCAGCACCGTGTCTGCCTGTGTGCCACCATGCTTCCTGCCATGACAATAATGGACTAAACCTCTGAACTGTAAGTCAGCCCCAATGAAGTGCTTTCCTCTAGAAATGTTGCTATGGTCATGGCACCTCTTCACAGCAATAAAACCCTAAGACAGGAATTGGTACCAGGGACTCAGGTATTGTGGGATAGGTCCGACTATGCTTTTGTTTGGATAAATGTGGACTTTAGAACTTTGGATTAGGAAAGCATTTGAACACTTTAAGTGAGGCTTAATGGGCCACACTAGTAGGAACATTCTGTAGGTGGCTGCTTTATCCTATTGATGGTGTCCTTTGCTATGCAGAAACATCTCAACTTTATGAAGTCCCATTTATTAATTGTCGATCTTAGCTCCTTTGCTGTGTTCTGTGTAGAAAATCTTTTCCTATGCCAATGAGTTCAAGGCTCTTCCACATTTTCTATTCTGTTGGGTTCAGTGTATCTTGTCTTATGTTAAGGTCCTTGATTCATTTGGAGTTGAGTTTTGTGTTGGATGATAGAATGCATCTATTTGAATTCTTCTACATGCCAACATCCAGTTAGATCCACACCATTTGTTAAAGATACTGTCTTTTTTTCCCCAGTGTGTATTTTTGGCATCTTTATAAAAAATCAGGTGTCTATAGTTGTGTAGATTTATGTATGGATTTTTCAATTCAATTGCATTGATAAGTGTGTCTGTTTTTGTGCAAATACCATGCTGGTTTTATTACTATAGCTTATTAGTACAACTTGAAATCAGAGATGATGACACCCCAACAGTTCTTTTATTATTTTGCACTGTTTTAGTTAGAGTATGTATGTATGTGTGTGTGTGCCCCCGTGTGCACACATACGTGCACATGTGCTTTTGTATCAAGCTGTAAACTATCTTCAAGGCCTATGAAGAATTTTGTTGGAATTTTGATGAGGATTGCATTGACTCTATAGATTGCTTTTGGTCCAATGGCCAGTTTTACTCTATATTAATTCTATTGATCTGTGAGCATAGGAGAGCTTTCAATCTTCTGATATCTCTTTCAATTTCTTTCTTCAGTGAATTGAAGTTCTTGTCATACAGGTCTTTCACTTGCTTGGTTAGAGTTACCCCTAGATACTTTACATTATTTGAGGCTATTGTGAAAGGTGTTACTTCCATAGCTCCTTAGACAGTTTGATAAAGAAATTTCTCAGACAAATAAACTTCTTGTTTCTTTGGAAAGTCGGTTACATCAAATGATGGTTTGCTGGAGCACACAGGCGAAAGGATGTTTTGCTAAAGCAGACATGTGAAATATGACACCCACAGATAGTGGGAGCTCAAGCATTGGTTTGCTTTGCTCCACTTTACTATTCTTTGCTGGTGACACACACGGATTGGTTTGCCTTACATTGCTTTACTGACTTTTGCTTGTGGTGGTGACTTCATAGAGAGAAACTCACCAAAGAACTTCTCATGAGGTAACTGCAGTTTCTCTCAGCTTCTGCAGACTCAGGCCTGTTGGTGAACCTCGAGGTTTCTTCTGGATTGAACTGCAGTTGTTGATTCATGTGTTGTGCCTGCTAAGTGGACTGATCTGAAGCTGCTGATTCGTGTTTGGTGTTTGCTAGTGGACTGGACTGAGAACAATGCAGATTGGTTCTAAACAAGTCTCCTTCCTCTGTATCCTAATAACCTTTCTTTTCCACTACCTCTGATGGGTGGTAGGCAAGAGGGGAGGTTGAACCCTTATTAAAATAGGCTGTGAAAAATATATGTCTCCATTTGTCATCTGTTTATAGGAGGGCTACATATTTTTGTGAGTTAATTTTGTATCCAGCTACTTTGCTGAAAGTGTTTATCAGCTGTAGGAGTTTCCTGGAGGAATTATTTACAGCACTTATGTATAACATCATATCATGTGTAAATAAATATATTTTGACTTTCTTTCAAGTATGTATCTCCTGTATTTCCTTCACTTGTCTTACTGATCTAGTTAAGATGTCACGTTCCTGATTTTGGTTCGATTGCTTTGAGTTTCTCTCCATTTAAGTTGATGTTGGCCATAGGCTTGCTTTATTATTTGAGGTATGCTCCTTGTATCCCTAATCTCTCTAGGACTCTCTCATGAAGGCGTGTTGGAGTTTGGCAAGAGCCTTTTCTGAATTTAATAAGGTGATCGTGTAATTTTTATTTTTGTCTTTCAGCTGGTTTATATGGTAGATTTTATATCTATCGATTTACTTATGTTGAATGGTTCCTACTTGATGGTGGTGGATAATATTTTTGACTTGTTCTTGGATTTGGTTTGCAATCTGAAGTCAGTATTTTATTGGGAATTTTTGCATCTATATTCACAAGGGAAATTGATCTGTAATTCTCTTTGTTTGGGTCTTTATGTGGTTTGGGTATCAGGGAAACTATGACTTTAAAAAATAAATTGGGTAAAGCTTTTTCTGTTTCTATTTTGTGTAATAATTTGAGGACTATTGATGTTATCTCTTTGACACATTGTTAGAATTCTGCATTAAAACCATCTGGCCCTGAGCTTTTTGTTTTGTTTTGTTTGTTTTATCAAAACATGTTTCTTTGTACAGCCTTGACTGTCTTGGAACTCACTCTCTATGTAGACCAGGATGGCATAGAACTCACAGAGATCTTCAATTTCTGCCTCCTGAGTGCTGGGATTAAAGGAGTGCACCACCACAGCAAGTCACCAAACAAAGTATACACAGGTAGCAGAGAATAAAAAGTCTCACATTTCTCAGGGGAATTGCTGCAAGGGCCTCATTGCAAGGAACGATGGACATCAGAGGGCAACACTTTGTAGCTGTCTTGGTAATTGTTGTGGTTTGTATATGCTAGGCTCAGGGAGTGGCACTATTAGAAGGTATGACCCTGTTGGGAGTATGTATGGCCTTGTTGGAGTAGGTGTGTCACTGTGGGTGTGGACTTTAATACCCTAGTCCTAGCTGTCTGGAAATGCATATTCTAGAAGATGAAGTGTAAGGAGCCGCCCTCACATTAGCCATTGCAAGATGGCGCTGATGGCACTGGCACCCGTGTAAACAAACCATCTGCGCATGCGCCGGGGTAGTTTTCCACCCCATGTGCTCTCCCTTCCCTGTGACGACAACTCCGGCTGATGGGTTGCAGCCAATCAGGGAGCGACATGTCCGAGGCGGAGGACAGTCCTCCATAAAAGGGATGGGTTTCTGCCATTCTCTCTCTTTGGCTCTCTTCTCCACTGGCTCTTGAAGGGGTAAGCAATAAAGCTTGTGCTGCAGAAGATTCCGGTTGCCCTGAGCGTGTTCTTACCAGGGGGGACAAAAGCGCGGGCAATAATGAAGATGTAGAACTCTCAGATCCTTCTGTCCCATGCCTGCCTGGATGCTGCCATGTTCCTGCTTAAATGATAATGGACTAAACCTCTGAACCTGTAAGCCAGCGCCAAATAAATGTTGTCCTCTATAAGAGTTGCCTTAGTCATGGTGTCTGTTCACAGCAGTAAAACCCCAACTAAGACAGCAATTTATAGCAGCTAATTCTGAAGTGATGACCTGTCAGTGGTATTTCATAATAACATGCCCAGACCTGTGAATTAAATCCTTTGAGGACTTCTTGCTAACAGACTTTATTATTTTTTTTTTCTTGTCACTCATAGAGAAACACTGAGAGTCAGATAATTATTTCAGAAATTCTAGTGTAGATAGGTTTCCAGAACCAACTTCTTAGTGAGCTTTAACAACAAAGGAACAATTTAGGGGGCAACTGTAATATACAATTTATTGGTGAATTACATGGGTTGTTTAATCTCACTCAGAAGCTGACTGTAAAAGTGGAATTGACCCCACCCCAATTACAGACCTAAATATATTTGGCTCAAAGTATCCTCTAAATCCCTGTTTAAGAAGAGACTGGGCCCCACTAACCCTGTGATAGGGAAGGAAATGAGCCATTCTTGGCAGAGATCACCATGGTCCATTCGCTGACATCGGAATGTCTGTGGTGGGAAGGAGAAGCCTGAAGTTCAGCTGCAGGTTCAGCTGTGGGTTGCTCATCCCTGGAAAGGATACTCAGTGGTTGGGAACTCCCCTGACTGCTCCAGAGTTCCATGTGTGAGCAGCTGATCTGATGATGTTGCTTCTATCTGGTCCTTTACTTGGGAGCCTCACCCCTGGGGACACCCTGCTATGCCTGGGACTCTGCCTCTCAATCCAGAACTCCAGCTGACGGATGCAGTCAGCTTCTGCTGAATATTTGTAAGCACCTGATTTGATGATGTTTCACTGACTATCTGTTACTTCTCTCTATTTATCAGATACTTATTCTTTTATCTTTGCTTGCTATACTTAATAAATGAATTCATTCAAAACCCAGAGCATGGCTATCCTAGAGCATTCATTCTCTGGGTCATTCAGACCATATTGAAATAAGAAAAGAAAAAAAAAAAAAGAGAGAGAGAGAGAAAACAGTAGGATTGCTCTTACCAGAAAGATATCATTACATGTTCTAGAAAAGGAAATTAGAATCTACATCAATTCACACATGTTATCCAACAAAAGAATGTTTAAACTTGAGATTACCATGTCTATATATTATCAGACAATATGTATATTATACATATGTATTATCAGACAAATGTAATATTTGTCTTAGGGTTTCTATTGCTGGGAAGAGACACCATGACCAAGAGCAAGTCTTTTTTTTTTAATTAGATATTTTATTTATTTACATTTCAAATGCTATCCCAAAAGTTCCCTGTACCCTCCTCCCACCCTGCTCCCCTACCCACCCACTCCCACTTCTTGGCCCTGGCATTCCCCTGTACTGGGGCATATAAAGTTTGCAAGACCAAGGGGCCTCTCTTCCCAATGATGGCTGACTAGGCCATCTTCTGCTACATATGCAGCTAGAGACATGAGCTCTAGGGGTACTGGTTAGTTCATAATGTTGTTCCTCCTATAGGGTTGCAGACCCTTCAGCTCCTTGGATACTTTCTCTAAGGAGCAACTCTTCTAAAGGACAACACTTAACTGGGGCTGGCTTCCTGGTTCTGAGGTTCAGTCCATTATCATCAAGGCAGGAAGCATGGCAGCATCCAGGCAGGCATGGGACTGGAGGAGCTGAGAGTTCTATTATCTTGTTCTGAAGGCAAACAGAAGACTGCTGTCTTCCAGGAAGCTAGGAGGAGGGTCTTAAAGCCCACCCCAACAGTGACACACTTCCTCTAAGAAGACCTCTCCTCCTAATAGTGCCACTTCCTGGGTCAATCATAATGAAACCACCACAATATTAAAATTATTTTAGGGATGGTTCAGCAATTAAGAGTGCTTACTGCTCTTTCAGAGGACTCTGGTTGGTTCCTATCACCCCCAAGCCAGCTCACAACCACTCATAACACCAGTTCTAAGCAATCTGATGCCCTCTTCTGACTTCTGCAGGCACCAGGTATATCACATCTACATATACGTGGGCAAAATGCTCACACACAGAAAACTGAGAAATAAATAAACAAAATGATTTTTGGGGAAAATGTATTTTGCAAAGCCAAAAGATTTTCTTTTTGTTGTTTTTATTTATTTATTAGCTTTGTTTATCTTTATGTGTATGGGTTTTTTTTTTAATCTACATGTATGTCTGTGTGTCACATATATTCAGAGGCCAAAGAGGGTATTGGATCTCCTGGAATTGGAGTTACAGATAGTTGGGGACCATGATGTAGGTGAAAGACCCCCGAAGGGAGACCCTCACTCAAGTCTCGGGATAATAGCAGACCTCCAAGAACTCACGAGAGACCAAGCTTGAGGCAAACCACATGAGGCTTTATTTGGGGAAAGCCAGAGCTCTTGGGACGACTCATATCCCACGCAAGGGTAGAGGAGTTGACCCCGAGGGGAAAGGGGTTCCAGTTTTTATAGGCCCTCGGAGGAGGGGGAGGAGAAGTGGGGAGTAGGGGATTTCCAGATCTAAACAATGTCTATTCTAAAATGATTGATTTCTCAAGAAATGCGTATGGGAGGGAAACAAGGAAAGAGTCTAATGCAGTGTAGTAACTCCGGATTGGCCCCGACTGTGGTTGCTGGGGAGATTTTCTGACTCTATCTCAGCAACCAATATCACAAACACCTGGCAGTGAGGTGCAGCAGTGGGCACACACCTGGGTTCAAGTAATGGTCAGAACATTGGCAGACACATGGGTTCAAGGAGCGGCCAGAGCATTGTGCACTTCTATTTTTTCTAAATCAGTGAAGCTACTTCTACTAACAATGAAATCTATTATGCCAATTTCAGGGCTTCTGTGACTTTTACATTCTGTCAGGATCTTTCATAGGTACAAAGAATTGAACCCAAGTCTGCTAGAAGAGCAGCCACTTAATCACTTCTAACTCTCTAGCCCCACAAAGTCAAAGGTTTAAACCTATAATGCAGCCTTGAACCTGTGAAGAGATAGCACGAGTCCTTGGTATACACAGAACATGTCTTAGGTAGGAGCTTTTGAGGGCACCAAGGCTAGAAGGGAAACGTAGCTGCTGGATCCAGATGGTTAAGGTTAGACTTCAAGTCAGGAATCTAGACATAAATTTCACTAAGTCTTTCAGAGGAAGCCAGGTTGGCAGAAAAATCAATGAACTGAAAATCTCCAAGGTCA
The DNA here is from genome assembly GCF_978045245.1 of Mus caroli. Classification (NCBI taxonomy): domain Eukaryota; kingdom Metazoa; phylum Chordata; class Mammalia; order Rodentia; family Muridae; genus Mus; species Mus caroli. Next base: position 21,147,327 of record NW_028227264.1, read on the forward strand.
CTTCAAGGAAGTAAGGGAACACTGTCTCGCAGGCAAGCTCAGCAAGCTGTATCCTCTCAGCCCCAAGCCATCAGTGTTGTGTTGATGCCATGCACTAGCAGAAATCTCTGAGGCATTTTCTTGGAGTAGGGCTAAGTATTAACTCCATGAAACCACTTGATCCAAGGGAAAAGGACTAAAACATGGAGTTTCCCAGATCAAATTAAAGTTCATAGCCAAAGGCCATTTCACTATCTTAGCACAGTATCGTTGAAGAAACTGGGTGGAGATTGCTGGGGCGGGAACTGAGAAGAGTAGAAAATAGTCCACACAGGTACCCACTGGTTTTTTAACATCTAATCTTAGGTAGGAAACAGAGAATGGTTAGCCGAGTAAGGCTTAAGTCTTAACTCAAAGTCTATATAGATCTGGACGGGGACCCAGTGGATCAGTTCGTCTCCTAGCTCTGGCTGCTTGTCCTTGCCTGGGAGTGGGGAGAGAAGAAAAAGCACTTCTACATGGTTGGCATTGAGATCTTGCCTTGCCTACACGAGTTCATTTTCAGAAAGAGAAGATGATAGAGAGACACAGAGAGACAGAGTTACAGAGAGACAGACAGACAGACAGACAGACACACACACACACACACACACACAAAGAGATGGAGAGAGACAGAGAGATACAAACACACCCAACATGAACCCCCCTTACCCCACAGAGACAGGGAAAGGGAAAGGGAGAGGGGGAGGGGGAGGGGGAGGGAGAGCATCATCAAGGTTTCAGGAAACTAATACAATCGATAAAATGACCTTCTTTTTAGATCAGTTAGCTAGAGAACAAAGAATTGTCATCTTAATAGGGCTCTCCCCTGGATAAACTATGAACCCAAATCATGGAAACAGAAGGGTTTGGACATTTATGGAAAGGGACAAGGCAGCCTGAGGCGATGTGCTTCTCTTAGGCCTGGTGATGTACACTGCATAGGGTCAGGTTTCCCTTTCCCTGAGAACCAAACTGTAACTAATTCTTTATAGTTGTACTTATCTATTTACTTATTCACTTATTAATTTAGTTCTTTCTCCAGGGGCCTACAGACTCTAGCCCTTTTGGTAGCATATAGTTTCTGAAGTGGCAGATTATAATATTTTATGTGACGTATTTTATTTCAGTTCTGCTTACAATGACTTAAGAATGTCCCCAGTTCCAGCGAATGACAAACACTGCCCCTGCAAGCACTTACTAGTCACCTTAGAAGTTTATGGGGACAGAAAACCCAGAACATTGACTGTGTACTGTGTGTCGTCTCTCTTGCTCACTGGTTGTAGGATGAGAGGACAGAGTGTCACTAATGTGGCCACAGATGTTGAACAACCTTACTCAACAAATCGTTAGCAGGTGGCATCTAGAAACTAGTTATGGAACTTTTGAAAGGTCTCTCGGTCTCTGAATTAAGGCCTTTCCTTACAGATTTGGCTAAGATCAAGGCTAAGATCCCATTTGTGCCTTTCTCTCTGCCCCCTCAACCTCCATCTCTTTCCCAAGGCAGGATCTCACTGCACTCGCTTAAGCTAGGCTCAAACTGGCAAACTCCCTACTCTGAGTATCTGAATGCTGGGGTTACAGGTAATTGCTACCATATTGACCTTATGCTTATCTTAGCAGTGAATTCGGTTTAAAATGTGCCAGAAAGAACTACAGCTATCCTAAGTTCATATAAAAAAGAATCTGACCTAGGGCATCTGTAGCACTGAATTGTTCCATCCAAAGACTAAGGCTTAATTTTAGGCACAGATCCTATAAAACAGTGAGTCTATATAGCTGTGGTTAGTAGAGTTTCAATGCTGCATGACTTTTTTTCAAGTCACGTAATTCTATGGTTTTTCTCTTTATACGCCCTGGGATAATATGGCTAAATGCTACATCTTGAATATCTCAGGTCTTGGAACACAGTTCTGGCACCAGGTACAGATGCTAGCACCTGAATAAAAGACTCTTCTTTGTTAAATATCCTCGTGGCCAGACTGGTGAATCTCTGAATGACCTGGACCCATAACACCCAGTCAGAATTGGAATGGGGAGGTTGTAAGAGGGCTGGAGAGACCTCACATGTGTCTGAGTTAAGTCCAGGCCCATGGGAATTTTCTCTGACTCTGCGGTCATCTGTGCTTGTACCCCTCATAAATGAGAGCAAGTTCTGCTAACAGCATTTATCTTTAACACACCTTAAGACTTCAGCAGTCCAAATGAAAAGCCCCATACAGCACCCTTGCCTTGCACTGTTCTATGCTGTAGTCTGTACTCTGAGCTGAAGCCAAGCCTAGCCTCGGACATGCAGCACCAGTGAACTTTGCTTCTAACTTAGTTTACATAACTCCTACCTTTTTGGCTTCCAAAACCTTCTGGATTTAACTTCCTTGACCATGCCAGTAGTATACCAATGACATACACATTGGGAGGCAAGCGAATCATGAGGTCAAGGCCAGCCTGGGCTATAGTGTGGACCCTGTAAGAATAATACAAGTGTGCTGGTGTAATAGGGGCAAGGCTCTTATGGGGTTTATCAATGCTTTCTCACAGAATTGAGGCCTACTGCACGGGGGAGAATTCCTGTCTGGTACTGTAAATCATATCAAAAGCCCATTACTAGAGTTGTAATAGGCACTAATGAGAACCTTACAGTTGTTGCTTTGCCAAGTGAAAATGATGAGCTGATCACATTGCCTCTAAATAACTGTTTATCCCCACCCAATGGTGCCACTGTCAGCTTTTGCTAGAGAAGCCCCTTTCTACAGTGGGCATCAGTAATAGCGGGGACTCGTAAGTGATCAAAATGCTGAGAGTAAATGGCTGGTGAAGTTTCCGTCGGAGTGGGGGCATCTCCATTACACTGTCCACAGCTCAGAGAAGGTGAAGAGGATACAAAAGACTGTGTACTCTCATTTGTTTGTTTGTTTTGAGACAATGTCTTTCTAGGTAGCCCTGGCTTTTCTGGAATTCACTCTGTAGATCAAGCTGGCCTCAGCCTCACAGGCAGGCCTGCCTCTGCCTCTCGACTGCTGGGATTAAATGTGTGAACAGCGGATGAGATTACTAGGCAGGAGATCGGACTCCTCCAGCCTGTCGTGGGAGAAATGAGACTCATGGGATCCCTTCATCTCCAGGATCCATAGCCGTTAATGGCGGGTGGAGGAGGAAAAGACGTTTATTTTCTCAATGGTGTAGCTACTGGTAATGTGCACATGTTCCTGTAAAACAAAACAAAACAACAAAAACAATGAAATTCACTGGGTCATATATATAAAAAAAGAGGCTGGTGAGATGGCTCAATGGGCTAAAGAGCCTGTACCAAGCTTGACAACCCGAGTTTGATCTCCTGGACCCATATGGTGGAAGGACAGAACAGACTCCACAAAGATGTCCACTGACCTTCACATAAGTACTGTGCCACGTACCTGCACACATAGAAGTTACCCGGAAGTGATTAAATCAAAAGATGTGACAGTAAATATGAGAGGAAAGTGGGTAGATGAGAAAATGAAGGGGGGAGTGAAAGTGGGAGGGAGAGCAGGAGCTGGAGGAACGATCAGATGGTCACACACACATGCAAGTGTGTGTGACATGTCACAACAAAGCTCACTACGTGTAAACCATCACACATGCAAGTGTGTGTGACATGTCAAGATGAAGCTCATTATGTGTAAATGATTACATACACACAAGTGTCACAATGAAGTTTACTATGTCACATACATGCAAGTGTGTGTTACATGTCACAATGAAGCTCACTTTGTGTAATTAAAATATGCCAATAAAAACCTAAAATATACAAAAGGTAAAAGCAAAAGGAATAATGGAAATGAAGAGAGATCTCACAGTGAATGAGAAAGGAAGGCCTTTCTCAGAGGGCCTTCCTTTCTTATTGCAGAGGGCCAATAAAAATTCTCTTCCAGCCGGTCGTGGTGGCACACGCCTTTAATCCCAGCACTCGGGAGGCAGAGGCAGGCGGTCAGCCTGGTCTACAAAGTGAGTGCCAGGACAGCCAGGGCTACACAGAGAAACCCTGTCTCGAAAAACCAAAAAAAAAAAAAAAAAAAAAAAAAATCTCTTCCTCCTTTAAAATTTCCCTTGCTCTCACACATACATACTCTCACATAGAGACATTCATATTATACATGCACACACTTACACAGAGGGATAGTTGTTTTACACTCACACACACAGAGAGGCAGTCTCACATACACAGAAACAGTCATCTTACACTCACATACACAGAGAGACAGTCATCTTACACACACACACACACTCACATACAGAGACAGTCATCTTACACTCACATACACAGAGAGACAGTCATCTTACACACACACACACACTCACATACAGAGACAGTCATCTTACACTCACATACATACAGATAGACAGTCATCTTACACTCACATACAGATAGACAGTCATCTTACACTCACTCACACACAGAGGCAGTCATCTTACACTCTTACACACACATACACACTCACACTCACATAGACTCTCTTAAACATACTCATACACATTCATACAAAGAGACACTTGTAAAAGCATACACACACACACACACACACACACACACACACACACGTTTTGATGCCATTGGGAATCAAACCAAATGTAGGGCCTCCTGCATATTAAGCAGGTTCTCTGCCACTGAGCTATGTCTTCAGCTCTTCCTTTACATATTTAAAAGAAGTTACATTTATTTTAGTACAAAACTCCAAACTTTAAATTTCCCAACATTATAATAATTCAAACAGTTGCTGGTATTATGTATAAAATGTCATTTTAAGCCCCATAGAGGGAACAACAATATGAACTAACCAGTACCCCCAGAGCTCTCAGGGACTAAACCACCAACCAAAGAGTATACATGGTTGGACTCATGGCTCTAGCTGCATATGTAGCAGAGGATGGCCTTGTCAGTCATCAATGGGAGGAGAAGCCCTTGGTCCTGTGAAGGTTCTATGCCCCAGTGTAGGGGAATGCCAGGCCCAGGAAGCAGGAGTGGGTGGGTTGGTGAGCAGGGGGAGGGGGAAGAAGATGGGGAAGAGGGCTTACAGAGGGGAAACCAGGAAAGGGGATAACACTTGAAATGTAAATAAAGAAAATATCCAAAAAAAAAAAAGGTTTTAATCCAGAAAAAAATGTCATTTTAAGTGACCTCTGTGTACAGTCCTGGTTCCTAATACAGGAAGTAAAGGGTTTATTAAATTCTTTAGGTAAGTAAATATTTATTTTGAGTTTCTATTGATTTCAACATGCTAGAAACTGAAACATTTTCTGGACTTAGAAACAGGGAAAGGCTGGGGAATTCCCATCCTCTTCCCTCAGCTTTTATTCAGATAGTCAGGTGAGCCAAGACATGCTAGAATTTCAACATGAAATGTAAATTTAGGGTTTTGTTATCAGGAAGCAATCCTTAAACATTCTTCCTGAAATCTGAGAATCTGCAGATGCTGTTTCACACATAAAGGCATGGAGGCCCTGAGAAAAGACATACCCAGTGCAAAGGTTTATGGAATTCGAGGAGATTTGAAAAAATAGAATCAATTAAAAGGCAAAAAATAAAAAATACACATTTCCCAAATCTGTACATTTTCCTAATCAAAAAAAAAAAAAACATATGAGAGAACTTTTAAGGAAAGGAGTATTACTAATTCTGTAGTCAGATTTAAATTAAAATTAAAAGATTTAAAAGAAAATCATTCTACCTTAAATCAACTTATATGTAAACAAAGCGAGTTTTCAATTTAAAACCAGGCCAAAAGTATGCAGTTGGGTAATTTGTGATTCCACATGAACAGCTGAACTGAAAGCTGGCCTCTGTCCTTGTGCAGCTTATAAAGATGATATGACTACAAATAACAAAACTGTCTGGAGGTGGTAGTACATTCCTGTAGTCCCGGAGTTCAAGGCTATACATCCTTAGCTATATAGAGAGCCTGTGCTAAACTGTGTAAGATGAGAGCCTGTCCCAACCCTTCAAACAGAAGAGTAAAACCCTTTGAATTATCTAATAATCTGTTACATGGAAACAAGATTGAAGTTTGTTTGTTTGTTTGTTTTTTCTAATTTTAAAATTTTATTATTGCATTTGAGAAAGAGAGCGAGCGAGTGAGCAAGCGAGAGAGAGAGAGAGAGAGAGAGAGAGAGAGAGAGAGAGTTAGTTTTGTGTATGTGAGTGCTGCCATGAACCACGGATGACAAAGGACACGTTTACCAAATCTCCTACAAGTGTTTCTCTGTGTCCTGGAAAAGAAATCCAGGCCCCAAAACTTGCTTAGGAAGTAAGTACCTTTACCATTGAACTATCTCCTGGCCCTGTTTGTTTGTTTGCTTGTTTGTTTTTTTAATTAGGTATTTTCTTCATTTACATTTCCAATGCTATCCTAAAAGTCCCCCATACCCCCCCCACTCCCCTACCCACCCACTCCCACTTCTTGGCCCTGGCGTTCCCCTGTACTGAGGCATATAAAGTTTGCAATACCAAGGGGCCTCTCTTCCCAGTGATGGCCGGCTAGGCCATCTTCTCATACATATGCAGCTAGATTCCACCTCACACCAGTCAGAATGGCTAAGACCCAAAAATTCAGGTGACAGTAGATGCTGTTGAGGATGTGGAGAAAGAGGAACACTCCTCCATTGTTGGTGGGATTGCAAGCTTGTACAACCACTCTGGAAATCAGTCTGGCGGTTCCTCAGAAAATTGGACATAGTACTACCGGAGGATCCCTGTTTGTTTTTAAGACATGATTTCATGTAACCCATAATGGGTTGAACAGATTCACATTCCTCCAACCAATACTGAAATTGCAAACATGAAACACCATATCTGGATGAAGTTGCTGTTTTAAACTCTAAAATACACACAAAGAAAGTTATAATACATTTTAAACATGAGAAAGAAGTTCTAAACATATATAACATTCAATTGTCACCGTATATTACACAATGTTCGTATCATAGACAATAGCAAATCTTGGTTTGTTATTCTGCACACAGATATTCACATTTTTCTACCTTGATCTCTTTGAGAAGACATGATGGGCTCTGACAAACATGCTTCAGAGTATGATTTATTTAAGGTCATGCTAACATCAAGGAATGAAAGATAGTCAACAACACATAAAAACATTGTAGGGGTTCAGAGAGAGCTGTCAAGATAACTCAGAGGATAAAGGCATTTGAGGTACAAATCTGACAACCTGAGTTCAATACCCAAACCCTACTGAAGGTGGATGGGTAGAACCAACTCCATAAAGTTGTCCTCTGACTTCCACAGCACATTATATATGTGTTCAGAGGCATATAAATAAACATACATCTATTAAAATGGAAAATAATGTTTTAAAAATATTTCAGAAAAAAAAAAGAGTTCAGAAATGCCACTTACAATTAGGGTGGATTTGGGAGATCTATACATGAAAATGGAATGCAGACAAATTAGGTCAGGGAGCTTCCAAGGAGATGGGCTTAAAACCATCCTTGCAAAGTAGTGTGGGCTGTGCTCTCTGATGGGTAATGATCACACTGAAGAGAGCATATGTTAAGCAACGTTATGTAATTTCTATATAAAGCATATGGAGAAATTAGCTTAGACCATTATTATGTGTAACATGAAAAAGTCAACATTCACCAAGTTTCAATCATATTATTATCTTATGATTTTTGTGTTAATTATGCACCATTCATGATTTATTAATTGAAAATTTTTGTGAGAATATTGTGTTTGTATGTGTGTGTGGGTATGAATGTTTGTACATGTTTATGTGTGTGTGTGTGTCTGTTTTACAAGAGTGAGGGGAAGTTCCATGTTATAGTTTCTAGCTTTACAGGGGTTTTGAATGTTAGAACTCAAGTCCTTATGCTAATGTGTGTGGAAGTTTACTCAACAAGTCATTCCCCAAAGCCCTCAGTATTTTTCTTTTTTTTTAAATTTTTTTTTATTAGGTATTTTCCTCATTTACATTTCCAATGCTATTCCAAAAGTCCCCCATACCCTCCCCCCCCCCCACACTCCCCTACCCACCCACTCCCACTTCTTGGCCCTGGCATTCCCCTGTACTGAGGCATATAAAGTTTGCATGACCAATGGGCCTCTCTTTCCACTGATGACCGGCTAGGCCATCTTCTGATACATATGCAGCTAGAGACAAGAGCTGCAGGGGGTACTGGTTAGTTCATATTGTTGTTCCACCTATAGGGTTGCAGATCCCTTTAGCTCCTTGGATACTTTCTCTAGCTCCTCCATTGGGGGCCCTGTGATCCATCCAATAGCTGACTGTGAGCATCCACTTTTGTGTTTGCTAGGCCCCGGCCTAGTCTCACAAGAGACAGCTATATCAGGGTCCTTTCAGCAAAATCTTGCTAGTATATGCAATGGTGTCTGGTTTGGCGGCTGATTATGGGATGGATACCCCGGTATGACAGTCTCTAGATGGTCCATCCTTTCGCCTCAGCTCCAAACTTTGTCTCTGTAACTCCTTCCATGGATGTTTTGTTCCTAATTCTAAGAAGGGGCAAAGTACACTTTGGTCTTCGTTCTTCTTGAGTTTCATGTGCTTTGAATCTTGTATCTTGGGTATTCTAAGTTTCTGGGCTAATATTCACTTATCAGTAAGTACATATCATGTGAGTTCTTTTTCTAACAGTGATAGACAGCATTGAGGTTGCCTCATCCTAAGCTCCACTGTCTATAAGTTTGATAAAGACTTCTGAGGTTTTTTTCTAATAAACATGGCAATTATTTTGTAACTTAAAAAATGTTTACCTCAATATCTTGAAAGATGAAGTTTCTTATTCCTCATGGATCATGGAATAGGGAATGGACTGAAAGTTTTCTGCTCTTTGAATTCTGAAGTAGAATCTTAATCAAGGTGATTGTATGTGGAGTGTGGCCTTATGCTGATAAAAGTGCGGTTCTCATAAGTGGGACTGATGCCTTTATAAGAGAGACCTCAGAGAGTTCCCTGATCCCTTCCATCAGACAAGCACACAGCAAGGCAATGGTGTCTATAAAATCAGTGAGCAGAGTCTCACAAAAATCAAGATCTTCTGCCACCTTGATCACAGACTTCCTAGCCTCCAGAACCATGAGAGAGAAACTTCTATTGATTATACATACACTCCTTAGTAGTTGGTGATAGCATTGGAAATAGAGTGAATAGCACATCTGTGGAACTGATGTTTGAAATCACAGAGACACACTGACTGTTTTTGAAGTCTGGGTGGCATAATTGGAACTGCATATTGGAACGAAATTTTCTGGGAATATATGTAGAATGAACAATAGTCTCCAGAGTGAGAAATGGGAGAGTGGTGGTTAACTTAGCATAATGAATTAGAAAGGGATGTTGAGAAATGCTATGAATTAGATGCAGGAAAAGAGAGGCAGCAGGATCTCAATGGTGACTTAAGTCAATAGCTGAAATGAGAGTGTTACTAGCATACCTACACAATAGCTTTAAACTATGTAACTTGTTTAAAAACACAAAGGAATGACATCATGAAGGTGGACTTTGAGGTCATGAAATAAAAGAGGACTTTACTAAAGTTAGCCAGTTTTATCATGATGAAGACATTAGTTGATGCAGAAGTCCTGTATCCCCATCTTTCTGCATGAAACTTCAGAATTAGCCATGTTCCAGAGATGCCTAGACATTCAATCCCAGGATTCTTGTCATCACTGACTGTGCCAAACTCTAAGAACTATGTGGTGTCCTGCCAAATTTCAATTATTTTAGAATATTGTGTAGACTATTCAATTATTTTAGAACAGCCATTGTTCTGATTAATATCTTCCAATGATACAAAACTTTGCCTGTTTGTTCTTCACCATCTTTCATGAATGAGGGAGGCCAACCTTTTTAAATGTGTGAGCCCAAGGTAATCACTGTTTTCTATTGTCACGTTGTAAACTCAATCAAGAATGGAGTTTCTCATATATAAAAGGAGTTTAAATGGAGTCACCCTGTAATAGGGGACAATGCTTTTCCCAGACACCATAGATCATCTAATGAACGCCATCTCTTATAAAGGCATCAGTTCTAAGTATGGATTACCTCTTTGTGAGTGTTGGTCAGTGGGTGTTGGCTCTTCCAGAAATTGATGGCAAGACCCATATTGCTGCAGACACCACATACTTAAGTGATGGGACATGGGGCAATTAGCCTGGCACTAACCTAGTTGCTTTGTTTCTAATTGGCTAGAATTCATTGTGCCAGAAAGTTCTATTTTGCTACAGAAAGAGAAAAGTATTTAGCAATCTTACTCAGCTTTGAACCCTGTGAACTGTACCATGGGTTAGCCTGCAAGATATGCCATTGGTAAAATAGTTTTATGGGCACAACCAAACACGTTCTGGGTTAGATTTAAAGTCTGCTTCTTAAGACAGAACTCATGCCTGGCTGATGCAATAGTGCTGCTCTGGTGGCCTGTCTGGCCATGCACTGGAGGGCAACAATCGACCTGTTATTATCTCATGGAGACTCTCTGGCCTGGAGCTCCCAAAACGTCTCCACCCAGCTTGCTAAGTTTCCACTGGTGGGTTGCTACCACACCAGCCCCATGCTTCAAATCCTTCACGGCCTTTGTGGTGCACCTCAGGCAAATCCACGCTTTGCTGCTTGCTGTACCTTTCTCTCTTGAACCTGGAAGAGCCACGGAGTGAAGGAAATCACAACACAAACTTAGTTCAGAAATGATGGTAACTCAATCGCTTGGTGCAGCAACTAAAATCCTAATCTTGTAAGCCTTGTTAAATCTAAATCCTCCAGTGGTGAATCCTGATGAATCAGCCATTGAAACCGGGAGACACTCGTAGCTACATCTTGTCCTCATGCTATCCCTGTCCAAAAAGACCTAACTCTCTCCTGCTTCCTCTCTTCACCTACCCAAACCAGAAGTCCCTCCTATTCACCCAGTGATTGGCTCCTTTATTCGTTAGGGAATTGGTTCACAAGACAAACCCGAGTACTGACTCACTCCTTGTCCACAACCCCTCCCAGGAGAGCGGGGTTATCATCAAAATATAAACAGCACCAGGCTCATCCACAACACAATAGTAATTTTTCTATTGCTAGGATAAAGCATTTTGACCCAGACAATTTATAAAAATAAGGACCTGTATATATATCTTATGATGCCAGAGGGTTAAAAGTCCATTAGGGCAGAGGAGTACTGTGGCAAACAGCAGGCATAGCGGCATGACGCGGTTGCTGAGAGCTCACATCTTGATCTTTAAACACGAAGCAGAGAGAGGAAACTAGAAATGTTGTGACTCTTATACCCTCAAAGCCCACAACCAGTGACATACTTCCTCCAACAAGGTTATACCTCAAAAACCTACCTGATACCACCACGAACTGGGGCCAGTTATACATGAGCTTATGGGGGGAGGATTTCTCATTCAAATCACTATGACGGACTGTCATAGACCCTAGGAAAAGAATTTAACACTATTATTCTTCTGGATGGACATAGAAATAAACTGCCCCCTAAGATCTTATCTTTACATATGTAGATTAGAACATTTCTTAACCTTCATCAGAGAAGCTCCTCTTTCTCCTCCTTCTTCTTCCTCCTCCTCTTCCTCCTCCTCCTTTTCTTCTTCTATATTGATTAACACAGGGACCCATAACTGGCACAGATGCAGAGAGTAAGAAAGAGTGGAGTGCTCAGCTCTAAATGACAAATCTAAATCACTCACCTCCCCAAGGATCAGAGATGATTGTGGAAGAGGCAATGGAAAGAATGTAAAAGCCAGAAATAGTGAACATCTACAGTGAATTGCATTTGCACATTGGACATGAGAGGGCCCTGGCACACATGAACTCAGAACCTATAGACTGCATAAGACCCACTCTAGATCAAGCTGCCTAAAATTCAGCATGGGTGGAGGAGAGGCTTCTGAAGTCTCACTCCAGTGCAGAAGGTGGCAATTGGTTGCTGCTGGGGGAAGAAAGGTAAGGTTTTATTTCTGTTTTTCTTTCTTTGGTCAAATTTTATTTTATTTTTATTAAATTTATTTATTTATTTATTTATTTATTTATTCACTTTACATCCCAATATCAGCCCCCTCTCATCCCAGTACCCCTCATGCAAATCCTCTCCACATTCTTCCCTCCTTTGAGAAAGGGGAGTTCCCCTCTAGGTATTGCCCACCCCCAGCCCTTACTCTGCCTCCTGCACATCAAGTCTCTGCAGGGCTAGGTGCATCCTCTCTCACCAAGGCCAGATAAGGCAGCCCAGTTAGGGAAACAGGATCCACAGGCAGGCAGACAAGGCAGGCAGGCAGGCAGGCAGGCAGGCAGGCAGGCAGGCAGGCAGGCAGGCAGGCAGGCAGGCAACTGAGTTAGAGACAGCCCTCTCTTCTGCTGGAGGACCTGCATAAAGACCAAGCTACACATCTGCTACATACGTGCAGGGACCTAGGTAGGTCCAGCTTATGCTTGCTCTTCGGTTGGTGATTCAGTCTCTGGGAGCCCCCAAGGGTCCAGGTTAGTTGACTCTGTTGGTTTTCCTGTGGAGTCCCTGTTCTCTTCAGGTCCCTCAATCCTTCCCCCAACTCTTCCACAAGGCTCCCCAAGCTCCATCTAATGTTTGGATATGAGTCTCTGCATCTCATTCGTTCCATTGGCTGCTGGGTGGAGCCTCTCAGAGGAAAGTTATTCTAGGCTCCTGTCTGCAAGCACAATAGAGTATCATTAATTGTGTCAAAGATTTATTCTTGCCCATGGGATCGTATTGATTTGGGGTAGTCATTTGTTGGCCATTCCCTCAATCTCTGTGACATATTTGTCCCTGCACATCTGGTAAGCAGGACACATTTTGGGTTGAAGGTTTTATGGGTGGGTTGCTGTCCTTATCCCTTTACTGGGAGTTCTTCCTGGACACAGGAAGTGGCAAAGTCCTCACTGTTAGAAGTCTCAGCTACAGTAGTCCCCATAGACCCTCTGGGGCTTTCCCCATCCCAGGTCTCTGACAAGTCCTAGAGACTCCTTCCCCCTACCATCAAGTATGGAAAACCTGGAAGGCTAGCCATGTTCTTGTATCAGTAAGCACACTCATTTGGACCTGGTATATCTATATCTATATCTATATCTATATCTATATCTATATCTATATATCTAGAGAGAAGAGGTGTGAGAATGGGGGTTGGATTTGTGTGTTTGAATAAAACACATTATAGACCTGTATGAAATTCTCAAATGAAACAAAAAAAGGATGGCTGGAGAAATGGCTTAGTAGTTAGGAACACTTGTTCTTTCACTTCTGAAAGATTTGGATTTGTTTCTCAATATCCTTGTGGTGGCTCATAACCCCTTGAAACTCCAATTCCACGGAGAAATCTGACACCATCTTCTGACCTTCCTGGATTTACCTGACCAGGCATGGACTTGGTACAGATACACACATAGAGGCAAAACACCCATACAAATAAAATAAGACAAATCTAATTAAAATAAAACCCTCAGGCTTTTCTTAGACTGTTTTGTCCCTATAGCAGCCAGAAGTATAAATCCTCAAGAAATTGTTGATGTGATAGCTGTCTTCTAGAACAGCATAGTATTTACTGTACTAATGGGAATGTTGGTGTGCTAGTATAATACCTTTAATTTAAAAATACACCAATTAAGAACTTGACCAGTGTGTTTAGTATGGACTCAACTGGTTGGTTCAGTAATTTCCCTTTTAGAGATGAGTTGGCCTCTGAGCAATGTCAACAATTGCTGCAAACCCATGCTCATGCAATTCTGTACTTCTGCCTGCCAATCTTGCATAACCCTGTTCCCCAATGCCGTGTTCCATAATATATTCACAGGCAGCTGGCTGACATCACGACTTGCGTCTGAATATTTTTTTTTCCCACTGAGATACAGTAGAAGAACCTTCTGATTTTCAGAGATCACTCTAATTTTAATTATGGCTTCATTACATTTTCCTCAATGGGCAGTGAGTTTTGTCCTCTTTGCCCAGGCTGTGGGGTCAATGGACACTTTTATTGCTGCTGTGTATGAACATGCTGTTATACTGCCAAACAAAACTGAAAGTCTTGTTTCCACTGAAGAGGCTTTGCTCCTGATAAACAAGAACATAGACATTTTGGAGAGTGCAATCAAGCTGGCAGCCAGACAGGTAACACACATTTTGTTCATGTCTGAGATGGGATATTGATTTGCAGCTAGACAAGAATGTAGGTATTTAAAAATGATGAGGAAACTTTTCTTTCCATGTCTGTTTTGAGCAGGGTGCACATATCATTGTGACGCCAGAAGACGGAATCTATGGTTGGATCTTCACCAGGGAGACCATTTACCCCTACCTAGAGGATATACCAGACCCTGAAGTGAACTGGATTCCCTGTAGAGACCCTAGGAGGTAACATCATGCCAAAGAGTAAATGACTCTGTCAACAAAGAGTTAACGATGAGCTAGAGCAGTAATGTCACCAGCCTTGACTTGTTATTTTTTCTGATGACTAGACAGTCGGTGGCACTGGCCTAATGCTTCATAGTGTCTGCTACTCAATGTGCCTTCATGTGGCAAATATCTTTGGATAAGAATACTTGATTCATTACGACAACAGTTCTCTTTAAAATCTAGCATGTGAACTGTTTCCCACAAGTATGTTTAACTAAGTTTCAGCCAAGTGAGAATGTTACTTCTGGAACTTGTGATCTCAAGCACAAGTCAGTGGGTTCGCCCAGGAGCCTTCATAGGAAGAGTAAAATGATTAAGGGGCCTGTGTGCCTTTTCCTTTTCCTTTTCCTTTTTCTTTTTTCTTTTCCTTTTTCAGTCATTGTTTCTAAGGTCCAGAGACACACTAAAGCAACTACCTATAACTGGCTGTAAAGACATGGATACAGACAGATGGACAGACAGAGCGATAGAGACAGAGAGACACAGAGACAGAGAGATAGAGATAGACAGAGACAGGCAGGCAGGGGCGGGAGGGAGAAAGGGAAGAGAGCGAGAAGGGGGTGAGTATCACGGCTGAAGGAAGTCCAACTGGAAACTGCTGAAAAATCTAAGGACAGCTTTTAGATAATATAAATATACCACCTGAGAGTCTACAAGAAGACACTGGTTAGGCTTGTGAGTGGATCCATAGGGCAGAGCACTGGGAAAACTGAACGGCTCCCAAGCTAACCCTTCCAGAGCCTGTGTTGCTAACACCGTGCCGCCGTCACCTTGGTTCCACAGTACTCAGTAAGGGGCATGGGAGTTGCAGGGGGCTTGGACAGGAAGCTTCCTTTCTGAGTCCACATCTTCCTACCTCCCAGCTGAGTGGATGGGTACACAGCACAAATGTTTCTCTGTCTATAATATGAGTGCAATGAAATCCCATCTCTATTTTCTTTATAGAATAGACAAGAATGTCAAATAAAATGGTGTGTGTGACCCTTTACCCTGCAGTGTTCTCTTTAACATCTCAGGTCACAACGACTTCTTTTTGGTAGAAATAGAAGAAACCATGTGTAAACTACTACAAACTTTTCCTTATAGAGATTTTAGAAATTATTAATAACTGTGGTTTGAGCATAAGTTCCTTAAAATATATATTTAACCAAGAAATTATGTTTATTAATTTAAATGAAGATGATCTAGATTATTTTTGGTGTAGCATAGTTCACAGGTGATTTTTTTTTTAAGTAGGGAAATTTTAAAACTGCTTTCAGTTGCTAACTTTATATCTGCATGTACCTGTTCAGACTCATCTCTATTGCCTTCAAGGCAGTGGTTCTCAATCCATGGGTTGTGACCCCCTTGGGTCAAACACTTTAACAGGGGTCATGTAAGACCATTGGAAAACACACATATTTACATTATGATTTATAACAGCAGCAAAGTTATAGTTAAGAAGTAGCAACAAAAATAATTTTATGGTTGAGGGTCACCACAACATGAGGAACTGTATTAAAGGGCCGCAGTGTTAGGAAGGCTGAGAACCCCTGCTCTGAGGACGAGCCTTTAGACATAATTCTGACCCCCTGAAGCCAGCTGGAAAGAAAGCCCAAAGCTCCCATACCTGAGCTCTGCTATTTGAGTCAAGCCTCACCTCGAGACCTCTACCTTTGGGAACATATTTTCCAAATGTCACATGATCTGTGTGTACAGGAAGCGCAGGAGAGTGACTCAGTGCCTTCTTCCTGAAAGCTTTTCCCAGCACAGGAGGCAGCCATTACTTGCTGTCCTTCTATTGCTTGCACTAACACATACCTCACTCTATGAGGTCACTCGAGCTGACACTCCTAAGAGACGGTGCCCGTAAATCCGGTAGTTATGCTTGCTTGAATTCAGTTAAGTCGGGAAGGTTTAAGTGGCTTATGAAATTCTAAAACTGAATTGTTCCAATGATAAACATTCAGCTCTGTAGAACAAAAAGGAGGAAATCAACTGGGTATCAGGGCTTATGACTAATCCTAGCACTCAGGAAAAATGTGGGAGAAATTGCTTCTCGACCTCAAAGGCAGCCTGGGCTACACAGTGAGATTCTACTTAAAACAAAGCAAAACAACAACCTGGAACTGTTAGGGAGGTAGCTCAATGGATAGGACACTTGCCAATTAAATGCGATTTCTGGAGTTCAGATTCCCAGAACCCACACAAAAGTCAGGCCGGCATAGAGGCCATCTGTAGTCTAGTACTTTGGAGGGAGAGATGGGGGATTCTCAGGGAAACTTAGCTAGTCACACTAGCAGGAATTGGCAAACTGTTTTGTGAAAGACCCTGTCTTGATAAACAGACAGAAAATGAATAGGCAGGACGCATCAATTTCCAGCTTCCACCTGGATACCCACACACAACTGCTCATGCGTGTGCACTTATACACATATGAACACACACACACACACACGCACACGCCATCTCTGTCCCGCTTGTCTTCTCATAATTACAGAAACCCGTAGATATGTTAGCTATTCTTTGTGAGTTTGTTGAATTCCAGTTGTATCTGGTATGCTGGGTGTATCCAATTTGCTTACAATAGCAAGGGTCACTATTTGTATGTTACCTATGAGGAGAAAAAAAGGGAGGAAGGCTGTGTAATTAGTAATTAGAGGACTTGGAATTATAGCCATTTGATGGCTGGGGAGAGGCCTCAGTCCATAAAGTGCTTGCCTTGAAAGTGTGGAGCCCTGAGTTTGATCCTCAGAACCCGTGTAAAAAACTGGGACAGACGCACACATGAAATCCTGGCAGCGGCAAGTTGGGAGGCAGAGACATTTTAATCCCTCGTGTTTGCTGCCAGCCAGTCCAGCTTTGCTTGGTGAAGTCCAGGGCCAGTGAGAGATGCTGTGTGAGAGGCAGGCAGCAGGAATGGAGAAAGGAACTAAGAAATGACACTCGGGCTTGTCATCTGATCTCACACACGTACGCCTACACACCCACACCCACAAGTGCACCCATGAGCATACTCATACATACCCATCACACAGTCATTTGCATTAAGCCATGGTAACTGAATAGACTTGTTGCCACTAGACTACATGATACTGAAAATTATAATAACTAGCAAATATATTTATTCATGAAGAGTAGTCTGCTTTCTAATATTTGCTACCTGATTTTTTTTTTTTTGCAAATCTTCCTCCTTATAATATTGGCCTTTGATCTGTCTTGTTGAGTAAATTTTTATTCATAACATCACACGAGAGATGTTCAAATATTTGAAGCCACATGTTGCCTCACTACACTCCTTTCGTAGTCTGTGATAAAAATAAAGACCATTTCATGAAAATAGAAAGGAGGCTGCATATCACATTTTTTTTTTTTGGATGTACTTTTGCTTACGTTCCCACTGCACACGCTCCCCATAGAGGGTGGCCTGCAGAGGACCAACTGTTTTCTGCCACTTGCTACTTTGTTTTTGACCACGGTTTATAGCCACAAATGTGTAATATTCTAGGTGCAGTGGTAGGCAAGGCCTTTCTCATAGAGGAGTTTGCTAACTTTCAAGTCCTTGCATAGCGTCTCACCCCATTTTAAGATACAGTATTATTTCCTCTTCAGTCTTCTCTAGGCTTTCATCCTGGACTCTGGCACAATAGAAGACACTAGCAACCATAAAGACAAACACTATGTTCTACTCCTGTTTGAGGTAGAGCCTCTCCGCACCCTGGAACCTGTCACACAAGGCAGGCCAGCAGACCCCAAGTCTCTGGGTTCTGACTCCCATCTCCTTATGGCTGAGATCATAGGTGCATGGTGCTGGGCCTGCCATTTACGTGGGTTCTGGGATCTGAACTCAGGTTCTCACACTTACAAGGCAAGCACTTCACTGAGCCATCTCCCCGGTCTGCTTGTGAGTTCTAAAATCTTTCCTGCCGATTCTTGAACTAGAGCTTTTGCGTTATAGGAAATATATGACATCACTGTGATATTTAGGAGGTCGCTGTCATGACATCCACTTGAAGTAACATCTGTTGGATTAGGTTTGGCTACACACCAGTACAGGAGAGACTGAGCTGCCTTGCCAAGGAGAACTCTATCTATATTGTGGCAAATATTGGGGACAAGAAGCCATGCAATGCTACTGATCCTCATTGTCCCCCGGATGGCCGTTACCAATATAATACCAATGTGGTCTTCGATTCTAAGGGTAGGCTAACAGCCCGCTACCATAAGGTAAGAATTACCCATGCCTTCATTAAACTTGTTTTTTTTCCTGTTGTCTGTGATGTAAATATATATATATATATATATATATATATATATATATATATTTGTTTGTTAAATACTGATGATATAACTATTGCAGAAATTTTCATAACTATTACCATTTCTAATTGAAAAGGCAATTTCCTTTATTTGTACACCAGTTAAGGATTCTCTGTGTGAATTAATCATAAAGTAGAATGTAGTAAAATGTTAAAGAAGATGTGAGAATAGCCTTACAAAGATCCTTTGGGAAAGGGAGAAATGATGTTCCATCTTTGAGTTAATATCAGAGGATCTGGGGGTACACAATATGTTATTATTTAATACTATGTTGCCACTTACCTCAACATGATGCTTTGATTGCTATGAAACAAAATCCCAACAGAAACTGACTCTTTAAAACAGAGGGAAATATCCATGTGTGTGTGTGTAGCTGAGTATACTTATCCCATAGGAAGTAGTTTCCATTCCTGGAGCAGCCAGACCATTTCTCAGAGACACTATTCCCCTCTCTAGGTCTGATTAGCAGCTTTTGCTCAGGGTAACTGTCTGTTTAGAAGTCACTTGGCTACAGCTGCACAGCACAAAGTTCTTATATTTATGAACAAAGTCCACAGAGAGATGTGTTTCTGTTACTTGGGAACCCTGAAATGGCCTCCTTACTCCTTCATCCTATTGAGGTCACATGACTGTCTTGAATGACCCGTTCCCTGTTCTGTGTAGGATGCACTACCACAAAGAGGGTGAGTGGAGGAGCCAGATAGCCTCAGGAACACTAGGTTGGGGGTGGCTGATGCCAGGCCGCTCCAGCGCACACATCAGACTGAGTAGAAACCAGGCCAAGTCAATGTTCTGCTCCTGCCTGGGTGAAGCAGGAGAGACCATACAAAGCAAGGCACACTCAGCTGCCTGAGGAGAATAATGATGTTGCGACTAATACTGAGGACAAACTGCTGTTAAACTTCAGGAATCTTCAGTATCCCTGTCTTAGGGTTTTATTGCTATGAAAAGACACCATGGCCACAGCAACTCCCTTAAAGGAAAGCATTTAGTTGGACTGGCATACAGTTCAGAGGTTCAGGCCATTCTTGTTGTGGTGGGAAGCATGGCAGCGTGCAGGCAGACATTGCTGGAGAAGGACCTGAGAGTTCCACATCTGGATCAGTGGGCTACAGGAAGAGACAGTGAGGCAATGGGCCTGGCTTCAGCATCTGAGACCATAAAACCTGCTCCAGTGACACAATTTCTCTTCCTAATTGTCACTCTTCCTACACAATTTCTCTTCCTAATTGTCACTCTTCCTAATTGTGTCCTATCTTATGAGCCTGTGGGGGCCATTTACATTCAAATCACCACAGCCCCCTCATGGCTGTCATCAATATAATACATACACTGTAGAGTTAACATTCAGGCTGAAAAAAATAAGATAACTCACAGCTTAGTGTTAGCAAGACTTAGCAATTCCATAGTAGAAATTAATTTTAAGTCAACTTCATTTAATTTATATAAAGGCCACAGCAGACATGATAAAGTTTGTCAACACATGCTAGACCTCACACAGGGAGTACTGTTGATACTTAAAGAACACTGTGGAAACAGTTTCAAAATTATAGGACTCAAGAGTTCATCCCGTCTGTGGGCTTGAAAGACGACTCAGTAGTCAAAAGCATATACTGCACTTACAGTGGATGTTACTTCAATTCCAAAGGCCATATTGGGCACCGACAACTGCTTATAATAATTGTAAATCCAGAGGATCTGAAAGCCTCTTCTGGCCATTGGACCCCACACTCACATGCATGTACTTACACATTGACTCTTAGATATAACCAAAAATAATGTAAATGATTTTTCATTCTGCAGGGTTTTTTTTTTTTTTGTGTGTGTGTGTGTGTGTTTTTTCTGCAGGGGTTTGTTTGTTTGTTTGTGGTTTTTCCAGACAGGGTTTCTCTGTGTAGCCCTGGTTGTCCTTGAACTCACTCTATAGACCAGTCTGGCCTAGAACTCAGAAATCCCCCTGCCTCTGCCTCTCAAGTGCTGGGATTAAAGGCATGAGCCACCACTGCCTGGCTCATTCTGCAGTTTTAAAGATTGAAATATTCACATCTTAGATGTCATTTGAGTTCATTTGTTCATTGATGCTTAAGCATAATATGTTTGATTAATGTCACAGCGAGGAAACTCATAGATAGCTTATGTAACAGGCATGGCATTTGCAAATCTTCATGGAACTATATGCACTTCAATATACACGGAAGAAAAGATTGAGGGTACTGACCATATCTACTGGTATTCGTTCCATACTAATTTCCCGCGTTTCTGCTTGTCTTTGACAGTACAATCTTTTTGAACCAGAGATTCAGTTTGATTTCCCCAAAGATTCAGAGCTGGTGACCTTTGACACCCCGTTTGGGAAGTTTGGCGTCTTCACTTGCTTTGACATTTTCTCTTATGACCCAGCTGTGGTGGTTGTGAAGGACGCCCAGGTCGACAGTGTTCTCTTACCCACGGCGTGGTACAACACCCTGCCCCTGCTTTCAGCAGTTCCATTCCATTCAGCGTGGGCCAGAGCCATGGGGGTCAACGTGCTTGCTGCAAACACCCACAACACCGGAATGCACATGACAGGTAACTTGGCCAGCCATCTGTCAGGTGGCAAGGGCTCTCTTGGGAAAGACCTCCCCACTGATTATCAACTTTTCCTTAGTGACTCTATGACTAACTCCATTCTCATAAAATTATTAACACTATGGGTTTCTGTTTTGATTTAGTTTATTTACTTATGGGTTTACTTTCTGAGGACAGGCAATCGATTGCTTTGTTTTTGAGACTAGATCTTGGCATATAGCCCAGAAAGGCCTCAAATTTATGATCCTTCTGCCTTAGCCTCCCAAGTGCTGCAATTACAGCCATTCCCTGCCATGCCTGGCAAGTAGGAAAAGAAGCAAATCTAATCTCTGTGCTTCATGAGGAAAACTGAAGTTATAACGAGGTCAGGGATCAGGTAATGGGGGGAAAAAGTGGTGGTGGTGACTGGGGAGGTGACTCAGCCATTAAAGGCTAGGTTTATAACCAAGGATACAAAGAAAAGAAGAAGAAAGAAAAAGTCAATGCTAGGAACATTCCAGTCAACATCTATTGGTAGTATTGAAATGAAATCTTTTAGTGTGATGACAGAATTACTAAGCTTAATTGGTTTTAGAGTTTACTCTTGTAGTATCATTGGAGAGCAGAAAGTATTCTTCATATTTGGGAGAATTTTTGATTTTCTTGTTCAATTGGCTTAAAAGGGGAATTATTTAAACAAAACAAAACAAAACCTTCAAATGATCATTTCAGTACTTTAAGCAGAAAGCACAGTAAACTGAATTAACATCTTTTAAAAAGTCATTGTGCTTTAATAACATTATGTCTAACTGTATTTAATTTCCCATGAGAATGCTCTCTTTTGTCACCATAAAAAGTTTAGAAGCAACATTTGCCATCTGTTATCCCTCTTGGCCACAGGGAGTGGAATCTACAGCCCAGAAGCCGTCCGAGTGTACCACTACGACATGGAGACAGAGAGTGGCCAACTGCTGCTTTCAGAGCTGAGGTCTCGGCCCCGCCAGCATGCTACCCCTGCAGAGGTTAACTGGAGCGCTTATGCCAGGACTGTGAAGCCGTTCTCATCGGGGCAGGCAGACTTCCCAGGAAAGATTTATTTTGATGAATTCAGCTTCACCAAGCTTACGGGAAGTGCTGGCAATTACACAGTTTGCCAAAAAGACCTGTGCTGTCATCTGACTTACAAGATGTCTGAGAGCCGAATGGACGAGGTGTATGTCCTGGGTGCCTTTGACGGACTCCATACAGTGGAAGGCCAGTATTACCTACAGGTAGAATGCTTGGATACCTTATAGCTATGTTTTCTTCTAAGTCACTGCTCTTTATAGCTGTGAAGAAAGACCAAGACTAAAAGTAACTTAGGGAGGGAAGGGTTTACAATTCATCACTAAGTCTGGGCAGGAACTGAAGGCAAGCACTAACAGAGCCCATGGAGCAGTGTTGCTTACTGCCTTGTTCCTCATGGTTTAGTCTGTTTCTTTTATACATCTTGAGACCACTGCCCAAGGGTGGCACCACCCATAGTGGGCTGAGCCCTTCCACATAAATAATTATTAATCAAGAAAATGCTCCCACAGACTTGCCTACAATCTGATGGAATTCTTCAATTGAGGTTCCACCTCCAGATGACCCTAGCTGTGTCAAATTGACAAATAAAATATAAAATAATCAGCACAGGTATCCTAGTTTTTCCTTAAACATTGAATTAAATTCAGCTAATTGGTATAATGTTGCATTTATCATGGATTTGTTTGCAGCCCCAGAACATTTAACTTGTTTCATTTTAGCCAGAACAAATTCTTTTTCTTGGCTACAAGGTGAAAAGCATGAAGCAGATTGACAAGGTTCTCTGCAGGCAAGTTCAAGTTAACTCACTGCAACTTTGATGCATCCTCTTGTGACTTTGGAGACCTGTTTTGAGGGCTTCTCTGCTGGGGGCTAGATTAATTTGTGACCCAGTATAGCACATGGATGCATAAGTGAATTTAAAGAAATTTAACTAAAGCAAACGCCTTACAAAACGATCTAAATCAGAAGTATGCAGAAGTTTGACCTTTAAAATTCTATTGATTTTTCCTTCATTAAAAGTGTAATTGCCAGGTTTCGGTGTCACATGCCTTTAATCTCAATGCTTAGGACGCAAAGGCAAGTAGGTCTCTGAGACTGAGGCCAACCAGGTCTACAGAGTGAGTTTCCAGGGCAGAGAAACCCTGTCTCAAAAATAAACAAACAACAAAAAGAGTAATAATCTTGCCCCATTAAATCTGACTTAGTATTTAACAAGTTGCGACTGCTTAAATGGAAACTGTTCTTTGAAACTGAGCTATGCCTACTTTTTGTCCCCTCCTTTTACATAGATATGTACACTGCTGAAGTGTCAAACCACCAACTCTAGAACTTGTGGGGAACCCGTGGGGTCAGCTTTTACAAAGTTTGAAGAATTCTCTCTCAGTGGCACCTTTCGGACAAAATATGTTTTCCCACAGATTGTCCTAAGTGGGAGTCAACTTGCCCTGGAAAGATATTATGAGGTAAGAGGCCTTCAAGGGGATACATTTCTTTTGAATACATGAAGTAGACCAGCGTAATAAGGATCTGGTCTTTGAAATAAAGGGCTGGGCGACGGTGGCTGATGCCTTTATTCCAAGGTTTGGGAGGCAGAGGCAGGTAGATCTCTATGAGTTCAAGGTCAGCCTGGTCTACAGAGTTCTAGGACAGTCAGCTCTACATGGGAAAATCCTGTCTTAAACAAACAAAAAGTAAAACAAAACAAAAAAGCCACCCCCCAAAGCAAACCAACCAAATAAAAACCCAACAAACAAACAAACAAAAAAGAAGAAGAAAGAAAGAAAGAAGAAAGGGAGGAGTTATCGCCTAGTCTATGGTAGATGGGTCACAGGTCACATTAACCCTGAAACAGAACAAGCTGTAAACGCAGATTTACCCTGTGAGAGACAAATCTGGGCGCATTGTTCTCCAAATTGTGAAGTCTTGGGGGAGTTAACCTTTTGTATAAAGGAGAATCTCAGGTTAACCAGTCCACCACACGGTGCAGCTCTGTGGGCCTAGGAGAGCTACCTGTAATCTAAGCCACATAGACGACTGAGGTCAGATGGCTCAAGACAGGCTCAAGGCCTGCACAGGCTACCAAGCGTGTCTGAGGCCAGTGGAAACTGACAAGTTGGTGAGACTTCGTCTCAAAATGAAACTATAAATACTCAATCCCAGCACATTGAAGGCAGAGGCAGGTGGATCTCTGTGAGTTTGTGACCAGCCTGGTCTACATAGCAAGTTCCAGGACAGTCAGGACTATCTAGAGACTCTTATCTCAAAAACAAACAAACAAAACACACACACACACACACACACACACACACACACACACACACACACACACTGAAGGAATGGTTCAGCAGTCAAGAAGCACTTCCTAGTCTTGCAAAGGACCCAGATGTGGGTCCCAGCATGCACATCCATGACAGGTATTACAGCTGTGCCTGTAACTCCTGCTCTAGGGATGCTAATGCCCTCTTCTGGCTTCCTCAGACACTGTGTGCACATGATGCAAATGCAAATGTGCAGGCAACCATTCATACACGTAAAATAAAAATTAATCTGAAAAGATGGTTTAAAGCACTTGTTGCTTTTGTCAAGAAGCCGGGATTGATTCTTAATTCCTACACGGTGGCTCATGCAGATCTGTAACTCCAATTCTAGTGGAGTCGTGTTCAACATCCTCTTCTGACCTCCACCGGCAACAAGCATGTGTGTGGTGAACAGACATACATACAGGCAGGTCAAATATTCATACACATGAGACCAATAAATAAATCTAAAAGGTAAACACACATTTTAAGGAGTTAGGAATCTATAGATCATGATAGAGACTTTGTCTAGCATTCACAGGACCTTGAGTTAAGTGCTAAGTACGGTGGAGAACACTGCTTAACGCAGGCAGCTCACTCCATGGGAGAGCTGGGAAGCTGCTCCATTGCTAGCAATGGTTGTGCAGTGGCTCATGACTTTAAAGGATACATTTCCATTTACACTTGTACATTATTTAACTACCCTTAAAAGAAATTACTTGCTACATTCTTACCCCATCCCTCTATAATGAGATGCCCTCTATAATGAGATGAAGGTCAAAAAGCTAAGTGTTCTGCCATCAAATCTTGTATACTATAGATATACCACTCACTCCTGCTTTTGGCAGGATGTTTCTTTTTTCTTCTTCCCTTCCCTTCCCTTCCCTTCCCTTCCCTTCCCTTCCCTTCCCTTCCCTTCCCTTCCCTTCCCTTCCCTTCCCTTCCCTTCCCTTCCCTTCCCTTCCCTTCCCTCCCCTCCCCTCCCCTCCCCTCCCCTCCCCTCCCCTCCCCTCCCCTCCCCTCCCCTCCCCTCCCCTCCCCTCCCCTCCCCTCCCCTCCCCTCCCCTCCCTCCCTCCCTCCCTCCCTCCCTCTTTCTTTCTTTCTTTCTTTCTTTCTTTCTTTCTTTCTTTCTTTCTTTCTTTCTTTCTTTCTTTTGGGGTTTTGAGACAGGGTTTCTCTGTGTAGCCCTGGCTGTCCTGGAACTCACTCTGTAGACCAGGCTGGCCTCAAACTCAGAAATCCCCCTGCCTCTGCCTCCCAAGTGCTGAGATTTAAGGCATGTGCCGCCACTGCCCAACTTGGCAGGATATTTCTGAAGGAGGTACAGCTGGAAACTGAGCTTTGCATTGATGTCAACCCTTTGTGATCTGTCTTTCATCAGGTCTCAAGAGACGGACGTCTGAGGAGTCGAGGTGGAGCCCCTTTGCCTATCTTAGTGATGGCCCTGTATGGAAGAGTGTTTGAGAGAGACCCTCCACGCTTAGGGCAGGGACCTGGGAAGCTGCAGTGATCCCTTCATTGGGGACCCCACCCGCCCCGCCCTGACACAAGGGGCTGGGTCTGCACAGGATTAGCCTGGCAGAGAGCTCGGCTCTAAGAGCAAGAACAAGGGGCTGCAGTGTTCCATTAGGAGATACGATGTAAGCTGCTGAAAAGGCAAAGCAAGTGAGAGGAAACAATAAAATAAAAAAGCAATTGTGGTGCTATGGCCTGCATATGGTTTGTTACCCCCAAAATTCATGATCAAATTTAATTTCCGCCGTGAAGGACTAAGAGAGTGGGACATATAACAGGCCCCCAGACTACAGTAGGTACTCAAAACTTAACACAACTGACTCGATGATGGAAGTACCGTTTAGGCTGTAAAACGCAGCACATAGACACTTGGCAAAATTAAAACGAAGGTCTAATCCATCAAAGCCCATACAGCCCTGGGAAGGTCTCAGAAGGCACTGCTTTGCTTTTGACCTCCTGTAGTTCGGCTTTTGCCTAACTCTTCTTGTTAACAGAACGTTTTGTTTGTTTGTTTGTTCTTTGCCTTTTTGTTTGTTTGTTTGTTTGTTCTTTGCCTTTTTGTTCGTTTTTGCTTTTTGTTTTCTTGTTTTTGTGCTTAAAAACTTGTTCTGAGAAAGACTCGGGGCTATACTAGGATCCCGAACACCCAGTGTAGCTGCCAAACAGGTAATAAAGATTTACTGTTGGCTTAAACCCACGTCTGAGCCATCTTCTCTAGTGGATACCCTAACAGCAGGACACTTAATTCAACCACGGTTTTTAGAAGTGATTCTTTCAATAATCAGGGTGGAGACTCATAGTTGAATACTGTGGTTTTGTAGGTGTATTTGTGGTGGGCCAACAATGGGAGCAGGGCCTGACACAAGAGGCGGGGTCTAGCACATAGCTCCATTTCCTACCATGTGACATCTAACACTACTCAGAGACTTTGTTAAGAAAAGAGTATTACCAGATGTGTGTGTTATAGAGTTTGTGACCCCTGAGAAAAGACCATAGAATCAATCCCATTATACTTAGAAAGATTTATTGATTAGCTGCTAACAGGAAGGATGAACAATCTCTGAGCCAAATCTGAGATTACCTGGAAGGAGGGGTTTGGGAAAGGCCTTTAAAAATTTAGTTTTTGAGGATGTGGAGAAAGAAGAACACTCCTTCATTACTGGTGGGATTGCAAGCTGATATAACCACTCTGGAAATCTGGCTGGCTGGTGATTCCTCACAAAAATTGGGCATAGTACTACTTGAGGACCCAGCTATACCACTCCTGGGCATATACCCAGAAGATGCTCCAACATGTAATAAGGACACATGCTCCACTATGTTCATAGCTACCTTATTTATAATAGCCAGAATCTGGAAACAACCCAGATGTCCCTCAACAGAGGAATGAATACAGAAAATGTGGTACATTTACACAATGGAGTACTACTCAGCTATTAAAAACAATGGCTTCATGAAATTCACAGGCCAACGGATGGAACTTGAAAATATTATCCTGAGTGAGGTAACTCAGTCACAAAAGAACACACATGGTATGTACTCTCTGATAAATGGATATTAGCCCAAAAGTTTGGAATACCCAAGATTTAATTTGCAGATCATATGAAGCCCAAGAAGGAAGACCAAAATGTGGATGCTTCAGTCCTTCTTAAATAGGTGAACAAAATACTCATAGGAGGAAATATGGAATCAAAGCATGGAGCAGAGACTGAAGGAAAGGCCACCCAGAGACTGCCCCATTTGGGGATCCATCCTATATACAGTCACCAAACCTGGGTGCTATTGTGGATGCCAGGAAGTACTTGCTGACAGGAGCCTTATATGGCTGTCTCCTGAGAGGCTTTGCCAGAGCCTGATGAATACAGAGGAGGATGCTCGTAGCCAACCATTGGACTGAGCACTGGGTGCCAGATGGAAGAGTTGGAGAAGGGACTGAAGGAGCTGCAAACCATGGGGGTTTGCAGCCCCATGGAGGGTGCAATAGTGTCAACCGGTCAGCTGTCCCTCCTCCACCCCCCACCCCCTCCCAGCGCCAGCTCCTGGGGTCTGTACCACCAACCAAAGAGTACACATGGAGGGACCCATGGTTCTGGCCAAATATGTGGCAGAGGATGGCCTTGATGGTCATCAGTGGGAGGAGAGGCCCTTGAGCCTGAGGGTGTTCGATGCCCCAGTGTAGGGGAATGCCAGGGAAGGAAGACAGGAGTGGGTGGGGGAGCACCCTCATAGAGGCAGGGAGGATGGGATAGGGGGTTTCCAAAGGGGAGACCTGGAAAGCAAGAAAACATTTGAAATGTAAATAAAGAAAATATCCAATAAAAATAAATAAAAAATAAATTTTTATTTACTTTTTATTTACTCACTTTACATCCTGATCGCTGTTCCCTTTCCTAGTCACCCCTCCTCTTCTCCTCTGAGAGAGCGGAGGCCTCCCCAGGTATCTCCCCAATCCTGGCATATCAAATCTCTATATCCTCCCCCACTGATCAGTCAAGGCAGCCCAGCTAGAAGAACACATCCCACGTATAGGCAACAGCTTTTGGGATAGACCCTGCTCCAGTTGTTGAGGGGACCTGCATGAAGAGCCAGCTGCACATCTGCTACATCCATTCAAGGGGCCCAGGTCCTGCCCATGTTTGTTTGTGGTTCAGTCTCTGAGAGATCCCCAGGGTCCAAGTTAGTTGACTCTGTTGGTCTCCCTGTGAAGTCCCTGTCCCCTTCAGGGCCCTCAGTCCTGGGGAAGGACTTTTAACAGGGAAAGCCACAGGAAGACCTTCGATATCTACGCCAGCAAGCAAAAGCTGTTCTGTTCTGCTCAGTGGTTAGGCAACTCAAAATAATCTTTGGTTATATGCGTAAGCAAGTTACAGAAGCAAAAAAGCAGTTATCCGTATCATAACAAGTAGATGGTCATGGTTGTGCATTTGGGGCGGGCGTCACTGGATCAGGGTTACTGGGAACTTGTCTTCCAGGGACTGGAGTCACAGACAAACAAACAGCTGGTGGAAGATGATGTCTAGCATAAAATGGAGCGTCTTTAGCAGAATAGTATGCCCTTCTTTTCAAACAAGCATTGAAAGGAAATAAAACTTGAGACCTGTGATTCATGTAATGTATGTCAAATAGCCCAAAGAGTTGTTTGTGAGCTTTGAAACCTGGGGCTGAGAACATAGCAGAACAGACCAGGACATGCCCGGGCAGGCCCATCGCCTCCCTATCTCCCACCCCTCTGACCTAAGTTAAATGTTAACAGGCTGCTGATGTTTAAATGGACCAATCATGTGAAACCGCGCCAATTCCCCCCCAGCCCCACTCCTTTTCTATAAAAACCCCTAGCTTCCAAGCCTCGTGGTCGAATCCACTGTCTCCTGTGTGAGATACGTTTCTACCCGGAGCTCCACCATTAAAATACCTCGTGTTGTTACATCAAGGTGTTGTGTTCTATTCGTGATTCTTGGGTGCACTCTGAATCGGGAGTTGAGTGGGGGTTTCCCCACTAGGTTTTTTCAGCATCACGAGCCAAAGTCAATTTTTTTCTTTATACTGTACCCACTGTAAAATACTGTGCTGTGAGCAAATGAAGACAGGCTACCGTAGGGTAGGCATATACGTGGGATAGCATCAATTTGTTAGTTGGAACTGCATTCAGCTTTCATGTATGTGTTCATGTAAATATAGAATGTGGACAGTGTATTTAGGAAGAGGATTTCTTTTGCAGGAACTGCACTGTTGTATATAAATACTGATTGCATCAGGTGAAGGTTAACTTCATGGTACCTTGACTAGACAGGGATGTTCAGTAGGGTGGTAAATCATTTCTGAGTATGTGGCAGGGACATTTCTGAAAGATAGTAGCATTAAAATAGGTGGTTTGGGGCTGGAGAGATGGATCAATGGTGAGGAACACTAGCAGATCTTCCAAAGGACACAGGTTCAATTCCCAGAACCCACATGGCAGCTGACAACCGCTTGCAACTCGTGTTCCAAAGGATCCGACTCCCTTACACATGCAGGCAAAGCACCAATCTATATTGAAAAAAAAAAGAATTACTTTCTACAAATGTATGCATTAATCCTGGGTGAGGAAGGGCTCAGAGAGGCAGACACAGAAAGCAGGGGGCCCAGACACTCATGGGGCAAGAGTGCAAAACTGGAAATAGCCATAAAAGCCCAAGAAAAGCACCCACACAAACCAGGAGTCTAATGGCTTTGCACCTGAGCCTGGCAGATGGACCTAACTGTCAGTTACTTACTACGTCAGAGCCCAAGGACGCTGAAGTTCCAAGAGTGTGCATTACACCCACAGCTCTATGCCCCCTCCTGGTTGGTTAGTTCTCAGAAAGCCTTGAACATATGAAGATAGAACTCTGCCTGTTCTGACGGTAGTTCTTCCTACAGTTGCTTCCCACTCTCCTGGCACTCTTGGGAGACACCTAACTAAAACAATTATTCTGGGTTTGGGGCGTGGGTGTGGGGGACCTCTGATCCGGGACAATCTTCTACACCATAGAATGCAAAACCAAATGTGGCCAGCAGAGGGCCCTAATATGCAAAGAAGTATTAGTCTCAACCTGTGGGTCCCGACCCTTTTGGGGGTGTCTTATACCAGATATCCTGCACATCAGATATTTACATTACGGTTCATAACAGTAGCAAAGTTATAGCTTTGAAGTAGCAACAAAAATAATTTTATGGTTGAGGGTCACCACAGCATGAGGGTCACAGCATTGGGAAGGTTGAGAACCACTGCCTTAGACATTTGCTCTGTAGCAGCATAAACCAAAGGAAAAGCAAGAGTGAAAATATTCAGTGGAGCCTGCCTGCCTGCCTCTGTGCCAGTGACTGGCACTCAGCATCTTTCAAGGAGCCAGAAAGAACCTGGTGTGCATCATTCCTGCTCTCTACAAGGATTTGTACTGTATTGTGATTTTTAAGATGTTTTCTGTTTTTGTTACTTTTCTTCAAACAGTCATCTGGCTTTGTTAGTATGTTTTCCCATTATTGGGCAGTATTTTTTTCTTTGCCTTAGTTTTAGCTTTTTTTTTTTTTTTCTTGTTCTATACTTCTTATTACCTTGGTTTTATTTTATTGGTTTATTAAAGATGACTTTCATAGCCTGGCATGGTACTGTATGCCTTTGAACCTAGCACTAGAGATGCAGAGACATGTCAACCTCTATGAGTTAGAGGTTAGACTGGTCTATATGGAAAGTTCCAGACCAGGCAAGGTTGTGTAGTGAAACCTTGTTTCAACAAACAGACTAAGAAGCACTTGTGATGAATTCTAGGCTGTTAAGCTGACTACATCTGGAATCAACTAAACCCAAATGGCCAAGCACACCAGTGAAGGATTTTTTGTTTTCTCGACTAAGTCATGTGAAGCAGGAAGACCCACTTTTATCTGTGTCTGTTAGCAGGAAAGAGACTCCTTTAATTCAGATCTCTTGAGGTGAGAAGATCTACCTGTGGTCTGGGGCACATCTTCTGTGGCAGTCCACACAAAGGACACTGAAGAAGGAGGCTCACTCTTTGTCTGCTTGCTTTGTCTCTCTGCTTCTTTCTGTCTCTGTCTCTTTGTCTGTCTCTCTCCACATATATATCTCACTGGCAAGCCTTCACTGACGTTAGAGCCTACTTCTTCAGGATTCCAGCAGCTACAGAAGGCCAGCAGAGACATCCATATTCCTGGGCTGAACAACTACTGGACTCTTGAAACCTTCGTTGGTAGACAGCCATTGTTAAACAAGCTGAAACTCAGCCTGTAAGCTATTCTAATAACCTCCATCTCTCTATATATTTATATAAAAATATACATTTATTCTATAAGTTCTGTTCCTTTATGGAACTATGACTAATACGGAACTCATGTTTTCTCATATTTATCTAATTTTGTTTTTGAATTTTTTCACAACTGGAAATCCGTCTGTCTTTAGTTAGGGTTTCCATTGTTGTAAAGAGACACTATTGCCAAGGCAACTCTTATAAAGGACAATGTTTACTTGGGGCTGGCTTATTGGTTCTGAGGTTCAGTCCACTATCATCAAGGTGGGAAGCATGGCAGCATCCAGGCCAGCATGGCACTGGAGGAGTTGAGAGTTCTGCATCTTCACCCAAAGGAAGCCAGGAGCAGACTGTCTACAGGCAGCTAGGAGGAGGGTCTGAAAGCCCAAGCCCACAGTGACACACTTTGTTCAACAAGGCCACACATCCTAATAGTGCCACTCCCTGGGCTGAGCATTCAAAGCACCACGGTATTCTATTTTCCTTTTTATTGTTTCTAATCATTTACCCCCACCCCATACCACACGTTTCCACTGCAACTCTTTCTCCTTTTATCTATTTAACCTTGTTTTCCCTCTTTGTACACACACGATTGTGTGTGTGTGTGTGTGTGTTTATGTATGTGTGTATGGAGGGTTATGTGCATGGTTCTTGTGTGTGAATGTGTGTGTATGGAGGTGTGTGTGTGTGGGAGTGTGTGTGTGTGTGTGTGTGTGTATGTATGGAGGGTTATGTGCATGGTTCTTTTTTTTTTTTTTAAAGATTTTATTTATTTATTATATGTAAGTACACTGTCGCTGTCTTCAGACACACCAGAAGAGGGAGTCAGACTTTGTTACAGATGGTTGTGAGCCACCATGTGGTTGCTGGGATTTGAACTCCGGACCTTTAGAAGAGCAGTCGGAGCTCTTACCCACTGAGCCATCTCACCAACCCATGTGCATGGTTCATGTGTGTGAATGTGTGTGTATGGAGGTGTGTGTGTGTGTGTATGGAGGGTTATAAGTATGGTTCTTGTGTGTGAATGTGTGTGTATGGAGGTGTGTGTGTGTGTGTGTATGGAGGGTTATGTGCATGGTTCTTGTGGGTGAATATGTGTGTAGGGAGGTGTGTGAGTGTGAGTGAGTGTGTGTGTGTGTGGGTGTATGTGTGTATGGAGGGTTATGTGCATGGTTCATGTGTGTGAATGTGTGTGTATGGAGGTGTGTGTGTGTGTGTGTGTGTGTGTGTGTGTGTATGGAGGGTTATATGTATGGTTCTTGTGTGTGAATGTGTGTGTAGGGAGGTGTGTGGGTGTGTGTGTGTGTGTGTGTGTGTGTATGGAGGGTTATATGTATGGTTCTTGTGTGTGAATGTGTGTGTAGGGAGGTGTGTGGGTGTGAGTGAGTGTGTGTGTGTTTATGTATGTGTGTATGGAGGGTTATGTGCATGGTTCTTGTGTGTGAATATGTGTGTATGGAGGTGTGTGTGTGAGAGTGTGTGTGTGTGTACATATAGAGAAGCCAGAGAACAACACTGGCAGTGCTGCTCTATCACTTTTCACATCATTTCCTTGGAGGCAGTCAGGCTAGAGGCCCAAAAGTTCCAGAGATCTTTGTCTCTTCTTTTACAAGGATGGGGTTATATGAATGCGTTTGACCATCCTGTCACAGGATTTTCCCTGTCCAATTACATTAGAACAAAAGAGGTCTGTCACTGGACAGGGAAAAGGACTCAGCACTAAGAGTTGCAGAGACAGGGAGCTATCAGGGTAGGAGGAGAAGGAAGATGGCTGCGGACGAGAACATGCATGGCGTTTACCAGCCACATGCAGTTGTGGTATCGCAAGGTTAGATTTATTGGGATAAAGTTTTTATCATTATCAGTTGACTCGGAAATTATTGTATTGGCATCTTATAAATTGTGATTCAATTGATACATTTATCTTATTGGTTAATTAAGCTTTAAGAGTCCTGATTTTACCAGGTTACTGGTTATTGTGATATGTAACTGTGAGGTTGGCGGTTCCATTTAGTTACTGGAATGTCGGATTGCCAACTAACATGGGTTTATGGCTAAGGAAGAACTAGCAGCTCCCAGGACAAGTGACGAGAGTTGCTGGTGGTGACAGGAGCGTGGGAGCATGGTCCAGCCAGGCGGAGAGCTGGCAGGTTTGGGGCTGGCTTGGGCTATATGACACTTTGTCCCAAACACAATAACAAAGAACTGATAGGCTGACTTAAGCAAGGGTCTACTTTAGGTAGATGCTATGTTTTGGGTATAAAATGCACCCCACCTCACCTTATGTGCTTTAACTCAGTTCTTAGCAGGTGGCAATGTTTTGGGTGGTTGTGGCACCATTAGGAGACAGACATGGATAACTGGGTTCCATAAAAGGACATTCGAAATGGGTGAGCCTTGAGGGTTACAGCCTTGGGGTACATTTCTAGCCTGAGCAATCTATGCTTTTTAGTCGGATGACATGTGAGCAAGTGGCCTCATGGTCCTGCCTCCTGACAGAAAATCTTGTCTTCCTAGCTATGATAGCCTCTAAATGGGGAGCACAAGGAAACATGGCTAACCGGGCGTGGTGGCGCACGCCTTTAATCCCAGCACTTGGGAGGCAGAGGCAGGCGGATTTCTGAGTTCGAGGCCAGCCTGGTCTACAAAGTGAGTTCCAGGACAGCCAAGGCTATACAGAAAAACCCTGTCTCGAAAAACCAAAAAAAAAAAAAAAAGGAAACATGGCTAAAGAAACAGTAAATCACGTATCAGTAGCTGGCACCCAGTCTTTGGAAGGCAGAGGAGCTGAAAACAGGTCTCTCTGCCTGTGTGAGCTGGTGCTCAGGCCTTTATGTCTAGATTGATGTCGACACCATGAACATTCGAGTTGTTAGGCCTGCAGACTATGTCTATGTCCTTCATAGTCTCTAGTTGTTAGATAGTAGATCATGATCCTTCACAGTAGCCACAATTGTGTGGGCTACTATTTTATGAATAACTCCTCTTCTCTCTCTCTCTCTCTCTCTCTCTCTCTTTCTTCCATCCTTTTGACTTATTACTGTCTTAATTAGGGTTTCTATTGTGGTGAAGAGACACTGTGACCAAGGCAACTCTTACAAAGGACAATTAATTGGGGCTACTTACAGTTCAGAGGTTCAGTCCATTATCACCATGGTGGGAAGCATGGCAGTGTTCAGGCAGACATAGTGCTGGAGAAGGAGCTGAGAGTTCTGCATCTTGATCCACAGGCAGCAGGAAGAGAGAGTGAACCACTGGGCCTGGCTTAGGCTTCTGAAACCTCAACATCTACCCCCTGAGACACACTTCCTCCAACAAGGCCACAATAATAATGCCACTCTCTGTGAGTCTGTGGAGGCCATTTTCATTTAAACCACCACAATTACTCTCCCTCCCTCCCTCCCTCCCTCCCTCCCTCCCTCCCTCCCTCCCTCCCTCCCTCCCTCCCTCCCTCCCTCCCTCCCTTCCTTCCTTCCTTCCTTCCTTCCTTCCTTCCTTCCTTCCTTCCTTCCTTCCTTCCTTCCCTCTCATGAATCCTAATATACATAATTTATAAATATACGAGGTGAGTTTTGTATACACAAAGAGGCATTGGCCTTAAAGAACAAGGGTATCAGGTAACTATGAATACTTTATGGTTAAGCAAGTGGTTCCAATGTCTTGTTATTATAGCCTTAAGTTAACAATAAAGAAACAAATTGTCCCTTTCAGAACCCTTTCTTTTCTTTCTTTTTTTTTTTTTTGAAGCTACTGTAGTCCAAATTTCCTGACTCCACTGAATCACAGCACTCAGGGATTTACTGTGGCTTGTGCTTGCCCAGAGCTTCCTGGAAGACACCTCACCTTTCCTCTAGTTACCTTTAGCTTGGCTCTGAGAGTCTGTTTCCAGGTTGATCATTGATTAACTTAGGGAAGAGTTATTGTTTTTTTTGTTCAAATGAAAACAGATGACTTCTCTGGGTTGTACGATGACAGTTGAGGTTCACTGAATTCAGAGACACCTCTGATCCCTACAGAAAATGACAGAGAATTTCTAGACTTTCTTAAGTTTGTTTGGTTTTTTTTTTTTTTTTTTCATCCACTATCACTTACTTCAGTACCTAGAAGTCAGCAACCATCTGGGAAATAGAAAATGCTTTTTGGTATGTCAAATCCCATTATTCTTCAGTTCTTTCTGCAGGAGCTATATGGTCCTCAGCTCTAAGCATGGCAGGAAACCAAGGCTTTGATTCCTTTTCAAATTCCTTTCTTGTGGATGCATGTGAGTTTCTTCTAGACTCCTTTGGGTCCTAGACAATTATCTGGAGTGAGTGCATCACGGTGATCTCAACTTCCTCAATATTGAGCAGCTTGTTACATACACAAATGTGCAGCGTTTTATTGAAGACTACGTTAAACTCAGACCTTAGAATCATTTCTCAGTTGTTTTGTTTTGTTTTGTTTTCGTATGGAGGTTTGAATAAAAATGACCTCCATATGGGCACAGAGCAGGTATAGCCTTATTGGAGGTGTGGCCTTGATGGAGGAGGTGTGGCCTTGATGGTGGAAGTAGCTCCCTGGCTGTGGGCTTTGAGGTTTCAGTATCACTCTCTTCTTTCTGCCTGTGGAATCAGATGTCCAACTCTCAGCTACTTCTCCAGCACCATGTCTACCTGCATGACACCGTGCTTTCTGCCATGATGATAATGGGCTAAGTAAATCTCTGAGCTGCAAGTCAGCCTCAACTAAATGTTTTCTTTTGTATGAGTTGCATGGTCACTGTGTCTCTTCACAGCAATAGAAACCCCAAGACAGTTGATTATTTTAGAAATAGTCTCACTATATAGCCCTAGATAGCTTAGAACTCACTATGGAGACCATCCCGGCCTTGGACTCATAGAAGCCAGCTTACCTCTGTCTCCCAAACACTGGGATTAAAAGTGTTCACCACCATGCCTCGCCTCATTTCTCAGCTCTTGCTCATCATGACAAAGCAACCGAAATCTTGAAACTACCTTGCCCCCACGACCAACACAGGCACATATACCACAGTGAGGTTTATCTTGCACCACACCCTACCCCACTGCCAACACACACCACAGTTATGTTTACCTCTGCAACCCCACCCCACCCCCCTGCCAACACCAACACATGCAACACAGTTAGACTTTTCACTTTATTTATCATGACTTACAAATGAAGAGTTTTGCCAGAAGTGATGGTTCATGCTTTTAATTTCAGCACTAGAAAGACAGCGGTGGTTGGATTTCTGTGAGTTCAAATCAGCCTGGTCTATCAATGAGTCCCAGGGCAGCCAGAAGTGCATAACGATGACCAGTTTCACCCCCTATACCTACCCCCCTGAGTCCAGCAAAACAAATGAAAAGCAAATTGTCAGGTCTAGCGGAAACTCCAATTCTCCAAACTCTTACTTCTGCAAATTCCAAAGGCAGTCCACGTATCCAGAAATGGGCTCAACCTAGTCCACAGAGGACTTCTGGAGGTTAGATAAAAGCCATCACTTCCCCAGGGACTGTGAAGCTAGTTCCTCTCTTCCAAACGGTCATTTTCCTTATCTCTGGCAGAAGGGACATGTGGCTACCTTTGGTGCCTATTAGAATGTCAAACCTCATGCTGGTCTCTAGGCTCCCTCGGTATCTCAAATACTTGTTACTCATCTTAAACTCCATGTCACTTCTCACCTCCTCCCTTTCTCTAAACTCCCTCCAGCTCAGACGCTTCCTTACCCCCAGCTACTCATCCTTCATATAACCCTGCTTTCTCTCTCTTTCTCTTTCTCTCCTATTGTGCTCTCTATCTCTCCTTACTCTCCCCTTTCTCACAGATAGCCCTGGCTATATTCAGTCCTCCTCTTTCTCTCTCTGCTTTGGACTCTTCCAGACAGAAGCCCTGGCTGTTACCTTCCTCATATCTACAATAAAACCTTCCCCTTGGTGCTGGTTTGAGTAGGAATGGCCCTCATAGACTCATGTGTTTGAACGCATGGCCCATAGGGA
This sequence comes from Mus caroli, assembly GCF_978045245.1. Lineage (NCBI taxonomy): Eukaryota > Metazoa > Chordata > Mammalia > Rodentia > Muridae > Mus > Mus caroli. The sequence continues at coordinate 21,185,263 of NW_028227264.1, forward strand.
GTGGCGCTATTAGGAGGTCTGGCCTTAAATGTGTCACCGTGTGAGTGGGCTTTGAGGTATCATGTGATCAAGCTACACCCAGTGTGGCACACAGTGTCCTTCTGCTGCCCACAGATTAAGACGTAGAACTCCCAGCTCTCCAGCATCATGTCTACACAGTGCCACGCTTCCATGTTTCTTGCCAAGATGATAAAGGAATAAACCTCTGAACTGTCAGCCAGGCCCAATTAAATGTCTTCCTTTATAAGAATTGCTGTGGTCATGCTATCTCTCTCTTTACAGTAATAAAACTGTAACTAAGACACCCTTAACTGTACCATGGAACATCCAATTCTCAGTTTATATGCCAATGGTGAGCTTTGAAAACTTCTGTTCACACAGTTGTGCCTCTCTCTCTCTTCCAGACTCTGTGAAGAACAAAACCTATGATCTCATCTAATATTTCTGATATTGCAGAATATAACTAGCTAGTTAGAAGTTTTTACTTTTTCCCTTATGAGAGCTAATTCAAGATGCTAATTAAAAAACGATAGGGAATTATTGTTTGGGACTCAGGTTTTCTGTTCTGGGCTCCAGTGAAAGAAGACTAAAATCTTCCATTCCGAAGAGTCAACCCACCAAGGAGAAACTCCTCAGCTTATTCTACATATGCTTTGAAAGATCAGAATTATAGAGGTGACACCACTGCTAGGTGTCAAACCCAGGAAAAGCAGCTGAGGTGCCCATTAACCATCCTAATGGATGGAGGCCTTCAGGATCTCCCTGTATCCCTCAGTCCCTACGTGTTATAGTACACAGCTGGCATACCCCACCCTAAGCTACCCTAAGCTTCTCCATCCCAGGGTCTGGGCCGCCTTCTTCCATCTGTGCTTCCTATGCAATCCAGCCATTTTTGTTACCTGGTCTTTTTTGTCTACTCTCTTAGTCAATATCTTGGTCCAGGCTGCCCTTTTGGTTGGCAGCTCCTCTTCCCTCTCCCCTCAGAAGGCACAGCTCAGTCTGGTCATGCTCACTCTGGACTCTCCCAGATGATCCTCTGACTATGATCTGCAACACATCTACAACAAACCCCTCCTCCACCACACCTAGGAGCAGTTATGTCCTTCCCTTTGTAATTTTTTTTTTTCATTCAACAACAGAAACCCAGCAGGCCAGCTTCTCTTAACGCAGCAGTGACCTGTTTTCACCCGTTCTCCTAGGAGTCACCTGGAGCAATCCGATGTTAATCAAGCTCTTTCTCCTCCACATGGCCGTGTGCCTGCCCACATCTTACAAGGAAAGGGACTCAGAAGGATTCCCTTTCTGCCCTGCTCCAGCTTCTGCTGGCCTCTCTGTTTAAATGAACCGGATTCTGGCTAAGACAAGAGCGCTTTTGGACATGTTCCTTTCTTCTGAGAGCCTTTCTCTCTTAACCCTCATGCTTAAATCTATGTGAAAACATTTTTTTATTAAAGCCAGGCCTGCTGGCTCACACCTTTCATCCCAGCACGCAGGAGGCAGAGACAGGTGGATCTCTGTGAGTTCGAGGCCAGCCTGGTCTACAGAGGGAATTTCAGAGCAGCCAAAACTACACAGAGAAACCAAATCTCAGAAAAATAGAAAACAAATAAACAACAAAAGCGAAAAGGCATATTTATGAGTCTTCTAGCCCCGACCTCCAATGTACTTGTGCTCAGTCTACAGGAAGCTAAGTTTGTTTCGTGAGATGATGTTTTGACCAATTCTACAACTGAAAATACAATCAACAAAGATCTTTAAGCCACATGGTCATTTTGTCCCATGACAAAAGCATAATTCTTAGTGGCAACATTGAAAATTATAAAGGTAGCCAGAGATGCAGCTAAATGGTAGAAGATTTATAGAATATGCATGAGACTCTGAGTTTGGTACACGGAACCATTACAGAGGCATAAATAAATTCTTATATACAACTTTGTGGACTACAGTAAAGCTAATCAGAGAATCGCTTTGAAGTTATGATTAACATCTATATGTATTTAGCAGAAACACAGAGGCCAATGTCTAATCTTTTATCACAAACCTGTACACACCTGTCTGTACACAGTGCTCCAAGTTCAGAGTGCAAGTGGTTGTGATAACCTACTTGGTTCTCCTTCTCAACTTCTTTTCCCTAGTGTATGATGGTTCTGTCTGCTTACATGGTCAGGAGTCGTCTCTGAGGTCCTTGTGGGACCTGCTACCCCATGAATGTCAACACTGTTCTCTCAGCAAAGACCAGAGGAGTCTAAGTCTCTGTCTTTCCCTTTCCCCCCCTTTCTTAAAATTAATTAATTTATATCAAACACTGCCCCCATCATCCCAAAAGAGAGATCCTCCATCTTCCTTCCCCATCTCCTCTGAGAGGGTGGGGATCCCCCGGGGCATTCCCTACTCTGGTGCAGTAAGTTTCTGCCAGGGTAGGCATCTCTCTGTGTCTGTGTCTGTGTCTGTGTCTGTGTCTGTGTCTGTGTGTGTGTGTGTGTCTGTGTCTGTGTCTGTGTCTGTGTCTGTGTCTGTGTCTGTGTCTGTGACTGTGTCTGTGTCTGTGACTGTGTCTGTGTCTGTGTCTGTGTCTGTGACTGTGTCTGTGTCTGTGACTGTGTCTGTGTCTGTGTCTGTGTCTGTGTCTGTGTCTGTGTCTGTGTCTGTGTCTGTGTCTGTGTCTGTGTCTGTGTCTGTGTCTGTGTCTGTGTCTGTGTCTGTGTCTGTGTGTGTGTCTGTGTGTGTGTCTGTGTGTGTGTCTGTGTGTGTGTCTGTGTGTGTGTCTGTGTGTGTGTCTGTGTCTGTGTCTGCGTCTGTCTCTGTCTCTGTCTCTGTCTCTGTCTCTGTCTCTGTCTCTCTTTCTGTGGAGTTTTATCATGTACTATAGATCCTTTTCATGTACTTTAGATAGTTCCCAAACTTATGAGCATCGACTGTCTGCCAGGGCAGGCGCACCCCTCCCCCCTTTGTAGGTGGAGTTTGACCATATACATTAGATCATTCTCAAACTTATGAACCTCCTGCCTGGATGCCTGGATGATTGTGTATGCCATCACTCCCAGACTAAAGTGATCTTGCCCCTTTTCTAGGGAGAGTTATGTCTATTTTGTCCTCAAAAAAAAAAAAAAATGTGCTCCATCCTTGCAAGTTAGTCTGGTGAAGTCTGAAGGTTGCTGGGAACATTTCTCAGCATTTAGAGCCTTTTGACTACAGATACCACCCCTGGGATGGTCTCTAAGAGCAGAGTGCCTATGTGTTGCTACACATAGCCTATCAGGCTACAGAAGAACAGATCCCAGGGGATATCACAGACATCAAAGATCTGAAGGCCCAGCAGAAGAGTTCAAAAGAAGCTACTGGTGCCTCTGGTATCCAGGTCAAGCCCATGCCATCCAAGAGCTGCAGCCTCTGAAGTCTTGCTCCTGTCTAGCTATGTTTAGTAGTCCAGGAATGTTGGATGGATACGCTGGAGGCATGTAGGGCTGTGGGAAGTATTCTCTAGTCCTGTGGTGGGGCCTCAACCTTTCCCCAAGTCTCTCCTCAGTCTGCACTGCTCTATATGAGCCTCCAGTTTCCTTCTGTAGCTGAGGCAAAAACAAGGTAGTGGAGGCGAGTAACCCCCTTGTCAAGTTTAGAGGAGCTGGGGTTGTTTCCCCTTTCCCACATGGATTAGGCTCTCATGAAACACTATGTAGCCCTGGCTGTCTTAGAATTTACTATGTATCCCAGGCTGGCCTGACTCAGAGATCAGCTTGCCTCTGCTCCCAAGTGCTTTGATTAAAGGTTTGTGTTTGCTTTGGGACCCCAGGACAAGGGACTGAGATGCATATTTTACATATCAGAGAGGACTTGGCCTACAGGTTCTCCCAGCATCCCTCAGTCCCTACCTGACACACATTGGTCCTAACCCTGAACTTTCCAGTCCATGGGCTGGGCTGCCCTTCCCCCAGAGGCTCTTTCCTATATAATCTGAACATTTCCTGCTCCTCCCCCTCCCTCCCTCCCTCCCTCCCTCCCTCCCTCCCTCCCTCCCTCCCTCCCTCCCTCTTTCCCTCCTACTCTCCCTCCCTGTCCTTCTTTCTCTGTGCATGAACCCTTTCTCTCTTTCTTTTCCTCCTGCTTTTCCTCTTGCTTCCTCCCTGCCTCATTCTCCCCATGGTGACTTCCCTGAGCAAGGTCCAGCTTCCCAATAAACCTGCCTTTAATATATTCTATTCTGCCTTGAATTGGCTTATTTTACTGGTAGAGAAATAATCACACCAGGCCTTGAAATTTTGTGGTTTTTTTTTTTTTTTTTTTTGGAGAATAAAAATGGAAGGTTCTGGGCCTTTTTGAAGATGAGTTCATCACACCCTCCCTTCTCAGCGCCCTATGGGGGGAAGCTTTAGGGGATTTTTAAAATCTGTTTGAAACCTAGTAGGGCTGCTCTAGGTAAAATTATCACTGACAAAGGGATGCGTCTCCTTAAGTCCCTGCAGAATTTTCACTCATGAGAAGGTCCACAGCATACTTTTGCCTGTTCACCAACCATGGGCAGTGTTGTTCCTGGAGGGTCGGCTCCAGCATTGGGCTCCGCTGTCTCCTTTACCTTTCTCTCCAGTTCAGAGGGTTACAGACTATTCTAAAGGCATGTAGGGAGTTCTATCTTGTGCTGAGATCCTTGGTAAACATCATACACTTTAGAGGAGGAATTCAATGTGAGAGTCTTTGTAAAATATTTTGAGCCAGGTGTGGTGGCGCAAACCTTTGAACACAGTACTTGGGAGGCAGAGGCAGGAATTTCAGGCCAGCCAAGGCGTGTTACACAGTGACACTGTGCCTCAAAAAAATATGCACATTAAAAAAACAAACAAACCTTAGTGGGTCTAGGACTCATCCTGGTTTCAAATTTTGCCCAGAGAACTCATTCCTAAACTGTTAGGTAGTGACTACTTGTAATAGTTGGGTGGTTCTCTACCTTCTGCCAGTTCTCTGGGTCTCTCAGGAGGAGTGACTGTGGCTACAACCATGTGTTGGCTGTTTCTGGTCACTCTTTGCAAAGTGTGTAGTCTCCTATCCACCGAGAAGGGGGCATGCTGCAAGAGGTCACCACTAAGTGAGCTGGGACTTACCTGTGCCCAAAAGTCATTCAAGTGTTCACATGGAGATAGTTTAATAACTTCAAAATTGTAAAGCTAGTTACTCTTTACACTACTTAGACATGTTGAAATTCTAAAACACAGGTGTTGCAAGAAAAAAAAATCCTGTGCCGAAATCCAGTTCATCAAGATGTGACCACGTGCTCTATTAAGCAATAGCATTCAGGATACCATCAGTTAAGAGGAGGCCATACTGGAGTGGACTGGGTACCACATCCACTGTGTGGTGACTTTGTGAAAAGAAGAAATCTAAACACACACATGCTCATCCTTTGGAGACACAGGAGGAAGGCAGTCAGGTACATGCCAGAGAGAGAGAGAAAGAGAGAGAGAGAGAGAGAGAGAGAGAGAGAGAGAGAGAGAGAGAGAGAGAGAGGAGCAGGTCCCCTCTTACAGCCTTGGCTGGATGCTCACTTTGCTACCAGGATACAATATGCCCATGTTCTTCACATTGCTCGCAGTACGACGTAGCCAGGTAGCAGGCCTGGGTACTTTACCTAGGACCCCTTACCTGTTCCTCATTTGAGAGAGAAGCTCTTTTGTTCTCTTAGAATAATGTGAGGATGCAATGTTTTCTTTCTTTCTTCTTTGGTTTTGCAGACAGGATCTCACTATACAGCTCTGGCTGTCCAGAAACTCACTGTGTAGACCAGACTGGCCTTGAACTCACAGTTCAAGTGACAGCTGAGTGCTGGGATTAAAGGCCTGTGTCACTATACTCAGCTTCACAATGTTTTTTCACCTTTCCAAAACAAACAAAAATAAAACAAAACTTGAAGACAGTTTTATTTGAATTTAAAGAAAACCCCAGGGCAGGCAAGCTGTAAATGTCAGAAGCTGTGCAGAGGAGGGGTGGGGGGCAAAGTTACAAAGCCTTGTTGTTTTGAGTTAGGCTTGGAGGTTGGACACAAACTGCCTCTGGCCAGCATCTGAAAGCAAGAGAAGAAGAAGAAGAAGAAGAAGAAGAAGAAGAAGAAGAAGAAGAAGAAGAAGAAGAAGAAGAAGAAGAAGAAGAAGAAGAAGAAGAAGAAGAAGAAGAAGAAAAGAGAGACAGACACAGAGAGACAAAGACAGACACAGAGCTAGCCAGCCAACCAGCCAGCCAAAGACAGTCAGCCAGCCAGCCAGCCAGCCACACACACACACACACACACACACACACACACACACACACACACAGAGAGAGAGAGAGAGAGAGAGAGAGAGAGAGAGAGAGAGAGAACAGCTTTCTGAGCCAACAGAACCTTAAGATGGCTTTGGAGCAACCGCCCTCTTAGCATAATATTTTTTTAAGGGATGATTGTTCTTCCTGTCTCTTTAGCGTGGCTTAAAAAGAATCCACCTTTCTGAGGGGCAGCGCCTTGGCTAGGTGATTGACCTTCCCACGCCCAGAAGGACTATTAACTCTTATCTCGTGGGTAGTTTGGAATGTTAGGTATCCCCCAAGCCAAAGAAATAGCTTTCCACAGTGGGCTTCCACGGAGCCTTAATCAACGCTTCTGTAACTTTCCCCTCTGACGGGATAATCATAAAATCTGTTTGGAGATGGGCTGAAACTGGGAGATAGCTATAACACACGTTTACACTGAAAATCTGGAGATACGGTTCTAAAGCTTTCACCAGACAGGGACTAGATTCCTGTCCCAGCCTCACGTGTGACCTCCAGGCAGTGGGTGGGGGCTCACTTAGGAGGCGATAAGTAACCTCTGTTCTCGTCTGCATTCCTGACCAGAGAACCAAGGACATTTCTGAAACTGTTGCTTTCAGGGACAAAGTTTTCTTAAAATTAACCTTTTAAAAATTTTTTTTGAAGCTCCCAAGGTCTGGGAACCACGTGACTCATGCCTTGTTTATAAAAGTATCCTGCAAGGTTTTGGTTTCCCGCAGTCTTTGGACTTCAGCATGGGCACGTCTTGGTGGCTGGCGTGTGCTGCAGCGTTTTCTGTCCTCTGTGTCTTAAAAGCCAGCTCGCTGGATACTTTCCTAGCGGCTGTTTACGAGCATGCTGTGATCCTGCCTAAGGACACCCTGTTGCCAGTGTCTCACAGTGAGGCTCTGGCATTAATGAACCAGAATCTGGACCTTCTGGAAGGAGCTATCGTATCCGCAGCGAAGCAGGTATCCTATCTCCTCTCTCCCCAGTACCGAGTCCTGAGGATGGGGGCGGGGCCGTGTGGTAGAGATAGGGGTAGCTCTCTCGGAAACAGGGTTCCTGTCGGGGGCTGGGGGGTCAGTTCCGCTCACTTCATTAGCATAGCCAAGGTGCTTTTTTTTTACAATTAGAATCCTCTCATCTCAAAATTATTAAACACACTATTACACATCCGTAACAAAGGAAGGGAATAGAGTTTGAAAATAACATTCTGCTCATTATTTAAGCAAGACTTTGAGGAACGAAATAGCATTTTGGTTTTTCCTTTCTGCTATATATAAAAGGAACGTTATAAACACAGCAGAGACCATTTGCTATTCCCTTTTGGAAAAATGGTTATTTTATGTGTGTGAGTGGTTTGCCTGCGAGTACACACCATATGTGTGCCAGGTACCCACAGAGGTCAGACGAAGGTATTGGATCTCCCGGAACTGTTCCAGGAAGTTGGGAGCTGCCCTGTGGGTGCTGGAACTTGAATCTGGGTCCAGTGATCTCTGCCACTGAACCATCTCTTGAGCCACGCCCCCTTCAGTTGCTTTTTTAAGACTGAAATAACTTCAGCATACCTTGTTTGGATGCATTTACAGTTTGACAAGATCTGGGGTGTTCAGCGTGTATGGCCACAGACATTCAGCTTACAGCCTGAAATAATTAAACTGGTTACAAACTCCTTACACTAAGTATTATAGTCATCCGTTCATTTTAATTGCACTATGTCGGCTAAGTGTGAAGTTTAAAGCAAATTTTGCAATGTGAGTGTGGTTTGGATAGAAGAGTTTAAGTAAGAACTCAGAGGTCAATTATACACCAGGGACATGTGAAGTAAGGTTATCAGTAACCAATAGAAACACACCAGTGTGGTGGGTATAGCAGCATATGCTTTTACTCCCAGGGCCCCCAAAGCAGGTACATCCCTGTGAGCCTCAGGCCAACCAGGGTTACATACACAGTGAGACTGAGACCCAGTAGCTAACTAATTAATATATATCTATGCATATATGTGTGTGTATGTGTGTATGTATTACTATTATATAGTAATATATATTACTATTATATATATATATATATATATATATATATATATATATACATATAATTACATGTTGATTTTTCACCCTTAGTCCAACTGTTTCTTTAAAGGCCATAGCAATCTTCAAGGTGGTTTTCCAATCCCAAAGCTCCCATTGCCTTTAGGCAAGGGATAGGCTAGGTGACCAGTGTATGGTGTCCTGAGATGCAGGAGAATTCTGAGGTAACAAACAGGGATTGAGTGATGAATCAATCCAGTTGAGCCAGGCTCAATTGACCAAAGTTCAAAGAGGGGTTGATTGGGGGGCGGGGAGAAATGGGTTTATAATTAAGGGGTGGAGAGGATTGCAGAGCTCTGAATGGCGTAGACAGCTGTTAGTGTGCATTAAAAAGTCACCAGTGTGATGATAAGGGAAGGATTAGAAAATGAAAGTGGCCAGGCGTCGTGGCTCACGATCCTGTGGCAATCCCAGCACTCGGGAGGCAGAGGCAGGTGGATTTCTGAGTTCTAGGACAGCCTGGTCTACAAAGTGAGTTCCAGGACAGCCAGGGCTACAGAGAAACCCTGTCTTGAAAAAACCAAAAAAAAAAAAAAAAAGAAGAAGGAAAGAAAGGAAGGAAGAAAGAAAGAAAGAAAGGAAAGAAGGAAAGAAAGAAAGAAAGAAAGAAAGAAAGAAAGAAAGAAAGAAAGAAAGAAAGAAAGAAAGAAAGAGTGTGGGAAACACAGATGCATACATGTAATCTCAGCACGTGGGAGGTGGAGGCAGAGGCAGGAGGATCAGGACTGTAAGCTAAATCTATGCTATATAGACAGTGAGTTTGAGGCCTGGGTGGGCTACATGAGATACTGCCTCACAACACAACACAACACAACACAACACAACACAACACAAGCAAATAGCTTGGGAAAGGAAAAATAGAGAAAACTGAAGAATATGATTGAAAAGTACCCATCTCCCTCACCCTGTCTTCTTTTGAGATGAGATCTCTCTATGTCACCTTGGCTGTCCTAGAGCTTGCCGTGTATTCTAGGCTAGCCTTGACTCACTGAGCTCTCCTACCATGCCCAGCCAGCCTCTCAGTCCCTCAACTCTTGCAGCCCACCCCTGCGAGTTAGTGTGCCTGAGAAGTGTTTTAACTCTCTGTTTCTAACAGGGTGCACGCATTATTGTGACTCCAGAAGATGGCATATATGGTGTGCGTTTCACCAGGGATACTATCTACCCATACCTGGAGGATATCCCAGACCCTCAAGTAAACTGGATACCCTGTGATAACCCTAAAAGGTAAAATTAACAATATACAGAGGGTAGCGAGTAGGGGGAGACGTGAGGAGGAGAGTAAACAGATATGATCACATTACACTGTAGACATATAAGAAATTCTCAAAGATAAAAAAACAAAAACAAAAAAACAAGCCCATGCCCAGCTCAGTTATGACCCTCTTCTTGTTTTACCGAACAGGAGTTGAAGACACTCCTGTGTTGGTCAGATCTCTGTTTCTATCACTGGACAGTGGAGATAAACCAACTTAAAAGGCTTTAATCTGTGCTTACATGACCCAGTCCTTTAGACTCATGGTGACATCATACATCAGAATGGAGAGGCATGGCAGAGCAGGGCAGTCTTACTACAGGGCAGCCCGCTAGGGCTGGGGCTGGGCGGAGAATAGCCACTCATAATCAGCACAGAGTTGAGGAACTTAACTGCCTTGTGGGCCATTGAATGGACTACAGAGTTGCAGACTAGTCAGTACAGGTTCTGCAGTGCAGTTGTATCTAGGAGACAGGTTCGAGAGTCTTCTTTGTTCTGCTACCTTCCCGTTTCCCTCCAGTTCTGAATTTTGGATCATGAATTTATTTCCTAGTTCTTCCTAGTGCGTCTCCTATCAGGCCTTATTTCATGAACAGACCATGGGAGGATTTGCTTTACAGTGTTCAGAGTACGCTGCAGACATTCTACAACTGCATGTACAATTACATATTGACACACAGTATGATTCAGAAATAGGTATGGATAGATTCTTAACCCCAGAATATATTTCTACAGCCAAATTCCCACTATTGGCGTCCTCTGAAGCCTTTTGTTGTCTTAATCCTTTTTTCCCTACCTATCATTTTGAATTGTTGTATACACCAAACCATAGATTTTTTTTTTGTTAAAAACTAATCCAGACTTTAAAAAAAATTCTCTCCCAATGGAAATATATACCAGATTTGGCTCTACCCCGGTGCAGGAGAGACTCAGCTGCTTGGCCAAGAACAACTCCATCTATGTTGTGGCGAACATGGGAGACAAGAAGCCGTGTAACACCAGTGACTCTCACTGTCCACCTGATGGCAGATTCCAGTACAACACTGATGTGGTGTTTGATTCCCAGGGCAAACTGGTTGCGAGATACCATAAGGTACAGTTAATTAATTGATTAATTAATTAATTAGCACTCATCAATATTAATGCTCATTAATGGAGATAGTAGGTGATATTCATCAATAATAATTAATCTACATCAACCAATGTATTAATTAATACCAAGCAACAGTAATTAATATTAATTAATCAGTAGATGTTAATAGTAATTAATATTAACTAATTAATCAAATACAAGTGAGCAGGAGAGCAATTATTATTTACAATAATAAATGTGCTTTAGAGTGGAGTAGTGACAGCAGAGAGGGCAGTATTTAGATGTGATGAATTCCTATAAGGAGACCCAAGGCTTTCCCAGTGTGCTCAGTAATCCAGGAGCAGGCCATCTGGGGTGGGCGACAATCACTTGGACCCATCTTCACTGAACCACTCTGTCTGTCATCTTTTGGGCTTTGACTTTTTTTTTTTCATTTTAAAGATTGAATTATTATTATGTATAAGAACACTGTAGCTGCCTTCTGACACATCAGAAGAGGGCGTCAGATCTCATTACAGGTGGTTGTGAGCCACCATGTGGTTGCTGGGATTTGAACTCAGGACCTTCAGAAGAGCAGTCAGTGCTCTTATCCACTGAGCCATCTCACCAGCCCGGGCTTTGACTTTTAAAACTCTGCTGAGGTAATGGGTCAAAGGTGAACTAAAAAGACCTTATGGGAGAGATTTTGTCCTGAGAAAGGAGCGAAGGAAGTTCTTTGCACAGTGAGGGTGAGGTGCTTTGTCAATAGTTGTCTGTTTCACTGTTACTTTTAAAATCCGAGAGTGTCTGTATAGACAAGTGCACTGGCCCTCACCGTCTGTACTGAGAAGGGGGTCATTGGCTCTGGACTGTTGGAGCGGCTCTGGTGGTCACACATGAAGTGTTGAATGAATATGGTTTATGTGAACAGGAATGCTTCAGGAAGCCTCCTGGACTTTTATTCCCCTGAATTGTTTGTTCATTACAGCAAAACATTTTCATGGGAGAAGATCAGTTCAATGTCCCCATGGAGCCTGAGTTTGTGACTTTCGACACCCCCTTTGGAAAGTTTGGCATCTTCACCTGTTTCGATATTCTCTTCCATGATCCCGCTGTCACCCTGGTGACAGAATTCCAGGTGGACACCATACTGTTCCCAACCGCCTGGATGGACGTCCTTCCTCATTTGGCAGCCATTGAATTCCACTCAGCTTGGGCTATGGGCATGGGGGTCAATTTCCTAGCAGCTAATCTACATAATCCCTCAAAGAGAATGACAGGTAGGTAATATGTGCTCTTTACACTTTAGTTAGAGAGGCCATCTAAAAAATTAGTACGTACATCTTTTATTTTCTAACTCATAAATTTTAAAGCTAATGTAGTCTTTTAATAGAAACTATTTGTTTATATATATATAACTATATATGTATATACGTACATATATTGTTATATATATAGTATGTAGTAAGAACATATATATACTAATTCAATATACTCATATATATGGATGTGTGTATGTGTGTGTGTATTATGCCTGCACGTATGTCTGTGCAATAGATGTGTGCAGTACCCTTTGAGCACATCAGATTTCATGGAACTGGAATTACAAACAGTTGTGAGCCACCATATGAATGCTGGAATCAAACTTAGGTTCTTAGGTCTTCTTAGTGGAAGAGCAGCCAGTGCTTTTAAACACTGAGCCCCCTCTGTAGCCCAACTCCTAGTTTTGAGTATTTAGTTGGTGATATGCTGTCCATTCAATCTCTAGGTAATCTATTTTTCGTCTCTGTGTGGGATATTGCATAGTTGTAATTCCAGGATTCAGAAGACTAAAATAATCCAAAGGAAATAAAATAATAAACATCAAAATAATACATGTCCCCATTTGCTAGATTTATTTAATATTACTCAACTGGAAAGTGAACCTTTCCTTCATTTTCAAAATTCTAGTGTATGTAAAACTCTGCTTATTGTCATGTCCCATTGAATTTCATCTTTCTTTGTCTCTGCCCAGTATATTTTAAGGGAATTAGTATAATATGCTGCTTAGAGGGAATAAGACAATGAGTTTTAGATACCAGTGATTATCATGAAATTTCTTTATTTTCCTGCTTCCTACTGTATTTCCAGGAAGTGGTATCTATGCACCCGATTCTCCAAGGGCCTTTCACTATGACAGGAAGACTCAGGAAGGAAAACTCCTCCTCGCTCAGCTGAAATCCCACCCGAGTCACTCCCCGGTGAACTGGACTTCCTACGCCAGCAGTGTAGAATCAACCCCAACCCAAACCCAGGAATTTCAGAGTATTGTCTTTTTTGATGAGTTTACCTTTGTGGAGCTCAAAGGGATCAAAGGAAATTACACTGTTTGCCAGAACGACCTCTGCTGTCACCTAAGCTACCAGATGTCTGAGAAGCGGGCAGATGAGGTTTATGCCTTTGGAGCATTTGATGGGCTGCACACCGTGGAAGGGCAGTACTACCTACAGGTAATGTCAGCGCCGGAAGATCCAATGACGAGCAAAACCGAATGTCAATGATAATCAATGGAGATAGTTTTCAGCACAGTATATGTACATCTCATTTCAGGAAGTATTTTAGTTAGGGTGTCTATTGCTGAGATGAAAGACTAGGTTAAAAGCAAGTTGGAACATGTCTTGGTCACTATTGCTGTGAAGAGACACCATGACAACGGCAACTCATATATAAGAAAGCTTTAATTGGGGCTTTTGTAGGGTTTCAGAGGGTTAGCCCATTATCATCATGGTGGGGAGAGTTGTTAGCAGGCAGGCAGGCAGACATGGTGCTGGAAGAGTAGCTCAGAGTTCTACAGCCAGATCTTTGGACAGCAAGAAAGGAGTCACTGGGCCGGACTTGGGCTATTGAAACTTCAAAGGTTACCCCCAGTAACACACTTCCTCCAAAAAGGCCACAACTCCTAATCCTTTCAAATAGTGTTACTCCATGGCAACAAGCATGCAAATCTATGAGCCTGTGCCTCAGGCAGGAAAGGCTTTTTGTTTTGTTTAGCTTAATTTTGTTGTTTAGGTTTGGTTTTTGCTTACATTTCCCAGCCAGTGCACGTCATCTAAAGGAGTCCAGGCTGGAACCGGCGAGAGGAGCCGATACAGAGGCAACAGCAATATTAAAATTATCCAAATTTCAGAGAAAGGATAATGTAGTACCTAGAATACGTCCTGCGTGGACAAGTCTAGGGATTTCCTGTGTGCTCATCAATGCCTGTCTTCCTTTACAAAGAACTTAAACCAAGTATGTACTCAATGCTTAATATAGATGGAGTTGCCCCCGAAACTGTTAGGCAGAATGAGTTACTGCTGAGGTGCAGGTATCTCCCCGTCAGCAGGAAGAGGAGGGCTTAGAGCCTGTGTTTTGATTCCTTAGTCTGGCTTTCAGACCATTTTACTCAAAACACTACAGTGTTCTCCTCAAAGGGCTATTCACTGACAGTTTTTGCCATAACTAGTCCTTATACTATTGCAAAATAAATTGCAATGCTTTTTCTGATTTTATGATTTTCTTAATGAAAATTCCTCACTAAAGTACTAATTGACACATCAAATGCTTAAGGGACTCAGGAAGGCTTGGTACGTGCTCTCTATGCTGTAGTCCTTCACGCACGCACGCACGCACGCACGCCCTCAGCTTCCATTCCCAGAAACCGTAGACTCTCCACTTGTTAACAAGCTGCTATTCCCTTTTTGATGGTGGCTCCTGCCTGCTTACCCTTCATACCACTTCTGGTTGTTATCTTTGCCATAAAGGATGCTTACTGCATCTGCAGGACCTCTGTCACGCCTCAGCTAGGTTAGCAACCTCATTTGTATATTCCCAGAACATCTTTGCTTGGCTTCATTAGAGCCCTACCACGACACATTAGTCACATACTTGAGGACTAACAGCTCTGCAGTGCTACAACTGTGTTTGCTGGTGACATATTGCTTACTGTGTAAACATGTCAGCCATGCTGCCTCCTTTTCACAAACATTCAGATGTTGTGTACTAGGTGAGGACTAGGTGAACAGCATTGTTAATGATGCAAAGGCGAGTGTATCGCCCACTTGAGAAACAGTGCCCAGTGGAGTAGAGAGACACGTGAGAGGGTAGTTCTGCAGGAGTGACCCATGAGAGAACATCCTGTGTATGTTTTGCTGGAAGAGTATCTAGTTGCTGAATTTAATCTAGTCTAGAGATCCAGGGAAATTGTCTATAGCTGTTTTCCCTGACAGTGTATTACAGGGAGCACTGAGGACTGAAGTAATTTATAATTAAGTATATTAGTTTTTCAGCAGTAAACCCGATTATTATAACGAGGAAGAAACATTTTACCCACTAAAGATGCAGAGGGAGTTTTCTAGAACAGAGTATTTCAACTGACTTCTTTCTTCCCTCCCTCCCTCCCACCCTCACTCTTTCCCTTCCTCCTTCTCTCCCTCCCACCTTCTCTCCCTCTTTCCTTCCTTCCCTCCTTCCCCTTTTCCCTCCCTTCCTCTCTTCCTCCCTCCCTCCTTCTTTCCATCCCTCTCTCCCTCTCTCCCTTTTTCCCTTCCTTTTATTATTGTTGTTATAAAAATAGGTTCCTGTTATGTGGCCCTGATTATAAAGTTCAGATTTGTCTTGAACTCTTGGTTCTTCAGACTCAGTCTCCAGATTACTGACATTACAGGCATATGCCACCATATCTAGTTTATCTGATGACTTCAGTTTTTTTTTTTCTTTTTGTGAGTAGATAGCATCAAGCTAATGAGTGAATTAAAACATCTTCACACACCTTTAAGGTGTAGCTAACATATGGCACACAGCATGGCATTTTGATACACGGCTACATTGCAGAGAAATTTGATGGGGCTAGTTCTACATTTGTCTTGAGTTTCATGTCTCTGTTTGCACTCCTTGTCTAGATCTGCATTCTGCTAAAATGTAAAACTACCAATTTACGCACCTGTGGTAGTTCAGTGGACACGGCTTTTACCAGGTTTGAAATGTTCTCGCTCAGTGGCACTTTTGGAACCCGATATGTCTTCCCTGAAGTGTTGCTGAGTGAGGTCAAACTTGCACCTGGGGAGTTTCAGGTAACAATCTTCTTGATGTAGCCAATTAATTTAGTATAGGAGGCGTTCGGACATCAAAACTTAACTCAAATTCTTCCAAATATAAATATCCTTCCCCATTTCAAAAGGGTAACTAGCATTGTCTTTGAGGATCATGAAAAATACCGAGCTGGCTGAATTTCCTGCCTGAGAATTAATGTAATGGGCATGTCCTTTTTGGCTCCTGACAATGAAGAAAGCTTATTGGGGCACTGCATGGTGGAGTCTGGGTTGTTCAAGTAGGAAAAAGATTCAGTGATAGTTGGGTGGTTCAGGACCAGACTCAACAGAGAAGTCCCTTAAAAGCACTGGGTTTAATGCCCAGTAAGATGACAGGAGAAAAGGAGGAAAGGAACGCTGAAGGAGAGAATTCAGGAGTGGTTACTGTTTGCAAGAAGGAAAACCTGCAAATCCCAGAAATAATGGCCTGCTCTACAACCTAACATGTTTTCCCAACAACGTTCTTCCTTCACTGCAAAAGTCCCAGTCTCAGTCCCCTTTCCTGATAGAAGTGGTTGCAGGGGTGAGGGAGCACCATGGCAGGCTAGGGACAGTGGGGAGCCAGTGATAGACATGGTCTAAACCCCACCTCTGTCCACTGCTACTGACTATTTGTGGTGGCCTTAATGGGTCTGAATAGACTGGATTGCAAACTACCACCCCTGATTTTTTATGCTTATTAATTTATGGGGAAGCTTCCTCAGACAAGTATATCATTAGGCACTGATTATATGCATTAATTTATAAAGGAATCAGTATCAAATTTTCTTATACTCTGCAACATTTTTAAATATCCAAAGAACAAAGTTAGGCCATTACTTTAGGCTATTTCTTTTGTTTATTAAAAGCACTATGGAATTTTTGTAGCTTAAATAGACTTTATGTTTCTGTGTTTTAATCAGGTGTCAAGTGATGGGCGCCTGGTTAGCCTGAAGCCAACCTCGGGACCTGTGTTAACCGTTGGGCTCTTTGGGAGGTTATATGGGAAGGACTGGGCATCAAATGCTTCCTCAGACTTCATAGCACACTCGCTGATAATAATGCTGATTGTGACGCCTATTATACATTACTTGTGTTGATGGAATTTTTACATTTTTTATTTTATTTAGAAAATTTAAAATTGGTGGATGCAAAAAAAAAAATAACAGTTTGTCAACAGTGGACTCGGGTGTAAGCAAATAGAGTGCCCCTTCTTTACAGAAACATGTGTACACCAGATACATTTCAGGAAAATTAATAAAGCTTTGAGCATTGGTCTATTTTGGAACAAGATGGAGGGCCAAGTAAAGGTCGCATGTGTTTTATTCAGAAGAAATAAAAATTACAGTTAAAAGGCACTTCAAACCATCATAAGATAGATTTACAAGAGGTTTGAATCTATTATACATCTTACTCAGTTATGCTTAGAATTTCCAATGTGTTTGTTCATTTGGGCTATTAAGTATTTATCTCAACATTCCCATTCTCTTATGGACCAAATCCTGTAGCTTTAATTCTTCAGTTCAAGTCCCAGTTTCCACGACCTCAGAACGTGACTGCCTTGGTGTCTTTGGCAATGAAGACATAAGAGGCATCATTCACATGGACTTTAATTCAATACGACTGATCTCCTCAGAAGAAATCAGGACAAAGACTAGCATCAACTGAAGCCCTTGTGAACACAGGAAAAGATGGTCATGTACAACAAGAAAAGGGGCCTCAGGAGAATGCAAACCTGCTAACGTGTTGAACTTCCAGGTCTCCAGAATCATGAGACAATAAATTTCTGTTTTAAATGGTCCAGTCTTTGGCTCTCTGTTATAGCAACCCAAACATACAAACAACAGTAACAAGACCAACACAGTTCTCTCCTTGGCCCCATTTTCAAATCTAAAGACTTGGACAAAATGGTTTACTTTGTAGAGTGTCTAGCTAGTCTAGTCCCCAAGACTCCAACAGACTCCAGGAGAAGATGGCTCCTGCATTGATGGTACAACCACCAGATCACTGAAAATCTAGAATTAGGAAACAAGAAAGCCACATTTTTGAAAACATGTGTTTAATCTAACACTACATGTTCTTTTTCAGTAACAGCAAAATATTTAGATACTATACTACCTAGCAAAACATAGGGAAATTTTTAAATAAAAAATGCAAACACATGCATTCTCTTGTTTTGTGAAATGGATGTGCATATGTAGAGGTCAGAGGACAGCCTTAGGTTTCATTCTTACCCTTCACCTAGTTAGAGACAGGGTCACTCTTTGTAACTCATTGTTGGAATTGCAAGGCTGAGTAGCCACCAAGCTTCTAGAGAATCTCTTGTCTCTACCCCCACCTAGCTACAGGAGAACTGGTATTACAGGTCATGTGATCCAGTTTCTGGCTTTTATGTGAGCTCTGGGATTCTGAATATAGGTCATCAGGCTTACATAGCAGTGTTTATCCTCTGGGCCATCTCCCTACCCAAAGATACTGATTTCTTGTCCAGTGATTATTAATGCCATGGCACAGTTCTTTGCCTTTATAAGAGAGAGAAGTGACATTCCTCATCATCAGAGAAGGCAAAAGAGAAAGTATATAATCAATATCTACATACACATATGTCCTAGAGCAAAGATCAAAGTGGATTGATCATATCTGTTGATTTGTCACAGAGAATGAAATCTTGAAATATGGAGAAAACAGTTAACATGAAGAAAGGAAAGGTTCCAGGTCTAAAAGGATATTTTATAATGATCAGTGAACAGTCAGTAAACAAAAAGCATAGTGAGCCTGCTTGTTTGCAAGTCCCTCTTCAAGCCCTCCTTCTCTCTCCCTCTCTCGGTGTGTCTGTGTGTCTGTCTCTCTCTGTGTCTGTCTGTCTCTCTCTGTGTGTCTGTGTCTCCCTCACTTGGTGTGTCTGTGTGTCTGTTTATCTGTTTGTCTCTGTGTGTGTGTGTCTGCCTGTCTGTCTTTCTGTGTGTGTGTGTGTGTGTATGTGTGTGTGTATGTGTGTGTGTGTATCTGTCTGTCTGTCTGTCTGTCTCTCTCTCTCTCTCTGTGTTTGTGTGTGTGAGTGTATTCAATGCACATGTGCATGCTTACGTGCAGGTCAGAGATCATTGTTAGGTGTCTTCCTTGAACATTCTCCATCTTGTTTTTTTGAGGCAGGGTATCTCCTTTAACAGGCGCTTGCTGAATCCTTTCGCCTGGCTGGAAAGCACGCTCTGCCTCTTCAGTGCTGAGATTGTAGGGACACCACCAGGCCTTGCTTTCCCTGTAAGTATAGCATAGCCCATCCTCATCAGGTCCTCATGTACTTCAGGTCCTCATGCTTGAGTAGCATTTGGCTGACAGAGCCATCTCCCCTCTGGAAGAGTGCACCCTTTTAATTTTCTGTTCTGAAATTGTTCTTTCTGGTGGAAGAGCTACATGGATAGCAAACATGGATATCATCTTGATTAGCTATTTAGACAGCAATACTTTCTATAAACTTTGACACCATGCCAAAGCAAAGAGGGCTTGTCACTGTGGTGGTAAATTATCTGATACATAGTTGATGTTTGGTCAAAGTGCATGTAGACATGTTAATTGACTAAACTTTGAATTGAGTTTTGGAAATAGAGTATCACAGATTAGGTGTTAATTTAATGAAATTTGTGGTAAACCAGATGACATCTTTCTTTCCATTTATGGTAAAACCTTACTTTTTTTTAAACCAAAACAATTAATTGAGGGTTTATTTGCTGTTACAATGTAAGTGAAAGTGAATCAAAGTCCCTGCTTTAATGTGCACTTAGTACTAGGGAGGAACGTATTGTAAAAATTAATTATAAAAACACCATAATAAGAAAATAACCTGATAGCCTGGAATTAGCTTTTTTTCAAGAACATATGTAACAACAGAAAGATGTAATATTGCCTTCAAAGATTGCCATGGAAATATATTACATTACTCTTAGTGATTAGAACAATTTTGAGTACTATTTTGTAATAAAAATACCGTTTTATCTCATCTGCTATTAACATCGATTTCAAAAGAATCTCCTACTTGACCAGATATGGAGATGCACAGCTGGGCAGTGTGCAGAGAGGAGAAACTTTGGAACACTCAGTCCTACATGGGATGTCTCCCTCAAATCCCTCCCCCTCAGTGGTCAAGGAGCCCTGTGGACGAGGAGACAGGAAGATCATAAGAGCCACAAGGGGTGGAGGACACCAAGAAAACAAGGCCTTCTAAACACAGCAGAACCGATGCACATATGAATTCCAGAGACTGTATCAGCATGTGAAGGGCCTTGTCTTAGTTAAAGTTTTACTCCTGTGAACAGACACTATGTTCAAGGTAAGTCTTTTTTTTTTTTTTGTTTTTTTGTTTTTTTTGTTTTTCGAGACAGGGTTTCTCTGTGTAGTCCCGGCTGTCCTGGAACTCACTCTGTAGACCAGGCTGGCCTCGAACTCAGAAATCCGCCTGCCTCTTCTTCCCAAGTGCTGGGATTAAAGGCGTGCGCCACCACTGCCTGGCTTCAAGGTAAGTCTTATAAAGGACAACATTTAATTGGGGCTGGCTTACAGGTTAAGAGGTTAGCTCCAGTATCATCGAGGCGGGAACACGGCAGCATCTAGGCAGGCATGCTGCAGGAGGAGCTGAGAGTTCTACATCTTCATCTGAAGGCTGCTAGCAGAATACTGACTTCTAGGCAGCTAGGAAAAGGGTCTTAAATCCACACCCATAGTGACACACCTACTCCAATAAGGCCACACTTCCAAATAGAGCCGCTTCCTAGACCAATCATACTAAAACCATGTCAGGCCTACACAGGTCTGAACTGGCCCAGAAGACTTGAACACAACCCCTCATCTCTAACCCAGAAGCTATTTCTGCTTGACAAATGTTTGCAAAGGAAAACATAGTTTTTCCATGGGAGTCTCATTGGGTAACAAATTACCCTTAAGGGCAGGCTCGCTTCCAGATTGTCAACTTAATGGTATTTTCGGAGGATTTTTGTCTCTTAATTTTTTGATGCTTTGTCTGAGTTTTTGGTTTTTTTTTTAACCTTGCAGGTTTATCATAAAATAAAATAGCAATAGCTTCATGATAGAAAGCTACTTGAAAACCCAACAAAACGTATCAACCACTTGGATAGCTAATTTTAAGGTCAAAGCAAAGAGATACTGGGATACTTTTCAGAAGACCAAACTGGGCTTCTTGACAACTTGGTTTAGAAATGACCATTGGTGTGTGTCCTGTTTGAAGGAGAATTCAACTGTGGACAGTACTGGGTCCACTCTACAATATCACAGAGTTGAAATCTGTTAACCAAAACCTTTCTCTGACCAGCCCAAACCTGTCCTGGCTGGGATGTTTTCTCAAGTATTGAACACGTTATGATTTCCTTATGTTATTTAATGGCAAATAGCACTGGGCATGGTCATCCTCACTAACCTGTTGAATATCCAAGGCCTCGGACAACACATGGAGAGAAGTGTGTGAAAATCCAAAGAAAAGGTCTCACTACCTTTTTAATAGTTTATAGCATTTGTATATTCTTGTGTGGAGTTAGCATTTTCACATATAGTGCATCAGGCTCTAATGTCATTTTCTTGGTCATTTTCACAATGTCAGGTGTGGGTTCCATGTAATGGACTGGTCTTAAATCCTATTTTAAAAAGTGATTGGGTTAGGGCTAGGGTTAGGGTTGGGGTTAGGATTAGGGTTAGGGTTAGGGTTAAGTTAGGATTAGAGTTAGGGATAGAGTTAGGGTTCGGATAAGATTCCCATACTTTTTCCAGTCTTATACAAGGATGTCCTGCAGGCTGTTTTGTGTTGTTTTTCTCAGGTTTTGTGGCTGGGTTATATTGAATATAACCTTTCTCTTCTGATAGTGTACTGAGAGCCTTCTAGCACTCTGAACACTAGTTAGAAGGGTTAAAGCTTCAGGTTCAATGTTTTCTTGCTCGATGAACTGAGTTAGTGTTGTTTGTTGTTTTGTTAGTGACAACCAGTCTGATAGGAGCAAAATGGGATCCTAACATAGTTTTAGTTCACATTTTCCCCTAAGACCGTCTCATGTTCAAGTTGTTTTCTTTGTTTTATACCCTGAGCCCCTCAGTCTGTCTAGTGTTACTTCCTTCCTCACTTTCCTTCCCTGCAATGTGTTCAAAACATTTATTCACCTGACTACCTCTTTTTGTGGTCCAGATCTGTTTGAAGCAGGTCACGAGAATATCACCTTTAGCCCTGGCCCATACACAGCCATCACACTTCCTTTGGGTGACAGCTACCCTGTCTTCTGAGATTACTAAATGCTCCCCACACTTCTCTGACAAATCAGGCACCTTCATCTTATGCACTGGAGAGTCTTATTCTCATTTTTCTTACAGATCTTTTTTTTTTTTTTTTCAGAACAAAATGTGAATGAAATGAATTAAAGCAGCTAATAATAGCTCTCCTCACTTAACTTTCATTTACTCAGTCCAGTTTAGTAAAATTTCTATTGTTTAAGAGGGTGTATGAGACCATAGTAACTGTAACCCCCCCACCCCATATGGAGCCTAGGCTAGCCTCAAATTTTCTATGTAGCCAAGAATAAGTTGAATTTCTGATTTTCCTGTCTCCACTTCCCAAGCAATAAATTACAGCCATGAACTACCAAGGACAGTTTTGTGAAGATCTAAGGATAGAGCTTCCTGTGTGCCAGGTGGACACACTAGTGAATAATAAGTGCAAACACCACAGTGCCTTTTCAATTATCTACTGCTAAACACAGATAACTGCTTCTTAGTTTATCTCACAGTTGGAGAGTTATAGGAAAGTGGAGAAAGCCATTTAAGGTCTCCCTACTTCCTATAATCTGTAGAGAAGTAAAAATTACCAAGAAATATATCCAAAACTTCCTCCTGAGGACCTGTTTGAATTCTAGCACGGACAAAATGGCTCACCCTTTTTTGAAAATCCTCATCTCTGGGGATCCATCGCCTTCTTCTGGCTTCCTCAGGCACTGCACACATGTGGTACACAAACATACGTGTAGGCAAAATACCCATAGATATAAAATGAAATCACACTCAAAGGGCGGGGATATACCTTTCACCCCCAATGAAACAGAGACAAGGTGTGAATTTTAAGAGCTTAAAGAGCTGGCAGTAAAATTCAGTCATTCCTAGCATCACATGCTTCCCACGTAACAGTCTCGAGCAGATGAGAAGCCCCGCTTGCAGCTGTTCTGGTTAGCTCCCGTCCAGGCAGGTGCTCCATGACTGACAAAGGGATCCATCTGGAAATTGTGTATGTAGGAATGAAATAAGGTCATAGGTAAATGTTTGTGACCATATAACCGCAAAGAAATGCAAGGCATGGTGGTTCACACACTGGGGAGGCAGAGGCAGGTGGATCTCTATGAGTTTGAGGCCAGCCTGCTCTAAAGTCCAGGGCAGCCAGGACTACACAGAGAAACCCTGTTTTAAAAAGCAAACAAACACCCCCCTAAGAAAGCCAAGAAACAAACTAAAACAGAAAAAGAATAGAACAGCAAATACCAGAGAAGATTAAACAGAGCAAAATCATTTTCCTAAAGTCTCCACTCCCTCACACTTTTGCTTTTTACCTTTATCTGTACTGGGTCAGGATATAAAAAGTTTTCTTTTTAGCTATTATTATTATTAATTACATAAGAACTCTATCTTTGTTGCATTTTCTAACTGTAAGATATTTTGGGTTTCAGTTTATTCTATGTACCTAACATCTGCACCTGTAATGAATACGTTTCTGAGTACCGGCTGTTTCCTTTGTACCGGTGTGTAATAGAGAAGTCCTTTGCTTTCAGATCAATCAACAATTAAGGCAGGCAAAATGGATATGTGTTTTCATTTATATTCTGTTAACACTGATGGCTGTGATTATGGATGGCCCATCCCTGGAGTTATTTTTAAAGTCGTGGTAATATTTACCCTGGCTATTTAGCTTGCTCACAGCGCACTTCCGGATGGTGGTTAAGAAATCAAGCGCCTTCCTGCTGTACTGATTACTCGCAGGTACCTTGTTTCAGGAAGATTTATTATCAGCTTATCTGTTTCAGATTTTAATATTCGTGGCATTCTGTGTGTGCCGGCTATCTACCGTCATAAACTGGTAGCGGCTCTTGTCAGTAGCACGTGGACAAGCGGCTAAGAAAGGCAACCTGGTCCCCAAGGCAGGATTTCTGCTGTGGGCTCCAGCATGGGCTCTGCCCATTCTTCACCTAGAAGATAGGTCTGCAGATACTCAGCAGCTGAAGCAGACCCTGGAGACCCTCCCTCCGTCCTGAGCTGTGGAGAGAATTTGTGGAGAGCATGACAAAGGTAATGAGACCCATCGGTGGCTCCGTGCTTACTCGGAAACTAAAAAGTAGCATTATCTAGTACATGGATAAGCAAGATTGCTATAATTTAATTATGTAACAGTTGCTTTAGTAGAAGAAGGATGCTTTAAAAATTATTTTTCAACAATGTGCTCCACGCGGGACCTTGCATCTACCGAAAGCTAGGAAGCCCTGAGAAGTGAAACACTTGGCAGCTCTTGTAAATCAGTGCATTCCGTGTTACAGTTTTGCTAGTTTGAACTTATTCGGATAATTTCACAGATTTTTTTTTAGACATTTTGAAATTATAATATATCTTATCATCACCCTATACTAAACTATGGAACTAAATTATTAAAGTATTAATTGGGGTATTTATAATGCTAACATAATTTTGAGAGAAAATGTTGGCATATTTTCAAATTACCTCAAGCGTGTGTGTGTGTGTGTGTGTGTGTGTGTGTGTGTGTGTACTGGTTCAAAAATCTATTCCCCACAGAAGTATCAGCTGACACCCATTTATGAACCTCATGCATGTTAGCGTAGCAGAAGCTAAGTCGCTATACTCTAGGGGGAGTGTTCTTAATCTTTTTCTGTTGGTCTCTATTGATAGTGAGGACTCTAGTGAGTTTTGCCACCTCTCCTGCTCTGTGCGATGGGATGGTTTGCTTCTGGTCATGTTCCTTCTCTGGCATGATGACTTCAGCTGCATCCCCTGCCTCTTGTTTCTTTCCTCCTTCAAAAATTTTGTCAGAAATGGTCTCGTTATTAGAAGAAAGGATACAGGGTGAAATACAGAGCTGTAAAATATTTTAGAATAGAGTAATTATTAGATCCATAACTAATTTTATTCACAAATTTGTCTAGTGGTAAACAAGACATGAGTTGAGCTGAGAACCTTAGCAAAAGTGTGATTTAAATATAGAGGTAAAAGGACAAACGCTTCATGAACAGAAGTGTCCAGGCAAAAGAAACAGGTCATTGGAGTTTGTTAATAACAAGTCCTCGGCAATATATTTTAGACTATGCAATATCTTTTACTGGATACGGTGGTAAAGAATTCATAGAAGGAACCCTGAATTCGAAAAAGAAGAAAGAGTAACTGATGGCCTAGGGAAATCTATGGCTAAGTTTGGTGTTAGTGCCTCTCTTGTTATGGTTTTATCTGTTCAGTTTCAATTTCACTATCCCGAAGAAAACAGTACTGTGAACTTAGATTATACAACTCAATGACTATTTTCATACTTATGCAAAAAAGCATATTAAATATGTTTGTATAAAATACTGTAAATGAACTTAGCCTATGAGGTTTTGAAATACCCTAACAACCCTGATAATAACCCTAATAAAAATGTTACAATGTTTTTATTTTCTTTATTTTAAAAGATATCATTCCACTTTTAGATAAAAGAACTAGGTCTTTGTACTTAACATTTTATTGAATATACACCATATATATCTAATGATACATATCTGAAATAAAGTCAGACTGTTTCAGATACTTTTGTTGGTTTAAAAACTGTTACAATGAACATTTACTGAGTTACAATATGAACATTTTAAGCTTTAAAGTAATAGTAATAAAACCAAGTGTTGGGTGTATTAGTTCTTAGATCAAAGCAGGAGGATGCCAAATTCCAGACCAGACTGGACATTGTGAAACCTGTCACAAACAGCATCTCACAGTCCAGTGCTGAGATTGACCTGCAGTTTCTTGAATCCAGTGACTAATGAACTGCACATCTTCCTGACACCTCACTTTTATCTCCTTCACTCCTGTGGCTTCTTCCTTTCTGGGGCATATCAAAACAGTTCAAAAGGTAAGTTCTAGGTTACCATTAAGGTTTCCTTAAAGTAATGAATTGACTTATTCATTGTTTCATTTATTGAGATAGAATATCATGTGGCCCAGATTGACTTGGAACTCCCTATGTGGGCTAACCTCAATCCTTTGGCTTTCCTTTCCTAAGCACTTCAATTTTAGGCATCACTAGATTAAAAGAAAGAGCTACATTTTAAGTTTTTCAATGCTCAGAATTGAAGTCACCCATGCTAGGTAAGTGCTTTTAATACTAAGCTACATCAGTAGCTTCAAAGTTCTTTTTTTTTTTTTTTCAGTTAAAAATCCTCATGCTATGCAAAGGCAATGCTTTTTAATTTAAAATAAATATTGTAGTCTGTGTGTGTACCTGCTGTGGTGCGAGTGTGGAGGTCAGCAAGCAGCTTTGCAGAGTTGGTTTTCTCCTTCCACCTCCAGGGGTTCCAGGGGTTCCAGGGGTTGATCTTAGGTCAGCATGGCAGGAGCTTTACCCACTGAGGCTTCCCTGCACCCTTGAGATTCTTTTCCATACTGGCCGTGAACTCACAGAGCTCTACCTGCCTCTGCTTCCTGATTTAAGGCATGTACCCTTACTGGACACACAAACTTTATATGCCCCAGTACAGGGGAACGCCAGGGCCAAAAATGGGAATGGGTGGGTAGGGAAGTGGGGGGGAGGGTATGGGGGACTTTTGGGAAAGCATTGGAAATGTAATTGATGAAAATACGTAATAAAAACAAAACAAAACAAAACAAATATAAAAGCTAAATAGTAAGGTTAATACATTTGGAAACTTTCCCAGGCCTTTGATGGATTAGGTCTTTATTTTAGTTTTGGCAGCCAGTGCTATGTGCTGAGTTTGGCAGCCTGAGTGATGTGTCTATCATGGAGTCCATCATGCTAAGGTCTCACGGTCTACTAAGGTCTGTGAGGCTGTTACAAGGCCATATTCATGTAAAACCTACACAGATGTGCCATTCTATGAAAGATGGTTACATAACAGATACATCATGATTTACTTTTGGGTTCTCTAGATATCTGGTGTCAGTCATTTTGTGCTGACTCATGGTGGACCTGAAAAAGTATAATGTAAAAGCAAAATTCTAGGCCTTTAGGTCCAGGCTTGGGAATGTGACCTCTGTGACTCAATGCTCCAAGGTATGCTAATCATAAAACAGACAGCGACATTCCTCCACCCACCCGCTTCCTGGGTTCAAGGAGTGTTCATTCGAAGAAAGTCACCCTGACCATTGCTGGAACCCTCTATGCAAATGTGCTATTGTTAGGGGCTCTTAGAAACTGTCTTGAGAAATAACCTGCACAATTACCAGGTATTCCTTGTGACTCTTGTGACTTTGCACTTCCTTGTGACTCTTAACTGGTATTTTTGGTATTTTCCAACAACGCCCTTCCCACCCCCTTGAGTTGTGGTTTCTTCCTTTAAATACCCCCTTGCCCAGCTACTTGGGGCGCCACGGTCCTCTACCCCTGCGTGGTGTATGACCGTGGGCCCGAGAGCACTCTTGAAATAAAAAGTCCTCTTGCAGTTTGCAGCAAGACCATTTCTCGTGAGTGAGTTGGGGTGTCGCCTCTCCTGAGTCAGAACATGGGGGAGTCCTCATGTTGTGGGTCTTTCAGTCCCCACTCCCACATCCAGCCTTCGCCATTTTGATCCATTCCAGATTCTTGTATCAGAACCATGTTCTTCTCTAAGATGCCTGTCACTCACTGGCATTCGGCAACCTTCATCATTGTTGGTTTGTAAACAAGTGTGGGGATGTTCTTTGACATTTTCATTTCTATAATGTTTAGTACATTCATGAGATTTTTTCCACTGTCCATCAGATCAGTATGATATTTAGTCACGATTTCATTATTCGCTTTTGTACTTTCCTGGAGAAATTAAAACACCACATACCGTTTCTTAGACCGTTCACATTTACCTTCGTAGTGTGCTTTAACTGTTTTTGGCTTTAGATTTTCATTTCTCTGACTCCACAGTCTTTTCTTATTTGATTTGGCTTCTGTCTGATGTCATTCCACATTGCTAATGGTGTTTTAATGTTTCTTGGCAACACATCTCAGGAGCATGGGATTTGGAGCATCTCTAAGATTCTGCTTTCGGGGTCTCTTCAGTAGATTCTCTTTCACTGACAAAGCTCACTGTCAGTGCTTGAGAGCTCACTCCACACTTGGTTGTTAAACATGCAGCTCTCCCGTGATTGCATTTGTATTTTAAGGCAGAACTTCTTGCAATTATTGAAACACAATTCTCTTTGGTTTGCATAGAATTAATTATTATTATTATTATTTTAGAATCCAATTCTCAACATCTTAATTTTCCTGTCTTCTTCAAGCAATAAAAGACACATAGGTGTTGTATCTTGTGATTCCTTGATTCTGAGAGACATCTTTCACACTCACACAGAGACATTTCTTTGTTCTTTGTTAAATATTCTTACATTTAACATTCTCTTGTTTTAAACAAGTTCCTTGTAGCTCTCTATGTTGTGTCTTATTAAATGAAAGCCTCAGCATTCCTGAGACATTTAACGCTATGTGACTCTGGGAAAACACATTAATTAAGGACTGCAACTGTCTGGAGAAATGTCAAACAACATCGACTCTACTGGAAAGTCCAGTTCTGGGTTGTATGAGCTGCTGATGTGAGTCCCTACTAGCCGTCTGTTCTAGTTAGGGTTTCTACTGCTCTGATGAAGCACCACGACCAAAGAACTTGGGGGAGGGAAGGGTTTAATTAACTTACATTTCCACAGCAGTGCTAATCATCATCAAAGGGGATGTTAGATCAGTAACTCACACTGGGCAGGGACCTGGAAGCAAGAGCTGATCAAGAGCCCACGGAAGAGTGCTACTTGCCTAGTCTTAGGTTCTCATGGGCACTGATTGTTCAATAACTATCTCTGCCTTTACACATTTGACGTTAAATTTGAGAACAATACGATTTGTGGGTCCACAGAATTTTATAACTCATCTAAGACCAATAAATAATCATAAAACAATAGCCTTTGCATTAAAGCAAAGTTTAGTTGCAATTATTTTAAAAGAAGTCTACTCACGTCTAAAAATTAGACTATCATCGCTCTCATCTGCTGGAAATGAGGAATAGCCACGGGAGACTCCAGTGTAAGCCAAGTGTATTCTGGGATCTGAACTCCAGGCTGTGCTTTAACCACTGCGCTATCTCCCAGGTGCAGTTTATGATGAATTTTCCTACTTGATTGCAGAGAACAGCACTCTCCTCTGCTCCATACCATCTGCTAACCATGTCTTATATATAGTTCCTTCATGACCTTCACCTTCTATGAAGAATGGAGAACAGGGAACCAATCCACTCTTTCTTAGCTTAGATGTCCACATCAAGAGTCAGGAACAAAGCAAAAGCGAGTTCAGGCTGAGAAATGCACAGCTTTGGAGAAAGCTTTCCTTTCAGCCTCCGAGGTCTTAAGGATGAGCAGAGTTGTCATGATCACACCTGGATTCTGGAAGTTTTATTTGTACTCTGATTAGTGAAAAATCCCACAAATCTATCATAGCTTCCTTAGATTTCACCTCTAAGGCTGTGCAATTTCACTAAATTTCACAAAGCATCTACTTGAATGGTAATGAAAAAAGTCACCTAGTTTGCATAAACCACAGAAGTTCTTGCGTGTAGTCTTCTCTGTTGCCCTCTTTCTGAGCACAGGAAGATGGTGATAGCCCAGCCACACGAAAATAGACCTCAGAACAGAAAGAATGAGAGGTTTAATGACTCCATAAGAAGTTGGTCAATGGATGCAACACACACATGCACGTTAATGAGAACAGTTCCTGGGGTACATTTCGCCATGAATATGGCCTTAATAGAAAGCAGGGGCAGGTATGAGACATCACTGGACAGCTTCCCTGAACCTCTAAGCCCTGAGTGGGTCCCATGGCTGCTTGGGATTGGTTCTGAGAACATATTTTTTTGTTATTATTCTTTTTATAGTACGTCAATATTTTGGGAAAATACAATTAACATGAGTTCTTCCATAATAATGTTGTTTCCTTGGTTGGTATCCTTGTAAGGATACTAGAAAATACCTTGTAAACCAGCTGGGAAAATGTCATTAGCATCTGACAAGTGGCTTGGATCAGAATGGCTATCAGTAGAAATAAAAAGTGGTCTAGTCTTAGATATATTTTCCATGAAGAGCCAAGATAATTTTTTATCAGGTAGATATTTTTAGCATGAGAAAAAAAGAATTTCATCAAGATTTTGGATTGAGGAATGTTATTATAATATTATTGTTGTTGTTGTTAGTGCGGGCATACATGCTCTGTCTCTGTCTCAGTCTCTCTCTTTCTGTGTGTGTGTTTGTGTATGTGTGTGTATATGTGTATGTGTGTGTATATGTGTATGTGTGTGTGTATGTGTGTGTGTATGTGTGTGTGTGTGTATGTGTGCATGTGTATGTATGTGCATGTGTATGTGTGTGTATGTATGCATACATGTGTGTGTGTGCATATGTGTGTGTATATGTGTGTGTGCATGTGTATGTGTGTGTGGTATGTGTGTATGTGTGTGTATGATGGAAAACACATCCAGTTAAGATAACCTTGGGAGTATTCTCTCCTTTTACTTCCTGGCTTCTGGAATCAAATTCCAATAATCAGTCTAGCATGAAAAGCATTTTTATCCATTCATCTAGGATCCGGATCAAGTACTCTCAAACTGGACCTCATATTTCCAAGACATTCAGGTCAGAGAAAGAGTAAGATTTGGGCAAATGATGAAAAAGAGACAGCCTGACCTAGACATTAAGAGTGATATTTTCCAGCAAGCAGGAAGCTACTCTGGTGTTGCGAGGGAAGATGAAGGCAGATGCTTGTATTAGACTTGTTGGCTTGCAGATTACACAAGCTCATGAGAAGCTGTCTGAAGAGAAGGTGCAGAAGGGAACTGGGGCTTATGGGAGGGGGAGGACACAATAGCAGCTGGGACTGAAGGCATCAGCTTGTCAGGTGCCAGACTTGTAAGGGGTGTTGACTTAGGAGCCAGAGGAAGGATCTATCTGAAAAAAATGACGAGATCCCAGACAAAACGTATTTGGAAGACTTACCACTGAGTTTGGTAATCCAATAGTAAGTTGGCTAAGAATGACGTTGATAGAGTATTGATGGAAAAATGTCTCCCGGGAAACACTTAAAGGCTATTTTAAATCTACCTTCTGCTCAGGTAACTCTGACACGTAGATTCTGTCTTCCTTCAGACAAAGACTGTTCCCTTGATGGAAATACAGAATAGTCATCACTTGACTCTCTTTGGCTTATGAACATGGAGATTTTATGTGCTGACTTTATTTTATTCTGAGCTTTATATTTTAGCAGAATGTCCAGCCCCAACTAGGTGTTAAACATGTTTTAAACTGAAGCATTACACTGACCCTGTAAGTCAAATTTCCAAAGCAGATACTCTTCAGCAAGAACGTGGAAATATGGTATAAAAGACTGAGTTAGTTGCTGACTCTTTCCTCATTTTTCTTCTCCTTTTCTCTCCTCTCAGATTTCAGGGACAGGTACGTGTCCATAAAAATAAAAGAAGGTGGAATTCTAACCTGACTATGAGTTCTGGAGAAGCATTGCTCAACAGCCAAAGGGAAAACCCAGCCTGTGTTGAGTTCTCTGCAGTGATGCATCTTTGCCACGCTATCACAAATATTTCCCACAGGAACAGCAACTGGTCAAGGGAAGTCCGCGCTTCCCTGTACAGCTTAATGTCACTCATAATTCTGGTCACTCTGGTTGGCAACTTAATAGTAATAATTTCCATATCCCATTTTAAGCAACTTCATACACCCACCAACTGGCTCCTTCACTCCATGGCCATTGTCGACTTCCTGCTGGGCTGTCTGATAATGCCCTGCAGCATGGTGAGAACTGTTGAGCGCTGTTGGTATTTTGGGGAAATCCTCTGTAAAGTTCACACCAGCACGGATATCATGCTGAGCTCCACATCCATTTTCCACTTAGCTTTCATTTCCATTGACCGCTACTGTGCTGTGTGTGACCCTTTGAGATACAAAGCCAAGATCAATATCTCCACTATTCTTGTGATGATTCTCGTTAGTTGGAGCCTTCCTGCTGTTTATGCATTTGGGATGATCTTCCTGGAACTGAACTTAAAAGGAGTTGAAGAGCTGTATCGCAATCAGGTCAGCTACCTGGGCGGCTGTTCTCCCTTCTTTAGTAAAGTATCTGGGGTACTGGCGTTCATGACTTCCTTCTATATACCTGGATCTGTTATGTTATTTGTTTACTATAGGATATATTTCATAGCTAAAGGACAAGCAAGGTCAATCAATCGTACGAATGTTCAAGTTGGATTGGAAGGGAAAAGCCGAGCACCACAAAGCAAGGAAACAAAAGCTGTGAAGACCTTAGGGATCATGGTGGGCGTTTTCCTCGTATGCTGGTGCCCTTTCTTTCTCTGCATGGTCCTGGACCCTTTCCTGGGCTATGTTATCCCACCCTCTCTGAATGACGCACTGTATTGGTTTGGGTACTTGAATTCTGCCCTCAATCCGATGGTTTATGCCTTTTTCTATCCCTGGTTCAGAAGAGCTTTGAAGATGGTTCTCCTTGGTAAAATTTTCCAAAAAGACTCATCTAGGTCTAAGTTATTTTTGTAATGCAATTCGCGAAACCCATGTATTTTACAGTTTTTAAAAGCAGTTGGTGATTGGGGGCTGAAGAGATGGCTCAGTGACTAAGAGCACTGACTGTTCTTCTAGAGGTCCTGAGTTCAATTCCCAGCAACCCCATGGTGGCTCACAACCATCTGTCATAGGATCTAATGCCCTCTTCTGCTGTGTCTGAAGATAACCACAGTGTACTCATATACATAAACTAAATAAAAAAAAGTTGGTGATTATATTTATGAACATAGTGAGCCAACTATAGGCACCGATTTCATGGTTTTTTAACATCAGTTATTTGAATTAAAATATATATGTAAGTTATACTTTGGTGTTTGTATATAATCTGTTACTTGACATAGAATAGATATGATCTTGGACATTATTGTTATGTAGGTTTAACTGTGGTAAATCCAGTATTAAGAATTGCATGTAAAAAACCTTTTTCTGCCCTTAGATGATCTTTTGTGAGCTGATGGTGATTGTTCATTCAGAAATTGAAATCACAAGGCTGAATTTAGAGTGCAAATCAGAAGGAATTTGTCATATATGAGTGTGTATATATGTATGTATATGAATATCTATATGTTCATATATATATATATATACACACACATATATGTTATTTTTGTAATGCAATCCATGAAACCAATATATTTTACTGTTTTTAAAAAGTTTGTGATTAAATTTATGAAAATGGTAAACCAACCATAGGTTTTCATATATCTATATCTCTCTATCTATCTCTATCTATCTATCTATCTATCTATCTATCTATCTATCTACACATGAAAACAGGGGCAGAAATAGTGGTTTCCAAAAAATACCCTAAAAGGATGTAGGGAAATATAAATTATATTCATTAATTTGAAATTAAGGTATTTCTCAAATAGATCTTACAGAGTTAGTTTCAAGTTAAGTATCACTAGAAATTTGGATTTATTTAATGACAATGAAATTTTCATGAACAAATTCATGACAAAGAAAGATAGCCAATTAAAATTAAGATAGCCAATTAAAATCTACATTCCACTGTCTGTTCATAAACATGAAGATCTTCTAAGGAGGTAGTAAATTCTTCCATCCCCAGACACAGTGGCTCAGATCTGCAATCTCAGTACTGATGGCAGGGGCAGGGGCAGGGGCGGAGGCGTGGGCAGGGATGGGGCAGAGAAATTGTCATTGAAGGCCAGTTAGGCAAACAGCAAGTTCCAGGTCAGGCAGGGTTTCACCATAAAAACTGTCTCAAAACAAACAAACTAGTAACAACTGTAAAATCCTTCCTTCTGTTGCAATCCATTTCAGGATTGGGTTGTCTCACTGATTGGGCTAGAGTTTGCACTAGCACATTTTTAAAAACAGAATAGTTGGCCTTTGACAATATTACATTGTAATACAAGTCTAAGAAACTATTTTGAATTCCTTCACCCATGTGACCAATTTTTTCACCACTGCCCGGCTCAAAATTTCAAAAAGGGAACATGCATTTTTGGAGAATCATCTATACTTTACAGAGAGTTTCTGTGGCTTTATTTATTTCAAGATGTTCCTTACAGATTATTTCCAGATGTTGTATAAATCTTTTAAAAACTGTGGTACTGATTCACATGAGAAAAAAGGCTCTAGAAATGAAGAGCCCAAGATCCATAAACAAGTGTCTGGGTTTATGAGCAGTCGTGTAATCAGAGGACGATTAGGTACAGTCTAAGGGGAGTAGCTGAGTGAAACGGAAAAAGACTAGTTTTTAACGTAACCATTATTGCCACTATTATATATGTTATATAAACAAGGTTACATATAAACAATAAAGTTTATATTATATTTTCACTTGTTTTGTTTCTTGTTTTATAATAAATAGGCATATTAAACTTTACATTGTTTTAACTTCTTTTAAATAATTGCTATTATTTGTTTGAGACAGGGTCTTAGTATATAGCTTGACTAGCCCAGAAGTCTCTGTGAAGACTAGGATGGTCTCAGACTCAGAGAGATTTGCCTGCCTCTGCTGAGATTTAAAGTATCTAGTCATTAAGGTTTGTATATACATTACGTCTAGCCATTGAGGCTTTTATATTCACCACATCCAGCTGTTAAGGTTTCTAAGCACACATCCATTTCTTACTCTATCAGTCAGAATTTCTAGAACAATACTGATATTAAGGATGGACCTTTATTACTTGGGTTTTTATTAAGCCTCTATCAATCTACTTTTGAACAGGTTCATGAGTCACATAATTCTACATGTTTTGCTTAGTCTCCAAGCCCTTACCACTTGTCTTTCTTTGTAGTCTCTGCTTTACTATTCGTGAGAGATAGCCAGCCCATGTGGCTAGACAGGAGGGTTTCACACTCCCAACTTTTCAGTAGCCTGTGTCTTTTCAGGGAGAAGCCCTTTTTGTTTTGCTTTTCCAGTCCCCAGCTGAAAACCAGTAAGTTAAAAGGGGGTTTCCCATTTCAACTGGGCAGAATCTCTTGTAATTGTCATCCTACCCCTGGCCTCTGGCCTTCCCCTTTAACTGCACAGATAACTGCATGAGCTCCTTTAAAAATTTCAGAAGATTTTTTTCCAGAATCTTTATAAATGTAAGCAGGCAGCGATCCCTCACATTATCATTAGCAGGGACTAGCCAAAGGGTGTAGAGTTCCAGTCTGCACAAGGGCTAAGGTCATGGTCAGACAGCTCCCTCTATGTCCATTTCCAATGTGAGTTACGAAACTTCTTACCAAATTCATGAGTTCCAGACAGCCTTCCAAGAAAAGTTTTTAGTTATATCAATGGAAAAGATAGAATCTGGTTGTAGCAAGAAAAACAATTACAACAACATCAATACTTATTTCTAAGCCAATTCGTAACAAAAATAATTTCATTTCTCAGGTTCTACTGAAAATATTCATATAAATGTTCATTCCATATCAAGTAGTAATGTGTTAGTCAGGACTTTTTTGTGGAAATGGATCATTAACAACGGTGCTTTCTTAAGAGGTTAGTGAGCTAGGAGGTTCCATCATGATTTTAGACTACATCTGAAAGTCAACAATCCAGTCTTGGCAAAGTCACACATATTTGTCAGAAAGTAGGACAAAGTGGGTAATCTCCAATCCACTGAGGATTTTGGTAAGTCACAGTTTCTGCTTAGCTGAGCCAGCGTCAACAAGAGCTTGAATGTTAAGTGTAGAAAGATGCATGAAGAATAGTGGATTTCATTTTTTCTAAAACAGTTTGCTTTTAATATTTATTTTAGTTATTTTTTTGGGGGGGGAGGAAAGTTTATTTAGCTTACACTTTCTTTTTTCTTATTTATTTATTTTATTAGATATTTTCTTTATATACATTTCAAATGCTATCCCAAAAGTTCCCTATACCCTCCCTCTGCTCTGCTCCCCTACCCACCCACTCCCGCTGCTTGACCCTGGCATTCCCCTGTACTGGGGCGTATAAAGTTTGCAATACCAAGGGGCCTCTCCTTCCAGTGATGGCCGATTAGGCCATCTTCTGCTACATATGCAGCTAGAGATATGAAGTCATTAGATATGCACTCACTGATAAGTGGATATTAGCCCAGAAACATAGAACACCCAAGATACAATTTGCAAGACACAAGAAAATCAAGAAGAAGGAAGACCAATGGGTGGATACTTCATTCCTCCTTAGAATAGGGAACAAAATATCCATGAAAGGAGTTACAGAGACAAAGTTTGGAGCTAAGACGAAAAGATGGACTATCCAGAGACTACCCCTCCCAGGGATCCATCCCATAATCAGCCACCAAACCCAGACACTATTGCATATGCCAGAAAGATTTTGTTGAAAGGACCCTGTTATAGCTGTCTTGTATGAGGCTATGCCAGTGCCTGGCAAATACAGAAGTGGATGCTCACAGTCATCTAATGGATGGAACATAGGGCCCCCAATGGAGAAGCAAGAGAAAGCACCCAAGGGGCTGAAGGGGTCTGCAACCCTATAGGTGGAACAACAATAGGGACTAACCAGTACCCCCAGAGCTCATATCTCTAGCTGCATATTTTAGTTATTTTAAAGTTGTGTGTGCATGTGTGCATGCGTGTGTGTGCGCAAGGGAACAGAAGTGTGGGTGCTAGTAGAGGAATTTCAATCCCTTGCAGCTAGAATGACAGGGAGACTTGAATTGCCCACAAGATTGCTAGGAACTGACTCTGGGTCCTCAGTAAGAGCTGCATTTTCTTCAAGGCTGAGCTCTCTCCATCACACAGAGTTGGACCTGTTGAAGTGGTTTTAAAATATATTTGTGTGTGTGTCATGGCATGTGATGGGTGTGTTCATGTGTGAAGCTCTCAGATGCACAGGTTGAGGACAGATGAGGACTTCTGCTGTTCCTCTGTTACTCTCTACCCTGCCTCATTGAGACAGGTTTTTTTCACTGAAACGGGAGCCATACTGGTGACCAGTGAGCCCGCTCAATCCTCCTGTTTCTGCCCTTTACCACTCTGAGGCTCTGGCTTATGCCCTGGGTACTGGTGATTCAAACTCGGTGCTCACAGCTGTGCAGCAAGGACGTGTGCTCAGAGGCATCCTCTGAGCCCCCAGTTTTGTTTGTTTTAAGATAAGGTCTCACTGTGTAACCCTGGCTGCCCTGGAACTCATTCTGTAATTAGGCTTACTTTGAACTCTCAGGGATGATCCTGCCTCCA
Source organism: Mus caroli (assembly GCF_978045245.1). Lineage (NCBI taxonomy): Eukaryota > Metazoa > Chordata > Mammalia > Rodentia > Muridae > Mus > Mus caroli. The sequence continues at coordinate 21,222,526 of NW_028227264.1, forward strand.
CCTCCTGAGGGCTAGGATTAAAGGTGTGCACCACCAGACCTCACCCTTAGTACGTTTTAAGCACAAGAACCAAGAGAAAGACACTCAGAAGCAAAGACACACCTGGGAGCACAGATGTGCGCTTCTTTGAGTCACACAGATGTGCACTTCTCTGAGTCACTCTTACATTTGAAGATTGAGCAGACAACGATGTGTAACAAGGTGGGTCTTTAGCAGTTGAGCAGGGCGCTCAGATTACTCACATAATCCAGGAATCAGAGTGCCTTTATCTTTCTATTAATTTTTATTTTTAATTCTATTTCTTTGCTTCTTTTTGTGGTATTGGAGGTCCTGCCTCAGGCTCTGCACGTTGAGCTAATACTGTAGCATCGAACAATGTCTCGCAGCAATCTTTGCGTTTTTTTTTTGTTTTTTGGTTTTTTTTTTTTGATTTTTTGAGACAGGGTTTCTCTGTGTAGCCCTGGCTGACCTGGAACTCACTTTGTAGACCAAGTTGGCCTCGAACTCAGAAATCCGCCTGCCTCTGCCTCCCGAGTGCTGGGATTAAAGGCGTGCGCCACCACGCCCGGCAATCTTTGGCGTTTTAAGAAGGGAAGATGAATATGTAATTTTCAGACCGTTTGACCATAGCTCGTTGGATATATAAACAGTTGTAAAAACAAAGAATGCAAATTTATTTTGGACAGATCCCTGCTATTCTCTTCTCTCATATCTTCTTTTCCTAAAATTCCTTCCACAAGGTTTCAAGCTGCCGGTGAATGTATGACTTTTTCCCCTTTTGGATCATCCTTCTTGAGGCTAATTCTACAGTGAGTCATATCAGCCTCTATGCCTAATTTGTATCTGTCTTTGATTTTTCCTAAGAGGAAAATATTGCTGACTCATGAAAAATTTTACAGTTCTTGTGATATTTGCAAAAGACAGTGTCATGGGGTTTCCATTGCTGGGAAGAGACATCATGGCCATGGCCACTTTTATGGAGGAAAACATTCAATTGGGCCTGTCTGCAGTTCAGGGGTTTATTTATTTATTTATTATTATTTTTTAATTTTTTTTGAGACAGGGTTTTTTTGTATAGCCCTGGCTGTCCTGGAACTCACTTTGTAGACCAGGCTGGTCTCGAACTCAGAAATCCACATGCTTCCGCCTCCCAAGTGCTGGGATTAAAGGCATGCGCTACCACGCCCCGCTAGGTCAGGGGTTTATTATCATCATGGTAGGAAGCATGGTGGCATGTAGACAGACATGGTGCTGGAGAAGGAGCTGAGAGTTCTACATCTGGATAACAGGCAGTAGGAAGAAACAGTTGAGCTTCTGAGATCTCAAAGCAGTGATACAGTTCCCTCAACAAGGCCACACCCACTCCAACAAGGCCACACCTCCTAATAGTGCCACTCCCTATGGGTTTATGGGGATTATTTTCATTCCAAACATCACAGTGGGTGACACAGCGACTTAAAGTTAGTTCGCCCACAATGATGTGTTGATGTCCTCTGGATAAGTGTATCCATCCTGTTTGCAGCACCCGACATGATCCTGTCCACAATTTGCTCATGATCAGTGGTTTTACAATGCGGTACAGCCAAGTAATGCTTTTTATCCCTGGCTCTCCTTGGAGCACTTTAAAATAATGTGGGCACTCAGAGCCACGTCAAGATGATGATCATTGCTTTTCCTGGGGCTGTGACAAAGTGGGGACAACTATTCGTTATCCATTTCTGCAAGGAGATGGACTAGAAACTGTAATCATTTGAGCACACTAATACAAAGCACACCTCAGAAGCACATGGCAGGAAAAAGTGTCTGCAGACTGTGAAAACAGACAGATATGGACTCCAATGCCAGTTTTCCTTTAACGGTCAGTTCTTTCTCCCTTTATGTTCTTACTTCAGCAGTTCTGTCTGCCTGAAATGTCTCTTACCCATGCCCACTTTGTAACTGGGTAACATCTAAGCACTCTTTTGAAATCACCTGTATATAGACCCTTGAAGTCAGGTAAGCATCTTTCTCCAAACTCCCAATATATATCATGCAGTATCTGGTGCCCTCACTAACTATATGCACTCATTGGCCATGTGCACACTCAGGTCATGTGCACACACTGGCTATGTGCACACACTGGCTATGTGCACTCACTGGCTATGTGCACACACTGACTATGTGCACTCACTGGCTATGTGCACACACTGGCTATGTGTACTCACTGGCTATGTGCACACACTGGCTATGTCCCTCACTGGCTATGTGCACTCGCTGGCTATGTGCACTCACGGGCCATGTGCACTCACTGGCTATGTGCACACACTGGCTATGTGTACTCACTGGCTATGTGCACACACTGGCTATGTGCACTCACTGGCTATGTGCACACACTGGCTATGTGCACACGCTGGCTATGGGAACTCACGGGCTATGGGCACTCACTGGCTATGGACACTCACTGGCTATGTGCACTCACTGGCTATGTGCACTCACTGGCTATGTGCCTCCCTGGCTATGTGCACTCGCTGGCTATGTGCCTCACTGGCTATGTGCACTCACTGGCTATGTGCCTCACTGGCTATTTGCACTCACTGGCTATGTGCACACACTGGCTATGTGCACTCACTGGCTATATGCACACACTGGCTATGTGCACACACTGGCTATGGGAACTCACGGGCTATGGGCACTCACTGGCTATGGACACTCACTGGCTATGTGCACTCACTGGCTATGTGCACTCACTGGCTATGTGCACGCGCTGGCTATGTATACTCACTGGCTATGTGCACACACTGGCTATGGGTACTCACTGGCTATGTGCACTCACTGGCTATGTGTACTCACTGGTTATGTCCCTCACTGGCTATGTGCACTTGCTGGCTATGTGCACTCATTGGCTATGTCCCTCACTGGCTATGTGCACTCGCTGGCTATGTGCACTCACGGGCCATGTGCACTCACTGGCTATGTGCACTCACTAGCTATGTCCCTCACTGGCTATGTGCACTCACTGGCTATGTGCACACACTGGCCATGTGCACTCACTGGCTATGTGCTCTCACTGGCTATGTGCTCTCACTGGCTATGTGCACTCACTGGCTATGTGCACTCACTGGCTATGTGCACTCACTGGCTATGTGCACACACTGGCCATGTGCACACACTGGCTATGTGCTCTCACTGGCTATGTGCACTCACTGACTATGTGCTCTCACTGGCTATGTGCACTCACTGGCTATGTGCACTCACTGGCTATTTGCACTCACTGGCTATGTGCACTCACTGGCTATGTGCACTCACTGGCTATGTGCACACACTGGCCATGTGCACTCACTGGCTATGTGCACTCACTGGCTATGTGCACTCACTGGCTATGTGCACACACTGGCCATGTGCACACACTGGCTATGTGCACTCACTGGCTATGTGCACTCACTGACTATGTGCTCTCACTGGCTATGTGCACTCACTGGCTATGTGCACTCACTGGCTATGTGCACTCACTGGCTATGTGCACTCACTGGCTATGTGCACACACTGGCCATGTGCACTCACTGGCTATGTGCTCTCACTGGCTATGTGCTCTCACTGGCTATGTGCACTCACTGGCTATGTGCACTCACTGGCTATGTGCACTCACTGACTGTGCTATAACATCTTTTATCCCTGGACATCATAATCTTATCCTTCTTTGTACTCTTGTGATTTTGGTTACCAGGTTTCAGAGGACATTGCCAGATGTGTTCCAGGATTTTTATTTTTTAAGAAAGAATTGCTTGGTGTCTTAGGCATTGTTCTGTTGCTGTGAAGCTACAACACGACCAAGGCAACTCTTATGAAAGAAAATATTTAGTTGGGGGCTCACTTACAGTTTTAGAGGTTCAGTTCATTGTCATTATGGTGGGGAATGGGGAAACATGCAGGAAGACACTGGAGCAGTCGCTGAGGCTTTTCAATTTGAAATTTTATTTTTATTATCTATAATTATGTGTATATGTCTATGAGTACGTGTGTATGTGGGTATGTCTATGTGTATGTGTGTATGTGTGTGTACAGTTGCCTGCAGAAGCCAGAGAGTCAGATCTCTGTGGAGCTGGGGATACATATGGTTGTAAGTTGCTTGTGGTGGGTGTAAATTCAGGACCTCTGGAAGAGCAGTATGTGTTCTTCACCACTGACCCATCTCTCCAGCCCCAGCAGAAAGGTTTTTGAAATATTCTTATTTGACAAACCTGTTTGTTTTTCCATTAAAAACTTTGTGAACTCTCTCAACCTATTATGCCAGCCTGTTAATTACCTGATGGAATGAACAGTGAGTATAAAACAAACTTGGGAGAATGTAGTTTGCAGGTAAATAAAGTCACAAAGAACACTAAGAACTCTCAGAGAGTTCCCTGGGAAGAACATGAGCAAAACAACAACAAACTTTCTAAACCATGCCTGTAATGCACCAGTGCTCGGCGTGACAGAAAAGTTTACTTTATTTAGTGCATGCAATATAGCTATGCATTTCAAAATGGAAATTATTTATGAGCAAAGAAAGAGGATATTTAGCTGAGGATTTTCTTATGGCAGCCAATCAGGGCTGAGGTGTGTGTGATGTTTGCCCAGTGCTTTTCTGGAGACTTCTGAGATTGCCCACATGGGGGACCCTAGTTTTGCTCACAATACCAGCTCTGGAAGCACCCTTGCATCAGAAATGGCAGGCGAAGGCCAGTCAATGCTTTGCAGTGTTTGCATCAGCGAAAGTTTTCTTTCTCAGTTTTACACTTGGACTTCACTTAATAGTTTGAGAATTCCCCTAGGCACTTAGTAGTTCCTCAAATGAAGCCCTGTGATAAATGTTTTCCCATCCCTATTAAGGGCAACTACTTGCCCAGGGACTTAGAAGATGAAAATGTTTTCCTTCAAGATGACACCAAACAGAAGTGTTAATGATACCCGCTGGTCTGTATTTACTCAGAAGTTTGGCAAATGAGAAGGAACTGCCATATAAACTTGTCTCTTTGGACTAAACTCTGGCAGTGGAGTGTGAACCAGCAAATAAAGTGCGGTGGGTATTGGTAAATAGCCAATCAACACATTTAATTACTCTGATTAGCAATTCTCTCAAGATGGCTTTGAGCAGACAGGAGGCCTTGCAGACAGTGACATCATATGCTTGCAAGAAAAGGATAGCTTCATTTTTAAATTGTAAACTTTTTAATATGCCTGCTCAATCTCCTAAGTACAGAAAATTGTGGAAAGTTTGGAGAACCAGGAAAGCGTGGGTTTTCTTCCACACTTCATAGGACTAGGAACAATAAAATGAAATCAACAAAGAGAAACTTAACAAAAAAAATCACAATAGTAACTCTTGTGTGTGCAGGCACACATGCGTGGAAACTAGATACTGACATCAGCTACATACATTTCTCTATTGCTCCCCACCTTGTTTTTGACACAGTGTATCTCACTGAACCCAGAACTGACTTTTGTGGCTGGAGTGGTTGATGAGAGCCAGGGTGGGGATTACAGGCAGCACCCCACATCATGTTCCTATCTGACCATTTCCCAAGCTCCCCAACTTACCTAACACATTTCCAATTTTTCCATCTGTAAAATGGACACTGCATTTTTAGGGTTCTCCCAAAGACTTGTTCATCATCTACTCATTCACATGACACACACTTATCAGCCAGCCATCGTTGTATTTGTATTCTAGAAATAGAGATGTAGGACCACCAAGTTTGCTATGTCTCTAGAATTTGCATAGAAAAGGAGTGTATAAAATCAGCATCCTGGAGGTGAAATGAAGTTAGACTGATCAAATGTTTGAACAGTGTTCAGGAGCATATGGTTCACAGCATGTGGTCAACAGTTAAGATTTACCATTCTCACTCAAATCCTCTTTGTTCTAAGAGTGAGTCAACCATTGCTGAAGAGATGGAATTTTAAGATGCATTCCTAGTACGTTTGAGCTCAGACCACAACACTCGATTGTGCCCTTTCTCTTTGACTGGCTGACCTCAGAGACCATTGTGATCAAACTCTGTATCACCTTCTAGCTTCTAACAAAAGTTTGTGTATCCAATGGTATAAAACAAGGCAGTATATTTGCCTTTTGGGTCTAATTTATGGACAGATATTTACATTTTGGGGGTCCTCAACAATCAAATCACCCAACCTAGGTACTCTAGTGAACAACACCAGGATTCTGCAATTGCTCTGCCTAGGAATTTGGAGTTGATTCTCCTTCCCACTTCACACACCCTGTCACACATGGGCCATGTGTTGCAGCCCAAGTGTTCCCTCCTGTGAACTCTGATTAAATCCCACAACTGGCTTGTGTTCTGTAGGTGCTGGCCACCCTGGTCCATTCTCCACTATGAAGTCACAGATTTGCCTGAAATTCAACCTGGGTGTTGAAAAGCCTCCTGTGACTGTATTTCTCTCATTGTATTACAACATAATGATCCACATCTTCTGGCTAACATGACAGTCTTCCAGTTGCCCTCTCACTTTCTGTCTGAGCCATCTACTATTCTTCATATCACATTTCAGAAAACCAATTTACCTAAATTGTCTGAACAGTCAGCTCTTCGTGAGAGCTCTTGGTCTGTGAACAAGCTGCTCCTAATCTTAAGAATACTTTTCACCAGATTCATTTGCTTGTTCTAGAAGCTTTGCTTTAAGCATAACTCTTTCCTGAACTTTCCAGGACCTGCCCTGCTCAGGTTCAGTCATCTCCCAGACTAACTCCAGTCTGGACCTAAGAGTGAACATGATGATGACATTGTAATAATTTGTCTTAATTTCAAGAAGTATTTTTTCCTATGTAAATTTCTTGCTTTTGTTTTCAGTGTGTGTGTGTGTGTGTGTGTGTTGAAATGTTTGTTCCTTGATGTTGTATTTCCTATGTATTTTGAGCATCATCCCATTGTTGGATATCCAGAGCTCTCTCCCTTTGGTATAGTGGCTTCCACACTGTTACTTGCCTCCTTTGTCATGTCTTTTAGTTTCCTATAGTCTCATCTGTATGTTTATGTTCCTGGTGTGGTGGTTTTGAGGTCACGTAAAAGAAATTGCCCAGGCTAAAGTCATAACCCTTCCTCATTGTATTTTATTGTTTTTGATAAATGCTCTTAATCTTGTTACATAAACTGCCTCTTTTTTTAGTTTGCACAGAGGTCTTATTAAACAGTATAAATCTATTTTAATTTAACCTTGTTCCTATTGAAATAATCAAATGATTGTTCTTCCTTAATTTGATATTCTGATATTTAAATTATATCCTAATGTTAAACTCTTAAACCATGTTTCTGTCCTAGGGATAGGCCAATAAAGACAACCTTTTCCATTTTTTCCATGAATAGTTCATGAGTTTAGACACCTTTGGATTCATGTTTCTGAGTAAAATTGAGCTCTAAATTTCCTATTTTGTTGATTCTTGCCAGGCTTTGTATCCGGTGGATGTGATATGTCAGCTTCATAAAGTTAATTGGAAAATCAACCATTTTCTGAATCTTGAGTAGTTTGTCTTTGTAGAGTCAGTAGAACTTGCCATTTGTATTACCTATAAGTCAGCTGGCATTTTCATTACATGAACAATTTTTGTAAGCTAATAAAAATGACAAGACAGGAAAATAAAAATACAAATAATTATTATAAGAATATAGGAATGAAGCTGTTAAAAGTGGTATGAGATGGGGTAGGGAGATGATGGCTCAGTCAGTCAAGTGCCTGCAGTCTGCACATGAGCTCGCATCTCTGGCACCTATGCGTGAGTATAGTAATAAACATCTGGCATCCCAGAGGCAGAGGCAGAGGCAGAGGCAGAGGCAGAGGCAGAGGCAGAGGCAGAGGCAGAGGCAGAGGCAGAGGCAGAGGCAGAGGCAGAGGCAGAGGCAGAGGCAGAGGCAGAGGCAGAGGCAGAGGCAGAGGCAGAGGCAGAGGCAGAGGCAGAGGCAGAGGCAGAGGCAGAGGCAGAGGCAGAGGCAGAGGCAGAGGCAGAGGCAGAGGCAGAGGCAAAGGCAGGGTGATCTCCAGTTTGCTGGCCAGTCAGTCTAGTCCTGAGTTTGTGAGACCCTATCTCAAAAGATAAAGTGGAGCAACAGCAAAAGATAGTGACATCAAATCCCGGCCTCCGCAAGCACACACACACACACACACACACACACACACACACACACATACACATGCATCTGTGTGCACACATGCACATACACACTACATGTGCACACACAAACATATATAGCAGTACCTAATTAATGTTACTAAAATTGATCCCTGCAGTGGCAGTGCATTCCTCGCTACCCACTCCAATGTTCTGGGTTCCCGAATGAAAGACACATGTGCACACAGCCTTTTTGGTTTTATATGCCTTAAACAGCTCAATGGCTGGGCCACCTCCTCATGGCTAATCCACCTCCACCTGATATTCTCAAATTATTACTAAAACCTATATTTCATCTTTGCTGCTATAGACCTAGTGTGTGTGGGTCCTCTTTGGGCTGCCCCTCCCTGGCTCCTGCATGGTGGCTGAGCCCTCTGTCCTGCACCTTATCTGCTGTAGTTTCTTCTCTCTTACACCTTCTCCCAGCATGGTGGCTCTTCTCCTTTCTCCTCCATCCTCCTGTCCCTTGCCCAGGAATCCTAAAAGTTCTGCCTCTGTCTCTCTGCCCAGACATTGGCCACTGGCAACTTTATTAACCAATCAAAACCAACTGGGGCAGGGTTCCTCACTGTCTGACATGTGAATGTGTGGGTTCGTGCAATTTTGGGGACCCAGATTAACATAATGCAAGTAATATTAGACCAAACGCACAACAAACATACACAAAAACATACAAGTGATGAAGGTATGTTTCTAGAATTGAATATATAAACAAACATATGTATAAGACATGTTTGTATAATATGTCACAAAGTTTGTTGGAAGAGAGTTAGAGAAGACCAGGTAAATATGGAATCCATCCATGTCACTGAAGGGGAAGATTCGATGTTATACAGGTATTATTGCTGTTCACTTAAAATGCAACATAGCTTTTGCAGAACCTGGAAAAACTGATGAATATCCAAATGATCAGAAATAGCCAGGTCACTTTAGGAAGAGGAGGAGGAGGAGGAGGAAGAGGAGGAAGAGGTCTTGCTCTCTTAAGTATGAGGACAGTGTGAGGCTCTGATAGCTAAGGCAACATGGCATTTATCTATTATTGAATAAGATGGTAAATGAAATTAGAGTGCTCAGAAATATATATGAGCTTTGATGTTCTGCATATCTGCATGCCAGGTCTATGGAGAAAAGTTAGGTCATTCAGTAGAGAGAAGTGGATAAAGAAGATTTATAAGAAAAAATTGAATTGCAACCTTATTTTGCCATAAACATCATATATAAACCAGTATAGCCATTTGGAATACAGTCCTAATTAGCTTCGGCTGTCAACTTGACACAGTCCAGAGTCATCTGAAGTAGTCAGTAAGGGTGGGGTTGCCTAGATCAGGTGGCCTGCGAGCATGTCTGTAGTGACTGTTCATTGATTGGTGTTAGGTGGTCCAGCCCACTGTGGGTGGTGCCTTCAGTAATGAGGTTGACTGTTGATTGGTGTTAGATGGCCCAGCCCACTGTGGGAGGTGCCTTCCCTAGGCATGTGGGCCTGGGCTCCATAAGAAGGGTAACTGAGCACAGACCTGGAATGAGGCAGTAAGCAGCATTCTTCCAGGGCCACTGCTTCAGTTTCTGCCTGCACATTCCTGCCCTGAGTTCCTGACCTGACTTATCTCACAGACAGACTCTAATCTGGAAGTGAAAGCTAAAACAAACCCCTTTCTCCCCAAAGTTGATTTTGGCCATAGTACTTACCATGGGCATAGAAAGCAAACTAGAACAAATACTATTTGTTTTTATATTGTGCAAGATGAGTATCCACATTCTTTCTGTCTTTGCCATTGCTTTTCCATGTGTATTTATGAAAAAACAAACAAAAAACAGCAACAGGAACAGATGCTACAGCAGGCTTCCCTAGAGTGTACTAGAAAGCATGGTTCATATTAGCAAAAGAATTGAAAATAATTCAAATGACCATTAATAAGAGAACAGATTTATTATATAGTAATAAAGTGAATGAATTACAGATAAAAAATAAGAGATAAAGAAATAAGGGGAAAAATTTCAACAGACAGCAAAACTCATTTATAAGGAGTTCTAAAAACAAGACGAATTTTATGCTTGGTATTTTTTTTTTCACTTACTTACTTAATAAGAATGATTATTATAAAATTGAGGGAGTATTTGCCTGAGGTTATAAGCATACAGATATATGGAAGCAGTGTTATTTCAGGTATTAAACACAACCAAGGGTGTTTATTATGCAGCTAACAAGTAAGATGTGTGTCACAATTAATTGCAATTAATTTGAATTCTATATTCTTGTAAACATTTATGTTAGTAATTTACCTCTAGCTTAAGTTATAAAATGTGTCCACATCTTCTTGCAGAATTCATGTTTGCATTTTCCTTTACTTCCTCTCTTTTGGCTATAATCCCTGGGAACTAAATCCAAGCATTCAGATTTCCTAGGCTGCCTGAGGTGTTAAGAACAGACAGTCACTCACCCTGAGAGGGCAGATTCACCTTCCTCTGTGTATAGATGTTCAAACTTGGGCTACGAGGCTTGGGGTCAGGGTAGCTCTGCTTCCTAGCGGAATAGACAGAAAAAGCGTGTTGGGGTCCATTGCGTTTATGGTCAGCTCAGTGATGTTCTTTGTAAGTCTTGATCTGAGGGTCTCGTGTATTAGATGTGAAGGTTCAGAAGAGTCTCCTTGGGACGTGCATGTATTGGGGTTCAGCCATGTTACTGTCAAGTTTTGATACTGACTCTGCTTCATTCTTCCTTTTAGGCCCTGCCAAGATCTAGCCACTCAAGAAAGCTCTAGTGTCCGAGATAGAATGACACATAACTGCAATCTGTTTATGGAAGACACAAGGTCCATCAGTAAGTGCTTGAAGTTGCAGATTGTACCAAATCCTATATACACTTTGATTTTCTCTGCATTTGCACCTTTGTGTTAAATTTTAACACAATTAGGCACAACAACATTTTAACGATAGAACAATTATAAAAAAAAAAAAACTATGTGGCTTCTCTTTTTAAAATTTACTACATTCTACACACTACATCACAAGCACGCTTTATAATGGTGTGAGGTCTTGCATGGTGAGATCAAAGAAGACAGAACGTGTGGCACTGTAGTTCAGCACTGGGTACTGTAACAAGGTTATGAGAGGTAATCGAACAAAAGCATCAGGATACTGCAGCAGCAGCCTTGATAGCCGAAGTAGTTACCAAGGGACTAACAGATGCTACTACACTCCTGTGTAACTACCAGAGATGATGGTGGTGGTGGTGACAATGACGATCGATGATGGTGATGGTTATGATGATGGAGATAATAAAAATGATTTTTAGTGCTGGAGATCTATCACTGAGCTATATCCTGTCCTCTAAGACTACTTGCATAATTCCTTACAGAGCCACGAAAGATATTGGAAACTCTTTGAGTAGAAATGCTGCCTGCTACGTATTAAAAATTAATTCCTAACTTCATAATCATTTGGGCTGATATGTGTATTTAGAATGTTTCTTTAAAAATATAAATTTTCTGATTATGTTGTAATAAGCTTGCATTGCTCAGAATTCCTAAATGGGTGATTTTTTTTTTTATATCTTTCTCCCTTATCGAAAGCTCTCAAGGAAGGTCAAATCAAGTCATTTATATATTTTGTAGGGACCAAAGAAGTGAAAATGCAGAGTTCCTTGCTAAAATCTCACTAAGATCTTCCAGAGGGAGACAGAAAACCAGTGAGTCCTCTAAAGCCCTTCGAAGCTCAGTTTCCCCACATGGCTATTCGAGTTTCATAATCCAAAGTCGTTACCACAACAGCCAAGGTCACTGACAACAGGCATAGCTACACCCCAAGCAGGAACCTGGTGTCATGTAATGACCAGTGTATCCTAGCAGAGGAAAATAAACTTTCTCATATCAAAAGAAGAAGAACAAAACTACAGGCATCTGTGATTAGATGTAAACAGATTTAAAGACATGATATCTGAGAGGATGTGAGCACCTTCGTGGAGTTACTTAAGGCAGTGATAACCGTGTAACTCCTGCACGGTGAGGAGCACTGAGCTGCACCCTAGCCAAATACAGGAAAAACGGTGGATGAGAAAATCCCGTGAGTATAAAATGTGATGTAAAGTATGGGCTGTGCTTCTTCATTCTGGTCATCCTCAAGTGGCAGAGAACACCTATCTAATCGACATCTCTCCATGGATTCTAACTTTATCTAACCAGAATTGAGAGCCTCCCATAACTGAAGGAGTTCCATTTAACTATTATAGCCTTTACAGGCTAGCTGTCTTAGGGTGTTCAGAGTGCTGGGGGTGATGAAAACGAAAGCAAGCAGAGAGTCCTAAAAGGACAGAGGGGTAGTCAGGGTCACTTAACCTGTTAAACTTCAGAATGATCAGGGCCCTGCCCTTCTCCCCAGCGCACATCCAATGCCCTTGAGACCAACTGTTAAATTATAAAGCAGCACAGTTAACATAGCTCATGTCTTACAGTTCAACGTTAGCATTCACAGGCAGCAGAGAAGAGACAGCTTCTTCCACAAAGCAGTCACGATGGCATCTTTTGAAGCCCAGCAGGTACCTGGAGAAGGGATGTGAAGGGAAAGATCTGTGTTCGAGTGTCAAGTAAAATGCCTCCACTGTAAAGCAGTGAGATTGTTTGTCCTTGTTTGCTTCTTGTCACATGCAGAGAGAATAAGCAAGATTACAGATGGTTAGAGAGTCAGTCAGGGCTTTCTGTAAATTTGCAGTTAAAGGCAGTTCAGTTTAAATGTGGAAACAAAAGAATTTACTACCTTTTGACAACATGTCTTGTTTTCTGAGATGAATATTTACAACCCCAGAAAAGAGTGGGGGTTTTCATAAGGACCCACTGATGTGTTTAGTACAGGTGTCCCCCTAGGTGAGGCAGAGGGACCTCAGGAGCAGAATGTGTGATCATTGTGAATCCCCACTTCACAAAAGAAAGACAAGGGGAAAAGCATAGTAAACCTGAAGGGAATGTGATTGCTTCATTTTAAAGTCACTTCACTTAGAAAATAGAGTTGTCTGGAGGAGGGGTGGGGGAATCTGTCTGCCTGTCTTTCTGTCTGCCTGGCTATCTATTATCATCTTGTATCTATCCTATCTGCATCTCGGTCCCTTCCTGTGGCTTTTATTATTTTTTTTTATTACTATACTAATAGAAACACGTACTTTTAGGTATTAAAAATAAGTGTAGTTTGAGAACTGATTACATATACTTTAAATATGTATGGGGAAAAGATTTTAGTGAAAGTATCCCAAGGCAGGGATGATCATGGGAGAGGAGGCAGGAAGAGGAGGTGGGAAGATTTTAAGAGTAAGAGGTCCAGACATGGCAGGGACACTCCATGCATGGATTCAAACTTCTTGCATGCACAAGATGAAGTTGGACAAAACTTCAACATGGATGGAGGTACTTCCTGGGCCCTAGTTGATGACCCTAAATCTATGTACAGACTGGCAGTGCCATGTGGGTTCAGAAGGTTAAAGCCAGAGAGAGTACACAAGGTTGGGAGAACTTGGTAGGGAGGGGAGGGGAGAGGGTGGAGGTGAAGGGCAGGGGGATGGACTTGAACAAAACACATTACATGCAGGTAAGAAAGTTTCCAACAAATGAACAAAAATTGTCTTTCTAGGCTGGGCATTGTGGTGCACATTTATAATCCCAACACTCCAGAAATGGAGGCAGAAGGATCAAGAGTTCAAGGCCAACCTGGGTCATATGAGTCCTTATCTCAAAAACCAAACACTGAAGCTAAACCAGCTAACCACCACTACCACCTATTGGGAATAGATTGGTTTTCTGTGAACAGCATCTAAGGCATTAGCTGGCAGAGACCTTATATGTAATTTGGTGATATTCTGCCTGCAGTGTCTAAACACCCAGGTCTTGCATATCAGTGGTTCCTTCCTCCACTTTAACCCACTGTGAAAGCACAATGTTGTCACAGACTCCATTTCTTTTCTGCTGATGGACCTGGAGTCCCAAAGTAGGAAGGAAAGAGGAATAACTCTGCACTGGATCCATTCCTCAGCATCAGTTGCTCCCTTTCCTGTAGCTAGCTTAGTTGTTTCAATGAAAAGTTATCACTGCAAAGCCAGATGCTCTGCGTTCTGTCCCCAGGACCCACCTAGTGGACAGAGAGAACCAACTCTTGAAAGTTGTCCACTGACCCTTTGATGTACCTGTTCTGTGAAACTTGCTAATACTTGGGGATTTGCCAGATAATTAAAGATTCTTCAGTAACTCTTCCACTTAAAAATCTTCACACATTGACCAACATCCTCATTCTTTCCATGGCTGTCACTATAAAGTGACAACTAAAACTATAAAGTAAACAATTTTAATCTACTCTATTAGAATTCTATAAATCATAAAGTTAGTGAGAAAGACACGTAATCATATATATATTTCAGTTTAATACAGAAGTAATGATACTGAAATATATAAATATGATTACGTGTCTTCTGTATTTTTTCTTGAATCTGTCTGTGAAAGAAGAGATGAGATGTTGAGTGTTTGTCTAGTCTCTGATAAGTCCCCTGTGTTCTTATTTTTATATAGGAAACCTTTGATTGTTCAGAGTATGGGAATGGATCTTGCCCGGAGAATGAAAGGTCTCTCGGGGTCCGAGCTGCCATGTACTCGTTGATGGCCGGCGCCATATTCATCACGATCTTTGGCAACCTGGCCATGATCATTTCCATTTCCTACTTCAAACAGCTTCACACACCGACCAACCTCCTCATTCTCTCCATGGCCGTCACCGACTTCCTTCTGGGATTCACCATCATGCCATATAGTATGGTCAGGTCAGTGGAAAACTGCTGGTATTTCGGACTTACGTTTTGCAAGATCCATTATAGCTTCGACCTGATGCTTAGCATAACGTCCATTTTCCACCTTTGCTCGGTGGCCGTCGATAGATTTTATGCCATCTGTCACCCTTTGCATTATTGCACCAAAATGACTATCCCGGTCGTTAGGCGGCTGCTGCTCATCTGCTGGTCAGTCCCCGGGGCATTTGCCTTTGGGGTGGTCTTCTCCGAGGCTTACGCTAATGGAATTGAAGGCTATGACATTTTGGTTGCATGTTCCAGTTCCTGCCCAGTCATGTTCAACAAGCTATGGGGGACCACCTTGTTTGTGGCAGGCTTTTTCACTCCTAGCTCAATGATGGTGGGGATTTACGGCAAAATTTTCGCTGTATCTAAAAAACATGCTCGCGTAATTGACAACTTGCCAGAAAATCAAAACAATCAAATGAGGAAGGACAAAAAAGCGGCCAAAACTTTAGGGATAGTGATGGGTGTTTTCTTATTGTGTTGGTTTCCATGTTTCTTCACGATCCTGTTAGATCCGTTTCTGAATTTCTCTACACCTGCAGTTTTGTTTGATGCCTTAACATGGTTCGGTTATTTTAATTCCACATGTAATCCCTTAATTTATGGTTTCTTCTACCCTTGGTTTCGCAGAGCACTCAAGTACATTTTGCTGGGTAAAATTTTCAGTTCGCATTTCCATAATACTAATTTGTTTACTCAAAAAGAAACAGAATAGACTTGATCTGTACTAGTCATCAAAGACTGGCACTCAAAGAATGAATTTGCTTCAAGGGGCTTAGGAGACTGAGGAGGATCGGCAAATAAGCGTTGACATGCCAGGGTATGGAGGGATGGGGATGGATAACAAAGGAAATATATGTGTGAATATATATATATTTATACACATATATACATATGTATGTGTATATATGAAAATATATACTGTAGAACAAAAACTAAATAACAAAGACTTTAAAAATGAAATGTATGTAGAAAAATGAGGACCCTGTATAGTGGAACCCACTTATGGTAACGTAAAAGCTAATAGTAAAAATTAATAAAGAGTACCTAAACACAGATAAGTGAAATAATTGCTTCTAAATCTTCTTTAGCACAGAAGGGTCACCGTTGGTTAAAACACACATAGTAAATTTCAAAATGATCTGAAAAGAATGAAGTTACCAATACCTGAAGATGGTGGAAGTGAGCAAGATGATTTTCACTCTGATTGGATCGCAGACATCCTGGGTTGCCTTAATATACTTCAAGAAATGCACAAATTGTGGAAAAGAAAAAGAGAAAAAATAAATCTGCTCAAAGTGTGTAAGCATGCACGTGTGTGTGTGTGAGAAAGAGAGAGAGAAAGAAACAGAGAGACAGACACACAGAGAGAAACACAGAGACAAAGAGACACACACACACAGAAAGAGCGAGAGTGAGAGTGAGAGAGAAAGCAAGAAAGAGTGAGAGCAAGGAAGTGAGAAGTGGGGAGAGATGGTTTCTAGTATGTAAGGGGGAAAACTAATTGCTCTTTGTACCCAAATTCTGCTTAACCCATTGGTCGTGTAGTACTAATAAGGAGAAAAGAAAAAATATAGGAAGGAAATCAAAGACAAGGACAAATTCAGGAATTAAAAAAACATGTGTAAACACCCTTTGAAAAGCAGGATTTTATTTATTTTATTCCATGTGTACCGGTGTTTTGTTTACATCACATGCATGCAGTGCCCATGGTGACCAGAAGAGGGTGCTGGACCTACTGGAACTGGAGCTCCAGATGGTTGTGAGATGCTGTGTGGTGCAGGGAATGGAATCCCCGTCCTCCAGAAGAGCTGCCAGTGCTCCTGAGCTCCCAGCCATCTTTAGCCCTGCCTGATTTTACTATTTAAAAGGACCAGAGTGCAGCTGAACTTGAGAAATCCTTTGTCCTGTGACCACCACATATTTTGTGGGACATTTTCCTTTAATGTTTCTTTCTAAATGTCTAAGAACATCAATCATAATTTGAAATATGTATAAGTAAAAATTGTTGGTAATTAAATACCAAGGACCATCATTCTGGCAAAGCAGCAATCATTAGATGAGGGTTAGGCTTTTACTAGATTTTACTGTGGTGAAATTAGATGTTTTTTTTTTTTTTTTTAATAAAGAATTGGAAGGCTGCTGAGATGGCTCAGCGGACGAAAATGCTTGCACAAAGTTTGAGTTCAGTCCCCAGGACACACGTGGTAGAAGGAGAGAACCAGATTTTGCATAGATTTTCCTTTCATCTCCACACAAATGGCATGGAATGTGTACACACATGTGTATGCACCCACACACAAATAAGTAACACACAAGAAAAGAGAACAGAAACATTCTATGAAAGTCCTTGTCAGTATATCATCTTGTGATTGCAACTGCCTGTTCTCTACAGAGGAGCTCTCTTCGGTAACTTCTATTCTCCTCGGGCATAGGAACAGCTGTATTGTATTGGATGTGTTGATGATTAATAAATGCAATACTAAATATGTTGTGTTTTGAATCCATCGTTTTTGCTGAATATCTATACTTATTGAGTATTAGAGTATTAAGAAGGAAAGCAAATATAATCTTAATATTTCAGTGGAAGATCAAGGGTTAGTGACTTTATATTTGGTGTTTACTGCTTTTCTTTTTCTTTCTTTCTTTTTCTTCTGCATGTCGAGACTCATTAATGCTCCTGGGTGGGCTATAGTCAGTGATATATTGGCAAAAATACCCTTTAAAATTTGACGTTTTCTGTGCCATATGAACTGTAGCCCCCAATATCCGTATGTCTGAGTCTAAGCTACGAATGCAGTGTCAATACTCCTGAATACTTAAGCCTCTATTCTTTAAAGTGGGCAGCAGTGATCTTGGTACTTACACTGTAAGCAACATTCTCTTTTTTTTTTTTTTTTTTTGGTTTTTCGAGACAGGGTTTCTCTGTGTAGCCCTGGCTGTCCTGGCACTCACTTTGTAGACCAGGCTGGCCTCGAACTCAGAAATCCGCCTGCCTCTGTAAGCAACATTCTCAACGAAAAGCCAGTCCAAAGAGGAGACAATAGATATCAGCATTCCTGACTCAGCTGACAGCATCGCCTTACGAAATTTTAATTTCAGACCTGTTTGTGTGCTCGTGGAGTGTGATATATCTGTAAATCCTCTCCTGGTGGATTGTTTTTATTTTATTCCTTTACTCATTGCCATAGCAATTAAAAAATTAACATTATAAATAATAGTTAATACATTTGTTTTGATCTTAGCTCGTCCCAGACATTAAAATGAGACAATGACCATTAAGTTGTCAGATTAAGTATTAGTCTTGCTCAAATGTAGCTCAAAAACAGCCCCGTGAGTTTCCTGTAGACCTGCGGCTGCATGTGCACCGTCCTACTGCCGGGCTGATTAGTCACAGCCTGAAGGGAGGAAGTATAAAAAGGCAGCTTTGTGAACAGGGTCAAGGAGAGTAACGCGCGCACACACACACACACACACACACACACACACACACACACACACGAAAACTAACCTAGTATATTAGAGCCTGAGATGATCTAGTCATTTTCTCTTTAATTTTTATTATTCTCTGACAGTTTCATATACCAACATATTTTTGGTCATTTCTTCCTACTCCCAAGAACACCCTCTTCTTCTCAGCAAGATGTTCTTCATTTTCATTCATTTATTTATTAAATGTAAGTACACTGAAGCTGTCTTCAGACACACCAGAAGAGGGCATTGGACCCCACTACAGATGGTTATGAGCCACTCTGTGGTTGCTGGGAATTGAACTAGGGGCTTCTGGAAGAGCAGTCAGGGCTCTTACCCACGGAGTCATCTCTCCAGCCCTATCTTTTTAGTTTTTAAAATTGCTCTCTCTC
The DNA here is from genome assembly GCF_978045245.1 of Mus caroli. Taxonomy (NCBI): domain Eukaryota; kingdom Metazoa; phylum Chordata; class Mammalia; order Rodentia; family Muridae; genus Mus; species Mus caroli. The sequence continues at coordinate 21,241,352 of NW_028227264.1, forward strand.
TCTCTCCCCCTCCCCTCCCTCCCCCTCTCTCTCTCCGTCCCCCCTCCCCCGTGTGTGTGTGTGTGTGTGTGTGTGTGTGTATGTGTCATCTACTGGGTTCAGTTCGGCTCGCGTGCAGATGGACGAAGCTTGAAGAGCTTGCTTGTTTCTGCAGCCCAGAAGAGCATGGTGGTCGGCACTCCGCAGTAGCCAGCAGCTGTCTATGTCTCTTCAGGGATAAGTGGGGGATGAATCTCATCTCCTGATCACTTTATAAGATAAAGTGATGTGATATATTCTCCTCCTACCACACATCAGCCCCAACTCTCTGACAATTACATCATCCAAACACTGAAGCAAAAGCAACCACTTCCTTCCAAAATCAATGTCTTCTCATCCGGAGGAAAAATGAAAACCTTTCACAATTAAGTCAAGTATTCTTGCCTTGGATATACGGCAATATTTAGTTTAGTTTCCCTGGTCTATGTATTATTAGTGCATGGTGGGTTTGGTATCTTCTCTTTCTGGAACAAAAGCCAAATCACCAAGAACTCAGAACTGAAATTATTGTCTCTCATTTGGAAAGAAGAAATTGAAATAACCTGGGACACTGAAATACACAGAATATTTTAATATCCTCAAGGGAAGAAAATTAAATGGTGATTCCATAGGGGATCTGCAGTTAGGGCTTCTCTCAGGATCCTGGGTCTGCACTCAGTGCCAGCCCTCTTGAGAGCAGAGACAAACCTATATATGCAGTATGCTGAGTCTCTGCATCGAATGCGCCAGAACTTCCCGCAGCACACCCACCAAGCCACTGGAAGGAACTCTCCAGGTGAAACTGCGTTCTAAGAAACAAAAGGTACTACATTATAAAAGGAATGGGAAACATAACGGCTATTTTTCCGTGATACAAATGTTTGGCGATTAGGATGCGTTACACCTGGGTTATAACAGAAAAGGTAGGGTCTTGTGTCCCTAATTGGAAAACAATTATTATGCTATCCTCCTGAAAGACTTTTTAACATTTCCATCAAAATTTGTTTGGCAGGGCTTATAAGTTTCTGTGTGGCCTATAAAAATGTTTTGACAAAGTACAGAGATTATGTAAAGCATGCCTTAATAATGGTAAGGTATTTCAGTAGTGCTAAAGTGCATTTTGATATTGTGTCAACAAAAATAACACTTAATATTTAAAGCACTTCCAGGTGCCACATGTTATTTTAATATTTTCCCTTGCAAGCAGCGTTTATTTAAGAGTTTCTGTGGCTGCGCACTTGTCAAAACTGCTCCCTCATTCCAAGAATACAGAATGCCCGCACCGGAATTGCTGGGTCTCTAAGAACACAGAATGCCCCCACAGGAAATGCGGGGTCTCTATGATCTAAGAGTTCTTGTTCATTCCATGAAAACATTGTGAGGTTGTTTCTTTGGGGGATGGTCTGATTTTTCATTTCAAACCCATTTCCAGGAAACGAGAACAGGGCTGGCCTATAGATTAACTCTTAATAGGATGGGCTGAGGCCATAAATACTTGTGCTGCCCAGGTAAATCAGCAATACATTGTGGACAGAATGGGATGAAGGAGGTTCACTGAACAGGGGCCAAGAGAGCTGGAGTTTAATACTAGTCTCAGTGTATAGTTGCAGTGGCCCCTTCAAGATCTGAGATATTTCATGTATATGCAATAGCTGGACCATGCAATAAAGCAATCACATGTTTGGCACACTGGGTGTGATGCGCTGTGTCTGTAATCTCAGCATTTGCAAGTCTGAAGAAGGAGGGTGGCTGTGGCATCCGAGCCAGCCTTGGTTACAGAGTGAGACCCTGTCTCAAAAAGTAAAATAGAACAATATGCAAGAAGAACAATTTGGTCTAAGTAGTTTTGAAACTTTAATATATCTAGAATTTTTACCGTTATCTGAGTTTTGCTTGTATTTGGGGGAGTGGGAGGGGGAGGCAAGGGTTTATTTGCTACTTTCTAAACAGCATTTCCTATTTCCTCATTATCTTAAAAATTTCCAAGACAGATTAAAGAGTGGCAGGAGACAGAGTGCTTTACTATTTAATTAGGTTTCAATGATATGTTGGAGCTAACTTCTTACTATTTAACAAATTATTCCTGCCCTATACATGATGTTGTATTATGCCATCAAGTTTAGCAAATAAATGGGATATTATCTCACTTCTCAAGAAATTTACATTAAAGCACAGTACTAGAAGGAAAGGAGTATTTGAAACAGCTTCTAATTTTTTTGGTTATATCAATTATTTTTGTAATATTTATTCCAACTGGGAGAGTTTTGTTTTTTTTAATTTTTAATATTTTTTTATTACGTATTTTTCTCAATTACATTTCCAATGCTATCCCAAAAGTCCTCCATACCCTCCCCCCCACTTCCACAAGCTTCCAACTCAAACCTTTAATTTTAGCACTTGGGAGGCATAGGTAGGAGGACCTCTGAGTTTGAGACCAGCCTGGTCCAGAAAGATAGTTTTAGGAGAATCAGGGCTACCCAGAGAAGCCCTCCCTTGAACATACATTAATAAATAAACAAACAAATAAACAAACAGGAAAGCTTCTGGAAGCTAATATTGCTTGTGCTGAGTCTTAGGACAGCACAGGGACCACAGCAAGGTGCAGCATGGGGATGGAAGGGAGGGGAGCTACATCAGTTTCCATGGAAACGGATGCTGAATATACATTGATATACCTGCAGGGCCAGTCGAGGTGCGTTTCCCAGACTCTCCCCCTCACCTACCTCAAGAGGCAAACGTGGTCCTTACGAAGGATGCCTTCAGTAGATTCTGTGCTATCAGCTCTGTCTCTAACACTGTCCTGTGCTTAGTTTTGGTAGATACTTTCTGTTTTACTAATTTTCAAATAAAGCCACATCTAATGTAAGTTGTAAGAAAGGCTCATCATGATTCTCTCTCAGCTTTCTGTCCTGTTCAAGCTGCCCTCGTCATCTTGTGTAAGCATCAAGCATCTAACAGTACTTAGCCTGCTCGTACCTGCTTTTCGGAAGGTAGCGTTCAAAAACTACCTCCCTACCTGTTGTCAATGTACAAGAATCATTTAAAAACTGGCAGTTGTTGCTGCTTGTAATTTTTGATGCTATCAGTATAAACTGCTGCATGTTCTTACAAAGTAGATTTATAGGAGAAACGTTTCCGTTTTCCCACGTTAGTTTTCAGTGTGACACTTGGATATAGTCTCCCTTCTACCAGTCCTGCAATGGTCTCCAAGTAGTCTTTCCTGTTGCAGTCTTAATGTTGGCAATTAGTGAAGGGAACAGAAAAGATCTAGTCACACATCCTAGGAAATGTACTGTATCTTTCCTAGTGCGGCCCATGTCAGCTATGCTTTATAATAAAATCTTTTCTATTTTATAAAATTATTCATGCAGTTATAATGCCGCCCAAAGAATGGTTTGGAGTCTTTACAAACAGAATTTAAATCTGGGAATTTGTGCTTAAAGGTGCTTACTCATCTGTCTGGATATCTGTTTGTCTCACTAACTTGTTGTAACTCACCATGTTGCCCACACAGGTCTGACATTCTGGCAGTCTTCCAGCCTCAGCCTCCTAAGTCCTGGCGTGAGCTGCCACTTTATGCTCTGAGACAACTCTTTAGTGAACTGTGTAGAGCTCACATTATTTTCTGACCTGTGGAGTTAGACGAAGAACCAGAGTTAGTTCTAGACCCTAAAACTGGACGTAGTTATGTTAAGAGAATGGCGGTGTCTGTATTACTCAGTAACGTGCACAAATATTTGCATTCTGTGATAGAATTTTGGATGCAGTTTTTAGTTCAAGCATAGCTTGCATTATTTTCATTTCTAAGGCGAAGGAAATTAGAGAATGCAGCTAACATTCAGTGTGGAGTCACTATGCCTCCTGCTGAAATGAAGGTGTCCAGTGAAATGTCAATAGGTTTTAATTACATAACAACATACTGCATTACCTGCCTGACTTTTGGTAAGTATATGTGTTTACAAACATGCCAGCTTTATCAGCTCAACACCAAAACTAGGAAAATATAATCTCCCAAAGATAAACTATTTAAAATGATTATGAACATTTTCCTTGAGCAGTGTGTTATTTCTGATGCCTAAACTGTCTGTGGGATGTTTGCATGGGAAGGATTCGCATTATTGAACAAACACACAGGGGAGGACTTTGTGATTTGACTTAAGATTTTACATATTCAGTATTTTGATGGTGGGATATATCTAAGCTTATTATAGTTCTTGGAATGAGGCTGCTTATGATAAGTGTCCACAATAAAAAAGAAAAAAAGAAAGAAAGAAAAAGAAAAGAAATCTTCCAGTTCACCACAAAAATAAAGCAATATAAGCAGAGTGAAGGAGGGGAGGAAGAACGAGAATAAAAAGATCAAGAATGAACTATTAGCCTTTCATTTTTCTTTTCTTCCTTTCTTTCTTTCTTCCTTTCTTTCTTTCTTTCTTCCTTTCTTTCTTTCTTTCTTTCTTTCTTTCTTTCTTTCTTTCTTCCTTTTTTCCTTCCTTCCTTCCTTCCTTCCTTCCTTCCTTCCTTCCTTCCTTCCTTCCTTCCTTCCTCCCTCCCTCCCTCCCTCTCTCCCTCTCTCTCTCTCTCTTTCTTTCTTTCTTTCTTTCTTTCTTTCTTTCTTTCTTTCTTTCTTTCTTTCTTATTTCTTACTGTAGCTGTCTTCAGACACTTCAGCAGAGGGAGTCAGATCTCGTTATGGATAGTTTTGAGCCACCATGTGGTTGCTGGGATTTGAACTCAGGACCTTTGGAAAAGCAGTCAGTGCTCTTACCCACTGAGCCATCTCACCAGCCCATATTTCATTTTTCTAATGCAGAAAATAAGCGCAGTAGGTATAATTTTGAATTTTAAAAAATGTATTCTATTCTTAATGTATGGGTGCTCTGTTTGCGTGCCAGAAGAGGGTATCAGATTGTTTTATAGATGGTTGTGAGGCGTCTTCTGGTTACTTGGAATTGAACTCAGGACCTATGGAAGATCAGCCAGTGTTCTTAACCACTGAGCTATTGCACCAGCCCCTAGTTCTGAATTTTTAAATTAATGGTATTTAGTGTGAATTTAAGGCAGATGACTTTGAACATTAATGTACTCCTGGCAGGTGAAGTTCACTGGGATAATTTGAAGAAAAGAAGAAACCCTGACTTCGTCCTGGAAAGGAACTTGAAGGATAAAGCACCATGGATCTAATATACATTCCCGAAGACTTATCCAGCTGTCCAAAATTTGGAAATAAATCCTGCCCTCCCACCAACCGCTCTTTCCGTGTCCGCATGATAATGTACCTGTTTATGACTGGAGCCATGGTTATCACCATCTTTGGAAACTTGGTGATAATCATTTCCATATCGCATTTCAAACAGCTACATTCTCCCACCAACTTTCTGATCCTCTCCATGGCAACCACGGACTTCCTGCTGGGTTTTGTCATCATGCCTTACAGTATGGTGAGATCAGTGGAGAGCTGCTGGTATTTCGGAGACAGCTTTTGCAAATTCCACGCGAGCTTCGACATGATGCTAAGCCTGACGTCCATATTCCACCTGTGCTCCATCGCGATCGACCGGTTTTATGCAGTGTGTGACCCTTTGCACTACACCACCACCATGACGGTATCCATGATCAAAAGACTGCTGGCTTTTTGCTGGGCAGCCCCAGCTCTCTTTTCGTTTGGTTTAGTTCTGTCAGAGGCCAATGTTTCTGGTATGCAGAGCTACGAGATTCTTGTTGCTTGCTTCAATTTCTGTGCGCTTACGTTCAACAAATTTTGGGGGACCATACTGTTCACTACTTGCTTCTTCACTCCTGGCTCCATCATGGTTGGTATTTATGGTAAAATTTTTATTGTTTCTAGACGACATGCTCGAGCCCTCAGCGATATGCCTGCGAACACAAAAGGAGCATTAGGGAAAACCCTGTCTAAGAAAAAGGACAGGAAAGCAGCTAAGACCCTGGGCATCGTCATGGGGGTGTTTCTAGCGTGCTGGCTGCCTTGCTTCCTGGCTGTTTTGATTGATCCATATTTAGACTACTCCACGCCCATCATAGTGCTCGATCTTCTGGTATGGCTCGGGTACTTCAACTCTACTTGCAACCCCCTCATCCATGGCTTTTTTTACCCGTGGTTTCGGAAAGCTCTTCAGTTTATAGTGTCAGGAAAAATATTTCGCTCTAATTCAGACACTGCAAATCTTTTTCCTGAAGCACATTAAGGAAACAAACCAGCCAAACAAACAAACAAACCAAACGAATGAAACCAAACTAAACCAAACCAAAACGAGAATAAATAAGAACTGAATACAGAAAGTGAAAGACATTATTGTGACCCTTAGAAAAGCCAGGAGTGGTGGTTTAAATGAGAATGGTCCCTGTTGGTCACAGGTTTGACTATGTGACCCCCCCCCCAGCGGATGGAGGTGTTTTGGGAGGGCTAAGAGGTATGGTCTTACTGGAAGGAGTGTGGCTGGGGGTGGGTTTTGAGGTTTCAGTAGCCCAGCCATTCCCAGTTTGGGCTTTCTCTTTGCCTAGAACTTGCATCAAGATGTAAGCCTTTGGCTACTTCAGTGCCATGCCTACCTTCCTACTGCCATGCTTTCATTATGGTGATCATGGGCTCACCCTCAGAAAATTTAAACCCCAGTAAACCATTTCTTCTAGAAGTTGCCTTGGTCATGTGTCTCTACACAGCAATAGAAAAGTAACAAAACACCAGGTCGCTGCAAATATTGCTCTATCTATGACACTTCAGCAACTGCAGTTGTGTATGCTGCCAAGAAATCCTTCTACAAGCTTTAACCAGTTAATCAATATGTCCATTGATTAATTAACTCTGCATCCAGCATGTAGGCTGCTAAACAACAACAACAATAAAAAAGCTGTGCAAACGAAATATGAAGTGTAAGATGGAATAAATGCATACCTATGGGTCAAAGACTGATACCAGAATAAAGAATTCTGTTTTAAGAACCCAAGGGAAGATCCTTATGATCTGTTGGTGGTTTTAGTGAACTGCTTCATTCGACTTGATTCTCTGGAATGCCTTAGTTCCTATGCTAGGTGTTTCTGTCCTTCCTGACCTCTCTCCCTCTGTAGACAGACTGTTAAAGCAGTGCTTCTCAGCCTTTCTAATGCTGCAACCTTTTAATGCAGACTACAAACATGAATTTATTTTGTTGCTACTTCAGAACTGCTATTTTGCTACTGTTATAAATTGCAGTGTAAATATCTTATACACAGAACATCTGATATGTAACCCCTGTAAAAGGGTCTCCAAAGGGGTAGTGACCCACAGGTTGAGAACTTCTGTGTTAAAGAGCCCTTGCTGTCCAGCGTGTACATAGTGTTTTGCCAGTGGGATGCAGCAGTAAGGTGTCAGCAAATACAGGAAGGATGAAATGAGTCCCACTTTTCACATAGGTATTTACTGCAAATCTGCCCCAGGCTGGCTGTGATTTTCAGAAAAGGCCATCTGCTGTCCACACAGCCCAGCCACCTGTGGACATTCCTTAACTGTGCCCTCCCACTTGCAAGAGATCTGGTCTAGCAAGAGTGCCAAACTGCCGTTGGTCTTGGGTACCAGGTTGTCTCTTGCTGTGTCCCTTAAACCAATTTCCACGTTCGACTTTGTAAATAATCCCTTTGTTAAATGTGTCTCAGACTGCAGGGTGGCAGTACTATCTCTTCCCTGTCGAACATCTCATGAACAAGAATGTTGTATTGTTTCAAGGAGAAGTTTTGAAAGTCCTCTTGCAGGTGGCTAGTTCTGTGCAGGCAGACTCGGCTTTTGCCTATGTTCTCATCCTCTAAAGCACTCGCTTGCTTCCCTGAAAGTCTGTCCCGTTTGTGAATCCTTCACCTTCCTTTCCTACTTGCCATACATAACTTTCTTCATTTTGAAGATCAGTTTACAGATTGAATTCTTCAATATTCCTGTTGTGCAAATAAAGATTCTTCAAGGTAATATTGGCTTTTAAGTTAAGACCACTTGTAAGACAATACTAGAAAATGCAGTTTTTCCTTAAAATTTTTATTTATTTATAACTTCAGCTTATAAATAGAATTTCTATTTGTACACTTGCGATTTTTGAAGACCACTTTTGAATACAAGCCCAGCCTAGTTGCTGGTTAACATTGTGCATGCATTTTGGAGATTAAAATGTTTACATTCTCGTTTGGGGCATTTAATCGGCAGACTCGTATATTATGAACCCATTCTCAAGCTTATATAATGCCTTTTGAACCGATGACTTGCAAATGTGCTGTTTTAAGATGCTTAATAATTACAATATTCTACAGGCTTTGGGGCTTCAAGATGTGTGCTTTTCTTGGACTTAGCTATCTCTACACTAATTTGAAGTCTTCACAAGTTTGAATATTAGGGTTCTTTAGATAGAGCTCATAACTATAATGTTTTTAATTAAACTAAACCTGGTTTAAGTCAATTAAAATGTTAAACAGGAAACTTTTCCAAAAAATGTCTGATGATTTTTTTTCTTGAAATCAAATATAGAAACATCAAAAGTTGTAAGACGAGTGGAGCCAGTTGATGCAAAGGCCTCCGCCTGTCATCTTCATGTGTGGACTCTTCAAGCATCTTCCTCAGAGGGACATATATCTCACAGATACACAGCACACACAGGGACAGCCACAAGCCATAACAAATGGAAATATTGCTCCCACACTTACAAAATGCCTAAATATTGTTTACCTTGTTTTTCCTCTTGGTTGCTCCACAGTGTATTATGTCTCAGAGATTTATTATATATCAATAAACAAAACATCTGTGTTTTCAGACTATATAATGCTCTATTTTTTAAAGTATCATATTCTGTTTAACTGCTTAGAGTTGCTGGTCTTTTGCTTGCATGTATATCCAAGGCATCTATCAGCCAGTGCTTCGGAAGTTTGAGAATTATTTTACTCCAATTCTCTGATGCTACTGCATTGCTTCTCTGTGTAATAAGATTGATTTGAGCCATTGGAGATTTGTATGCAGTTTATATCTGTTTGTAAACTATGAGGAAAATCTTACTAAAATTTCCAAGTATTTGGTTTTAGACAGTTAGTGGTATGGGGTCTGAACTTTTGGGTTATTTTTGAAATTTTGCTTTACCTGAACTTCTTGTTTTAATTTTATCCCACATCTCTTTATTTGTTATTTATTCCACTTTAATTTTTATTTTACTTTGCCACTCTACTTTGGTTTTCTTTTGCCATTTTACTTTGTTCCTTAATTTTGGAAGGAAGATCAACAATTGAGAACAGTTTATTGGCAAAGGAAAAACAGTATTTAAAAAAAAAATACCAAAACAGGCATACATTGAATATGCCTTATCAAAATTTTTTAGGACAGAGGTGTTTTTTAATTTTTATTTTTAGAATATTTACATGGACATAATAAGACATTTTAGAAATGAGCTATAAATCTAAGTAGAAAATTTAATTGTTTCACATATACATTATCCATATAGCTTAAAGGTAATTTTAGGAAATCTTTTTAGTAAGCCTGCACGTAACTTTTAAAATTTATTTAGACACATGTGTGTGCGAACGTGTGTATGCATAGGGCCTGTGCATGCCACAGCACACAGGTGCAGTCAGAGGACAACTTGTTGTTGGCTCTCCTTCTAGAGTTCAGTTCAGATTGTCAGGCTTCCCCAGTGAGCCACCTCAGTGACCAGTGTACCTGTGCTTTCACTATGTACCTATTCATGACATTGGGCTGGACATTTTTCTACATTTGGTGTCATGTTTACAATCAAAGTGTTTGGATTTGTAGTGTTTGGTATCTGGATTGTTCCACCTCTAATCACCTTTCCTTTTGCAACTAACTTTCTTTTAAAATTGATTTTTCCATTCATTAATTACGTATTCATTTTACATCCTGATCACTGGACCCCAGGGGACACCCCCGACCCCCACACCAGCCACATCAAGTCTCTGCAGGGATAGGAGCATCCTCTCCCACTGAGACTAGACAGAGGCAGCCCCGTTAGGAGAATGGATTCCATAGACAGGCAACAGCTTTAGGGATAGTCCATGCTACCATTGTTGGGGGAACCCACATGAAGTCCGAGGTGTATATCTATTACACATGTGCTGGGGACCTCGGTTCAGCTCATGTGTGCTCTTTGGTTGGTGGTTTATTTCTATTTTTAGAAATACTGGGACTTCAAACGTGGTTTTGCCCTGAAAAGCTCCAGCCCAGCAGACCTTTTGTCTCGAAACCTTTGAGTTCTTCCCTACATCAGCACTTAAAGCCATTAATAAATGAGACGGAGGTAGAGGGAGGGGGAGGGGGAGAGGGAGAGGGAGAGGGAGACTGAGGACTTCAACCACTGCTAGAATGTAACCAGTATCCAGCAGTTTTGGTAACATAATTTATACAAAAGTAACAATAGCAACTACTATTGGATAACAAAAATTAACCTCCATAGAGGGTGGCTTCCAAGTTCCAAAGGAACCAGAAATAGCCAGCTAGCAGCCTCATCTCAGAACGTGGAGAAACTCAGGGGCCTGCATCATGCTTCTAGATTCTGTAATCCCACCAGTGTCTAGTTTTCCAGCCCCAGGAGGGAGACGGACTGACCGTACTGGTAATGTTTGTTTTACTTTGGTTTTGCCATTTATGTCCTCTAATAGACATTAAACCACTTCATAGGCTTACCATCTATTAAAACATTACCTCTCCTTTATGTTTTCCTGACTGCACACTACTGAAAATGATAAAATTAATAACACTGGGGTCAGGGATGGCTCTGTGTAAATGTACTTGATACACAAGCCAGGAAATCTTCGTTTGGATCCCCAGAACCAGAGGAAAGGCCACTCGAGGGAGCTCAGTGGTCTTGCAGGAAGTGGGAGCCAGAGGCAGGAGGATCTCCAAGAGCTCAGGGGTCAGCCAACCAAGAGACCTGTCTTACTGTCTTAAACAAGTGGGAAGGCGAAGGTGGACACCTAAGATTGTCCTCTGACCTGCACACAGGATACAGTGGCACTAGCCTGCATCCACACACACTCAAATACACATTCATCTCTCTTACAAACACGGAACATTAAAGCAACCAAATACACAGTATACATTTGTGTGTTCTCAATTTAGAAAGTTTGGAGAAATAAATCCTGCCATTCCAGGTGAGCATAAAATCAAATCTCAACATCCCCAACTGTGTTATCTTTATTTATGAAAGTGTTTCATGATGAATGAATTCCACAAAGGAGGCTATCAAGTTAGTTTCTCAACAAGTTGATTTAGATATGAGCAATTGGATTTTGTTTTTGTTGAAATATGTAGGCTGAGCTTTAAGATTTTTTTTTGGCTCTAGTAAATGATAGGAATGAACTGATATGGTATATCAAACTCTAGTGGAGGTACAATATCTAGTGCCCTTAAAGCTATTTGCATTATGATGGTGTCTTAGTCAGGGTTGCTATTCCTGCACAAACATCATGACCAAGAAGCAAGTTGGGGAGGAAAGGGTTTATTCAACTTACACTTCCATACTGCTGTTCATCACCAAGGAAGTCAGGACTGGAACTCAAGCAGGTCAGGAAGCAGGAGCTGATGCAGAGGCCATAGAGGGATGTTCCTTACTGGCTTGCTTCCCCTGGCTTGCTCAGCCTGCTCTCTTACAGATCCCAAGACTACCAGCCCAGAGATGGTCCCACCCACAAGGGGACCTCCATACTTGATCACTAATTGAGAAAATGCCTTACAGCTGGATGGCATGGAGGCATTTCCCCAACTGAAGGTCCTTTCTCTGTGTTAACTCCAGCCTGTGTCAAGTTGACACAAAACTAGCTGGTACAGATGGACTTGTCCCATTTCATATGTGTCCTTGTAAGAGCATGTGGGAACCAAACTCAGGGCTTTCTTCTTCTTCCTCTGTTTTTATTTTTTATTTTTATTTTTTGTTTTTTTTATTTCAAAAGATATCAGTTTTTTTATACTGTCCAGGTTGAAAATTGTTGCAATCCTCTTGTGCCTGCTTCCTGAAGGCTAAAATTATATATGCGTTTAAAACACCCAGCTACAGAATGTTTATAGAGTAAACTCCTGAGTGAAGAATTAACTCTGATGTATTTTCTGTTGCTCCAAGCTAAAAGCCTGTCCACTCTACTTAGCAACTCTCAGGCCAGCCAGGACTGCACAGCCACACCCTGTTTCAAAAAGCCAAATAGAGGCTGGAGAGATGGCATGGCCCAGGGGTTAGGAGAGTACTGTTCCAACAGAGGACCCCAGTTCATTTGTCAGCAGCCACATCAGTATGTTCACTACTGCCTATAACTCCAGCTCCGGGGGTTCTCCATGTCTCTGGCCTCTGAGAGCACCTGCACTCACGTGTGCATACCCTTTTCTTCCTATGCCCACCCAGACACATAAGTAAGAATAAAATAAAATTAAATAACAAAATTGCTAAAAATAATTTATGTAAAATAAAAACAAAGTAATAAATTATTAAAAATAAATCTTTAAAAGGACCAATAATCTAGCACCCAGTAAGAGATAAGTTAATATTTGATGAATTCCATTTTATTCTCTGTCTCATTCCATCTTTCTCTGCTCCTTTTTTCCCCTACTTCACACTTTCCTACCTTTCACCTAGTGCAAGACAAATCTGAGTTGTCTCTGAGGTCACAGCCATAGGACCACAAAGTTAGTTTGCTCTCTGGAGTCCAGTCTCTGGTGGATTCCCATCTTCTCAACTGGTAGCATAGTGGATGTGATGACAGAGTCTCCTGCAAACTGCAGGACGCAGCAAATGCAGCCTCAAGAGGCGTGGTTTGTGCTTAAGTACAGAGGACAGAGCAGCCTGCCAGGAGCCTCCCTCAGCAGTATGGACCCATGTCCTATATGCCTACCACAGGGGGAGGAATGAGCGGAAGTAGAGAACAAACAGGAGGACACAAGTGTCCCTTGCCTGGTAAGAAACCGACACACTAGTTACCCTTGGTTCAATAACTGTTGCTCTAAATTTACCTACTAGGAAACCAAATCCTAGTAAAATAAGGGAGATCACATGATGAGAGGGAAAATAAATTCAGATTGGCTTCAGGTGGAGTTGGTTTTGTTATTGGTCTATTGAGGGGAACCACACTTAGAATACTGGTGTGTATAAACAAACCTGGAACACTTCAAAAAGATCGCTGTAATCCTAAAGAGACAGGGAAAGGAAGATCCCAGCAGATCCCCCCTGTGGTTCCTTACCTAAGAAACCACAGGATGGGTCAGATGTGGGGAGATAAGAAGGAATCAATGTTTTTGCAGATAGTCTTCAAAGTGGGGTGTTTATGACTTAACCATTAAAATAAAATATATGTCTTGTAAAGCTGATATGATGTGTCTTCTGGTTCCTTTTCCACGTGTTCATATCATTGAGTTGTTGAATACCATCTTCCTATTCAAGAGAAATACATATACATTGATATAATTTAGGCCTTTAACATTTGAGAAACATTAGCACATTGACTTCTTTCCCATTTATTTCTGGTTTGGAACAATATGTTGTTTCTTTCTAGCTTTTAGAGACAGGGTCTTGCTATATCACCTAGGCTGGCCTCCAGTTTGTAATCCTCATGCCTCCACTCCCAGGATGATGGAATTACAATTGGGCACACCATGTATAGCTTGGATTTTCAGAATCTGTATTCCATGCTCCTTGTGTCTGTTTCATTGGTTTCTAAACTTTTCCCAAAGTGAGTGAACTAACTTTGAACCAAGTAGTTGAAATTTATTTTGCCCCAGAATGATTAGCAAGTCTTTCTTCCCATTTCCTAAAAGAAATAACCAAGAGTTCCCCATGCTCTCTTGAGTGACGATGGACATATAGTGATTAACTTACCCCTCTGCTGCTTGAGTTTGGGGAAAATGTAATGGGTTAAGGAAAAACAGAGCAAGACAATAGCTTCTTATCATAAAATACAGACATCATGAAGAATTTCACATTTTATTGCTTAAAAACTTACTGTAGAGACTTTTTAGAATTCGAAGGCAAATCTCCAAAAAAAGAGGGGGGGGGATGAGGGGTGGGTGTGGGTGGGATTTCTTAGCATGCCAAGCTTTAAAATTGCACACAAAACTTCATCTCTTCTCCCTTCCCTGACAGTTTCCTTAGAATAGAGAAGTATCCAGCTGTCAGATTTGTGTGTGCAGCTGTTGGCCAGGAGCTCAGGAAGGGACGTAAGCATCTTTGCCTTGACCTTAACTCTTCTTCTGGGCAGTCATCTTAATACAATGCGTGCTTTATGTATCTCCTGTCTTCAGCTAATGTATACTGTTTATCTCCCAAGTATGTGTAACTATATTTTACGTCTTACTTTAACCTTTAACTATTTTCCTATACATGTAACTGTGAGACAAGAATGAGAGCAGATACTGATAATTGCTAGAAGTTTTAAGCAAGACAGGGGTGTAGCTCACTGTTAGAGTCCTTGCAGGTCATGCTCACGGCTTGGGTTTCCAGTTCCTCTCCCAAAATATACTTTACAAACTCAGGGTCACTGCAATTTTCTGAATCATTAGCTTGACAAAACTGAAACTTAAAACTTTACTACCCAGAGAGCAGCATATCTCAGACTGAACAGTTTTGTTTGGGGAATGCAATTTTTGTGTATAATCAGTAGCAGAGTATGACTGAGTAATTTTATGGTGATTCTTGCTTATCTTTAAAGTTAGCTAGAAATTTAATTTATTAAATGAGGTCATTAGGTGCTTAGGATTTCATTATCTTTAGTTTCATAGCTAAGGACTCAAAAATGATACATAATCACCCTGAATGTTTGTAATGCAATGGAGCCTTGTAAATGTCGCCTTTCTTGTATCTGTTTCTGTACAGTTTAGGTTCTTTGTTCACTTTAATTGCAATTCGAGTTAATACAAAAAAGAAAAATACTAACCATAAGTATTAAATTTCTATATTCAAAGCCAATAAAATTTGCTATAGTGTTAAGATTTCAAATAATTCACAGCTACTGGTAACAATTATTGAGGTATTGAAGCTAATGAAAAACTGTTTTCAAAGGTGTTACATTCCCAGTGTTTCCTTCCTCGAGTAAATCTGCTTCAGGATGCACCATGCATGTGTTCACTTTCCCAAGGGGTTCAATGAGTTTCAGACTGTTCTCAGGCCAAAGTCCGTCGCTCCAATCTAGCACACAATCTCACCAATGTTTGCCATTGGCTATGAGAAAGGCATGTCCAGACTCAGCACTGGAAAAACAAACCTGTGTCAAAGCGCGGGTGAGCCAGCCCCATTGTTCTCAGCTTATTAATGTTACAAATGACAGGTTAAATAATACACAGCTGTATATCAAATTCAATAGCAATATAAAACGTGAATCTCTGTTCCTGTAGATCCTCCACCACAACTCTGCTTCCTAAATGCAGATGCTAAATGAAGTGAGAACCCATGAGACTTATGGGGTCTGTCATTTCAACCGCTTTCCTTCATTTTGAACATTATTTATGTACAATCTTGTAATCTTGGGCATGATTTTACTCTAAATTCTGCAGACTGTGTTTTTCACACTGCAAGGAGAAATGCTTCTAAGTGGAGGTGGCAGAGACAGCAGCATTTGTAGCCGTTTACAGAAAAGATCATTTTGTAAAAGAAGTATGGCTTCAGATTTTAATCATGATTTAATTAGCAATTTCATTGTTCATGATCATTCTTGAGTGGATTTTAATCCAGGAAATTGAATTAAACTTAATAGAACTGGACAAAAGAAATGCCTGATCAGTTTATGGACTCAGAGCTACAAATTAATATGATGGTATATTCTTCTATTCAGGATACTTGCATGCTGGGTAACAATATCAATCCGTGAATGCTGGATAACAGTATTAATTCATAGATACGGGGTAACAATATCAGTCTGTGGATACTGGGTAACAATATCAGTCTGTGATTGCTGGGTAACAGTATCAATCTGTGGATGCTGAGTAACAATATCAACCCAGGTTTTTTTTCAGTTGCCTTCCTATTCAAGGTATGGTCTCAGACTAACATTATTGTCCTCTCTCAAGAGATTGTAGGAATGCCAACGTGCAGCCTCTAATGTCAGAATTAGAATCCAAACTTTAGAAAGTTCTTCAGGTGATTCATAAGCACAGGAAGTGTGGGGGAAAAGAATTCCTGGTCAGTAGGGACTTGCAACTTGGTTCAGACTCAGACCTAAGCAAGATTCAATGGACAATTGCCCTGCCAATGATTTTATGGCTCTTTTTCCTTCTTTCACAGACAGGAACACAGCATTTTTGAGAAGCACTCATAGTACCCACAGGGCAAAGACAATGAATACACCCGACCTCTGGAACTCCCCAGAAGTACAGTTTTGCTTTGCTGCTGCAAACAGTTCTTGCCCGAGGAAGGCGAGGCCTGTGCTCGTTGTCTGTGCCATGTACCTCATCATGATTGGAGCGATAGTGATGACCATGCTGGGAAACATGGCTGTGATCATCTCTATTGCCCACTTCAAGCAGCTCCACTCCCCAACCAACTTCCTTATTCTCTCCATGGCTACCACAGACTTCCTGTTGAGTTGCGTGGTCATGCCCTTCAGTATGATCCGGTCCATCGAGTCATGCTGGTACTTCGGAGACCTCTTTTGCAAAGTTCACAGCTGCTGTGACATCATGCTCTGTACCACATCCATTTTCCACCTCTGCTTCATCTCAGTTGACCGCCACTATGCCGTCTGTGACCCTTTGCACTATGTCACCCAAATCACTACCCGGGTTGTAGGGGTCTTTCTATTCATCAGTTGGTCTGTTCCCATCTTTTTTGCCTTTGGCTTGGTGTTCTCAGAATTAAATTTGATTGGTGCTGAAGATTTTGTTGCAGCCATTGACTGTACAGGTTTGTGTGTGTTGATATTTAACAAGCTCTGGGGAGTTCTGGCTTCCTTCATAGCTTTCTTTCTGCCTGGGACAGTCATGGTGGGGATTTACATACACATTTTCACAGTTGCCCAGAAACATGCCAGGCAGATTGGTACAGGTCCTAGGACAAAACAGGCCCTCTCAGAAAGCAAAATGAAGGCCACATCAAAAAAGGAAAGCAAGGCCACCAAGACTTTAAGCATTGTCATGGGAGTGTTTGTGTTGTGTTGGCTACCCTTTTTTGTCTTGACAATCACAGACCCTTTCATTGATTTTACAACCCCTGAAGATTTGTATAATGTCTTCCTTTGGCTTGGTTATTTTAATTCCACCTTCAATCCCATCATATATGGCATGTTCTATCCCTGGTTTCGAAAGGCCCTGAGGATGATAGTGACAGGAACGATCTTCCGCTCTGACTCTTCTACCTCAAGCCTGCATCCTGCACATCCTTAGGTAATGCCCCCACCCCCCATTAGCCTAGATTCTTTTTGATTTTTTTGTTTGTTTGTTTTCTTTTTTTGCTTTTGCTTTTTTTCGAGACAGGGTTTCTCTGTGTAGCCCTGGCTGTCCTGGAACTCACTTTGTAGACCAGGCTAGCCTCAAACTCAGAAATCTGCCTGTCTCTGCCTCCCAAGTGCTGGGATTAAAGGCGTGCGCCACCACTGCCCGGCTAGATTCTTTTTAAAGAAAGGATCTCGGATGCCCTTTCTCTCCAGGGAAAGAGGGATGGGTCTGTTAGACAAGAAGAACTTTCCAGCTGACACAATGGCAACCTGAGAAAGCACTAGATCTAGTGAGCTTTGCTGTTGCTGCTACTGCTGCTGCTGGTGTGAGCCAAGCCTCACAGAGTGGTTTATTTCTGGGTGCTACAAAAGACACTCGGGTGAACAAACAAGAAAACAAAGGTAATGTCTTCTCAAGGCTGCTGAGGCCTGAATTACAAGGTTTGATGTTTTAGTTACTTTGGCTTAGATTTAATGACTATCCTCACTTGAACTTGGAACATTGGAGGCGGAGTCATGGAGAGCCTCTACAATCACAGACAGCAGTGTAGTGCATCTGAATTTACCCAAACCTCTGTTGAGTCCATTGCCGTTTTTATAGGGCATTGAGCAGTAGCTTGAGCATATCAGAAGCCTGAACTAAGGAATATGGAAGATGAGAAGATAAACTGAAGCAGACAGCTAATGGTACTTTTAGATTTAACTTTCCTTTTGAGAGGAATTGCTGAGGGATTTATAATATTACTGAACAGCCAGTAATGAAAAAAAAAAAGAAAAAGTTTTAGGAAAACTTTTTCTTTTTTCTTCTAACACACATCTTTAATGTCTCTCTCTCTCTCTCTCTGTATATGTGTGTATATATATATATATATATATATATATATATATATATATATATACTGTGAGCATATGTACTGACATGTATGGGTGGGTGGGGTGGGATTATGTGTCAGTGTTGTTGTGTGTTGTGTGTGTGCACTTATTGTTAATCAAGACTGAACTTATTTACAAAGTTGAGCTATTTTCTCTTCTCATACTTTTGGGACATCATTGCCTCACTAAATGTCGTTTTTCCATGTCCCTTTGTCTTTCCTTTCCTCATCTCTCATATGTGTATTTCATTAAATTTTGTCCCTCATTATCTTGTTTCTTCTTTTGCAGTTCTAGCAGTAATATCAGAATGTTGGATTAAGTAGACTCTCCTCATATAGTCACTTGGCCAAATGATGTCACAGTCTGCTGTAAGATACTGTGTCCTGGAAATTTCACAAGTCTTAAGTGAGCCTTTAGGAGCCTGTTTGCATCTCTGAATCTCCTTTGGCCCAGCATTTCCACTGACCACATACTCCTTAGTTCAATAGACCTCTAAGGAAACATTTCTATCCCCATTTGGGAACCCCTGGAGATCTCTTGACCTGAGTGTTCTGCATGCTCTTTCAGAGGTCAGGATTTGCTCATCTGGACAGAGCACCTTCAGAGGGACTGAGAAAGTTCTGTGAATTCCTTTTACTATTACAGGAAAATATTTGAAGTGAAAGTTTGATTTTGAAGGGCTAGGCCACAGTTTATGTGTTGTGGTTGAAGTCATTTAACCCTTTAGATATTCTTTACCCTGAAGTCTGGTGGTAGCATACAGAAGCTACCGTGTTCCTTCTTTTTGAAGAGCCAAAGAAACAGAAGGGTTTCTGAAAGCACAAGATGCCTCCTTGTAATTAATTGCCGGGACAGCTTAGGACTCCTTTTGATGGTGGGCCTGCTTCCTTCTGGTAGCTTAACAAGGCCCTTTGCACTGCTGAAACTGAGTGACTGCATTTGCTCATCACAAACTCATTCTCTCTATTGAGTCTCAAAAGTTCAAAAGGACACACAGCCTGTGACAATCTGAAGACCTGGGCCCTGTGGTCTTCTCACAGGTCAGCATTGTCTACTCAGAAGGCAAATAAAGGAAAATGAAGGAGCTGGTGGGATTCTACTGAAGTCAAAATCATTCCCTCAGTTAAGGAATTCTACAGTTTACAAAGTGTCTGTGAACATCAACTGAACTGTCCTCCAGGACACTCTGGTCCACTCTTCCTGTGACAGCTCACACAGGAATGAAACATCCCACCACACATCCCACCACACATCCCTCAGCTCTTCTCTTTCTAGGATGCTCTAGGCTGGACAGAGCAACCATTATTCCAGGAAGCTGGTGACCTCCATGGGATCCATGGCGCTGGACCAAAATGCATTTGGGTTAATAAACATTTGTCTAGGCCCTATTTGCTGTTGCTGCTCTGTGTGTTCATTTTCCTGAGGTGAGACAAATTTCCTTTTCAAGGGGCTACCACCTCCAATGGGGAGAGGAAGAGACACTTACCAGGACTGAAGGGCCATGTATATGAAAAATCCAGACCTAAGAAGCTTTGAGAACATCGAGGGGGAACACAGCATCATTTATATATAGCAGAGACCATGAACTTTAAACTCAAGGAGATATACCAAGTTCAGTAAGAGTGGCAGCATCTCTATTAGAATTGGAATAAATGCTAGGGAAGGTAACCAAAGCATCAGAGAAAGACCCCTGGGCGATCTCATGCTACTGTGAGGAAGCAGGATGGTACAGGTGCTGAAGTGGGGCTGCAACCTGAGCTGTAAAGACAGTGGTGAGTGGCCATCTGTGGACAGCCAGTGCTCTGCAGCCCAGGCTCATGAGTTTCAGGTCAAAGCCAGGGCTATTGGTGCACTGCAGTGCCAGCTGTCAGGAGGGTGTGCTGCCAAGCTGCAGCCCACCAGTTCCATCTTAACAAGGCCCTTTGCACTGCTGAATCTGAGTGACTGCATTCGCTTATCACAAACTCATTCTATTGAGCCTCAAAACTTCAAAAGGACACATGGCCTGTGACAATCTGAAGACCTGGGGCCTGGGGAATTTTTATGCATAAGTGCAGAGTGATGGCCACAGCTTGCCTTGTTCTTTAAAATCCTTTTGAGTGTTAAGAGCATCTTGTATGTGATCCTTTAACTTGGGATCATGTCCAGAGTGAGGCTTGGGAGGGGCAGTTGTCACAAAATGGCTTGTCACAGGAAATAAGATGAGAGAAAGGAACAACAGACCGTGTTGGCAAAGAGTCAGTTCAGTCAGTCAATAAAGACAAACTGAGCTGCAAGGTGATGAGACAAGGCTTGGGGAGCCCCACGCACAACCTGCCAGGAAACAACATCTATTCAGTGAGTAGGAAATATTTAGATATGAGGAAATTTCAGCTACTGAATTTCCACATTTTTCTCTATACCCCACTAAAACACTTAGGATATGTGTAGCTCAGGCTGATCTAGGTGTCTCAATCCTCCTGCCTCAGCCTCTTGGGTGCTAAAACAACAGGCCTGTATCTCTATTACAAACTAGTTGCGATTCTTTTCTAGATGGACATATGAATGAAGAGAAAAACCAAGTTATTCGGTATAAAGATAATATGTGATATTATTCTCACTCAGGCCTTTCGCAGGTTGGAAAAGCTCTCCCACAGTAGTTGTGCTCGCTGCTTCAGTGTTTCACCACATGTGAGCTCTGAAATGATCTTCTGAGGGGCAACATACTTGCTTATAGAGAGAGAAGGGAGGAAAATGTACAATAAGGTTCGGAAGCAATCCCTGGAGTGATCTACAGTTGGGAGAATTTCGAGTTGCAGCTCGTGGAAACAGCTTAGTATTATTATTTATATCACCACTCCACTGCTCTGAGGTATAGGCTGCTGAAGGTTCAATTAAATAAAGCTTATTCTTAATTCCCACTATCTCAGAGAGCAAAGTAATGAAATGAGACTTGAATCTCCTGTTATCTAACTTGTCTTTTATGACCATAGTCATTACCTGCCATTATGTAAACCATAATAAGATTATGCTTTTACAAGTATCCTGTTCTTCTCTGTGATGTCTCTTCCTTTTCTTGTCCACCTAAGAAGGGTCTGGGCACACAGCAGGATCTGTTCATGAGTAGAGCAGACGGATTTGTTGCAAACATGGGACGATGGTCATTCAAGGCTTCGGCCATTTTTTGAAGGACAAGTTAATGAAGAAGGCATGAGTTATAGAGCAAGACAGGCCACACTGGCTTGGCTAGTTCCTCCTGAGTAATCCTAGACCACTCCCTTTGCCTTTGTAAGCCTAACCTGTATATAGACCCAGCAACAGTCTTCCTGCTTTGTGGGATCATCAGCTATACAATTAAGACACATGCAATAATTTCTTACCATTACTAGTCATCTTTCTTTTGAAACTTTATGGATTCTTATTTTAATGGGAGAGATTTTCTTTACAAAAGAGGCTGGTGAGATGGCTCAAGTAAAGGAGCCTGTAGGAAAAGCCTGGCAAAGTGTGTTCAATCTTCTGAGTCCATTTAAAAGTGAAAGAAGGAAACCAACTCCATAAAGTATAATGAGGGAACCAACCAGAGACCGACTGTGATCTGTTACTTCTATGTACATGTGTCACTGCCTGTGTACATGCATTCACTGCCTGGATGCATGTGTCACTTCCTGTGTACATGCATCCACTTCCTGTATGCATGCGTCACTTTCTGTGTACATGTGTCACTTTCTGTGAGCATGAGCAGATGTGTGTGTTCAGTTTTGCTCCACATGACTTATAGATATCCATCTTTTCTATGCAGAACATTAGTTGTTTTATCAGCTGTGGTCCCCATGTGCTGGAGAACATCACAGCAGTGTGTGTATGAGGTGTGTGGTAGAAAAGAGGCGCTCACATCAGGACAGACAGGCAGCCTGACAGCAAGCAAAGAAGCATAAAGGAGGGGGCGGGGCAAGACACAGCTGCCAAGAGCACACCCCAGTGACCCATTCTGTCCGTCAAAACATCACCTCCCACCTTTCCTTCCACTAAATCCATCAAGTACAAATCAAGGAAGAGGTTAACTCATTTATTATTAGGTCAGAGCCCTAATGATGTAATTACTTCTGCAAATACCTCCCAGGTGTATTTTATTAATCTCCTAGGGGTTTCTCATTCCTATCAAATTAAGAATTAAGATTAACCATAATTTTACTAATAATGCCATGAACATATGCAATTGTATGAACATACAGCAATTGTAAAACTCTATCATCAAGTTTTAAAAGTTTTTATTTATTCTTTGATGCATTAATGTATAAAACAGAGTATATTTTTACCATATCATTACCCTTTTCCTTCTCTTATACCTCTCCTATCTTTTCTCTCCACCAAGTCTCTCTTCTATTTCATATATTTAAAAAAAAGATCTACTAAGTTTAACTTGGATTGGGCTCATAAGTGTGGCTATGGACATGGAAAAATTATCAGTGGCTACTACTGAAGAAAAATTACTACTTTTACCCAGCAGCAGCCATTAGCTACCATTGAGTCTTCATCTTGAAATGTGGCCTCATTAGTAAGTTCTTCTTTAGAACTTACATTTTCTTCTGCCATGGGCTTTTGATCAGGTTTATAGCAACAGATATACATTCCCTCCTGTGAAACAGTCCTCAAATCCAATCAAGAAAGTGACTGGTTGCCTAACATTCCTGCCATTATTGCACCGGTGGAGACATATTATG
The DNA here is from genome assembly GCF_978045245.1 of Mus caroli. NCBI lineage: Eukaryota > Metazoa > Chordata > Mammalia > Rodentia > Muridae > Mus > Mus caroli. The sequence goes on from NW_028227264.1 coordinate 21,264,319, forward strand.
TAATGAGTTTTAGTGATAGAAAGATACATTGTTGCAGGAATTACACTATAGTGTAATTTTTAATAATGTTTGTTTAATCCATCCTCTGTTTGAGACATACAGGTTATTCCCAGCTATTACTTCTATTCACAGTGATCTGTAGTCTATACACAGTTCACATTTGTGTGGTCAACTCTCTGAGATATAGCCCTTGAATTGTTACTGCTGCTTTCAAGAATTCATGACCACTATCTACCCTCACTCCTTGTTCTAGAAAGGACTTAAGAAAGTCTTCAATGAACTCACATAAGAAGGAGACATGGCGAGACATCCGGCACCCTCCCAGCCGGAGGACAGTGATCCGCCCTGCAGGGAGCGCCATCTTGGCTCCGGGGCTCCGCCGAACTTAGTCTGCAGAGGTGAGAGTGAGGACCACAGAGGCAGACAGCTTCTGGGACAGGCAGGAGCCACAGAGCCTCTAAGGCAGCACCCTTTTGGGGCTGCAGACATCTGGCACCCTCCCAGCCGGAGGACAGTGATCCGCCCTGCAGGGAGCGCCATCTTGGCTCCGGGACTCCACCGAACTTAGTCTGCACAGGTGAGAGTGAGGACCACAGAGGCAGACAGCTTCTGAGACAGGCGGGTGCCAAAGAGCCGCTGAGGCAGCACCCTTTTGGGGCCGCAGACATACGGCACCCTCCAAGCTGTAAGACTGTAGTCTGCCCTGCACAGGAGCCCTCTGCCTCAGGAGCAGGGAGCACATCTTGGATCCAGGACTTCACTGAACTTAGGAACGTAGTCTGCACAGCTGAGAGTGTGCACCACAGAAGCTGACAGCTTCTGTGACCTGCCAAAGCAACACAGCATCTGGGAAAGGTCCTGTTTTCGGCCTTCTTCTTCGGCCAGGAGGGGGTCCAAACGCCAGATATCTGTACACCTTCCCTTTAAGAGGAAAGCTTGTCAGCAGGGAGTGCTCTAACCACTGAAACTCAGAGGAGAGAGCCTGTCTCCCAGGTCTGCTCACAGACGATACTTAGAATCACCAGAAGAACAACCTCTGAACAGAGACAACTATAACAACTCCAGATATTACCAGATGGCGAGAGGTAAACGTAAGAATCTTACTAACAGAAACCAAGACCACTCACCATCATCAGGACCCAGCACTCCCACTTCGCCCAGTCCAGGGCACCCCAACACACCTGAAAAGCTAGACCTGGATTTAAAAGCATATCTCATGATGATGATAGAGGACATCAAGAAGGACTTTAAAGAACTACAGGAGAACATGGCTAAAGAGTTACAAGTCCTTAAAGAAAAACAGGAAAACACAACCAAACTGGTAGAAGTCCTTAAAGTGAAACAGGAAAACACATCCAATCAGATGATGGAAATGAACAAAACCATACTAGACCTAAAAAGGGAAGTAGACACAATAAAGAAAACCCAAAATGAGGCAACACTGGAGATAGAAACCCTAGGAAAGAAATCTGGAACCATAGATGCGAGCATCAGCAACAGAATACAAGAGATGGAAGAGAGAATCTCAGGTGCAGAAGATTGCATAGAGAACATCGGCACAACAATCAAGGAAAATGGAAAATGCAAAAAGATCCTAACTCAAAACATCCAGGAAATACACGACACAATGAGAAGACCAAACCTACGGAAAATAGGAGTGGATGAGAATGAAGATTTTCAACTCAAAGGACCAGCAAAAATCTTCAACAAAATTATAGAAGAAAACTTCCCAAATCTAAAGAAAGAGATGCCCATGAACATACAAGAAGCCTACAGAACTCCAAATGGGCTGGACCAGAAAAGAAATACCTCCCGACACATAATAATCAGAACAACAAATGCACTAAATAAAGATAGAATACTAAAAGCAGTAAGAGAAAAAGGCCAAGTAACATATAAAGGCAAGCCTATCAGAATTACACCAGATTTTTCACCAGAGACTATGAAAGCCAGAAGATCCTGGACGGATGTTATACAGACACTAAAAGAACACAAATTCCAGCCCAGGCTACTATACCCAGCCAAACTCTCAATTAACATAGATGGAGAAACCAAAGTATTCCACGACAAAACCAAATTCACACATTATCTCTCCACGAATCCAGCCCTTCAAAGGATAATAACAGGAAAAAACCAATACAAGGACGGGAACCACGCCCTAGAAACAACAAGAAGGTAATCCCTCAACAAACCTAAAAGAAGACAGCCACAAGAACAGAATGCCAACTTTAACAACAAAAATAACAGGAAACAACAATTACTTTTCCTTAATATCTCTTAATATCAACGGACTCAACTCCCCGATAAAAAGACATAGACTAACAAACTGGCTACACAAACAAGACCCAACATTTTGCTGCTTACAGGAAACTCATCTCAGAGAAAAAGATAGACACTACCTCAGAATGAAAGGCTGGAAAACAATTTTCCAAGCAAATGGTATGAAGAAACAAGCTGGAGTAGCCATTCTAATATCTGATAAGACTGACTTCCAACCCAAAGTCATCAAAAAAGACAGGGAGGGGCACTTCATACTCATCAAAGGTAAAATCCTCCAAGAGGAACTATCAATCCTGAATATCTATGCTCCAAATACAAAGGCAGCCTCATTCATTAAAGAAACTTTAGTAAATCTCAAAGCACACATTGCACCTCATACAATAATAGTGGGAGACTTCAACACACCACTTTCACCAATGGACAGATCATGGAAACAGAAACTAAACAGGGACACATTGAAACTAACAGAAGTTATGGATCAAATGGATCTGGCAGATATCTACAGAACATTCTACCCTAAAACAACAGGATATACCTTCTTCTCAGCACCTCATGGTACCTTCTCCAAAATTGACCACGTAATTGGGCACAAAACAGGACTCAACAGATACAAAAATATTGAAATTGTCCCATGCATCCTATCAGATCACCATGGACTAAGGCTGATCTTCAATAACAAAATAAATAATAGAAAGCCAACCTTCACGTGGAAACTGAACAACACTCTTCTCAATGATACCTTGGTCAAGGAAGGAATAAAGAAAGAAATTAAGGACTTTTTAGAGTTCAATGAAAACGAAGCCACAACATACCCAAACTTATGGGACGCAATGAAAGCATTTCTAAGAGGAAAACTCATAGCTCTGAGTGCCTCCAAAAAGAAACTAGAAAGAGCACACATTAGCAGCTTGACAACACACCTAAAAGCACTAGAACAAAAGGAAGCAAATTCACCCAAGAGGAGTAGACGGCAGGAAATAATCAAACTCAGGGGCAAAATCAATCAAGTGGAAACAAGAAGAACTATTCAAAGAATCAACCAATCAAGGAGCTGGTTCTTTGAGAAAATCAACAAGATAGATAAACCCTTAGCCAGACTCACTAGAGGGCACAGGGAAAGCATCCTAATTAACAAAATCAGAAATGAAAAAGGAGACATAACAACAGATCCTGAAGACATCCAAAACACCATCAGATCCTTCTACCAAAGGCTATACTCAACAAAACTGGAGAACCTGGATGAAATGGAGAAGTTCCTAGACAGATACCAGGTACCAAAGTTGAATCAAGATCAGGTTAATGATCTAAACAGCCCTATATCCCCCAAAGAAATAGAAGCAGTCATTAATAGTCTCCCAACTAAAAAAAGCCCAGGACCAGATGGGTTTAGTGCAGAGTTCTATCAGACCTTCAAAGAAGATCTAATCCCAGTTCTTCACAAACTATTCCACAAAATAGAAACAGAAGGTACTCTACCCAACTCATTCTATGAAGCCACAATTACTCTGATACCTAAACCACAAAAAGACCCAACAAAGATAGAAAACTTCAGACCAATATCCCTTATGAATATTGATGCAAAAATCCTCAATAAAGTTCTTGCTAACCGAATCCAAGAACACATCAAAACAATCATCCATCCTGACCAAGTAGGTTTCATCCCAGGGATGCAGGGATGGTTCAATATACGGAAATCCATCAACGTAATCCAGTATATAAACAAACTCAAAGACAAAAACCACATGGTCATCTCCTTAGATGCGGAAAAAGCATTTGACAAGATCCAACACCCATTCATGATAAAAGTCTTGGAAAGATCAGGAATTCAAGGCCCATACCTAAACATGATAAAAGCAATCTACAGCAAACCAGTAGCCAACATCAAAGTAAATGGTGAGAAGCTTGAAGCAATCCCTCTAAAATCAGGGACTAGACAAGGCTGTCCACTTTCTCCATACCTATTCAACATTGTACTTGAAGTCCTAGCCAGAGCAATTCGACAACAAAAGGAGATCAAAGGGATACAAATTGGAAAAGATGAAGTCAAAATATCACTTTTTGCAGATGATATGATAGTATATATAAGTGACCCTAAAAATTCCACCAGAGAACTCCTAAACCTGATAAACAGCTTCGGTGAAGTAGCTGGATATAAAATTAACTCAAACAAATCAATGGCCTCTCTCTACACAAAGAATAAACAGGCTGAGAAAGAAATTAGGGAAACAACACCCTTCTCAATAGTCACAAATAATATAAAATATCTTGGCGTGACTCTAACTAAGGAAGTGAAAGATCTGTATAATAAAAACTTCAAGTCTCTGAAGAAAGAAATTCTAGAAGATCTCAGAAGTTGGAAAGATCTCCCATGCTCATGGATTGGCAGGATCAACATTTTAAAAATGGCTATCTTGCCAAAAGCAATCTACAGATTCAATGCAATCCCCATCAAAATTCCAACTCAATTCTTCAACGAATTAGAAAGTGCAATCTGCAAATTCATCTGGAATAACAAAAAACCTAGGATAGCAAAAACTCTTCTCAAGGATAAAAGAACCTCTGGTGGAATCACCATGCCGGACCTAAAGCTTTACTACAGAGCAATTGTGATAAAAACTGCGTGGTACTGGTATAGTGACAGACAAATAGACCAATGGAATAGAGTTGAAGACCCAGAAATGAACCCACACACCTACGGTCACTTGATCTTCGACAAGGGAGTTAAAACCATCCAGTGGAAGAAAGACAGCATTTTCAACAAATGGTGCTGGCACAACTGGTTGTTATCATGTAGAAGAATGTGAATCGATCCATTCCTATCTCCTTGTACTAAGGTCAAGTCTAAGTGGATCAAGGAACTTCACATAAAACCAGAGACACTGAAACTTATAGAGGAGAAAGTGGGGAAAAGCCTTGAAGATATGGGCACAGGGGAAAAATTCCTGAATAGAAAAGCAATGGCTTGTGCTGTAAGATCGAGAATTGACAAGTGGGACCTCATGAAGCTGCAAAGCTTCTGCAAGGCAAAAGACACCATCAATAAGACAAAAAAACCACCAACAGATTGGGAAAGGATCTTTACCTATCCTAAATCAGATAAGGGTCTAATATCCAATATATATAAGGAACTCAAGAAGGTGGGCTCCAGAAAGTCAAATAACCCCATTAAAAAATGGGGCTCAGAACTGAACAAAGAATTCTCACCTGAAGAATACCAAATGGCAGAGAAGCACCTGAAAAAATGTTCAACATCCTTAATCATCAGGGAAATGCAAATCAAAACAACCCTGAGATTCCACCTCACACCAGTCAGAATGGCTAAGATCAAAAATTCAGGTGACAGCAGATGCTGGCGAGGATGTGGAGAAAGAGGAACACTCTTCCATTGTTGGTGGGATTGCAAGCTTGTACAACCACTCTGGAAATCAGTCTGGCGGTTCCTCAGAAAATTGGACATAGTACTACCGGAGGATCCAGCAATACCTCTCCTGGGCATATATCCAGAAGATGTCCCAACCGGTAAGAAGGACACATGCTCCACTATGTTCATAGCAGCCCTATTTATAATAGCCAGAAGCTGGAAAGAACCCAGATGTCCCTCAACAGAGGAATGGATACAGAAATTATGGTACATTTACACAATGGAGTACTACTCAGCTATTAAAAAGAATGAATTTATGAAATTCCTAGCCAAATGGATGGACCTGGAGGGCATCATCTTGAGTGAGGTAACACAATCACAAAGGAACTCACACAATATGTATTCACTGATAAGTGGATATTAGCCCAAAACTTAGGATATCCAAGATATAAGATACAATTTGCTAAACGCATGAAACTCAAGAAGAATGAAGACCAAAATGTGGACACTGTGCCCCTTCTTAGAATTGGGAACAAAACACCCATGGAAGGAGTTACAGAGACAAAGCTTGGAGCTGTGATGAAAGCATGGACCATCTAGAGACTGCCGTATCCAGGGATCCATCCCATAATCAGTTTCTAAACACGGACACCATTGCATACACTAGCAAGATTTTGCTGAAAGGACCCAAAGATAGCTGTCTCTTGTGAGACTATGCCGGGGCCTAGCAAACACAGGAGTGGATGCTCACAGTCAGCTATTGGATGTATCACAGGGCTCCCAATGGAGAAGCTAGAGAAAGTACCCAAGGAGCTAAAGGGATCTGCAACCCTATAGTTGGAACAACATGATGAACTAACCAGTACCCCGGAGCTCTTGTCTCTAGCTGCATATGTATCGAAAGATGGCCTAGTCGGCCATCAATGGAAAGAGAGGCCCATTGGACTTGCAAACTTTATATGCCCCAATATAGGGGAATGCCAGGGCCAAAAGAATGGGAATGGGTGGGTAAGGAAGTGGGGGGCGCTATGGGGGACTTTTGGGATAGCATTGGAAATGTAATTGAGGAAAATATGTAATAAAAAATATTAAAAATTAAAAAAAAAAGAAGGAGACATGGCAAATATTTTTAAAAGAGAAGAAAAGAAAACCAGAATGATGTGGGAGATGATACTGGCCAGGGCAAGATGAAGGTCTGCCACCGACAGTTGTTCCATAGAGCTCAGTCAAGTAAAGTTATAGTACAAATTCTAACCATAGGCTCCTGTACTTCCCCATGTCTCACTGCCATCCTCCTGTGCCTTTGAAACCCTTTTGTCTTCGTTAGGGTTTTACTGCTGTGAAGAGATAACACGACCAAGGCAACGCTTGTAAGGATAACATTTAATTGGGGCTGGCTTACAGGTTCAGAGGTTCAGTCCATTATCATCAAGACAGAAGCATGGCAGCATCCAGGCAGGCATGGTGGAGGAGGAGCTGAGAGTTCTACGTCTTCATCTGAAGTCTGCTAGCAGAATACTGGCTTCCAGGAAGCTAGGATTGAGGGTCTTAAAGCCCACGCCCACAGTGACACACCCACTCCAACAAGGCCACACCTCCTAATAGTGCCTCTCCCTGAGCAGAGCATATACAAACCATCACACCTTTTCAGTACCAATGTGCCACATGTGAGAGATTGTGGACTCTTACAGCCAACACAGCTCTCCCATAGCAGCAGCAACACAACTTCTAAGCTGGGTTGTGCATTGTGATCTAACTCACTTGGTACTTGGGTGTGAAGTAAAAGCTTCACTGCTGAGCGCTAGTCACAGAATTCTCACCATGTGAGCTAGTCTGGAGCGTATTCCATTATAGTTGGGTCCACGATTCCTATGTGGCTGATGCACACCAGGTACTGGGAGAGACTTTAAGCTCGGTTCCCTGTTCATGAAGATTTGATGGGGACCTGGAAAGAGACAGGAATATACAATAAACATCCTATATAATGAAGAACAGAGAATATTTTTTTTTAAAAAAACATGAGTAGGACATATAGTTCAGTCTATTAGAATCAAGGAATAACTATTTAACAATGTATACAGTACAGAGGAGGTTAGGCAAAATGCAGTGGGACACATTTGAAAGACACCAGAAAGTTGACGATGTTGATGACACTTATCATCATGCTACAAACAAAACAAAACAAAACATGTTTCTTAAGATCAAGCCATACTGAACCACCCAGCAAAGAACATATACGGGTCTCCTGGCACCTATGTAGCAGATGTGAGTCCTGAACAAGTGGAGCAGTAGTATCCCAAAAGCTGTTGCCTGTTCATGGGATATATTCTTCTATCTGGGCTGCCTTGTCTGGCCTCAGTAGGAGAGGAAACACCTGACTTCACAGAGACTTGATTGATGTGCCAGGGTGGGGGGTATACCCTGGGGCCCCCACTCTCTCAGAGGAGAAGGGGAGGGAGGGTGGGGGAAGGATTGTGGAGGAGGCAGGAGAGGGGCAGTGAGAGGGATGTAAAGTGAATATGTGAAAAAAGTACTCTAAAGGTGACACAAAGAAGAAACTTAAGAAAATGCTTAATAGAGTATAAATGTAGGAAGCATGCAAAGAAGCAAGAGAAAAACAATTTTTGTTGATCACCCACTATGCTCTAGGACAGTGGTACAATGTGTTTCATTTAATTTTCCAAATATTTTAATCCCAGTGGTTTAGAACTTATTTTCACAACTCCAAGACCACAGGGCTCATGTGTTAGAAGTGATGTTTAAAGCAGATTTACCTCTCTGGGAAGCTATTTGTATTCTGTGGCTTACTAGATCTTCCTACTTACTGGATTTAGCTTCTGAGGCCCTACTAAAAGTGTCCTGTTTTATAGTCCATAATCACACCTGGTATTGTCACCCCTAAATGAGATGTCAGCAAATTCCTCTTACTCAAGGGTCATGGGAGCTCGTGGAAGGTGCTGGAAGAGTGTCAGAGTCAGAGGGGATGGAGGACACCAGGAGAGTAAGGCCTTCTGAATTAACCTGATCAAAGCTCATGTGAACCCACAGAGAAGAGGGCAGCAAGCACGGCGCCTGTGCAGCTCCACACCAGGTCCTTCATCTGGACACCATGGCTGCCAGTTTACAAATGTAATGGGGACTTGAGTGTGCAAATGACTGACTCTCTGTTTTTCATGACTTCTCTTGGACTCCTTTTGTTTGTTTTGTCCAGTTCTGATATGTCGGGTTCTGTTTTATCTTACGGCTTTTCATTAGTATCCTTTAGAAGCTGGTTTGTTTTCTAAAGTGCTGCAGAAAGGGGGTGGATCCTGACGGGGAGGAGAAGCGAAGGAGCACTGGGAGGAAGGGAAACTGTGACCAGGATCTACAGAGAAAAAAATATCCATTTCAGTAAAAGGAAAGAAAATGCACTATTAATCCCTATTATCTGGCTGTTTCCAATACTGCTCAGTAGGTTCCTTTAGAGTCCTTGGCTTTTTCTCTAGAATAGCTTGAAATAGTCCATCTGTCACCAACCTTCAGAGTTGTTCTCTGAAGAATTTACTTTTTTTTTTTTTTTTACTTATTTGTGTTAAACAGTATCTTATTGTTCAGACTGGCCTCAAGCTTAATTAAGATCCTTAGCTTCTAAATTGAGGGATTTCCAGGCATACAGCACCACTGTTCAGGTAAGGATTAATCAGGGCCATTTCTAAGCTATTTCTCAGGTAAGTAGAAATGAACAAAGAGACTCCTGGAGTAGAAAGGCTTTATGAAACTTTCAAAACCCCTCTGAAATTCAGTAAAGCATATTGTAAATTCATTGTGAAGTAAGTGTTTACAAAGAAATAACTTTGTGGCTAGCCCCAAACACAGTAAAGTAAAGTAAAGTAGAATCTAAAAACTCAATGCATTTAAATTGCATCTCTAATTAGTTGCCATATTGGAAAGGAAAAGAAACAATGGAGATTTGTGAGCAGGTGAGCTGGGTCCCTTGACGCCCTTACTCCGTTCCAGTGTATCAACTCACAGGGAGGAAGCAGTTCTACTGAGAATATAAAATCTCCCCTGACCTCTTGCCTGTCACTTTTGTTGACAGAGGAGTTCTCTGCAAGGCTATGTACATCTGGGACAGGCACTTCTTCTATGGGGGCGCCATTTCCTGCTTGAGTAAGTCTGGAAACCCTCAGTTTACTTTTAAATTATTTTCTTTTTTCCTTTTCCTCTTTCCTTCCTTCCTTCCTCTCTCTCTCTCTCTCTCTCTCTCTCTCTCTCTCTCTCTCTCTCTCTCTCTCTCTCTCTCTTTCTTTCTTGACAGATCTGATGTATCCCAGACTAGTTTTGAACTTGCTGAGGTTCCAACGATGGTCCTGGACTCAGGATTCTCGTCTCTTCAAGTCCCGAGTGCTGAGATCACAGGTGTGTGCTACCAGGGCCAGTTTATATGGTGCTTGAGATGAGGCCCAGGGCTTTGGGCACACTAGGAAAAGCGCTGTATACATGCAGATTCAGCTATAGCCTCAGTTCAGTGTGTAACACACATTTCATAGACTGCAGGTTAGTGTCAGACATGTATCTTCTCATCTCAGATAGTTTTATTCTGTGTGTTACATCTAAAAAGGTGCAATGCAAAACAAAGCACTCAGGAGAATTTTGTCCTTTTATTTATTTGTCTGTGGAATTCTTCTTTGGGGCTGAATTGATAAAATTTAAAACTTTAACCTCCTACCTTTTTGTCAATTTACTTAATTATTGAAGGAGATGGTTAGCTATTCTCTCTCAAGAATCAATTTGTTCACAATAGTTAATTTGTTGTCACTTGGGTTCAGACTCAGAGCTTCAGATCTCACTTTGAATTTGGCAAGAGTCTTATTAAGAAGGAGAATGCTTTATGGGTTTTATACCAAATTCTAAGACACACTTCCCTTTGAGGGAACATTTAGCCTGCATCTTTCTTTTCTTCTTTTAAGGATATTGTCTGCAGTAGTTTTAGAAGAGCCTTGTGTGGTAGACCGGCCAGCAGTGTTGGCTCTGCCTGTACTCCAGCAATGCACTTGATTTTCAGGATCTATTTGATTCAGTACTCAGGGACCAATCAGTTCCATCACCCTTTACCTTTCTCTTCTATCTCATTGTGTTATCGATAAAAAAGAAATATTAGTATCAATATTATTATGATTCTTCTTATTATTATTGTAGAAAGGGTGACCAGTTCCCAGAGAAAGCAGAAGAACAGAACCTATAAATGAGAGCTGTCCTCCTCCCGGGCTCTGAAGAGCAGCCTACAGCGTTCTGCTACCAGGTGAATGGGTCTTGCCCCAGGACAGTCCACCCACTGGCCATCCAGGTCGTCATCTACCTGGCCTGCGCAGTGGGTGTGCTGATCACAGTCCTGGGGAATTTGTTTGTGGTGTTTGCAGTGTCCTACTTTAAAGTGCTCCACACCCCCACCAACTTCCTGCTGCTCTCCCTGGCCCTGGCAGACATGTTGCTAGGTCTGCTGGTGCTGCCCCTGAGCACAGTCCGCTCTGTGGAGAGCTGCTGGTTCTTTGGAGACTTCCTGTGCCGTCTGCATACATATCTGGACACGCTGTTCTGTCTCACCTCCATCTTCCATCTCTGTTTTATTTCCATTGACCGTCATTGTGCCATCTGTGACCCCCTGCTCTATCCCTCCAAGTTTACAGTCAGGACAGCCCTCCGCTACATCGTGGCAGGGTGGGGGATACCAGCAGCCTACACTGCCTTCTTCCTCTACACAGATGTGGTAGAGAGAGCACTCAGCCAGTGGCTAGAAGAGATGCCTTGTGTGGGCAGCTGCCAGCTGCTGTTCAATAAGTTCTGGGGTTGGTTAAACTTCCCTGCATTTTTTGTTCCCTGCCTAATCATGATCAGCTTGTACCTGAAGATCTTTGTGGTCGCTACCAGGCAGGCTCAGCAGATCAGAACTCTGAGCCAAAGCTTGGCTGGGGCTGTCAAGAGGGAAAGAAAAGCTGCCAAGACGCTGGGCATTGCTGTGGGCATCTACCTTGTGTGCTGGCTTCCCTTTACTGTTGACACACTGGTGGACAGCCTTCTTAACTTCATCACCCCACCCCTGGTCTTTGACATCTTTATCTGGTTTGCTTATTTCAATTCAGCCTGTAATCCCATCATCTACGTCTTCTCCTACCGGTGGTTTAGGAAGGCACTGAAACTGCTCCTGAGCCGGGAGATCTTCTCACCACGGACACCGACTGTTGATTTATACCATGACTGATGCTAGCGGGAGGGAGGGCGGCGAAATAGCCATAGGCTATGGCGGTTCCCTAGTTTGTAGGCAACTCCCAGGGCTTAAGCATGTTATTTAGTCAGCAAAGAAGTGCAGCAGGCGCCTCCCATTCAGTATTCTCACCGAAGGAAGTAGGGGGAGGGCTGACTGAAGTCTTCTAAGCTTTTTAGAATAACCCAGCAGGTAAGCAAGCACTGGGGAAATGTCCAGCCTCTAACTCATTGTTTCTTAGAAATTGAGAAGCCACGGAGGAAGTCGGAGAAGCCTGGGGTTTGCTTTCTAAGTTCCGGCCCAGTGGGAAACTCCTAGCAGCCATTGTTTTCTCACTTTAAAAATAAAAACAACAACAAAAAAATTCATACTTATATGAAATAAAATACTGTCTAATCCAATTTTGGGAAACTTGCCTGAGTCATAATTTCATGTCATTGTCAAGTGGGGTTCAACACTTTGAATATGCCTTTCTTAAAATGATCATTTTAAAATCTCCTTAGAACCTGACTGTTTAAAAGTCTGGAAGCCTCGCCTGTCCCTTTCAACGTGGGGGTACTTTTATATTATTAACGGAATATTTTCTTTCTTAAAAATACAAGAGAAACCTGCAATTACCCACAGCTTGCCATTTAATATTCCTCCTTTTCATTCGCATCATACAGACTCGACCTACTGTTCCCACAGGCCCGGGGCAGCAGGATTATCAGAGGGAAAACTAGTATCCGAGCCACACAGAGAGATTGCAACAAGTATCCACTAGCACTTGTTACTAAGAGGAGGTGCACCCCCTTCTGGCTTTTTCTTTAATATTTCCCCAAACCTCTGGTCTCCCTGCCCCCCATGGTTTGCACTGGCTCTGTTTGTGAATGAATAATTGGTTCTTTGTAAAATTTCTTTGTAAATCAATTTGAAGCTTCTGGAGTCCATATGTATTTATAGGTGTATGTATACGTATGTTTATGGTTTTGCCAATCTCAGTAAACAGACCACGGGTGGATGCATGCGTTTCTGAAACAACTTCAGTGTTAAAACTCACAAAGAATTTACCATTAAGCAGTTTAAGTAAAACAATCAGTCACGCTCAGATAACAATCTTTAAGGAAGTAAATGTCTACCAAATATTTTGTTTTCTCTTCTGTGTGGGACCCAGCTTTAAAATCATCTGTGTGTGTGTGTGTGTGTGTGTGTGTATTTGCACAATGTGTGTATGTGTGCATATGTATACAAGTAGGTCACAAAACAAGAAAGGCAATCACGGAGTAGAGAGGGGGAGATCTTAAAGAAGGTGGGGAATGAGAAGGTAATGGAACGCAGGAGTAGAGCAGAACAAGGACTAACTGCAGAAAGTGAATAGAAGCAGCCAGAGGGGTAAGAAGCATGGAGGACGTTGGTAAGGGGAAGTTCCAAGAGCAACCTAGTCATGGACGCCCATTGAGGAGCTGAGATGAAGCCCTCACTGATAAGTGGATATTAGCCCAGAAACCTAGAATACCCATGATACAACTTCCAAAACACAAGAAAATGAAGAAGGAAGACCAACATGTGGATACTTCATTCCTCCCTAGAATATGGAATAAAATATACATGGAAGGACTTGCAGAGACAAAATTTGGAGCTAAGACGAAAGGATGGACCATCCAGAGACTGCCCCACCTGGAGATCCATCCCATAATCAGCCACCAAGTGCAGATACTATTGCATACGCCAGCAAGATTTTGCTGAAGGGACCCTGATATAGCTGCCTCCTGTGAGGCTTTGCCAGTGCCTGGCAAATACAGAAGTGGATGCTCACAGTCATCTATAGGATGGAACACAGGGCCTCCAATATAGGAGCTAGAGAAAGTACCCAAGAGCTGAACACGTCTGCAACCCTATAGGTGGAACAACAATATGAATTAATCAGTACCCCCAGAGCTCGTGTCTCTAGCTGCATATGTAGCAGAAGATGGCCTTTTCGGCCATTATTGGGAAGAGAGGCCCCTTGGTCTGGCAAACTTTATATGCCCCAGCACAGGGGAACGCCAGGGCCAAGAAGTGGGAGTGAGTGGGTAGGGGAGCGGGGGCAGGGGAGGGTATAGGGGACTTTTGGGATAGAATTTGAAATGAAAATGAAGAAAATATCTAGTAAAAATAAATGTGGGGAAAAAAAGAAGTAAAAATGTTTTTTGACCAACAAAGCTAATTAAAATTGGCTTATTCCATTTATCCTATACAAACATTAGACAGTATTTAAGCACATACATACAGAGGGGGGGAAGAGAGAGAGGGAGAGGGAGAGGGAGAGGGAGAGGGAGAGGGAGAGGGAGAAGGAGCTTCTAATGGTCCCAAACTTAAAAGTTTGCTTGTAACATATTTCCTATTACTTTAGTAGGTTCAGTTTTTAGATGCTAAGAAATTTCACACATATCAATTATAATATGCATTCATAAATTAGTCATGCTCAGCAGCACATTTCTTTTCCATGCCCAGGGCATTGCACGCTCCATCCTAAGGACAAGTGTATTGGCTGCCCTCCAGGAAAAGTCTGCAGCCCAGAGGCAGGGAGGTGACACTGCTCCTTAAACATCTCACTGCTTTCAGTGGGTGGAGAAAGCTGCCTGATCCAGACCAACTCCAGGATGAAGACAAGGAGGGATGAGGAGGGAAAGCCTAGCCAGCTAACCGACCTGTATGAGGGATGGACAGAGAGAGTAGGAGGCTTGGATTCTCATATGTTATAGAGCCACAAGCAGATGGATGATGTCATAAAATGTTCACACTGCCAGTGACCCAGATAGGAATGAGAGCCTGAATTATGGAGGGAGCAGAGCTGCTGGGTGGCTGGATGAGGCACCTGGTCTCAGGACTGAAGGACCCCTTCACCATCTTTGCTCTGAGTCCAGGCTGTAAGAGGCAAATGTCTGCGCTGTTGGAACAGTAGAATCCTGTGCTCAAAGGCCTGCTCCTGCGAGCTCAGCACGATGTGATGCGTTGCTGAGTTGATCCTCTCTGATCTCTCTGTGCTCCTGCTAAGTAGGAATCAACTACACTGAACGCAAGTGCCTTGACTTCAGAGTACACAGTAAAGACTGTGGAAAGTTGACAGTATGATGTAAAAGACAGAAATCAAAGAAAAACAATTACATTGAAATACATCTTTAAAATATCTTGGAAATAGCCACCTCTGTAACATAACTGTGCGAAACTACCAAATGAGCTTTGCCAGCAGGTGTCATTAAATTATTAAGGTTCAAAGTAGCAACAGCTTAGTGAAATTGCTATGCATCCGCAAACAGCTATACTGAGATGGAAGAATACTGATTTTTCTTTGTAACACATACCAAAGCAAGTGCTAAGATCACTGATCTTCTCATATAAAAAAAAATGGAACAGATAAAACTTCAGGGATGGTTCACTGGTGGAAAGTTGGACTACTCTTCACCATATAAGACGCTCATTCAAAGACGAATTCCAGGCTCTCTTCCTAATACGGTAGCTTGGAGTTCAGATGTGAACAGAGGGCAACCAGTCAGATATCACCACTAACGCCTCAACCAGTAGTACCCAAGATGAGCTTTTCTTCATCAAGAGCATCCCATTGAAGAAGAGGTCAAAAATACAACCATGGTGGCAATGGTGTGTCTCTGTGTGTGTGTGTGTGTTTTCTTACATTGTGTGTGTCTGTGCTTGTTTACATTGTGTGTTTATGTGCTTGCTTACATAGTATGTATGTATTTGTGTGCATGTGCTTATTTACATTATCTGTGTGCTTGCTTACGTTGCTTGTATACATGTGTGTGCATGTGTTTGCTTACATCATGTGTGTGTGTACATGTGTGTGCATGTGTTTGCTTACATCATGTGTGTGTACATGTGTGTGTATTTGCTTGCTTATATTGTGTGTGTGCATGTGCGTATGTATGTGTTTACTTACATTGTGTGTGTGTGTGTTATGCTCATGTGTTCCACAAAACATCAATATAGTCTAGGGCTAGGGGCTGAAGAGTTGGCCCAGTGGTTAAGAACACTTGTTGCTCTTGCAGAAGACCCAAGTACAGTTCCTGACACCCACATTACGCAGCTGCTTATTAACTCCACCTCCAAGGGATCTATCCAGTGGCCTCCTTGGGCACCTATACACATTTGCACGCACACATATACATGACATATGCATGACATTTAAATAAAATAGTAATAAAATAAAATTTCAAAATATAGTCTAAAATTTTGAGGTGAATTGTACTTGTTTTGTATGACCCTACCCAGTAGTTCATTCTCTATACATATCTCAATTTACTTATATTGCTTCCTTCAGCTAAGCTAAACCCATTAAATAACTCAGCCAGCTGATGGTATGGGTGAGTAAGTGATATATATATATATATCCTGATATAAATAGGTGTATGCACATGTGTGTGTGTGTGTGAGTGTGTGTGCTCATACTCATGAGAGAAGCTCCAAACAACTTGAGAAGGGACTCATCACCTCAGTGTCAGTCCTGAACCCCAGTGATGTGCCACCCCTTACCCCCACCCCCGTGAGTCTCCCTCTCCACTACCCAGCCTCTATCTTATTCTCCCTCCCAGGGTTCTCTCACCCTCCCCACTCTGAGCAATAGTCTCAGATTCGCTCATGCTGGGTTTGGTTGTATGACTTGTCTTGACCAAAGCCTTATAGGGCATAGGATTTGCCATCCTCAAACAGGAAGTTAATGAAGAAAGTCATAGACTGGTACATGACTAAGCTCACTTCTTTCATGTCTGTCCTTCCACCATCAAAACAGGTGGTCCCAGCAGAAGTACCTTTTCCAACCAGGGTCTCAGGGAAAGAAGACACAGGAGGGAAGAGTGATACCACATTCCTGTAACACTTGCATGACACAAACCAAAAACAGAAGAGAAGAGATTACCCCAGGCATTATCAAGGAAGAAGCTTTCCAAGAAGGCCAGGTATTCACCAGACAGCATAGATGCATGGGAAGTTTAGTCTGTGTCTTAGTCAGGGTTTCTATTCCTGTACAAACATCATGACCAAGAAGCAAGTTGGGGAGGAAAGGGTTTATTCAGCTTACACTTCCATACTGCTGTTCATCACCAAGGACGTCAGGACTGGAACTCAAGCAGGTCAGAAAGCAGGAGCTGATGCAGAGGCCATGGAGGGATGTTTCTTGCTGGCTTGCTTCCCCTGGCTTGCTCAGCCTGCTCTCTTATAAAACCCAGGACTACCAGCCCAGAGATGGCACCACTCACAAGGGGCCTTTCCCTCTTGATCACTAATTGAGAAAATGCCTTACGGTTGGATCTCATGGAGGCATTTCCTCAACTGAAGCTCCTTTCTCAGTGATAACTCCAGCTGTGTCAAGTTGACACAAAACTATCCAGTACAGGCTGCTTGGACAGGCTAGACTCAGGAGTATCTAGAAGTGTCAGGAATGGCAGGTTGTGAGCTGTACAGATTTCTTCTAGTCTTTGCATTTAATTCTTTATATAAGCTTGCAATGTCCACACCATGGGATGTGTCTAGTATAGAATGAAGTTTATTTAGGGCATTGGAAAGGGAGTTGAGAAGGGAATAGAGGCAAAGGAAAAGAGAGAGGGAACAGAGAAAGAAAGAGAGAAGAGAAAGTAGAGTGGAGAGGGAGGAGGAGAGGGAAGGAGAGAGAGAGAGGGAGGAAAGGGGTCAGAGAGGGAGAAAAGGGTTAGAGAGGGGCAAACAGTCCTTTTTATAGCAAGCCAGGCCTACCTGGCTGTTGCTAGGTAACTACTGGGTGGAGCCTAGAAGGAATGCTAACTTGCTAACAGTGTTGCCTGTTTGCTACTTTGAACACAAAAGGGAAGATGAAAACAAAGCTGGAATTGAATTTCAAAGGTTGTCAATGGAATGAATCCCCACAATTGATTCACCTCTCAGGCAAACCCATCTGCCACTGTCCTCTTCTCTACTACCTCAAGCTTCTTCTGGCTAGTGAATTCCTTGCCTTCTGGGGACCTGTTGTCAGTCAGTCAGTACCTCTTCCTCTGGCAAGCTCTGATCAATGTTACTTCTCTTACAATTTTTGTTTGTTAAAAGTTTAACCCTGATAAACAGGGCTAAACATTTCAGTCCCTAAGTAGACTTGAAATTTTTTTTCTGTAATTTGAATCATCATCAACACGATCTTCCCACGGCTGGCCAAATCAGAGATTCTACTACAGGCACACCACACAGTAAGGTCCCAGGACTTAGAACCTGCAGTTCCATTGTTCCTAAGGTTTAGTCAGCATGGTTTCCATCCTTGCAGGCTGCTCTGGGGGATCACAGGGTGAGTCAGGAGTAGGGTCTGATAGACCTGGGTCCAAATCCCACTTGTCCCTAAGGTCTAGATCATGTGTCTTTTCCTGTTTAGACCCTCAAGGCCTTCTTTTTGGAGTACAAGATAGTAACATCTTAGAGATTTCACTGAAAACGACTAACTGGCCACAGCATGACACAGTTCACTGTAATGGAGGCAAACACATGGATGGTTCAAATCTCGGCATTTTTTTTTTTTAGACAAGTAAGTCTTTTGAATAACATTCCGTGATTTTTATTGATTTACGATATTTTGTATGTATATAGAGAGAGATGGAAGGAGAGAAGAGGATGCAATAGGTCGATTTACATGATGGATTTAAGTAATTCAACAATAAATATCTGCATCGTTGTGAGGCTGAGAACCCAGTAGTTGCTCAACAAAGCAGCATGCCCCACTCAGCAATTCCAACGTGGCACTGAAGGCTTGTGGCTCCACGGAGAGTCCACATTGAGAGGACGGAGCAGCGGGGGTCTGACGTCATTAGGGAGTTGCAGAAGCATCTTTAGACACACTCAATTTGGATGGAGAAGCAGAGCTGCTCCTCCAGCTCCTTCATATCTGAGTTACCCCTTGGAAGGTGCTACACACTCTAAGGCTAGATTTCTCTCCCTCCGTTACACTGTATTTCAACAACACTTTTATAGAAATGACTGCTAATGTGTTTATGTCAGTTTCTGTCATACTCAAAATCCTGATACTGTAACCTGCCATTCATTAAATAGAGCAAAACCAGGGAGATGTGGCTGTGCGCGATGCCACTTGCTCGCTCGCTCTCTCTCTCCCTGGCCACTAGGTGGAGCAGTCTGCTTGGCTTCTGGCTGAGAGATACCAGGGAAGCGTGAAGGAATGAGCGGTGGAATCCAAGCTCGCCTCAGTTGGTCATGTGAGGGTATCTGCCAGGAGAGCGCGCTCCAGCATCGCAAGGCTTCACAGGAGCCAGAACTAGGCCTTTCCAAGCTAGGCTGTGGAGGTACTTGCTTTTTGCTTCAGCTATGTCTAACCTATGCCTGATTGGTATCATTGCTTCCTAGACCTGTACTTGGCCTTAGGACTTTTGGAAGATTCCAGAACAGCACGCTGGATATTGTGAATAAATTATGTGTGTTTTGTGGGGGCAGTGAATATATATGCTTAATGTGAGAATACCTAAAAATGATTTTTAAAAACCATGATAGACTCACATGTTCTCTTGCATGTAGAATTTATTAATTGTACTTTTTTGTAGTATTTCTTCTTGTTTGTCTTACATTTCTTCCTGCTGTTATTTATTGCTTAATTTTTCATTGTTAAATATTGGTTATATATCATAATAGTTCCATAATGACATTTCATTCAAATATATGACCTACTTCAACCATATTCCTCTCCCAATAACCTTCCCTTTATCTTCTTTCCAGTAATACCCTAATCTCATTTCTATTTTTATGCCATATATGTAGACATGTGTACATTATTTATGTTTGTCTATGTGGTTTTCTATATCTATGTAAAATCTAGGATCTAGAAATGAGAGGAAATATATTTGTCCTTCTGAGCTTGAGTTTTTTCACTTAACATAATGACCTTTGGTTGAATCAATGTTTTGGCAGGTGCTCCAACAAAATTCTTCTTTTCAATGGAATAAAACTCTATTGGGCATTGTCTTAGGGTTTTACTGCTGTGAACAGACACCATGAGCAAGGCAAGTCTTATAAAGGACAACATTTAATTGGGGCTGGCTTACAGGTTCAGAGGTTCAGTCCTGTTTTTTATCATCAAGGTGGAAGCATGGCAGCATCCAGGCAGACATGGTACAGGAGGAGTTCAGAGTTCTACAACCTCATCTGAAGGCCACTAGGAGAAGACTGGTTTCCACACAACTAGGATGAGGGTCTTAAGCCTGCACCCACAGTGACACACCTATTCCAACAAGACCACATCTCCTAATAGTGCACTCTCTAGACCAAGCATATACAAACCATCATATTCCAA
Source organism: Mus caroli (assembly GCF_978045245.1). NCBI lineage: Eukaryota > Metazoa > Chordata > Mammalia > Rodentia > Muridae > Mus > Mus caroli. The sequence continues at coordinate 21,284,488 of NW_028227264.1, forward strand.
TCCCTGGCCCCCATAGATTTGTCCAAACATATGAATCTATGAAAGCCTTTCCTAAACATAGCATAATGCAAAAATACATTTAGTCCAACTTCAAAAGTTCCCATAGTCTATAGCAGTCTCAACAATGTTAAAAGCCCCAAGTTCAAAGTCTCTTCTGAGTTCCATCCAATCACTTAACTGTAATCCCAAAAGCAAGACAGAAAACCAGCTGGGCAAACTCTAAATTCTGCATCTCCATGTCTGATGTCAAAGCAGTCTTCAGATCTGCAACTCCTTTTTTATCTTTGTTGCCTATAACAAATTTCATTCTCCTGAGCTGGTTCCACTCCCTGTTAACAGCTTTCCTCAGCAGACAGCCTATGGCTCTAGCATCTTGAATATCTTGGGGTTTCCAAGGCAACTTCAATGTTACAGGCTCATGTTTTAATATCTGTCCACAGATGATCTTCTGGGCTTCTCCAAAAGGCTGGCATCATTTCTCCAGCTCTGCCCTCTGTAGCACTTTAAGCTCAGGTTGATCCACTCCACTGCGGCTGCTGGTTTTTTGTGATCATCCCATGGTACTGGGATCTGCAACACACTGAGGTCTTCTGCTGCAACTAGACTTCACCAATAGCCTCTCATAGGCTCCCTTCATGGTGCCAAGCCTCATCCTTTGCATGACCCCTTCAGTCCTGGGCCATCAACTACAACTGAGGCTGCACCTTCACCAATGGCCTTCCATGGCTTCTCACATTGCTGAGCCTCAGCTCCTCTGCATGACCCCTTCATGCTTCAAAACCAGTACCACCTGGGTAACTCTTACACATTACCTAGTCCAGCTGCAGCACGAGGTACAGCGTTGGCTGTCTCTGGAACACAGCTTCTTTGTGCTCTCAGAAAACACTTCCCAGACCATTTCACCTTAGTGATGCTGGTCTCTTCTTAATCACCACTAATTTCTTAGCTCCATCTAACCAGCATCAATTGTCCCAGTAGTCTTCTTCTCCTCTGAACTATAAAGCCAGAGACACATGGTTGAAGCTGCTGAGTTCTGCTGCTTGTAGGAGCTGGAATGTGGCTCCTTGTTCTATTTACTACATTATCACCAGCTTTCTGTTTTCCAACTACTTCACTGCCTAAGCTTAGCTGTCCTGGAACTTGCTCTGTAGACTGACTTTAAACTCAGAATTTCTGCATGCCTGTCTCTTAAGCACTGGGATTAAAGGTGTGGTCCATCAAACCTGGATTTAAAGTTTTCTTCACCTAGAACTTGCTCTGTCTCAGGCTAGCCTTGAATTTAGAGAGATCTGCTTGTCTTTGCCTCCTGGGATTAAAGGCTTGTACTACCATGCGTGGACCTAAATTTAGCTGGGTTGGATCTTGCCCCAAGGTCACTACTCCCTTAATTCCATATCCTCGAACACAGGATTCAGCTCCATTCATTTCACTTCCTGGTACCCCTTTAATACTGGAACCATACATTTTGTATTTTTCCTTCCTCAGCTTGCTATGCTTATTTAAAAATGCTCTTCATGACCCTTAACCAGAGGAAAAAGTCTGTAATGGGTGTGTCTGGGGCTTCCTTTTGTCAATGTAACTAATCCGAGTCTCTTCACCTGCGACTCAGGCAGACTCTTAGACAAGAGCAGAAAGTAGCCACATTCTTCACCCAAACACCACAAAAGCCGTCTCTAGGCCACATATTGAAATTCTCCACTGAAACCTCTGTGACCAGGTCCGCACAATTCAAATCACTCTCAGTAACACTGCCTTCCATATTCTTACTGGTATAACCCATTAAGCCCCATTTAAAGCATTCCACTAACTTTCCAAATCCAAAGTCCCCAAATCCACATTCTTCTAAGCAAAAGCACGGTCAGGCCTAGCACAGCAATAGCCCAGTCCCTGGTATCATCTTCAATCTTAGAGTTCTACTGCTGTGAGCAGACACCATGACCAAGGCAAGTCTTATAAAGGACAGCATTTAATTGGGGCTGGCTTACAGGTTCAGAGGTTCAGTCCATTACCATCAAGGTGGGAGCATGGCAGCATCCAGACAGGCATGGTGCAGGAGGAGCTGAGAGTTCTACATCTTCATCTGAAGGCGGCTAGTGGAAGACTGACTTCCAGACAGCTAGGGTGAGGATCTTATGCCCACACCCACAGTGACATACATATTCCAACAAGGTCACATCTCCTAATAGTGCACTCCCTAGGGCAAGCATATACAAACCATCACAGGCATACATAAAAATTTTCATTATCCATTTGTCTAATGGTAGATAGGCTGAGTCTATAACTTGGTTATTGTAAACAATGTTGCAATAAACGTATGACTGTGGAATGTTGACTCAAAGTGTTTTGATGCACCCAGATGTGCACACACACACACACACACACACACACACACACACATACAAGGAAGGCCTGCCTCTCCCCACTTCAGAAATCTCCACATTAATTTCTATTGTGGCTAGACTAGTTTGTACTCCTGCAGCTTTGTGTAAAGGGTTACTGCTTCTTTATAGTCTCACCAAGGTAAACAGCTGTCTCTGGTCTTAGTTTTAGTTATTCTGGGTGGGACAAGGTAGAATGAATCTCAAAGTTAGTTATACTTGCATTTCACTGATGAATAAGGATGCTGAAATTTTTATATATTTCTTCACCACTTGCACCTCATCTTTTGAGAGTCATCTGCCTCATTCATTAGTCCATTTCTTGACTGGCGTGTCTAGTTTTCTAGTATTTGTGTTTTTTATTTCTTTATATAGTTCGGGTGTCAGTTCTGTGACAGGTGTATAGCAAGCAACAATTTTTCTTTTGTTTTGTAGACTGTAGACTACTACATTTTTATGTATTTCAGAGAAAAGAATTTGAGTTTATTTATTTAAAAAAATATTTGGAACTTTGCTTCTTATGAGAGTCATGGCTTACAAAAGTGGGATGCTATTCCCTGTTCCAATGGCAGAGAGCATGGATTCCACTTTGGTGTAGACACAAAGTTCATGTTTGGTTTTTTTTTTTTTTTTTAAAGTAAATCAATGAATATTTGAATGCTTGATGTTAATTCTACATAGTTACTGAAACTCACAAAGTCTTTATTGTAACTAGGCTTTATTAAAGAAGACTAGGGACTTCACTTGAAAGAATCTCCCTAATGAACAAGTAATATTCCATGCACATAAACTGGCCAGTGTGATACAGGGTTCCATGTGTCACATGTACCCAGTTCCCAGCCAAGGGAGCAGCCACATAATCACACATAATCACAGTGCCTTCTCACAGGAAATCATGATAAAGGAGGACAGCAATAACAGCCTGATTAAGGTGGTGTCCATTTGCAAACTGTCTCCCTACACCCTGGGACCTCTCACGTGACTGACTTGATTAAATTTGCCAAAGAACCTCCTTTTGTATGTTGTCTTTGAAAGGTCAAAGGAAATTGGGAACTGGGGGGCCGGGGGTGGTGGTGGTGGAGCTAGCTCATGCACGAAATGAAATGTTTAGCAGGCTTGGGTCAACCAGGAAGCCTTGTAAAGAAAAGAGGAGAGCATCCAAAGGTATCTGTGGTGCTTCAGGAGACTATAGCAGGGTAAAGGGAAATGAGTGGATTAGAGAGGGAATGGAGGGAGGGAACTAAATGAAACAAGTGTGGCTTGTTCAGCTCTGAGAAGAAAACAAATAAGAAATTAACATTTATTGGTCAAGTTTCTTTTTTTGTTTGTTTGTTTGTTTTTTGTTTTTCCCAGAGAAATGGCAGCAAGGTGCTCACCCTAATAAGACTGGGAACTGCTAACTCATTGTCTCTGATGTGAGCAGCCACTATTCGTCTCCATTAAGGGTTTGCTGAGACCTTTAAACACTCAGTTCACTTGGGAATTAAAGGTACCTGCATGTTACTCTCTGCTGCTGCTTATATTTGCTCGGAGAACAAGTTCATAGTGGCTGAACTGTTCTTGAACACCTGGCCACTCACAATAACCTTAATAGCTTTCTTAAACCACGGATAAAATAAAGCGTAGATCAGAGGGTTCATGGCTGAGTTGTAATAAGCACACCAAACACAGATTTCATAAATGTAGGCAGGGGTGATGAAGCCCATAAAAGCATCAACTAATGAATCAATGCTGTAGGGCAACCATGATATCATGAATGCTACCACGGTGATTCCCAGTGTTTTGGCTGCTTTTCTCTCTCTTCTCGCCACTCTGGCTTTGTAGCTCTCAGAGGATGATTCTGTTTTGCTCCCAATATTTTCTATCTTTTTAGCCTGTTGTCTAGCTACCAGAAAAATATTACCATACAGAATTATCATAACAAGTGTAGGTATTAAGAAGGAAAGAAAATCTATCAGCACCCAGTTCTGATTCACAACTACCTGACAGCCCCCTACGCAGTTGAGGGCACTGGATAATTCCTCCAGGCCATCATCATAAACCCCTGTGTAGAACACAGCCCCGCTGTACACCAGGGGCAGAATCCAGGAGATGCTGATGCAAATTCCAGACACAGACACTGTGAACTTGGTGGGATAGACCAGAGGGTCCGTGACAGCGATGTACCTGTCGATGGAGATGAAGCTCAGGTGGAAGAGAGAAGAGTAACAGAATGCCACATCACAGCAGGTGTGGAAAGTGCAGAAACTTCTACCAAAGTACCAGCAGCTCTCGATGGACCTGACCATGCTGAAGGGCATCACAGAGATGCCCACACCGAAGTCAGCACAGGCCAAGGATGCAATGAGGAAATTGGTGGGAGAGTGCAGCTGCTTGAAATGGAGGATGGATATCACCACCATGAGGTTTCCAAACACTGCCAGCACAGCCCCAAAGCCAAAGACTGCATAGAGGATGACCCTCGACCCAGGAGAGTAGGGGGTTTTCACACAAGACCCAGTCACGTTCTCATAGCAGAGCTGCAGGACGGTGGGCGGAGATGAGTTACTGCCCATGCTGCTGCTATTTGCACGGGCAGAAGGCCTGTAATTGAATTCTGTTCTCAAGATTCAAGAATTCTAATTTTCAATACTGTAAGGAGAAGAGGTCCACATCAATCCAACAGAATGACGGAGGATATTGTGAAATATTAGTCTAATATAAATTTTTATTTTTAATCCTTCTGACAATCTTCAAATATTCTCTGGGTAAAAAAAACCCAATAAATGCTCTATGGTCCAAAATAATGGGGAATGAATTTTAATGAGCAGATGACTCGTTTTCTTAATTGGTTAAGTTTTCTCTGATTTCTAAATAAGTCTTTATATTTTATTTTTACCTCCGTGTTCTTCTGGCAGCAGTCAGGAAGAGTGGCTGCAGCTGTAGAGTTGGAGGGTCACCTATAGGTTTATATCCATGTGACACACTTTATTACCTAGATGTCCTCCAGCTAAATAGACATCACAGAAGGGAGAACCTTTTTTCAGAATCCCAGTAGGGCAAGGTGTGAACCAATAAGATTATATTCAACGGTGATTATTAGCAAAGTTGGACAACAAAACAAGTCTCTTCTTCATTAATTACCATTGAGTGTTTTAGGTCAAATAATTCTCTTTCCTTTGTTACAGACTTGAACAAGGTCTTTCTTCTCAGTCATAACCTAGTCACCTTCCTGGGGTTTTAAAAAGATAGGATGGAGCTACAAAGTTTAAAGGTCAACTTAGCCCCTTCCGGTCTGTTAAGAGTCATTTATGCATCTATTGTGGCAACTAAGCAGAAAGATAACAAGCCCTAGGGAAATAGTACACTGTAGAAAGATCTATTACAGGGGGCCTAGAGAAATACATGGTGTTTAGATGCAGCAGCTCTTCTCGGGGACTGCTGGGGAGATGAATTCTGCTCTTACGCCATTGTTATCTGGGGCCCGGGTACAAAGTCTCCCTATCCATGTGACAGATCTGCAATGAGCACTCGTCTTGTACACAACTTCCTTTGTGGTTACCAGAGTCTGGCCTTTCTGAGCATGCTCCTAAGGGTTTTTCAATTTACAAAGAACAACGTGCAAGGAGTGAGAACTCTGAATTGGGTTTTGTGTTCATAGTCTCAATCCTGGCTAAGGATTTGGGATTAAGAAAAAAACATTTTTCAACCTTCCTGACAAAGGGCTCATCTCTCTGGTGGCCCAGAGCTGGAGACGGGCTGACATTTATAAGCTTGTGTGGTGCATTATAAAGAACAACAGGTGTTTCTTAGTCATCCTATTGGCTGCCTGGTCACAAGTCAATCACACCAATTTTCTTATTTAGATCTCATTCAGATTTCTTAGTGTCTGATTTCATAAAATGATGTTAATTGCTTTGGTGCAAAACTTTATGCCTGGCTTTCCCCGTTTATGTTCTATGGAGATTTGAAACAATCTTATATTTTGTATGGCACCAAGTAGCATTCCTGTGTGCAACCAGTATTATCCACCCACAACCTGCAGATATGAATGTCTGCAAACACTGTCACATAGTTTCAGCAGACAAACTTACCCCTTCCCCACACTGAGATCTATGTTCTAGTAAATAAAAACTTTCCCCTGGCATCCTTGACATTGGGTAGAGAGATAACTTCATAGCTCCCTCTATTATCCTGAGAATCATTCATTCATTAGTTTATCTACTCAAACCATAGTTAGTGGATGTCTGTAACTGGTTATAAGGTAATGAAAAATGCACGTGGTCTCCAGCGTCACAAAGCCTGAGGTTGTGAAGCTGAAGGCCTACTGAAACATAAGGGTGGAGCTGGACATGCCGGCTGCAGCACCAGAAACAAAAGGACAAAGCTTGCGATAGTACAATGCTTGGTGAGCATAAGGACAGGTGGATCCAGGCCAAGGATCCTAAAATAGGTTTCTGCAAATGCTGCTTCAGTATTTGTACAATCCTATTATGTATGCACCTATGTCATCTAAGCTCAACAGAGGAATGTGGTACCTTGAGGTTTAGTAACTTAGCAAGGAGTACTTCTCCCAAATGCTGAGGTGGGGTGTAACTCTTCCCAAGGCCTCTAAATTCTTACACAAATACAACTCTCTAATGTTGTCTCCCAAACTACTTCTAGTAAATAGTTTGGCAATGTTAGGAAGAAGTCTGATGCCCCTGGGCTTATGACTCTCATGCCCAGGAAAGGAATCTCAGGCAAACTTTTGGTTCTTACATCAGATGAAGTTTTCCTTCTCATTTTCATGCTTCATCTTCAGTTTGGTCCTTCAAGAAATCCCTAAGGAGGCCATCTCTCCAGTGATTGAACGTGTGAATCAGTCTTCATTATGACCAAAGTAAGAGAAGGATGTGATAATGAAGTCCTGTGGTCATGGCAGAGCACAAACTCAGAAGAGTGCTAATGAGAGGAAGTGTTTTAGTCCTGTCTCTATGGATTAGAGAATGTAGGTAACCAAACACCAGACAGGTTGAAGCATTAATTTGTAAATGAAGAACACTGGGCATTGAGTTTGCAGCCAGCTTGTCTGGTAATGGTCTCAGACACTCAGTGAGTCCCTGGATCAATTTAATTCTCTACATCACCACTGAAGGCTGACAAGTGTTTCTCTAAATGTGTCTCTAAACTGCTTATGGGTATTTGGAGTAGGGTGAGAAGGTGTAAGAAACCGTGTTTGTTTGTTCTTTTCTCCAAGTGCAGTTTAGCACATGTTCTTTCTTCATCTGCTGGTCAGATCTGAGGTGCCACACAAGTTTGTCTCATCATTGTGACCACTGAATGCTTCAGTTTTAATACTTCAGTTAAGGCTTCAGGCCACATCTGCTTGAGTCTGTCTGCCCTCAAAAAGTTTGTTTTTAGGCAAAGGATAAAAAACTTCTACACACACACACACACACACACACACACACAGAGGATTTTTGAAGGCATGGTCTTTTTGAGTAGACTTGCTGTTCTAGAATTCAGAGTTCCCCCTGATCATCTGCCTCTGCCTCTGCCTCTGCCTCTGCCTCTGCCTCTGCCTCTGCCTCTGCCTCTGCCTCTGCCTCTGCCTCTGCCTCTGCCTCTGCCTCTGCCTCTGCCTCTGCCTCTGCCTCTGCCTCTGCCTCTGCCTCTGCCTCTGCCTCTGCCTCTGCCTCTGCCTCTGCCTCTGCCTCTGCCTCTGCCTCTGCCTCTGCCTCTGTCTCTGCCTCTGCCTCGAGTGCTGGGAAGGTATATACTACCACATCTGACAAGAGTCTCAATTCTAATATAGTCCGAACACTGTTTCTAAGCTTGAAATGCTGTAGTAAGGGTATATTTATTAGCTTCCCTCATTTTATAGTGACAAATAACATACAGTTATACAATCATATACATAATGTTTAAAAATGAGTCAACTTCTCTCTCTTTCTTTCTCTGTCCTCACTATGTAGCTCTGGGTACCCAAAAACTCACTACTTAGCTAAGCTGGTCTCAAACTCACAGAGACCTGTCCACCTCTCCTCAGTGCTGAGATTAAAGGCATGAAGCAGCATACCCAATAGTGTGTGTGTGTGTGTGTGATATACATTACTATTGCCTTCAAATTATCAGGCTATGGACAACAAACTCTTCTCTGACTGATCTTCCTTCATGTTGATGTCTGAACTATACTTTCCCCCAATTGTTTGTTTGTTTGTTTGTTTGTTTGTTTGTTTATTTATTCACTTTACATCCTGATAGTGGCCCTCCTCCCACCTCTCCTCTCAGTCCTACCCTACCAACCTCTGCTCCTATTCCCTCCTCCCCTTCTCCATAGAGCCCCCCTCTCTCGTATCAACCTGCCCAGGCACATTAAGTCTTATCAAGATTAAGATCATCCTCTCCTGCTGAGGCCAGAGAAGACATCCCAGCGAGAGGAAAGGACTCCAAAGCAGGAAACAGAGTCTGGGTCAGAGACAGCCACACTGCTCCAGTTGTTGGGAGACCCACATGAAGACCAAGTTCCATATCTGCTACATATGTGCAGGTGACCTAAGTCCAGAGGACTCTACTCTTAATACGGATCTCATACAAATAAAGGACGTTTTAATAGTCCCCCCTTTATAGTACCCCTGTTACAAAACCTCCCCACAAAAGAAAGGAATGAAAAGAAGCCAATGAATCTTGTATGGAATTTTCTGTGCTTCTACCTCTAAGCTAACTCACACTAAAGTACTCTGAATCCTGGAGTAAACAGGAACTCTTCAGGGGGCTCTGCCCCAGACACTCTGCTTCCTTCTTACAGGTGTGTGTGTGTGTGTGTGTGTGTGTGTGTGATCATTTTTATCCAAACCCTCCATATTTACTCCTCAGATCTTGAAGAGCATGCCGTACACAGCTGAGACACTGTTACATGAGAAAACTTGGAGAAGAGACAAGCCTGGGTGCTCCTGTCTTCTAGGGTATATGAAACTCACGGATTGTGGTCTCCTTGGAAGTGGCAACGTAGGGCCTCCCTCAGTCCACTTTCCTTCTACCACTGTTCTCAATTCCACCTTTACGTTACTCAATATGAATAAAGAGTGGGTTCCCAGGGCCATTGGATAAGGAAGACTAAAGGAGAATGAAGCTTGAATTGTTTTATTACTACGTTCTTCAGAAGAGTGACAGACAGAGTGACCTCAAGCATACAAGTCCATGTGGTTTCTTCTCACCTTCAGACTCTAAATGGGATCAGGTAGAGGTCTGCTGGGATGGCACACTCATATCAGGCACCTACTGTGAACATCATTAGCCAGAGCCATCACACATGAACCCCATCATAGAGCCTGCAATTCTAGGTCTGTCATTGAAGGCAGGTCCCACTAAGAACACTGTTAGACACAAAGAAAATTATTGCTTCACTCTCAATAGTCCCCTTATTTAATTTCTTTTCTATATGGGGTAGGGGATGCTATATAAAGAAATTATATTAGAGCAGAGAATGGATAGCCATGGACCCATAGAACTAGGCTGGTATGATTAATGGAAGAAGGAGATGTGCTGAAACCAGAATAGGACTCTTGCTTTTTCTGAAGGACCATCCTGGCCCTGTAACTAGTCAGAAACAGCACAAGTGTGGCCAGGACCCCATAGTCACTTACTGTGAACATGCAGATTCGCATTTCTTAAATCCCTCTGGATTTAAAAAAAAAAAGATGTTAAAATATTTCTGCCTTTAAAGGAATATTTCTGCATGTTTATTCAGCCACAATCCACTGACTAATCACTATGTTCAATACACACGGGAAGGTCTCTGCTGGAGGCCAGCAGATGGACAAGGAGAGGAAACAAATATGTGTGCATCATTAAACTGCAAAATGTAACTCAATAAACAGGATAAGCATCCTGGGTCCTAAAACCTGGACGACTGGATGAGAAAGCTTCCACGATCACGTTCGTCTTAAACTTTGATACAGAGGACACTTGCCAAGGTGAAGGTTCATGCAATGCAGAAACATGGCTGTACTCTTTTTCCTCATAGCAAGCTGGTGCTCACGGAGAGTGATTTACGATTTGTCACCTCAGCTAATCCAAGGGTGACTAAATGGACTTGAATATGCTGGTCTGATGGAGGAGAAGTTCCGAGATACTGGAGGATCAAACTGTATAAAATGTAATAATCATTGTGTTCTTTGATGTGCTGACAAAGCATGTGCTAAGAAGCAGAAAGGTCTATGATTGACACATTTTTTTTTTTAGTCTTGGAGAAAAAATATCTTGTACAACAAAGGTACTTTTGGATTAAGAAGCACGCATGAGAATATTGGCAGACAGAACATTGGTATTACTGTAAATTAATCACTCCTTCGATGTCTACTCTTATCTGTGAGTCTCACTTATACTTTTTGTCATGACATTTTGTTCCACTGAAATAATATCGGTAAACACATTGTACTTCAAGAGACTAGAAGCAAGTTGACAGCAGTGTCTGGGCTCTGTGTCCTCAGTAAGTAGAGGAACATTCAGGGGTAACCTTGCGACCTCTGATATCGAAGCTGTGAACACTCATGGCAAGGCTGTAAATCTGTGTATGGGTCTTATTATTTACAATGCTTAATCTCTTTATTGTTGCCAATAACTGAGCTAACATGCTTGTTTTCTGTGAATGAGACTGTGTGTGTTCTTTGTGATGCATGATTCAGGAACACCTCATGTTTGTGTTTTCATATAACACCTATGTTTTCTCTTCTGCATTTAAATTTTATTTGGAAGAAATACAGGATGAAGATATGTGACACTAAGGGATTGAGCTAATATGAAAGTGGAAATGCCATAATTTAGAATTGTGAATATGCTCTAACATTTAAAATTATGTATATTGCATATATGGAGAGAGATATGGATTAACATGAGCACACACATTATTTTCTCAAGAAAACTAAGGAAAGGTTGACTAATCCATAAAATATAGGGAAACGTAAAACAAAACCGAGCATCACAAGAGCAAACAATAAAAAGCAAAGTGTGGAGAATGCCATCGTTCTTGTGACCCTGTCGTACTGAAACCATCACAATTATATTTGAATGTTATGTTAATCAGGGAGCACGAGTAGCTGGATTTACATGCTTGGATCACAGCTCGAGCATAACTCATCACTTAACATTAAGAGATCTGGGCACTCAGTCTCCCCAGTGATTTTCCTGCTGTGAGTCTCTCCAATCCCCAACTAAACCAAGAATCTACTCAGGAAACAGGTTGGTGGTTGAGGAATTCTCCCTCAAGATTTTGCCAGTGACAATGAGTTTGATGGCTTTTCGAAACCAAGGATAAAAGAAAGCATAAATCAAAGGGTTCATGGCTGAGTTATAGTAAGCGATCCAAACTAGGATTTCATACACATACGTGGGCGTGATGAACCCTAGGAAGGCATCAATGATGGAGTCAATGAAGTATGGCAGCCATGAAAGGAGGAAGGCAGCCACTGCAATGCCCAGGGTTTTGGCTGCTTTCCTCTCCCTCTTGGCCACCCTGTCCTTGTAGCTGTCTGATGCCCTGGCAGTCTGCTTGTTCATCTTCTCAATGTTCTGAGCCTGCTGTTTAGCAATGAGGAAAATCTTAGAGTAGACAGTCATCATCACAAGGGTGGGGATAAGAAATAATAGAAAATTGATAAAGACCCAGGTTTGATTCACTGCGATTTGACAGCCACCCACACAGGTGAGAGCACTCACTAGATCCTCCAGCCCAGCTTCATTGGCCCCTGTATAAAGGAGGGAAAAGCTGTAAATGATGGACAGGAGCCAGGAGAAGGTGATGCACTTGCCAGAAACAGATGCAGTGAACCTGGTGGGGTAGGTCAGAGGATCACTGACTGCAATGTATCTATCAACAGAGATGAAGCACAAGTGGAAGATAGAAGAGTAACAGAATGACCCTTCAAAACAAGAATGGAATTTACAATAACTCTCTCCAAAGTACCAGCAGCCCTCCACAGATCTCACGGTGCTGAAGGGCATCACAGTCAGACCCACTAAGAAATCAGCACAGGCCAGGGATGCCACCAGGAAGTTGGCAGGAGAGTGCAGCTGCCTGAAATGAAGAATTGATGTCATCACCAGGAGGTTTCCACACACAGCCAGTGCAGCCCCAAAGCCAAAGACTGCATAGAGGATGAGGCGAGGGCCTGGGGAGTATGGGCTCCTGACACAGGATCTGTTCATGTTCTCATAGCACAGCTCCGCAGATGTGGCAGAGAACAGATCTTCACTCATGGTTCTGGATTGATCACTGAGAAAATGATCAATCAATTTGTCCATATATATTACTCCAGTTTTCAAAATATCCTTGAGAAAAGATATAAAAATATGTCAATAGTACTTATCTCCCTTCTTGTACCTGTGAGTTATTTTAGCCATGCTTAGGAATCTAGTTATTCCTTCATTACATAAAGTTAATTCCATCATCCTAGATAACCTTAATTTGTACTGCCATTATTTCATCTCTAATGCTTAAGTCCTCAGTTCCCATTGTTACACACAATGTTATTTCTTTCTATTTTCAAATGTGCTTCGGAATTACCTACTTCTGCATATTGTAGAAACAAACGCCTGTCTTCCACAGTGCTCTGTTGTGTGATATTTGCTTGCAATCACCTTTTATTGGCAATGCTTACCCAACTCTACAGACCCAGGAATGCCCAAAGCACACCTTCCCTGCAGGAAAGTAGTTTAATGACTGCCAAAACCTAAGGCCCTGAAGACTGAATCCCTGGTGTAAATGCGCAAGCAAGAGATGTCATGTCATTTCAGCATGTCTTCCGTCTATGCAAACAATCACATTCACAACCATTTAATTAGTGGTGACACCAGATCCCTTCTGGAGATGTGGACAATATCTACCCTGACAGATTCTTGTTCTGATTTGTTTCTCCTATTGTTTGAAATTGCCATTGTGTTGTTATGAGAATTTTTATTTACTATTTTCACATTGACTGCCTTTAAAATGTCTTCAGAAATCTCTTTTTGCTTTCCAGTATTCTTTTTTATTAAAATCATCAGATGTTAAATTAGGACCAATAATTACATAATTTAAGATCTGAAGTGCCACAGGTTTAGTTTTAATAACCGTAACTTAGAATAATGGGAGAGTAAAATGAAAATAGAAAAGAAAGAAAAATAGTCATTTTTGCTGGGTGGTGGTGAATGCCTTTAATCGCATCACTCAGGAGGCAGACACGGGTGGGACTCTATGAAATCAAGGCCAGACTGGTCTACAGAGTAAGTCCCAGGACAGCCAGGGCTACACAAAAGGAAACCCTGTCTCAAAAACAAACAACCACACAAAGTGGTCGCTCCTAAGTTTCATTTGTTTTTAATGGGAGATATTAAAAAGAATATATATTTAACACTTATTTTCATTTTATGTGTGTGTTTTGCCTAAATGTCTGTATATATACCATGTGTGTGTTCTTGGTGCCTGTAGAGGCCAGAGAGGGCATCAGATCCTCTGAAACAGGATAATATTGGCCCACTGTGTGGGTGCTAGGAACTGAATTGGGGTTCTCTGCAAGAGCAGCAGAGGATCTTAACTTCTAAGCCATTTCTTCAGCTGTGGAATATGAATTTAAATAAAATAGGCAGAATGTAGAAATTTTAATATGGCTCCCCTCTTAATGTTTGCATATAATAATTTTAATTATATTTAACATGCACATAAATGTTTATTTCTGATTGAAAAAACTGAGGAAGATGAAAATACAATCTTAATAGTGGTTTTCTTAATGAGTAGTTATGGTAGAAATGCTACACTCTTTGAATGTTTCATAAGCAATCTGTAATTTACACTAATCTGCTCACGATAGCTGTATGACTCAGTTGTCACACAGGCTTAATCCTATTTATTATATATGAGCGTTCTTTGGACAATGATGATTCTTCTCTTCCAGTATTTTAAAAGTAGTTTCCATTAGTTTTGATACTCTTGCATCATGTGTTTATGTCTTATGAACTTACCCCTTTCCGGGTCCCTGTCCCATAATTCCCCAACCTTTTGACTTCATTTTTCACTAACACTTCAAACCCAATTAGTGCTGAGTACGGCTCAGTTTTATTGCAGACAAATTTCCTTGTCCTCATAGAACTTCTGGGTCTCTATCTATCTATCTATCTATCTATCTATCTATCTATCTATCTATCTATCTATCATCTATCTATCTATGATCTATCTATCTATGGTCTATCTTTCTATCTATTTACTCTATGATCTTTCTGTCTATCATCTATCTCTCTATCTATTCACCACCACCCCTCTATCATCCCTCCTTCTTCCCTCCTTCTCTCCCTTTCCTACTTCCCTTTCTCCCTTCCTTCCTTTCTTCCTCCCTTCCTTCCTTCCTTCCTTCCTTCTTTCCTTCCTCCCTCCCTCCCTTCCTTCCTTCCTCCTTCCCTTTCTTCCTTTTTCTTCCTTCCTTCTTCCCTTTTCTCCCTCCCTCCCTCCCTCCCTCCCTCCCTCCCTCCCTCCCTCCCTCCCTCCCTCCCTCCCTCTTCTTTCCCTTCCTTCCTTCCTTCCTTCCTTCCTTCCTTCCTTCCTTCCTTCCTTCCTTCCTTCCTTCCACTTAGTCTCTTTGTACAGGCTTTGTACAGGCTTAGTCCTGTTGTACAGGCTGATTCTCTAGCCGCAGGCTCCAGGAAAGTCCTCTGGCCTCAGTTTTCCAGCACTAGGACTCTGTAAATACACACATTTACATTTTATTAAAATTTCATTTAAATTTTTCTCTACTTAACCTAAACAAAATTCCCTTATCAGCACATTTGACTATATTCAACTGAACCCCCTTTGTTAAATCAACATAGAGTGTTGTCCTTTTATAACAGAAGAAAAGTCATGCTTTGAATTATATTTATAGAACTATGAAGAAAACAAATCTATTTTGATACTCATGTCAGTCATTCCTGTATTTTTTTGAGTGAATTGTCCACATTACTACTGAAGTCATTTTTAACCATTATTACATTTATTTCCTTATTTGTATAGAGGTGTGTGTGTGTGTGTGTGTTCACTCACTTTATTTTAGGATAAATTATTTCTTCTGATTTTCAGTTTTCTGACACAGGGTTTCTCTGTGTAGCTCTGGCTGTCCTGGAACTTGTTCTCTAGACCTGGCTGTCCTGGAATTCAGAGATCTGCCTGCCTCTGCGTTGTGAGCGCTGAGATTAAAAGTATGCGCCACCACGCCCCGGCTGAGACTTTCTTAAACGGGTTTTCTAGCTGGGTGTTCTAGCAAAGCTGACACTAGAAACACCTTCTTTGCAAGTTCCTTTTTCTCTTCACTCCCCTGTGGCTCTTAACCCTTTGTTTCTCTCTGGCTACAGTCTTTGGGTCTGTAGCCGACCGATTGCTGAGCCTGCACTTTAGATTTTGTTTGGGTTAAATGCGCCGTTGCCAGGCACGTCCTTCTCTGTGGAGCCCCGTTGTCCCTTGTCCTTCAGTTAGTGGTTTCTCTTTTTATGCATCTTGATCGTGTTTCCTTTTTGCATCTTCTCAGATTCATTGCACCGTTTATGGTAGAGTTCAGCACTCTGGAATTTTTCTTTCTTTCTTTGAACATTCGTGAGCTTCTCAACTTTCTGTTTTTCTGTTAAGCTAAACAGTATCCGCACTGTTCATGGTGTAATTCAATATATTCAATTAGCAGCATGATGGCAGCTGCTGTGTGCAGCCTCCAGACTACAGTGAAGGTCGCAGAGATCCAGGTCCCAACCTGGTGCTCCCTCAAACAGAACAGCCTTTAGTTTCTCCAGAAAGAGTGAGCATGACATATTTTTCCTTCTGTGCCTGGCTTATTTCACCTAATCTGTTATCTTCCAGTTCATCCATTTTCCTGCAAACGATACGATTCGTTCTCTATGGTTGAACGATACACCATTGTGTATATACACTATGTTTTTTAAATCTATCGGTTTGTTAGTGGACATCACGGTTAGTTCTTTATTATAGGTATTGGCAGTAGAGCTGGAAAGACCCTGGGATCCAGTTTGAGTGTTGACTGCCTTTCCTCTGGTACACTCAGATTGTTACAGTAAGACCGTATGTTAGTTCCACTCTTCGGGGTTTTTGAGGTTTTAGTAAAAATTACATTTGTTTGTTTGTTTTGGTGGAAAGCTGGCATGTGCATTTGCTGTTGTACGTATGGATACTAATCCTCTATTGGGCAAATAGTTGTTTAAGATTTTCCTTCCATGTATAGGCTGTGGGTTATTCTACTCTTGTTTCCTTTGTTGGCAAAAGCCATTTAATTTGATGAAATTTCAGCATTCAATTTTGAGTTTCTCCCCCCCATACCCCCCCGCCCGGTTTTTATGTTTTTTAAAAGAAGTATTTATTTAAATATGGTCTCACTGTGAAGCCCTGGTTGACCTGGGGCTATGTAGATCAGGGTGGCCTTGAACCCAGATCTGCCTGTTTTTCCTCCCTATGTGCCACAACATCTGCTTGAAGCCATTTCTTTTATAGATTCATTGCATTTTTAGCTTTGCACGTGTCCATCTGTCTCTGTGTGGGTATGGGCATGTGAGTATACGTAGCTGTGGGGAAGAGAGTTTCCAGGAGATGGCGTTACAGGGAGCTTGGGTCATCTAATGGTGGATACTGGGAGCCAGACTCACCTGTAAGAGCAGCCCACTCTTAGCCATCAAACCATCTCTCTAGCCCCTATAAAACTTTTTTTTTTTTAATGGAAATCCTGTATTTGAAAACTATTGATATTTTGTGCTAAAGCCACAAAGAAGCCAGTCTTTACTTTTGTGGCAATTTATAGACACTTTCCTTGAGAGTTGGCTACATCTCAGCTACTGCTTCCCAGGGGTCCCCAGTGATCCTCACCTCTCTTACCCCTCCCCCCAAAATCTACAAGAAATTCAATCCCTAACTTCAAGAGCCCTTCATTTTGTCCATCCACACTCACTGTAAAGGGAATTTGCACCCTCTTGAGTCTGGAGAGGGTAGGAGAAGCTGGTTTCTCTGCATTGGCTGCAGATTGTAGAATCACAGTATACCAGTGGATCTGGTATCTTTGTAGTGACTTACAGTGAGAGGTTAGCCGTGAGACTGAGGGACTCTAATAGCAGAGAAAAGACAGCCTAATAAAGAGAACATTGAGACAGCAAAATGAAAATTAAAATATCTAATTAGCTGAATGAAGAGAAAAATTCAATCAATAAGAAAAAACAATAAAAATTGTGGGGTACAAGGTAAAATTTCTGACTTGGGCTACATGTGATCAACAACAGCTCATATAAATTCCAACCCTGACACAGACAGCCATGGATGCTGCTCAATGTTTGAAGCATCACAGAACAGGGAAGACAGCTGAGACTGTTGGGAAAATCAAGTGGGGAAAGGAAATGCTGATGAGTGGGATATTCTATGATTCTGACCTCACAGCAGCTACTCCTGTGAGGGTCATGGAAACTAAGTAGAAAATCTTTTAACTGTTTACTTACAAGTAGACATTGAGAGGAATTC
This sequence comes from Mus caroli, assembly GCF_978045245.1. Lineage (NCBI taxonomy): Eukaryota > Metazoa > Chordata > Mammalia > Rodentia > Muridae > Mus > Mus caroli. The sequence continues at coordinate 21,302,335 of NW_028227264.1, forward strand.
ACTCAATTGTACTGAAGCACCTGTCAAAATGCATGGCACTTTCGACTTGGCTCAAGGAAACTGCAGGTCCTGGGGAAGGAGCCCAGACCTCAAAAACAATAACTAGTCTTTTCACGTGTCGGGGGACTAAATGACTGTACACCAAGAAGGGAGAAGGACCCACTGGGAGCCTAGATAATGCAAGCAAGACACCGAGCTTAAAGGGCATTTCAACAGAAAGCTGAAATGTACAAGAAATGAGAAGAATTCCTCGAACCGGAAAGCAAGTTGTGAATTTAAAGCGATCGCCACACAGCAGCTGAATAAAAATGCGTGAGGGGGTGTCAGAGAGCAGCAGCGACACAGTCGAGTGGAAAATAGCCAAAGTCTGCAAGACACAAACATCTGGAGAAACAGTGTGAGTCTTATGGAAAATGATGAAAAGATATAAATGGGACAATGTGCACCCTGAAAGTATCAAGTAGAATTAATAAAGCACAAAGGATAATTGCTAAGATGTTCAATTGATAGTTTGATTAACTGGATCTAGGAGGTGGCCAAAGCTCTTGCTACTGACTGTATTAAAATAAGGTCAGCTGCATCACTCCACTGAGTTATGCCTTATTATTAATAGGGCCCACATGTCTGACAATGTAGAATTCCTGCTGTGACTTAGGCAGACTGATGAAAAAAAAGTAAGACAAAATCTACAAGCAAAGTCCTAAGAAAATTGTGTGAAATGTCACTTTGGCTCTGAAAACATTCTGACCTCAGAAATACAAGGTGACTGTGAAGAGACTTGGTTTGTAAGAACTACAGAATTCAGATCTGGAGAGATCTCTCAGAAGATAAAGTCATGTACAGCTCTTGCAGAATATCAGAACTCAATTCCCATCACCCACATCAGGTAGCTCCCAACTACTTGCAACACACAATCCAGTGGATTCTGGCTTTCCTGAGTACCTACGTGCACATGCACAAACCCATACACAGACACACATGTAAAGATCACATAAGATATGTGCACTTGTAATTACAGCACCATGGAGCAGGGACGGGAGGATCCAATGGTTCATTGGCCAGTCTGTCAATTCCCATGGGAAAAGGGAAGCTCCATGTTTAAAGAGTCTACCTCAAAACTAAGGGGATGAGTGACCTGCCCATCATCTGCCTCTGCTTCCACACCACATATGCCCACAGAGGCAGAGACTCCAATCATGATGTATCGCCATTCTTTATGGAAGGGTCTTACTCTGTAGCTTTGGATGGCCTGGAACTTGCTATGTAGACCAAACCAGTCTTTAACTTTTAGAGATTCACCTGCCTCTGCCTCCTTGGTGTTGGGATTATAGGTGTGTGCCACCATGTTTGGCTGTATTGAGTATTTTGTGAGGATGTGTATATATTTGCTTTTATCTTTTTGTATTTTATTTAACATCAAGAATATCTCCCATTTTTTCATTTTTCTATTGTCTCTACTAGGTTTTATCACTGGGACCATTCTATGCAGCTTCTAGAAATTGTCTTTTGTAGGATTCTTTTACTCTTTATCTGAAATTTTGTATGTACAATGTTATAATTTACAGTAATAGTCTTTATTTTCTATAAACATTAATATTTCTATAAAGATGATAATTAAAAACCCAACAAGGTAGAATAATACATGGAAAAAAAGAATAGATTATTTAAGAAATAGTAATGAGGTGATGGAGAGATGGCTCAGTGGTTAAGAACACTGACTTCTCTTACAGCAGTCCTGAGTTCAAATCCCAGCAACCACATGGTGGCTCATAACCACCTGTAATAGTATCTGATGGCCTCTTCCAGTGTGTCTGAAGACAGCTACAGTGTACTCATATACATAAAATAAATAAAATCTTTAAAAGAAAAGAAATAATAATGAAGTATTGGGCTGTTTAAAAAACATAACTAAGTATTCACATCCGTCATGAAATTATAATTAATTCCTTTGGATATTCAAGTATTAGTAGAAAAGGTTGGTTTTACTTCTTGGACAAAATATTAATATTACAAAATATAAACACACATTTTGGGATACTTTTGTCACAGGAATAGAAACTAAGGAAATGATCAAATGTTTGAAGTTATGACTTATAAAAATGCACATTAACCTTCATATGTATATTAAAATGATACTGTACTATTGAAAATTCTTACAATTAAACTGATACCATGCTCTTAAACTACACGCAAAAATCTCCAGTAACAAAATGGACAGCTTTTAGTTGGGCAGCGAATTGAAAATTATTATCTTTATATTTGGTATATGTGGAATGTCCATATGTGCGCACAGGCATGTAGAAACCTACAGGTAGCACTAGGACACTTAAATACTTGCACTCCCATGATTCTTTGAGGCAAGTCTCTCAGCTGAACCTACAGCTTGCTAATACTGCTGTTCTAGCTAGCCCACTTGTTCTGAGAATCCACTGTCTCTCCTATCTAAGCACTGGAAAGGAGAGTGGGCATCCATGTCCCCTAGGCATTTCAAGGCTCTGAGGGTGCACACACCCATCACCACATGTGCACTGCCAGCACCTACTTACTGGGAAACTCCCAGCCAGCAAAGTGTAGCTTTATTAGCATAGGGCCATGTAGGTAATGTAGTACAGAGTGTATTATCCTTTTGTTGTTCTAGTAGGCAAATAAGAAAAAATATTTTGTTTATTATTATTATTATTATTAAAAGCAATAATACCACACTGGCTGACTTAAAACTGCAATGAATGCACCTGTTAATGAAAGTAAAAATTGTTGAAAAATCTTTAGAAAACCACTCTGGAAATCAGTCTGGCGGTTCCTCAGAAAATTGAACATAGTACTACCTGAGGACCCAGCAATACCTCTCCTGGGCATATATCCAGAAGATGCTCCAACATGTAATAAGGACACATGCTCCACTATGTTCATAGCAGCCTTATTTATAATAGCCAGAAGCTGGAAAGAACCCAGATGTCCCTCAACAGAGGAATGGATACAGAAAATGTGATACATTTACACAATGGAGTACTACTCAACTATTAAAAACAATGACTTCATGAAATTGTTAGGCAAATGGATGAAACTTGAACATATCATCCTGAGTGAGGTAACTCAGTCACAAAAGAACACACATGGTATGTACTCTGCCGCAGACCCTCTGGGTCCCTGTGTCTCCGTGGAACGGGGTCTCTCGACACGGGTGGGCAAAGCATGGATGAGTGAGTGACAAATAGACACACACAGGAGAGTTTGTGTGTAGAATCTGAATGTAATTTTACAATTCGAGCTTCAGACTTTTTATACAGAAGACAATAAAGAAGTTGGGTGACATACCCGCAAGGTACAAATGAGGTAACTGGATGCTTAAAGATTCTTACACAGAACAGAGGAATGAAAACGCAAAGATCGGAAGGAAATGGGCAGTAAAATAACTGAGACAAAGTCAGCCCTATCTAAGGTCAGCTATAGTCTTAGAAGCCAGGTGTGAGAACTTTTCACTCCTAGGGCAAGGGCTTTCACACCCAAGTCATGGTTCTAACTAGGGAGTTCCGTTCTAGCTAACCATCTCATGAATAATGCAATACTCTAAAACCACAGCCCGATCTGCTTCCTAAACCATAGTAAATTCCTGTAAATAGGTGTAACTCAGCTATAATTCTAAGCATCTATTCTGGTTTCCCCTACGGTCAGAAACTTCTTTCTTCCTAGGTGATGGTAGATTCCTGTGAAGGGCAGTGACCTAACTTTTACTCAAAGAGATAGTGTAATACCAGGGGCAGTACTGAAATCCAAGCCCAAGGTCTTGCTAAGGACGAACTAGGACTGTTGGAACACTGGTGGATGGCTTTAGCTATGTCAGAATTCAATCTTAAAAGGCACTTATGATAGGAAAATATTGAAAGAGAGCACGTGGATCCATACACTAGACTAACTCGGGAATGGAACTCGGGAATGAAAAATTACTGTATGGGTAGGGAACACTAGACTCCAGGAGGAGAGCTTCCTTGAAGCCCTTTTGCCTCATGAGTGACTTTTAAGCCTTTCGGCCTGTCCAGTTGACTCGACCTGAGAGCGTAGCAGTACTCACTGATAAGTGGATATTAGGCAAAGAGCATGGAATACCCACGATACAACTCAAGGACCACATGAAGCTCAAATAGAAGGAAGATGAAAAATTGGATACTTCAGTAGGGGGAACAATATAATCAAAGGAATTAGAGAGTGAGAGGGACTTGGGAAGAAAAGAGAAGGGAGAGGGGAAAAAGAGGGGAAGAATCAGTTATGGGAGGACATGGAGGAGATGTACAGAGGGTCAGGAAATTGAACAGAGGTGTATAGCAATGGGGCATGGAGAACTGGGGGAAGCAACCAGAAAATCCCGGATTCCAGGAAAGCAAGAGCCTCCCAGGACCCCATGGAGATGACATTAGCTGAAATACCCTATGAAAGGGAGAGAGAACCTTTGGAGACCATATCCAGGGGTTGGCATGGCCCTTTACTTGAGGGATGGGGCCACACACTCATCTCCAAAATTTTAACCCAGAATTGCTCCTGTCTAAAGGAAATTCGGGGACAAAGAGTGGAGCAGAGACTGAAGGAGAGGTCATCCAGAGACTGCCCCAGAGACTGGGAATCCCTCCCACATGCAGACACCAAACCCAAACACTATTGCTGATGCCAACAAGAGCTTCCTGACAGGAGCCTGATACAGCTGTCTCCTAAGAGGCTCTGCCAGTGCCTGACCAATACAGATTCAGATGCTCGCAGCCAACCATTGGACTGAACACACTGACTGAGTTAGAGGAAGGACTGAAGGAGCTGAAGGTGTCTTATCTGGCATCAATGGGAGGGGAGGCCCTTGGTACTGTGAAGGCTTGATGCCTGAGTGTAGAAGAATGCTAGGGAGGTGAGGCAGGAGCAGGTGGGTGGGTGGGGGAGCTCCCTCATAGAAGCAGGGTAAGGAGGGATGGGATGAGGGATTTGCAGAGAAGAAACTGGGAATGGGGATAACATGTGAAATGTAAATATATAAAATACCCAATTAAAAAAAACTTTAGATAGATGTTGATATGAAGTATTTAAAGTATAATTTACAATATTGTACTAAAAAGTCAGTACTAATAATGTGCATACATTCAAAAGAAAAACCTTTTCAGAATCTAGGCAGACTCTATAATGTCTTGTGAGGGGAAAGAGAAATTTCCAGATAAATAGAGATACTCATTAGCAGCCCTCACGCTGAAGATTCCTTCTACATTTGATTCTTACTGTGTCTTTCCAGCAAGTCTGTTGTACAAGTCTGTTGTCTAAGTCAAGTACAAAGAGGAGAAACTCCTATTTGCTCTTAGACCCTCCTTGCTTCATTCCAGAGCAAATGCTGGCAGTCGACACCCTCACTTTCCTAAATCAGAAATATCAGAGCTGAAAGTGGAGGAAAGTAGGCATTCTCATGGCTCTGCGTCTTATTTCTTTAACCCATACCAATCCTTGAAGGGCAAAAGAATTTTCATGAAGAAATTCTAATAGCTTCCAATATGAGATTTCTAATGAAGATGAAAGATCAGACATAATAAATGAACAAAACTTAATATTCTAGGTAAAGTTCTATTGGGGCAGGCAGGTATCATGTTCAACCGCATTATACAGAAAGGTCAGTTGTCAGTAGAATATTAGTAGGGGAAAATTGTTTATGAAATAAACAGCACACTTACTGACAAGCCCTCACTTGCCTCACCTTACACCGTGGGGATTCAGTCCTAGGGACACACTGCATTTGCAGTCATTAGGTGCTTTCCTGAGGGTTAGGGGTGCTTGGGGCATTAATGTAGGTTAGTTAAGTAGAGCTGCCAATGCTAATAAAACTTGAGATTCAAATATGCATTGCAGAATACACTGGTGCTTTAAGGATGTGAAGAAGTAGATGAAGCAAAGACTTTCTAGAAAGACATATGCACCCTTCATATAATAAGGGTAGTTGACTGGGAATTAGGAAGGAAATACTTCTAAACAATGAAAATATAAACTGATGTCTTTGTCTTGTGTTAAGATGGATAACATGTATTAGCAATTACAAACTGCGCTTTTTCTGAGGATCTTTGGAGTAGTTTACATGGCTACAGATGATGACAGTTTTCCCTGGGACCAAGACAACATCCTGAGCAGGGATCTGCTCTCTGCCACATCTGCAGAGCTGTGCTATGAGAATCTGAACAGATCCTGTGTCAGGAGCCCATACTCCCCAGGCCCTCGCCTCATCCTCTATGCAGTCTTTGGCTTTGGGGCTGTGCTGGCTGTGTGTGGAAACCTCCTGGTGATGACATCAATTCTTCATTTCAGGCAGCTGCACTCTCCTGCCAACTTCCTGGTGGTGTCCCTGGCCTGTGCTGATTTCTTGGTGGGACTGACTGTGATGCCCTTCAGCACCGTGAGGTCTGTGGAGGGCTGCTGGTACTTTGGGGACAGTTACTGTAAATTACACACTTGTTTTGATGTATCTTTCTGCTATTGTTCTATCTTTAACTTGTGCTTCATCTCTGTTGATAGATACATTGCAGTCAGTGACCCCCTGATCTACCCCACCAGGTTCACTGCTTCTGTTTCTGGAAAGTGCATCACCTTCTCCTGGCTCCTATCTACCATTTATGGGTTTTCTCTCCTTTATACAGGGGCCAATGAAGCTGGGCTGGAGGATCTAGTGAGTGCTCTCACCTGTGTGGGTGGCTGTCAACTTGCAGTGAATCAAAGCTGGGTCTTTATCAATTTCCTATTATTTCTTATCCCCACCCTTGTGATGATAACTGTCTATTCTAAGATTTTCCTCATTGCTAAACAGCAGGCTCAGAACATTGAGAAGATGAACAAGCAGACTGCCAGGGCATCAGACAGCTACAAGGACAGGGTGGCCAAGAGGGAGAGGAAAGCAGCCAAAACCCTGGGCATCGCAGTGGCTGCCTTCCTCCTTTCATGGCTGCCATACTTCATTGACTCCATCATTGATGCTTTCCTAGGGTTCATCACGCCCACGTATGTGTATGAAATCCTAGTTTGGATAGCTTACTATAACTCAGCCATGAACCCTTTGATTTATGCTTTCTTTTATCCTTGGTTTCGAAAAGCCATCAAACTCATTGTCTCTGGCAAAATCTTGAGGGAGAATTCCTCAACCACCAACTTGTTTCCTGAGTAGATTCTTGGTTTAGTTGGGGATTGGAGAGATTCCCAGCAGAAAAATCACTGGGGAGACTGAGTGCCCAGGTCTGTTCCTGTAATGTGATGAATTATGCTTCGAATGTGACCCAAAGACATAAATATAGACGGCGTGTTCTTTAATAGGTGTAAAATTAACTTCTAGTTGTGATGGAATCAGAAAAATTTAACTATTTCCACTGAATCTTGTGCTTCTTAAAGTTGCATGGTTTCTCTTAATGTATAGCTAGTAGACCCCTCTCCTATCTTTCTAAAAATCTGATTGTTGGCTTTTGTTAAACTTTTAACCCACAAGTTTGAATATATCATCTTTAAAACTCTTAGTAGTATTTTTCTTCCAACATAATTTTTGTTGATTATTTGGGAATTTCATACAATGTATGTAGACCATCACCCTTGTGTCCCATTTCTCCCAACTCCTTCCTTCCATTCTTTGTCCCCCCCCCCCACCAAATAAGGAAAAAACACCAAGTGCCTTAAATGTGACTGAGTCCTTTCTCATATTCCTGCCAGAAGCTGTCAACTGTGAAGAAAAATAGTTCCGCAACTTCACCCCAATATTTAAGGACTCTCTTTACTGGCTTCATGTCTAGACTGTTCCTTTTTTTTCTTTTGAGGGGTGTGGGGGAGAAGTTGTTGCAAACTTGCTCAATGCTTAGGAGCTGTCTTATTCAGAAAATGGTGATATGTGGGTCTATAGTAACTAAGGTCCTAATGTGCTCATTTTAAAACGTGATTTTTAATGTCAAGAAGCATAAACCAATGATTTTATGTATTAATTAGCATCTACTCAGTTGTTTAAAGAGGAAAAGAGAAAAACAATGTCACCAACAGTACCTGCATTCAGTGAACTGTTCTAGGGAGTGAACACTCAGAGGAACGACCGTTATCCTAAAGCCTTACAATCCTTATATGTTTAAGTTAGTGATTTGAAGATGGGTAATTTTTATTCACTGTGATTTATAAGTTGGACGATTCTTCACTTATTTTTTAAGGTTTCTAAAGATTATAGAAGTTTTCAAGGTGTGCACAAAAGCAAAGTTAATAATGCATTCAGAAGAAAACACTGAACTAAATGGAGAAATACATAGCCACACACAGTTTGAAAATCTCACTTCATTAGGATGACAGATGTCTTTGTCTCCCTTTATGATTTTTTTTTATTGTTTCTACTTCCATTTTTAGATCCTGCATTGTTTTTGTTCAGTTCTCTCACCTGTTTGGATGTATTTTCCTGTAATTCTTTAAGGGATTTTTGTGTTTCCTCTTTAAGGGCTTCTAGCTGTTTTCTTGTGTTCTCCTGTATTTCTTTAAGGGAGTTGTTTATGTCCTTCTTATAGTCCTCCATCATCATCATAAGAAGTGACTTTAGATCCATATCTTGCTTTTCTGGTGTGATGGTGTATCCAGGACTTGCTATGGTGGGAGAGTTGGGTTCTGATGATGCCAAGTAACCTTGGTTTCTGTTGCTTCCGTTCTTATGTTTGCCTCCTGCCATCTGATTATCTCAAGGGCTCCCTTCCCTCAATATATCTAATTGGAGCCTGTCCTTCCTGTAATCCCAGTTGAGTCAAAACTCCTCAGAATCCAGCTTTCTCTGTGATCCTATGAGTCTGAAATCCTGTGATCCTGAGATTCTGGGTGTGTCAAAGTTCTTGAAGTCAAGCTGCCTCTGGGACCCTGAGATCCTGGTGTGACCAAGCTCCTGGGATCCTAAGATCCTGGGCTTGTTAGAGCGCCTGGAAGTGGTACCTCCTCTTGGGACAGTGGGGTTGTCCACTGAGTTCAAAACCAAGAAGGTAGACTAGTGCCGACCTGAAGGAACCCAAGCCACTGGTCGAGCAGGGTTCCTGTGTCCCTGTTCTTGCTGGGCGCAGGCTCTCCTGGTTGTATGGGAACAGATGTTGTGTTCCACTCACCAGTGATCCTAAGATCCTGGGCGTGCTAGGGTGCCTGGGGAGTGGAGAGTCCTCTGGGGACCTTGGGACTGTCCGCTGAGTTTGAGCCCAAGGCCGACAGATGTCTTTGTAAAGCTTCCTCCCAGTAAAGGTATGAATTCCTCGTTCAATTTACTTTGGAAAAAGCCAACAGGATGTTTTTGAGATTTCTTACTTAATCATAAACTAGAGGGTAATATATAGCACAGGAATAAAGAAACTTCATGTTGTGTTCTATTTTTTCCTTATTTTTTATTATTTAAGTGCATTTTATACATCAAATATAATAATATTGAGTATTTTGAGAATCAAGTAATACATAAAAATTGTTCAACCTTTATATTCATATCCTTATCCTAAAATATCATTATGAATATTTAATACTATCCATAACTGAGGATCCTATATCTAATGTTGAATACTAATTTTTTTCAAACATACAAAATATTCTTTGGGAATTAAGCATTATAAAAGAGCATAAAATATTAAAAAATGAATCATCAAGAAATATATTCAAAAGTCCTTATATGATACCACCTGACATAGTGAGAGAGTATTTAAAATGCATTATATGTCTGTGTACCTTGTAAAACAATCAGTTTACTTAAAAAGCATTACTAGGCTGGACGTGGTGGCACACACCTTTAATCCCAGCATTCAGGAGGCAGAGGCAGGTGGATTTCTGAGTTCCAGGACAGCCAGGGCTACACAGAGAAACCCTGTCTCGAAAAAACCACCCCCCTCCCAAAAAGCATTACCAGTTTTTCTGGGAAAGAAGTTATTTTATCAGTAAGTATATTTTAAAATTTTCAAAATAAGTTAAATATTAAGAAAATGCTAATTTCAAGCACAGTGAGAAAAATTATCAATAATATTTCCATGATGTTTGTAGAACATGATTTTAATATTTTCATCTGTTAATATAAAACAAGCAGAATAGTTTTAAGACATATTTTGTTCCTATGCCTCCATTTTCATTTCTGATTTATTAATTTGGATACTGTCTCTGTGCCCTCTGGTTACTCTGGCAAAAGGTTTATCTATCTTGTTGAGTTTCTCAAAGAACTAGCTCCTGGTTTTGTTGATTCTTTGTTCTTTTTGTTTCTTTTTGGTTGATTTCAGCTCTGAGTTTGATTCTTTCCCGCCTTCTACTCCTTTTGGGTGTATTTGCTTCTTTTAGTTCTAGAGCTTTCAGGTGTGCTGTCAAGCTGCTGGTGTATCCTCTGTCCAGTTTCTTTTTGGAGGCACTAAGAGCTATGAGTTTTCCTCTTACCACTGCTTTCATAGTGTCCCATAAGTTTTGGTATGATGTGTCCTCATTTTCTTTAAATTCTAAAAGGCCTTTAATTTCTTTATTTCTTCCTTGACCAAATTATCAATGAGTAGAGCATTGTTCAGCTTCCATGTGTATCTGTGCTTTCCATTGTTTTTGTTGGTATTTAAGACCAGCCTTAGTCTGTGGAGATCTGATAGGATTCATGGGATTATTTCAATCTTTTTGTATCTATTGAGGCCTGTTTTGGAGATGGTACCCTGAGGTACTAAGAAAAAGGAATATTCTTTTGCTCTTGGATGAAATGTTCTATAAATATCTGTTAGATCCTTTTGGTTCATAGCTTCTATTAGTTTCACTGTGTCTCTGTTTAGTTTATGTTTCCATGATCTGCCCATTGCTGAGAGTAGGGTATTGAAGTCTCCCACTATTATTGTGTGGGGTGTGATGTGTGCTTTGAGCTTCAGTTAAGTTTCTTTTATGAATGTGGGTGCCCTTGTATTTGAAGCATAGATGTTCAGAACTGAGAGTTCTTCTTGGTAGATTTTTCCTTTGGTGAGTATGAAGTGTCCTTCCTTATCTTTTTTTTTTTTTTTTGATAACTTTTGGTTGAAAGTCAATTTTATCCCTTAGTGTAATGGTTAACCCAGCTTGTTTCTTGGGACCATTTGCTTGGAAGATTGATTTCCAGGCCTATACTCTGAGGTAGTGTTTGTCTCTTATGACATCTGCCCAGGATCTTCTAGCTTTCATAGTCTCTGGGAAGAAGTCTGGTGTAATTCTAATTGGTCTGCCTTTATATGTTACTTGACCTTTTTCCCTTACTGCTTTTAATATTCTTTCTTTGTTTTGTGCATTTGGTGTTCTGATTATTATGTGTCAGGAGGAATTTCTTTTCTGGTTCAGACTATTTGGAGTTCTGTAGGCTTCTTGTATGTCCATGGACATCTCTTTCTTTAGCTTAGGGAAGTTTTATTCTATAATTTTGTTGAAGATATTTACTGGCCCTTTAAGTTGGGAATCTTCACTCTCTTCTATACCGATTATCCTTAGGTTTGGTCTTCTCATTCTGTCTTGGATTTCCTGGATGTTTTGGATTAGGAGCTTTTTGCATTTTGCATTTTCTTTGACTGTTGTGTCAATGTTTTCTATGGTATCTTCTGCACCTGAAATTCTCTCTGCTATCTCTTGAATTGTGTTGGTGATGCTTGCATCTTTGACTCCTGATCTCTTTCCTAGGTTTTCTAACTCCAGAGTTGTCTCCTTTTGTTATTTCTTCATTGTTTCTGTTTCCATTTTTAGATCTTGGATGGTTTTGTTTATTTCTTTTGCCTGTTTGATTGTGTTTCCCTATAACACTTAAAGGGATTTTTGTGTTTCCTCTTTAAGGGCTTCTAGTTGTTTACCTGTCTTCTCCTGTATTTCTTTAAGGGAGTTACTTATGTCCTTCTTAAAGTCTTCTGTCATCATCATTAGAAGTGATTTTTGATCTGAATCTTGCTTTTCCAGTGTGATATGGGACTTCTTATGGTGGGAGAATTGGGTTCTGATGATGCCAAGTAACCTTGGTTTATGTTGCTTATATTCTTATGCTTGCCTCCCACCATCTGATTATCTCTAGTGCTACCTGCCCTTGCTATATCTGACCAGAGTCTGTCCTTCCTGTGATCCTGGTTGTCAGAACTCCTCAGAGTTCAGTTGTCTCTGTGATCCTGTGATCCTATGATCCTGAGATCCTGGATTTGTCAGAGCTCCTATGAGTCAAGTTGTGTCTGGGACACTGAGATCATGGTGTGACCAAGCTCTTGTGGTCCTGTGATCCTGGGTTTGTTAGAATGCCTGGGAGTGGAGCTTGTTCTGGGTGTTGTGGGACTGGCTGCTGAGTTAGTGGCAAAGGTCTGCCCAGGACACCTCTGATCCTATGATCTTGGGCATGATAGAGTGCCTTCGAATGGATCTTCCTCTGGGTGTTATGGGACTGGCTGCAGAGTTTGCACCCAAGATCTGCTCAAGACACTGGCTCAGAGCCAGAAGGAACCACTGGTCAGGCAGAGTTCCTGGGTGCCTGGGTCCCACTGGTTTTAGTTACACCTGGTGCTGGGTTAGATGTTGTGTCCTCCTCACCTATGATCCTATCATCCTGGGTGTATTAGAGTGCTTGGGAGTAGAGCTTCCTCTGGTGTTGTGGGAGTGGCTCTGATCCTGTGATCCTGGGAGTGTTGGAGCTTCTGGGAGTGGTTCTTCCTCTGGGTATTGTTCATATTGTATTCTTGATTTGCATGTTTCAGACAAAAATGATAAAACTCCAAGCTATAGAGCAGAAGAGAGAGCTCTGCAGTAAAAGCACTGGCTGCTTTCCTGAGGACCATGACTCATTAACAGCATTCCATGGCAGCTCACAACCATAGATAACTCTAGTCATGTTTGTAACTCAGCCTCCACAGGCACTCTAAACATATGGTTGATAGACAGACATGTAAGCAAAATACTCTTACATATTGTAGAAAAATAAAGAAGAAAATTGAGCCTTATATACTTGTCAAAGTTGTCAATGCATACTGAAATGTCCTTACTTGCTTCTGTCATCTTAATTTCCCTTGGATAAACGTCAACTATTTATTATTAATGTATGATATCTATTCTTGTCAGATGCCTAAAGCTGGTAAAATGTCCCCTTAGTTGCTTTCCCACTTCTGATTCTTATTTGAAACAGATTCTTTCTCTGTAGCTCAGACTAATCTATACTGGGTTGCAACTGCAGGCAATTCCCCTGCCTCAGGTTTTTGAATGTTACATACAGACTTAAACTACCTCACATGGGTTACTTCCTATTTACTACAATTGAGGAAGTCTGTCCTTGTGAGACTGACAGATGACCAAAAGCTCCCCAGACTCCTTAATATCCCCTGCTCATGGCTCTTCAGTTCAACCCTTAAACACTATCAGTTTATTTTGGCTTTAGCTGTTTAGATTCCAGTGGCTTATCCTGCATGCACAGAACTGTAACGTGTCTTCCCTTGAGTGACAATGTTGATAAACAAAAGCTTTAGAGTATCTGATGCTTACTGTAATCGTCTGCATTCAAAAGAAAGTCTAATATACTATAACGGCTGTTTTGTTTAATATAACAAAGAAGCAATTCCTTCTGCAGTAGCCTTTTGTGCTGTCTTATTTTATATCAACTTGACCAAAGCTAGAGTTATGTGTAAGGGGGAAACCTCATTTGAGAAAATGCCTCCATAAGACCTGATTGTAAGGAATTTTCTTAGTGATTAATGGCAGAGGACCCAGCCCATGGTGGGCGGTCCCCACCATGGGCTGGAGTCCTGGGTTGTAAAAGAAGGCAGGCTGAGCAAACCATGTTGGGCAAGCTCTTAAGCAGTGATCTTCCATGGTCTCTGCATCACCTGCTGCCTCCAGGTTTCTGGCCTATTTGAGTTCCTGACTAACTTCTCTCAGTGAAGGCCTGTTACCTGGAAGTGTTGAGTGAGATAAACCATTTTCTCCAAAAGCTGCCTTGGTCATAGAGTTTTATCACAGCTGAGGGGGTCCCTGGAGGTGTCATAGCAGGCAGAGAAAGAACCTGCAAGAGTGGAGAATGAAAACTTAGTTCTCACTAACTTTGTCAACCTGAATCAAACTAAGTAGTCAGATGCCAGGAGTTTATTGACAGCATATTTAAACACTATAGAATATCAATAAAATTTCTCAGGCAGCAATCATTTCTGTTCCAGGTGCACAATAAAGCTTAAGATGGAAATACATAGAAACTCCTTTGCAGAGTACATATGACCATGAAGGTGTGTTTTCTGACTAAAAGGCCTAGAATCTAGTGCGATCTCTGGTTGAGACAGCAATAATGGCCACAGGGCATTAAGTACATGTGACATCTCCTTTAAGGGTGGGTTCTCTTACCTGGGAACTACAGATGATAGTCCAGTCAGGAAGATTCTAGGATAAACATTCTGGGGGACTTGGCGCTTGTCTGCCACTATTGATAGCAAAAATGTCACCAGGACACTAACAACATTCACTCTCAGCTCTCTGGGTGGAATGCAGTATTTTGTTTGGTCTCCTGCACAGTGAAGGTTCTCCTGATTGTTCAACCTTCCTGCTTCTCCTACTACTTATCTGTGAACACACAGCAATGGCAATCCTGACTAAGACTACTGGAACCATATTAGTCAAGTTAATTTACCATGTTCCATCCTTGATCATTATACTTTTCTGAATATTTTCTGTGTACTGGAAAACTGAGTATAAATCTGAACATGCTAGTGCATCATTATTCTCTGCAACCCCTCTGCTTGTGCTGGCTTTAGCATGATCCCTGTTTCAGTGTCTGTTAATGGAGCTACCCAGTAGCAAACACAGGGACTCTAGAACTGGAAGCACATGGTGGAGTGAACTCAAGTCTTCAGATCGCATATGGCTATACTATGTACATAGCAGCCTTATTTATAATAGCCAGAAAATGGAAACAACCTAGATGTCCCTCAACAGAGGAATGGATACAGAAAATGTGGTACATTTACACAATGGAGTACTACTCAGCTATTAAAAACAAACACTTCATGAAATCTGCAGGCAAAGGGATGGAATTTGAACATATCATCCTGAGTGGGGTAACCCAATCACAAAAGAGCACACATGCTATGTACTCACTGATAAGTGGCTATTAGCCCAAAAGCTCTGAATACCCAAGGTACATTTCACAGATCACATAAAGCTCAAGAAGAAGGAAGACCAAAGTGTGGATGCTTCAGTCCTTCTTAGAAAGAGGAACTAAATACTCATGGGAGCAAATATGGAGACAAAATGTAGAGCTGAGACTGAAGGAAAGGCCATGGAGACACTGTCCCACTTGGGGATTCATCCCATATACAGTCTCCAAACCCCAACACTATTGTGGATGCCAAGAAATGCTTGCTGACAGGAGCTGATATAGCTGTCTCCTGAGAGGCCCTGACAGAACAAATACAGAAGCAGATGCTGGCAGCCAACTATTGGACTGAGCATGGGGTCCCCAATGGAGGAGTTAGAGAAAGGACTGAAGGAGCTTAAGGGGTTTGCAACCCCATAGGAAGAACAACAATATCAACCAACCAGACCACCCAGAGCTCCCAGGGACTAAGCCACCAACCAAGGAGTATAAATGGCTTCAGCTGCATATGTAGTAGAGCATGGCCTTGTCAGGCATCAATGGGAGGAGAGGTCCTTGGTCCTATGAAGGCTTGATAGATACCCCAGTGTAGGGGAACTGAGGGCAGGGAGGCAGGAGTGGGTGGGTGGGTGGAGGAACACTCTCATAGAAGCAGGGGGAGGGGGTATGGGGTTTCAGTGAGGGGGGGGGACCAGGAAAGGGGATAACATTTGAAGTGTAAATAAAGAAAATATCCATTAAAAAATAAAAGAAGGCTGCATGTGATCTTGTAGAGTATTAACTCTGTGTGTGGACTGCTTTAGCTAGAAGACCTCATTGACTCTTCACCACACCGTGGTAAATCAGGGAGGATTGTTCCTCTGTGAGTGAGTGTGCTTAGGTCAGAAGAGGCTGAAGCTCATGCCTAATGTCATCGTAATCAGATGTGAGCCTGCACCACACTGATCTCAGAGACTAATGGGAACAGTGTTCCCTAATATTCCTCCCATCACAAAGTAGAACAAGGCCCATCACTGAGGAAAAGATATTTAGTATAATATTGGAGCATATGAATTTCATGACATTATATTAAGGGAAAACGGTTTTCATTCATAAAATCAGAATTAAAGGTCTATATATGTGTATGTATGCAAGAATGGGTATGTGCATATGTAGGTAAATATGTTCTTCATGTATATATGTGTATATATGTGATTTTATGTTGTTATATGTGTATCTGTATGTGTGTATGTTGGTATACAAGGATGTATATATATATATATATATATATATATATATGTTTTGGTATATATGTTTGTGTATATGTGTGTGTGTATTGGTATATGTGTATGTATTATATATGTTTGTGTGAGTATGTGTGTGTTGGCATGTGTGTGTGTATATATATATCTATATATATATATACACACACACATATATATATATATATATACACACATATACATATATATGTATGTGTGTATGTCTTTATGTGTGTGTGTGTATGTGTGTGTGCTAATCTGTTTTTCCCGTCAATTTGGTTGCTACTATTTTTCTCTTTCAGGGCTGTGTCTTGAGGAGCTTCAGTGAGAATTTAGGACTAGTGCATGGAAAACTTTGTATTTGTTTAGTGTGATGTTAGGGAGTGGACACTGATTCTACAATTTGATTATTAAGAAGTGTCATTGCTCCATCAGTTATTAGAAAATATCCAGGCCTTGTGCCCTGTGATCTGACTCCTTCCTTCATACTTGGCAGGTGGCTACGTGGTCCAGAGCTTGGGTGATGATTCTAGTGGGTTACTGCCCTTGGTCTTCTGGCTTTAGAATATTGAGCCTGAATACAAACTCAGGAATCTAGTGATAATATATTGTTGAATATTTTCACATAAAATAAATATAAATTTTAATAATGCATGTCAAAATATAAAAATTAAGATGTATCAAAACGTATCAAAGCATCAATTACTATATACATTCAACAAACAAATGAGATAGCTCAAACCTGTGGTTGTATGCTGTGGAGTATTTGAATTATTCAGAAAAGGAACAAGGAAGAGACTTTACCCATCAAATTCCTCAGTACTTCTAGTTGTGCAATGAATCCTAGCAGTGGAATGTGTCTCTAGTTTTAGTCTACATTGGGTCTATTGAAAACACAAAATGGCTTTTTCCCTTATATCTGAAATTTTGTATGTTCTATGTCACAGTATAAGGCAATGTTGTCTTTATTTTCTACAAATAATATTTCTAAAATACTGACAATAAAAAAATCCACGCTGGGCGGTGGTGGTGCATGCCTTTAATCCCAGCACTTGGGAGGCAGAGGCAGGCGGATTTCTGAGTTCGAGGCCAGCCTGATCTACAAAGTGAGTTCCAGGACAGCTAGGGCTATACAGAGAAACCCTGTCTCGAAAAATAAAAAAACAAACAAACAAACAAACAAAAAACCCACCCAAAAACCAAAAACCAAAAACCAAAAAATCCACAATATAGACTAAAATTTGGGAATAGACTGGATTATTTAAGAAATAACATTGGGGCCGGGATAGCGGGAGCGCAGGGTTGCCTGACACCCGCCAGCTACCCACGACCCCCGCCGCAGGATTTTGGGACTGCTGGTGAGTGGAACACAGCTTCTGCTCCAATCCAATTGCGCCGGACCTGAGACTGCATTAGTTAGGGAAGCAGAAACCGGCCTGAGTAGGGCCACAGGCCTCACCCGGCCGGATCAGCGCCAGGGTAGCGGGAGCGCAGGGTTGCCTGACACCCGCCAGCTACCCACGACCCCCGCCGCAGGATTTTGGGACTGCTGGTGAGTGGAACACAGCTTCTGCTCCAGTCCAATCACGCGGGACCTGAGACTGCTCTGGTTGGGGAGAGAGAAATCCGGCCCACACAGGGCCACAAGCCTCTTCCGGTCAGAAAAGCACCTGAGCAGCTGGGGCGCAGGGTCTGCTGACACTCGCCAACTGCCCACAACACCCGCCACAGGATCTTAAGACTTCTGGTGAGGGGAGCACAGCTTCTGCTCCAATCCAATTGCGCGGGACCTGAGACTGCATTAGTTAGGGAAGCAGAAACCAGCCTGAGTAGGGCCACAGGCCTCACCCGGCCGGATCAGCGCCAGGGTAGCGGGAGCGCAGGGTTGCCTGACACCCGCCAGCTACCCACGACCCCCGCCGCAGGATTTTGGGACTGCTGGTGAGTGGAACACAGCTTCTGCTCCAATCTTTAAATAGTGACAACGATAACAACTAACCCCAGAGATTACCAGATGGCGAAAGGTAAACGTAATAATCTTACTAACAGAAACCAAGACCACTCACCATCATCAGAACCCAGCACCCCCACTTCACCCAGTCCAGGGCACCCCAACACACCGGAAAAGCTAGACACGGATTTAAAAGCATATCTCCTGATGATGATAGAGGACTTCAAGAAGGACGTTAATAACACACTTAAAGAAATGCAGGAGAACACTGCTAAAAAGGAAGAAGACAATAAAGAGGAAGCACAAAAATCCCTTAAAGAATTGCAGGAGAACACTGCTAAAGAGTTACAAATCCTTAAAGAAAAACATGATAACATAATCAAACAGGTAGAAGTCCTTACAGAAAAACAGGAAAACACATCCAAACAGATGATGGAAATGAACAAAACCATACTAGACCTAAAAAGGGAAGTAGACACAATAAAGAAAACCCAAAATGAGGCAACACTGGAGATAGAAACCCTAGGAAAGAAATCTGGAACCATAGATGCAAGCATCAGCAACAGAATACAAGAGATGGAAGAGAGAATCTCAGGTGCAGAAGATTCCATAGAGAACATCGGCACAACAATCAAGGAAAATGGAAAATGCAAAAAGATCCTAACTCAAAACATCCAAGAAATACAGGACATAATGAGAAGACCAAACCTACGGATAATAGGAGTGGATGAGAATGAAGATTTTCAACTCAAAGGACCAGCAAACATCTTCAACAAAATTATAGAAGAAAACTTCCCAAATCTAAAGAAAGAGATGCCCATGAACATACAAGAAGCCTACAGAACTCCAAATAGACTGGATCAGAAAAGAAATACCTCCCGACACATAATAATCAGAGCAACAAATGCTCTAAATAAAGATAGAATACTAAAAGCAGTAAGAGAAAAAGGCCAAGTAACATATAAAGGCAAGCCTATCAGAATTACACCAGATTTTTCACCAGAGACTATGAAAGCCAGAAGATCCTGGACAGATGTTATACAGACACTAAAAGAACACAAATTCCAGCCCAGGCTACTATACCCAGCCAAACTCTCAATTAACATAGATGGAGAAACCAAAGTATTCCACGACAAAACCAAATTCACACATTATCTCTCCACGAATCCAGCCCTTCAAAGGATAATAACAGAAAAAAGCCAATACAAGGACAGGAACCACGCCCTAGAAACAACAAGAAGGTAATCCCTCAACAAACCTAAAAGAAGACAGCCACAAGAACAAAATGCCAACTTTAACATCAAAAATAACAGGAAACACCAATTTCTTTTCCTTAATATCTCTTAATATCAATGGACTCAACTCCCCGATAAAAAGACATAGACTAACAAACTGGCTACACAAACAAGACCCAACATTTTGCTGCTTACAGGAAACTCATCTCAGAGAAAAGGATAGACACTACCTCAGAATGAAAGGCTGGAAAACAATTCTCCAAGCAAATGGCATGAAGAAACAAGCTGGAGTAGCCATTCTAATATCTGATAAGATTGACTTCCAACCCAAAGTCATTAAAAAAGACAGGGAGGGACACTTCATACTCATCAAAGGTAAAATCCTCCAAGAGGAACTATCAATCCTGAATATCTATGCTCCAAATACAAAGGCAGCCACATTCATTAAAGAAACTTTAGTAATTCTCAAAGCACACATTGCACCTCATACAATAATAGTGGGAGACTTCAACACACCACTTTCACCAATGGACAGATCATGGAAACAGAAACTAAACAGGGACACAGTGAAACTAAGAGAAATTATGAATCAAATGGATCTGGCAGATATCTACAGAACATTCTATCCTAAAACAAAAGGATATACCTTCTTCTCAGCACCTCATGGTACCTTCTCCAAAATTGACCACATAATTGGTCACAAAACAGGCCTCAACAGATATAAAAATATTGAAATTGTCCCATGCATCCTATCAGATCACCATGGACTAAGGCTGATCTTCAATAACAAAATAAATAATAGAAAGCCAACCTTCACGTGGAAACTGAACAACACTCTTCTCAATGATACCTTGGTCAAGGAAGGAATAAAGAAAGAAATTAAGGACTTTTTAGAGTTCAATGAAAATGAAGCCACAACATACCCAAACTTATGGGACGCAATGAAAGCATTTTTAAGAGGAAAACTCATAGCTCTGAGTGCCTCCAAAAGGAAACTAGAGAGAGCACACATTAGCAGCTTGACAACACACCTAAAAGCACTAGAACAAAAGGAAGCAAATTCACCCAAGAGGAGTAGACGGCAGGAAATAATCAAACTCAGGGGTGAAATCAACCAAGTAGAAACAAGAAAAACTATTCAAAGAATCAACCAATCAAGGAGCTGGTTCTTTGAGAAAATCAACAAGATAGATAAACCCTTAGCCAGACTCACTAGAGGGCACAGGGAAAGCATCCTAATTAACAAAATCAGAAATGAAAAAGGAGACATAACAACAGATCCTGAAGACATCCAAAACACCATCAGATCCTTCTACCAAAGGCTATACTCAACAAAACTGGAGAACCTGGATGAAATGGACAAGTTCCTAGACAGATACCAGGTACCAAAGTTGAATCAAGATCAGGTTAATGATCTAAACAGCCCTATATCCCCCAAAGAAATAGAAGCAGTCATTAATAGTCTCCCAACTAAAAAAAGCCCAGGACCAGATGGGTTTAGTGCAGAGTTCTATCAGACCTTCAAAGAAGATCTAATCCCAGTTCTTCACAAACTATTCCACAAAATAGAAACAGAAGGTACTCTACCCAACTCATTCTATGAAGCCACAATTACTCTGATACCTAAACCACAAAAAGACCCAACAAAGATAGAAAACTTCAGACCAATATCCCTTATGAATATTGATGCAAAAATCCTCAATAAAGTTCTTGCTAACCGAATCCAAGAACACATCAAAACAATCATCCATCCTGACCAAGTAGGTTTCATCCCAGGGATGCAGGGATGGTTCAATATACGGAAATCCATCAACGTAATCCAGTATATAAACAAACTCAAAGATAAAAACCACATGGTCATCTCCTTAGATGCGGAAAAAGCATTTGACAAGATCCAACACCCATTCATGATAAAAGTCTTGGAAAGATCAGGAATTCAAGGCCCATACCTAAACATGATAAAAGCAATCTACAGCAAACCAGTAGCCAACATCAAAGTAAATGGTGAGAAGCTTGAAGCAATCCCTCTAAAATCAGGGACTAGACAAGGCTGTCCACTTTCTCCATACCTATTCAACATTGTACTTGAAGTCCTAGCCAGAGCAATTCGACAACAAAAGGAGATCAAAGGGATACAAATTGGAAAAGAGGAAGTCAAAATATCACTTTTTGCAGATGATATGATAGTATATATAAGTGACCCTAAAAATTCCACCAGAGAACTCCTAAGCCTGATAAACAGCTTCGGTGAAGTAGCTGGATATAAAATTAACTCAAACAAATCAATGGCCTTTCTCTACACAAAGAATAAACAGGCTGAGAAAGAAATTAGGGAAACAACACCCTTCTCAATAGTCACAAATAATATAAAATATCTTGGCGTGACTCTAACTAAGGAAGTGAAAGATCTGTATAATAAAAACTTCAAGTCTCTGAAGAAAGAAATTCTAGAAGATCTCAGAAGATGGAAAGATCTCCCATGCTCATGGATTGGCAGGATCAACATTGTAAAAATGGCTATCTTGCCAAAAGCAATCTACAGATTCAATGCAATCCCCATCAAAATTCCAAATCAATTCTTCAACAAATTAGAAAGTGCAATCTGCAAATTCATCTGGAATAACAAAAAACCTAGGATAGCAAAAACTCTTCTCAAGGATAAAAGAACCTCTGGTGGAATCACCATGCCGGACCTAAAGCTCTACTACAGAGCAATTGTGATAAAAACTGCATGGTACTGGTATAGTGACAGACAAATAGACCAATGGAATAGAATTGAAGACCCAGAAATGAACCCACACACCTATGGTCACTTGATCTTCGACAAGGGAGCTAAAAACATCCAGTGGAAGAAAGACAGCATTTTCAACAAATGGTGCTGGCACAACTGGTTGTTAACATGTAGAAGAATGCGAATCGATCCATTCCTCTCTCCTTGTACTAAGGTCAAGTCTAAGTGGATCAAGGAACTTCACATAAAACCAGAGACACTGAAACTTATAGAGGAGAAAGTGGGGAAAAGCCTTGAAGATATGGGCACAGGGGAAAAATTCCTGAATAGAACAGTAATGGCTTGTGCTGTAAGATCGAGAATTGACAAGTGGGACCTCATGAAACTACAAAGCTTCTGCAAGGCTAAAGACACCATCAATAAGACAAAAAAACCACCAACAGATTGGGAAAGGATCTTCACCTATCCTAAATCAGATAAGGGACTAATATCCAATATATATAAAGAACTCAAGAAGGTGGACTCCAGAAAGTCAAATAACCCCATTAAAAAATGGGGCTCAGAACTGAACAAAGAATTCTCACCTGAGGAATACCGAATGGCAGAGAAGCACCTGAAAAAATGTTCAACATCCTTAATCATCAGGGAAATGCAAATCAAAACAACCCTGAGATTCCACCTCACACCAGTCAGAATGGCTAAGATCAAAAATTCAGGTGACAGCAGATGCTGGCGAGGATGTGGAGAAAGAGGAACACTCCTCCATTGTTGGTGGGATTGCAAGCTTGTACAACCACTCTGGAAATCAGTCTGGCGGTTCCTCAGAAAATTGGACATAGTACTACCGGAGGATCCAGCAATACCTCTCCTGGGCATATATCCAGAAGATGTCCCAACCGGTAAGAAGGACACATGCTCCACTATGTTCATAGCAGCCCTATTTATAATAGCCAGAAGCTGGAAAGAACCCAGATGTCCCTCAACAGAGGAATGGATACAGAAATTATGGTACATTTACACAATGGAGTACTACTCAGCTATTAAAAAGAATGAATTTATGAAATTCCTAGCCAAATGGATGGACCTGGAGGGCATCATCTTGAGTGAAGTAACACAATCACAAAAGAACTCACACAATATGTATTCATTGATAAGTGGATATTAGCCCAAAACTTAGGATACCCAAGATATAAGATACAATTTGCTAAACGCATGAAACTCAAGAAGAATGAAGACCAAAGTGTGGACACTGTGCACCTTCTTAGAATTGGGAACAAAACACCCAGGGAAGGAGCTACAGAGACAAAGTTCGTAGCTGTGATGAAAGGATGGTCCATTTAGAGACTGCTGTATCCAGGGATCCGTCCCATAATCAGCTTCTAAACGCTGACACCATTGCATACACTAGCAAGATCTTGCTGAAAGGACCCAAATATAGCTGTCTCTTGTGAGACGATGCCGGGGCCTAGCAAACACAGGAGTGGATGTTCACAGTCAGCTATTGGATGTATCACAGGGCTCCCAATGGAGAAGCTAGAGAAAGTACCCAAGGAGCTAAAGGGATCTGCAACCCTATTGTTGGAACAACATGATGCACTAACCGGAACCCTGGAGCTCTTGTCTCTAGCTGCATATGTATCGAAAGATGACCTAGTCGGCCATCAATGGAAAGAGAGGCCCATTGGACTTGCAAACTTTATATGCCCCAATATAGGGGAATGCCAGGGCCAAAAGAATGGGAATGGGTGGGTAGGGAAGTGGGGGGCGCTATGGGGGACTTTTGGGATAGTATTGGAAATGTAATTGAGGAAATTATGTAATAAAAATATTAAAAAAAAAAAAAAAAAAAAAAAAAAAGAAAAAACTACAAAAAAAAAAAAAAAAAAAAAAAAAAAAAAAAAGAAATAACATTGGAGTATAAGGCTGTTCAAAAACCTTCAAATTAAGTTACTCATATCCTTTACAAAATTATTATTATTTCCTTTAGGTATGAAATATTAAAAATAAATGTTGGGTTGATTTCATGGACAAAATATTAGTACTATAAATTATAAACTTAGGTCTTGGGAGAATTGTCACAGAATGGAAACTAAGAAGATGAATATTTGATGTTTGAAATGGTGACACAGAAATTGCACATCACCCTTAAACCACACAGGGCCCATGGGGAAGAAAGTCCTGCTTGTTTACAAAGGCCCCATGCTACATTCCATGAGCAAATTTTGGCTGTTAATGCCCTTAATATTCCAAACCAAAAATATTAAAGCTGAAACTGGAGGAAGGAAGGTGTTCTCATGACACTCATGAAGTTCTTGATTCTTTAACACAGACCAATGCTTGAGAAAAGAAAACTTTTATTCAGGAATCTTGATCATTTTCAGCAGGACTGTCATAGATAACATTTCTCACAAAGGATACAAGCCATCTCTAAGAAATGAACAAATCTTCAAAGTCGTGGTAAAGTTCTATTGGGACAGATATCACATCCAATTACATTATGCCAAAGGGTCAGTTGTCATTAGCAAATTTGCAAGAGAAAAAGGTGGTTGTGAAGTGAAATAAACAACACACTTACTGCTAAGCCCTGACTTTATCTCACCTTATACCACAGGGATTCAGTCCTAGGGACAAACTGCATTCCGCATCATTAGGGCACTTCCTGAGGGTGGGAAGTGCTTATCACATTAAGGTAGGTTAGTTTAAAAAGACTGAGAATGTTAATAAAAGGTGAGATTTAAATGTGCATTGCAAAATACACTGGTGCTTTTGATATGTGAAGATATAGAAGAAGCAGAGAAAAAAATTAAAAAGACTTAAAGAGCCTTCATGTCATTAGGAAGGTTTAACTGTGGATGAGGAAGGAAACATTTAGGATATGAAAATTTGATATTTTTTTCTGAGGATCTTTGGAGTAGCATACATGGCTACAGATGATGACAGTTTTCTCTGGGACCAAGACAACATCCTGAGCAGAGATCTGCTCTCTGCCACATCTGCAGAGCTGTGCTATGAGAACCTGAACAGATCCTGTGTCAGGAGCCCATACTCCCGAGGCCCTCGCCTCATCCTCTATGCAGTCTTTGGCTTTGGGGCTGTGCTGGCTGTGTGTGGAAACCTCCTGGTGATGACATCAATTCTTCATTTCAGGCAGCTGCACTCTCCTGCCAACTTCCTGGTGGCATCCCTGGCCTGTGCTGACTTCTTGGTAGGGGTGATGGTGATGCCCTTTAGCATGGTGAGGTCTGTGGAGGGCTGCTGGTACTTTGGGGAGAGTTACTGTAAATTCCATTCTTGTTTTGAAGGGTCATTCTGTTACTCTTCTATCTTCCACTTGTGCTTCATCTCTGTTGATAGATACATTGCAGTCAGTGACCCTCTGATCTACCCCACCAGGTTCACTGCATCTGTTTCTGGCAAGTGCATCACTTTCTCCTGGCTCCTGTCCACCATTTACAGCTTTTCCCTCCTTTACACAGGGGCCAATGATGCTGGGCTGGAGGATCTAGTGAGTGCTCTCACCTGTGTGGGTGGCTGTCAAGTCCCAGCGAATCAAAGCTGGGTCTTCATCAACTTCGTATTATTTCTTATCCCCACCCTTGTGATGATGACTGTCTACTCTAAGATTTTCCTCATTGCTAAACAGCAGGCTCAGAACATTGAGAAGATGAACAAGCAGACTGCCAGGGCATCAGAGAGCTACAAGGACAGGGTGGCCAAGAGGGAGAGGAAAGCAGCCAAAACCCTGGGCATCGCAGTGGCTGCCTTCCTCCTTTCATGGCTGCCATACTTCATTGACTCCATCATTGATGCTTTCCTAGGATTCATCACGCCCACATATGTGTATGAAATCCTAGTTTGGATTGCTTACTATAACTCAGCCATGAACCCTTTGATTTATGCTTTCTTTTATCCTTGGTTTCGAAAAGCCATCAAACTCATTGTCACTGGCAAAATTCTGAGAGTGAATTCCTCAACCACCAACTTGTTTCCTGAATAGATTCTTGGTTTAGTCGGGGATTGGAGAGATTCACATCAGAAGATGGCTTGGGAGACAGAACGCCCAGATCTGCTCTTGTCAAGTGATGAAATATGCTTCAACTGTTACCCAACATATAAATCCAGGTTCTGTGTTTTGCGACAAATGTATGATTAATTTCTAGAGTTAATAGCATTAGATTACCCTGAGACTTGTGCTGATCAGTGTTGCCTGGTTCCCTGGATCCATGGCCTTTTGCTTTCTTACCTTCTTCTCTAAAATTATAATGTTGGTTTTTGTTAAACACTTTCGGCTTCAAGTTTGAATATGTACTATTTAAATCCCTTTACATCTTTTTAAAACAATATAAGTGAAACAGTGATTCTCAGGGGCTCCCTCTTTCTTGGAAAGGCAAGATATGTGGGTCTCTATTAGTTGAGGCCCAGATTAGCACAGTTAAAAATGTGATTCTTATGGCCAGAAAAATAAGCCAAGATGTTTATGTATTAATTAACCCCTACTCAGTTGATTACAGAGGAAAAGGAAAACAGTGTCACACACAGTAACATCTACTTAGAGACCTGCTTTCTAGGGAGCAAACACATAAAGGAATGGTCACAATCCTAAAGCTTTATAAGTTGTTTTATATTTAAATCAAGGATTTCAAAACCATCATTTTTTGTTTAGTGTGATTTATAAATTAGTTGGTCCCTTGTTTATTTAATATAGTTTGTAAAACTTTACAGAAGTTTTTTTTATAAGATTTACAAAAGCCAAATTAATAATGTGTTCAAAAGAAGAAAATGCCAAGATAAAGGACGAAATATGTAGTCAGCTCCAGTCTGGAAATACATTCTATTAGGATCTACTAATGTCTTTGCAAAGCCCTCTCCCCTGAATGCCTGAATTCCTATTAAAATTTACCCTTGATAATGCCAACTGGGTGTTTTTGAGTTGATTTCCTTAACAGTAAAAAGAGAGAGAGAGAGAGAGAGAGAGAGAGAGAGAGAGAGAGAGAGAGAGAGAGAGAGAGAGAGAGAGAGAGAACAGTATACAGCAGCAAAATAAGCAATCACCATATTCTGTTCCAGATAAGTATGTTTCAGACAAGAAATTAGAAGTCTAAGCCTTGGGATTGGAGAGATAGCTCAGCAGATACTAACATTGGCCCTGTCTGTAACTCTGGCCTCCACAGGCACTGCAAGCACATTGTTAACAGACAGGCAAGCAAAACATCCTTACTTATAGTGCAAAAATGAAGGAGACATTTGATCCTAATATAATTGATGAGTCATTGATACGTTAAAATGGTCTTGCTTGCTATTATTTTCCAATTTCTATGCTAACAAACACCAAGATTATTTATTATCAATGTAGGTCACCTTTTACTATCAGATACATTTTAAACTGGTAAAGCTCTCCCTTAGGTGTGATCCTATTCCCGTCTCCCCTTGTGTTATCTTCGTATGTATGGACATTTGTGCCCCCAACACACAGCCATAGTAATCCTGACAAAGACATGTTTGAAACTTGTTCGATAAGTCATTTTACCATGTCCCTCCCTTCCTTGATCATTATACTCTTCTGAATATTTTTATAAATATTCAAAAACTGAATATAAAGCTGAACAGTTAGTTATTCCATCATTAATCTGGAGGGATCTCTCTGCTCCTGCTGGTTTCATTCATGAGCCCTTACTTCATTGACTTTGCATTGAGTTACCCGGTAGTAATCACAGGGACTCTGCTGCAATCTCACAATGGAGGGAACTTAGCCTTTCAGAAGAGCACATGGAATCTTGTACACTGTTTAGTCAGTGCTGACAGCACCTTTACTCTTCACCAAACCCTGGTAAATAGTGTAGGATTGATTGTTCCTCTGTTAGTGTTAGGTTAGAAGAGGCCAATGCTTATGCCTAATAGCATTGTAAGATGCAAACTAAGGAGGTGGTGCTAAATATTCTGCCATCTCAGAGGAGAACAAGGCTCACTCACTGATGCCAAGTAGTTTAGTATAATTGTGGAACACATAAATTTTACATAATTATTTTAGGGTAAAAGGATTTTCATTAACAAAATTAAAATAAATATATGTGTATGTATGTGTATGTGCACATTTATGTACATATTCTTATAGGTATACATATGTATGTGTGCAGGTATTATATATGTGTGTGTATATATATATATATATATATATATATATATATATATATATATATACTCTTTTGTTTTTTCCATCAATTTGATCACTTATGTTTTTTATCTGTCAGTGGTATGTCTGACACTTCAGGACTTTCAGTGAGAATTTAGGAATAATGCAAGCAAAACATTGTACGTAGTTAGTGTGATGTTAGGTAGTGAACATAGTGAACATTGATTTAACAATTTGACTACTAAGATGTGGGGATGCTCCATCAGTTACT
Source organism: Mus caroli (assembly GCF_978045245.1). Lineage (NCBI taxonomy): Eukaryota > Metazoa > Chordata > Mammalia > Rodentia > Muridae > Mus > Mus caroli. The sequence continues at coordinate 21,330,955 of NW_028227264.1, forward strand.
AGAAATATACAGACCTTTTTTCCTTATGTGATCTGACTACTTCCTCTACACTTTTCAGGCTGCTACATGGTCCAGAGCTTATGTAACAATCCCAGGGCTGTGCTCCACCATCAGACTATTATAGATTATGGTGGGTTGCTGCCCACATCTTGCTCGTCTGATTTTAGAGTATCGAGCCTTAATATGAACTCAGTAATCTAGTGATGACATCTTGCTGAACATTTTCTCTACAATAAATATAAATTTTGATAATGAATGCATAAATATAAAAATTTAAGATATATCCAAAATATTAAAAAAATCACTTACTATTTATTTTCAACAAATGAATGAGGTATTTTAAAACCTGTGATAGTATGCTGGTGAGTATTTAAAGTATTCAGAAAAGGAACAAGGAAGAGGCCTTAACCATCACATTCTTCCATACCTCTAATTGTACAGTAAATCCTGAGCTGTTAAAGGGTCTCTGCTTTAACTTTCGTCTAAATGTGGTGTATCACAAATATAAAATGGCTTTATCATTTTTCTCTGCTGTTTATGGTCCCTCCATCAATTTAGCAGCTTTGATAAATCCACCTGATAAATTCCATAGTCAATCAGTTGTTACAAATTTAATTTATATGAATTTCAATGAATATCAATTCAAATGTAATTTAAATCTCCAAAACCATGTACAGTTTGACATATTATTTTAGATGGCTATGCTACCCACTTCCAGAGCAGACAATGGTGTCTCTTATAGTTCCGTTTCTCCATTCCGTCTCTTTTATAAACTCACTCAATGTCCAGAATTGAGAATGACAAAACATAGAGAGCATTGGTACTAGCAAAATAGCATCCCTTTGCCCAGTAATCATGTGGGGTCATGTATGAAGGTCTCAGTGTGGTCTCCACATAAGTGTAAGCTCTCTGATACAGTACACCCATTGGGTGAATCCATTGGGAGAATCCTACCCCCAGCCCAAAGACATATGGGCCAGCCTTTTCAGTGGATCATTTCCAATTCCTGTTGGAAGTCCCCATGACAAAAAACTTTGTGGTATATTTCTATATGGTCATGTTGTCTAAAGCATCTTCACTCCTTTGAATAAGATATTGACAAGAGGGTTTAAGCTTTAGTTACTAATTGAGTCTCCTTATTCAGAAATACTCTTTAGCTTTTCCTGTGCATACTTGGAGCAGAAGGATGGTAGAATTAGGAATGTAATTTGAGTGACAGGGAGAAACCTCCACTAGCCCTTTCTGTCATATAACAAAGAAGTGTGCCTTCCACATGACCTGGAACACGCATGGGAAGACATGGAGCCTTGGCAGAGCCTGCATGGAGCCCATGCGGGAGCTGAGAAGGAAACAAGCTAGTCTAGCAAGAAAGCAAGACTTCTGGATGTGGGGCTTCCCATGGAGTACTGAAGATGAGCATCATGATCAGAGGCGTAAGACAGAGATGGGGATCACACAGTGGGGGCTGTGAGCAGATACAATTGGCTATAAAATTATCTCATGAACTTTGATCTTCACGTTGCCCCTCCTTGTGGGATAGATGCAGAAATGGCTATAGTATAATGAATATAAAGAAATACATGTATCTTGTTCAATCACACCATTCTGCATGTCTGCGTATCTACCACAGGAAGGAAAGGTGACAGCATCACTCAGTTATGGACTGAGGTATTGAACTGAAGTTGAAAGAAATCCAAATTTTGAATGCTCATTGTTACTGATTATTGAGGCTTTCTTTACCAAAAAAGAAAAAGGGGAGATTGGCTGCTAAGTATATGGTGACTATTACTGGAGCAAGCATAACTCCATATAGTTTCACTCTCATCTCCAAGGATTCCTTTGGCAATAACAGTATCTATAAGAAAGGTATGTAAACTACAAAGAGATTATGTAGTAAATCAAGATGAACTGGTATAATTATTTATGATGTCAATGAAATGCTTAGACTCATTAATAGAGAATTGTCTGCATGAGCTCAGTCATCATCACCCACACCCTTCTCTAAGTAGGAATGGTTCACATCTTCATCACATGGATGATTCCAAGTTACAGGATCTTTACTAATGTTTTTCAAGAGCCAGCACCCACATCACATGGCTCCCAACTGCCTGTATCTCAAAAGTCAGTGGATTCTGGCTTCATTTGCACTTACATGCACATGCACAAACCCATACTCAGACTCACATGTAAGGGCACCTGTGACAGTGTGGACCTGTCATTCCCACACCTTGGCTCACAGACGTGATCTAGAGGGTTCATTGGCCAGCCTGCCTCGTTCAGTGGGGAATATTGAGCTCTAGGTTTTTGGTAGAGACTCTATCGCATAGTTAAGGGGAAGACCAAGATGCCCATCATATATACCTCTGATATCCACACTACACAAGTCAACATAGACAGAGTCAGCAATTATGATATATTACCTTTCTTTATGGGACAATCTCACTCTGTAGCCCTGGATGGCCTGGAACTGGCTATATAGACCATCCAGTGTTGAACTTGTAGAAATTCACCTGCCTCCGTCTCTTCCCTGTTGGGATTAAAGATGTGTGCCACCATGCTTAGCTGTATTGGGTTATTTGTAAGTATATGCATCTGCATGGTTATAACTTTTTCTACTTTATTTTAACTGAAAATATCCTTCATTTCCATTTCTCAATTGCCTCCACCAGGCTTTACCACCAAGGCTGTTCTGTCTTAAACGTAAGAAAAGATTGATGCAAGTTATTTCTCATTGTTCATGTCTGACCCTCTGGGACTCCATTATCATGGTGTCTCTGATGTGAAGTTTGGTGTGTTTCCTGGGAGATTTTCTGTCTCATTACTGAGCATGACAATTGGAAGTTGTGAGAACTGAGTAACACATGTCAAACCTCATCACATATCAGGGCTTTAACAATGAGGAAGGTGCTAGACATACAGACCAGATACTGACAAGGACTGGTGAAACTAAAACTAAGAGACCACCTGTGGCAGCAGAAGGTTTGGCAGATGTATATGAAGACTAATTGTTGCTGAAGTAACATATATTTTGCAGACTACAGTGAGACATGAGACATGACCATAACTATGACATTTATGGAACACACAGTTTTAAGTAGACTCCACAACTGCTTTATTGGTTCAAAGAATAAACCTGAAATCAAGATGTGAGGGGGACTCAGGTTAATTCCAAGTTAATGAAGGTTTTTTTTTTTCCTACTTTTGGCAAAACTCAAACTGTCTGTCTTATGCCATTGATGAACATTCAAAACGTGTGTCCAAATGAACACCAATGCAATAGTATATGATTCTCATGCACACTCATCCTCTACAAGAGCCTGAGGGAATTCTAGGAGAAATCCTAGTCTCCTGGGCCCTTGGTTATCTCCAACAGAGTCATTGGCTTCATGGTTGGGTTAGCCGTGGTTGGAACCTCCTGAAGATGATGTCGATCCTCAATTTCAAGCAACTGGAATTTACTATGTCTTTCTGTCCTATTCTGATTTCTGAGTGGGGTTCTCTGGGATGCCCTTCAGCATGGTCAGGTTCATGGAGAGCTGCTGGAGCTTTAGAAGAAGTTCCTGCAGTTTCCACACCTGTTGTGATGTAGCACTTAGCTCTCTCTCTCTCCCACCTGAGCATCTCTATTGACAGGTACATCGCTGACCCTCTGGTCTATCCCACCTCATTCACAGTGTCTGTGTCAGAAATTTGCATCAGCATCTCCTGGATTCTGCCCCGACTCTACTAGGGTCTATGATCCTGGGTTTCAGGAACTATCAATTGAAAGATGTCAGTAAGATATAAATGACAGCTGAGTATTCATAGATTGTCTTATTTTTCAGACATGCCTCTATTTTACATATTGTATATAGTCATATTTTTATAGTGACTAGAAAAACAAATTAAAAAGGCAGAAAATGTTACACAGAAGGAGAATAATTTTTACTAATAAATTAATTTACTTTACTTCCCAATCACAGGTTTTCCTCCCTCCTTTCCTCCTAGTCCTTCACTGTCACCACCTCTTCTCCCATCCCACCTCCCTTTCTTATTGAAGAGGTGTCCTCCCATGGATATCAACCACTCTTGGCCCAACAAATTGCAGTAGAACTAGGTGCAGATTCTCCTACTGAGGCTAGACAAGGCAGCCCAGTTATTGGACAGGGATTTCTACCTTTTAATTTGCAACAGAGTCAGAAACAGGCCCTGCTTCTGCTATTACAGTTCCCACATAAAAACCAAGCTAAACATCTGCTACACATGTTTATAAGGCCTAGATCCATCCCTTGCATGCTCCTTGATTGCTGGTTCAGTCTCTGTGGACCCCCATGGTTCCAGGTTACTTGATTCTGTAGGTTTTCATGAAGTGTCCTTGACCTCTCTGGATCCTTCAATACTTCCTCTCCCTCTTCCAGAAGATTCCCAGAGCGCTGCATATGGGTGTCTGCATCAGCACTCATCAGCCACTGGGTGAAGCCTCTCAGATGACAGTTTGCTAGGCACCAGTCTGCAAGTACAGCAGAATATAATTAATCGTGTCCGAGGTGGGTTCTCACTTTCCTAGAATGAATCTCAAGTTATGCCAGTCATTGGTTGGTCATTCTTTCAATTTCTGCTCCAACTTTATCCATGAACATCTTGTAGGCAGGACACTTTGTATGTCTAAGATTTTATGGCTGGGTTGGTGTCCTTCTCCCTACATTGGAAGTCTTGTCTGGGTACAGGAGATGTACATTTCAGGTTCTATATCCCCTATTGCTATGAGTCTTAACTAGGGTCATGCTAATAGAGTCTCTATTATCCTAAGCTTTAGCTCGTTCCATAGATGGCCCATCCTGCTTCCCGACACCAATTCCAGGTCTCTTTCCCAGTATGGAGAATCATGCTTCAGGATTTTGAAAGTCAGCACGATGTGATGGTTGGTTTTGTGTGTCAACTTGACACAAGCTGGAGTTATCACAGAGAAAGGAGCTTCAGGTGAGGAAATGCCTCCATGAGATCCAGCAGTAAGGCATTTTCTCAATTGGTGATCAAGGGGGAGGGCCCATTGTGGGTGGTGCCATCCCTGGACTGGTAGTCTTGGGTTCTATAGGCAAGCAAGCTGAGTAAGCCAAGAGAAGCAAGCCAGAAAGTAACATCCCTCCATGGCCTCTGCATCAGCTCCTGCTCCTTGCCCTGCTTGAGTTCCAGTCCTGACTTCCTTTGGTGATGAACAGCAATATGGAAGTGTAAGCCTAATAAACCCTTTCCTCCCCAACTTGCTTCTTGGATATGGTGTGTTGGGGCCGGCCTGCGGCTCTCATGTCTGGGTTCGAGCTTGGTATGCATCTTGGAACTGAAAGAAAAGAGGGAATTTAGGCAGGTAAAGAGGGAAATGGAGTCAAGACAGTATTCTGATCAAGATTCAACTTTAATGTTAGCAAACATGCTTTATAAAGAACAGGGAGCCCCATTCCCAGTCAAGCAAAGTTCCTTTGAAGTTGTCAGATCAGCCTTTTAGTAGGAACTAAAAGAAGATCACAGTTAGGGGCTAACTCCAGAAAATCTTGGAGAAACTGTTCGGCCTCAGGCAGGTCACAGGTAGTGGCACATCAAAGGAGAGTGATGAGAAGCAGCACAGCAGGTGGCTCCGCCTAAGTGGGGAATGGTCAGAGCCAGCCTTGCTAGGCTGGAAGGAGGTAACAATGGCATTTGTGCAGGAATAGAAACCCTGACTAAGACAGCATGGTAAGAGGAGAAAGAAATGCTACCAAAGCTGGGGTCAAATTATTAGCATTTGTGATTATCTATGACCCTGCACGATCATCTCTGACTATGTGTGACCAACTATGGTTATGTATGATTATCCCTGACTATGATAATATCTGATGATGTGTGATCATCTATGATTATGTGTGATCGTCTATGTCTATGTATGATCATCCATGACTATGTATGATCTGGTCCTTCACTGATTATTTTAAAAAGTTCCTAACAGCTTTCCTTATTTTACAAACATCTTGCTGGTTAACTCCTATAACTCGTCTCCACATATTTTGATTTAAGCTTTATTGCTGTAGCCTGACACCTACTACTAATTCATCACATTGGAACCCAGCCCAATCTGTAATTAAGGAAGCTCTTTTTTTTTTTTTTTTTTTTTTTTTTTAAGGAAGCTCTTGATACTTCAGGGAATTTTGTTGTGATCATGACAGTTATATAATCCATGGCCATGCTGCTGGAAAGCAGGGAGGGGAAATAACATCTAAGTTTCATGGCATAGCCTTCATTCTAGTAGCTTTTTGGTTGTATGATCATCTTGAATGTCATAATAGAAATATGCTTTCCTAAATAATCATTTCTGCAGTGTTTCCTAGTCCCCTTAAATTATCCTAGATGCTGATGTTTTCTTTCACTAATTATTGTCTATGCAAGGCTCCCATCCATGTCTTTCTATGAGAATAGATGTAATTCCTGTAATAGAGGTTTACTTTTAAATGTAAAAATATTTATTGTATTTATTTACTTAATATGTGAGTGCTGTTCTTACAAGTATGTCTGTGTACCAAGTGCATTTTGGTGCCAATGGAGAGCAGAAGACAATATAAGATCTCTCGGAACTGGATTTTCAGAAAGTTTTGAGCCAACATGTCGGTCATGGAAACTGAACACAGGTCCTCTGTAAGAGTAACAGGTGTTCCTAACCATTGTGCAACTTCTCCATGATCTAGATGGTCTTTTGTGGAATTCTTTTACACTTTATCTGTAATTTTGTATGTCCAGTATTATAATATACAGTTATGTTCTTTTTATTTTCTACAAACAACAATATTTTTTACAATGTTGTTAATAAAAGAAAAACCCCATAATGTAGAATAAGATATGGGAAAAGAATAGATTGTTTAAGAAATGGTATTGGAGTATAGGGTTATTTAAAAATTACTAAGGAAGTTATTCAGATCTTCCTTGAATTTAAAATAAACTTCTTTGGATATCAAATATTACAGGAAAATATCAGTTTAATTTCTTGGACAAACATTAATATTATAAAATATAAACATAGATTTTGGGATATTTGTCATAGAAATGGAAATTATAACCAGAATGAATGTTTGAAATTGTGACCTACAGAAATTTTACATGACCCTTGAGATATATTAAAAAGTAATATGGTGCCATCTGAAATTCACACAATTAAAACTAAATCAATAATCCCTAAATCATAAACTATAGGCAAGACATCTCAAATAATAAAATGGATAGCTTACAATAAAACAGAGAATGAAATATTATTTCTTCTCATTATTTTTTGTTGGGAGCTATTAAGGCAACGCTATTGTCCTGATCTCTGAATTGGGCCTCCCCGCCCTGCCCCCAGAAGAAAAGAGGGTCAAAAGTGGGCCACCGACGCACCGCTCAGAGAACAACCACAGATTGTTCCAGCCCTAAGTCAGTGCCAGATGTCCTGACCTCAAGATGTACCCTGATACCGCCAAGTTCCTGCTTCTCCTTGTAGTCGCCAAAAGAAAAATTTCCGCTGAGCCATCCCTCCTGCTGAGAAGTACTTCCTCTTTTTCCACTGCCCCATCCTTCCTGCTGAGGTGCATTTCCTCTGCCCCATTCCTCCTGCTGAAAGGCACTTCCCCTTTTGCTTGTGCATTTAAACCTCAGGCCTTTCTCAAAACGTTTCTGGGGTCCTGATGCAATTCAAAACGTTTCCGTGTTGTTATTCGCACAAGACCCTCGTTTCTCTCTACCCCCCATTTGGTTCTTAGGAGAAGGTCCCCTCGAGACCCTCGAATAACTGGACCTGCTGAACGGGTCAATTTTTGGCATCTGTATGAGTGTGTACATGTGAGTGCACATGTGTAGAAGCTTACAGGTGACCTTGGGACACTTGTATACTTGTACTTCCATGATTCTTTGAGGCAAGTCTCTCAGCTGAACCTACAGCTTGCTAATACTGATATTGTAGCTAGCCCACTTGTTCTGAGAATCCACTGTTTCTTCTGTCTAAGCACTGGAAAGGAGAGTGGGCATTTGTGTCCCCTAGGCACTACAAGGCTCTGAGGGTGCACACACCCATTGCCACATGTGCACTGCCAGCACCTACTTACTGGGAAACTCCCAACTATCAAAGTGTGGCTTTATTAGCATAGAACCATGAGTGTAATTTGAAGTGTACTATCCTTTTGTTGTTATGGTAGTCAAGTCTTGTATACTATTATTGATGTTTTTTTATTATTATTTATGATGATGATGAGAAATAAGAATGCCAAGATGGCTAAAATTGAGCCAAAAGGGAAGTTTCATGTTCATTTGTGCTTATGAAAGCAAAAATGGCCTTAAATTATTAAAATTTTAATGGGAAGTATTTAAAGTATGATTTACATGAGAAAAAACAACAAACCCAACCAAACAATACTACCAATTTCCAAATATTCCAAAGACAAACTGTATTTAGAACGTATAGAGATTCTGTAACAGTATTTTGGGGGGAAACAGACACATTTCTTGAGTAGAATGGAATCATATGTGAGCACCCACACTCTGAACATTCCTTCCACATTGGATTTTTACAGTATCTTTCCAGTGATTCCTTTAAACCAAACAAAGCCCACAGAGAAGACACTCGCACGTGTTTTCAGAGTCCCCATGCTACATTCCATGAGTAACTTCTGGATGTCGAAGTGCTCAATTTTCCAAAGCAAAAATATTAAAACTAAAAGGAGAAAGGAAGGTGTTTTCATGACTCTAGATCTACTTTCCATAACACAAATCAATGTTTGAAAGAAAAAAAATTATGCAGGAATTTTGATCACTTTCAATAGAAATGTCATAAATAATATTTCTCACAAAGGGTAAAGACCATCTCTGATAAATGAACAAAACAACAAATTCTGAGTGAAGTTCTATGGGAATAGAAGTCACAACCACCTACATTATACAGAAAGGTCTTTTGTCACCATCCAATTAGCAGAGGAAATTTTAGCTGTAGTGTAAACATCATGTTCATTGGCAAGCTCTCAATTTATCTCACCTTACACCATTGGGACTTGGTTCTAGGGACAACCTGTATTTGGCTTCATTAGGACACTTTCCTGGGGGTTAAGAGTGCTTGGGGTATTAAGGTTAAATAAGGCTGAGAATGCTAATAGCAGGTCAGATTTAAATGTGCATCTCAGAATACATTGGTGCTTTTGAGATGTGAAAAAATAGGTGAAGCAAAGATTAAAAATTAAAACAGACTTAAAGAGCCTTCATGGAATTAGGAAGGTTTACTGTGGAATAGGGAAAAACTCTTTCAGGAAATCAAAATGCACTAGGAATTACATCCTGTATTTTTTCTGAGGATCTTTGGAGTAGCATACATGGCTACAGGTGATGACAGTTTTCCCTGGGACAAAGACAGCATCCTGAGCAGAGATCTGTTCTCTGCCACATCTGCAGAGCTGTGCTATGAGAACCTGAACAGATCCTGTGTCAGGAGTCCATACTCTCCAGGCCCTCGCCTCATCCTCTATTCAGTCTTTGGCTTTGGGGCTGTGCTGGCTGTGTGTGGAAACCTCCTGGTGATGACATCAATTCTTCATTTCAGGCAGCTGCACTCTCCTGCCAACTTCCTGGTGGCATCCCTGGCCTGTGCTGACTTCTTGGTAGGGGTGATGGTGATGCCCTTTAGCATGGTGAGGTCTGTGGAGGGTTGCTGGTACTTTGGGGAGAGTTACTGTAAATTCCATTCTTGTTTTGAAGGGTCATTCTGCTATTCCTCTCTCTTCCACTTGTGCTTCATCTCTGTTGATAGATATATTGCAGTCAGTGACCCCCTGATCTACCCCACCAGGTTTACTGCATCTGTTTCTGGCAAGTGCATCACCTTCTCCTGGCTCCTGTCCATCATCTACAGCTTTGCCCTCCTTTATACAGGGGCCAATGATGCTGGGCTGGAGGATCTAGTGAGTGCCCTCACCTGTGTGGGTGGCTGTCAAATCGCAGTGAATCAAACCTGGGTCTTCATCAATTTCCTATTATTTCTTATCCCCACCCTTGTGATGATAACTGTCTATTCTAAGATTTTCCTCATTGCTAAACAGCAGGCTCAGAACATTGAGAAGATGAACAAGCAGACTGCCAGGGCATCAGATAGCTACAAGGACAGGGTTGCCAAGAGGGAGAGGAAAGCAGCCAAAACCCTGGGCATCGCAGTGGCTGCCTTCCTCCTTTCATGGCTGCCATACTTCATTGACTCCATCATTGATGCTTTCCTAGGGTTCATCACGCCCACGTATGTGTATGAAATCCTAGTTTGGATCGTTTACTATAACTCAGCCATGAACCCTTTGATTTATGCTTTCTTTTATCCTTGGTTTCGAAAAGCCATCAAACTCATTGTCTCTGGCAAAATCTTGAGGGAGAATTCCTCAACCACCAAGTTGATTCCTGAGTAGATTTTTGGTTTAGTTGGGGATTGGAGAGACTCACAGCAGAAAATCACTGGGGACATTGAGTGCCCAGCCCCGTTACTGTTAAGTGATGAATTATGCTTCAGCTGGGACCTGAACACATAAATCTACCTTCTGTATTTTCAATAAATGTAAAATTTATTTCTAGATGTAATGGAATTAGATGAGCTTGGATCTGACCATTTCCTACTGTGTCCCCTTCTGGTTTGTGTCATTTGTTTTCCCTAAATCAGTGACCCTTTTCTTGCCCTCTATAAAATTCTATTTGTTGACCTTCGTTAAATGTTTTAAGCCTCAAATTTAAATATATAGTCTTTAAATCCCTTTGTAGTAGGAAATAAGACACCGATACTCTTAGGGGCTGTCTCTTGCTCAGCATAGAGTCATATGCAGGACTCTATTAACTGAGCCCAAAATTTGAGCAGTTAAAAATATGATTCTTAAGGTAAGAAAAATATGTCAAGATATTATTATGTATTAACTAACATCTACTCAGTTGTGTATAGAAGAAAGAGAAAACAGTGTCACAAATAGTCACATCTCCTCAGTGACCTGCCTTTTAGGGAACATCACATAGGCCACAATCCTAAAGCTGTACAAGTTGGTATATGTTTAAATCAAGGACTTAAAGGTGGCCGCTCATTTTCACTGTGATTCATAAATTGGCTGATCCCTCACTTATTTTGTAATGTTTTTAAAGACGTATAGAAGTTTTCAAACATATGCATAAAAGCCTAATTAATGTTGTGTTCAAAAGAATAAAAAACCAAGTTAATTCTTAGTCTTGTAAACCTGTTTTATCAGGTTCCAGGATGTCTTTCTAATGTCCCCTCCCATAAAGGTTTGAATTCCTTGTATAATTTGCCTTTGATAAAGTCAACAGGATGGTTTAGACATGACTCACTTGATAGTACACTACAGGAAAGTAAACAGCAGAGAAATAATCAAATCCATATTCGAATCAGGATTACTTGGTTTCATAGAAGAAATTACAAAACTTCCAAGACTTAGGCCTGAAGAGGTAGCTCAGTAGTGTAGAGTACTAACTGCTCTTCCTGAGGACAAGGATTCAGTTACCAGCACTCCATGGCAGCTCAGAACCAGAGATAACAATGGACCTGTCTGTAACTCTGGCTTCCTCAGACTCTGCAAATACAATGCACAGACAGACTTGCAAGCAAACATTCCTACGTATAATGGAAAAGTAAAGAAAAAAATTGAGCCCCATATACTTGGAAAAGTTGTCAATACATATTGAAATGTTCTTGATTGCTGGTATTATTTCTATGTTGATAAATTCCAAGAATACTTGTTATTAATGTATACTTTTTATTGTCATAGTTTTAAGCTGGTAAATTTTTCCCTCTGATGCAATCCTTTTTTTGACTTTTATATTAGACAGATTCTTTCTCTATAGCTCAGACTAACCTATATTGGGTTGTAACTGCAGGAATCCCCGTCTCAGCTTAGGATTTCTGACTTTTTTTGATTAGAGGCTTAAGCTACTACACTTGGCTTATTTCCTATTGAAATGTGATTCAGGAATTCTGTCTTTGTTTGACTGAGAGATGCCTAATTCCACTTGCAGGTGAACAATAAAGCTTAAGATGGAACTACATAGAAACTCCTTTCCAAACTACAGGTGACCATGAAGGTCTAGGATCTAGTTGTGTCTCTGAGACAGCATCGAGGTCCACAGGGCATTAAGTACCTGTGACATCTCCCCTTGGCGGGGGTGGGGGTGTGGGGGTGGGGATGGGGGGTGGGTTTCCTAGTAACTGGGAGGTACGGATAATGGCCTTTGGAGGGAAGAGTCAAGAATGAATATTATATGATTGAGTTACCTTACGCAGGATGATATTTTCTAGTTATCCATTTGCCTAAGAATTTCATAAATTCATCATTTTAAATAGGTGAGTAGTATACCATTTGTAGATGCACCACATTTTCTGTATCCATTCCTCTATTGAGGGACATCTGGGTTCTTTCCAGCTTCTGACCATTATAAATAAAGCTGCTATGAACATAGTGGAGCACGTGTTCTTATTACCAGTTGGAGCATCTTCTGGAGATATGCCCAGAATTGATATTGCTGTGTCCTCAGGTAGTACTATGTCCAATTTTCTGAGGAACCAATAGACTGATTTCCAGAGTTGTACAAGCTTGCAATCCCAGCAGCAATGGAAGAGTGTTCCTCTTTCTCCACATCCTTACCAGCATCTGATGTCACCTGAATTTTTTTATCTTAGCCATTCTGTCTGGTGTGAGGTAGAATCTCAGGGTTGTTTTGATTTGAATTTCCCTGATGACTAAGGATGTTGAACATTTCTTTAGGTGCTTCTCAGCCATTGGGTATTCCTCAGTTGAGAATTCTTTGTTTAGCTCTGTACTCATTTTTTTCATTACATATTTATTTGATTAAAATATTTTTCTCATATAATATATCAGTATCATGGTTTCCCCTTCCTCTACTCCTCCCAGTTCTTCCCTACCTTGCCTTTCATCCAGATCCACCCCATTTCTGTCTCTTACTAGAAAACAAACAGGCATTTATGGAATAATAAAAAATAAGGTAAAATTAAATAAAACAAAACAAAACAACTCTGAATAGGATAAAACAGAAGGGAAGGAGCCCAAGAAAAAGCACAATTTTGTGTGTGTGTGTGTGTGAAATAAATTTTAAAAAGTTAAAATTTTAAAAAAGAGAAAATCTGACAGGACACTATAAGACAAGGGACTACCAAAATTTCTACTGAGTTCCATTTCTGTTGGCCATCTACTGCTGGGCATGCAGAATACCCTTAAGAGCAGTTTGTTTCCCCTATGAGACCCCCTTGGAGAAAACATTTTTTCTTTTTTTTTATTTTGCTAAATATTCTTTTTTTTAATTTTACAAGTTTCTATAGGATGCTTATAGATTTCTTATCCAGCTAATCATGAGATGAGCGACTAATAATGGTAGACATTTTTTCTTCATTTTACCTTATGGAAAGTGGATAATAGTTCCTTCCTTCTATAAATGTAACCTTTTTAAAACAATATGATTTTAATATTTTCAACTGTTAATATTCAAAGAAACAGCTCCTGGTTTTGTTGATTCTTTGTATAGTTCTTTTTGTTTCTACTTGGTTGATTTCAGCCCTGAGTTTGATTTCATGTAGTCTACTCCTCTTGGGTATATTTGCTTCTTTTTGTTCTAGAGCTTTCAGATGTGATGTCAAGCTGCTATTTTAAGCTCTCTCCAGTTTCGATTTGGAGGCACTTAGAGCTATGAGTTTTCCCCTTGGCACTGCTTTCATTGTGTCCCATATGCTTTGGTATGATATGCTTTCTATTGTTTCTGTTGGAATTCAAGACTGGCCTTAGTCCATGGTGATCTGATAGGGTGAATGGGTTTATTTCAGTCTTCATGTATCTGTTAAGCCCTGTTTCATGACTAACTAAATGGTCAGTTTTGGAGAAGGTACTGTGAGTTGCTGAGAAGATGGTATATTCTTTTGCTTTACAATGAAATGTTCTATGTATATCAGTTAGATCCATTTGGTTCATAACTTCTGTTTTTTTTTTTTTTTTTTTTTTTTTTTTTTTTTTAATATTTTTATTACATAATTTCCTCAATTACATTTCCAATACTATCCCAAAAGTCCCCCATAGCGCCCCCCACTTCCCTACCCACCCATTCCCATTCTTTTGGCCCTGGCATTCCCCTATATTGGGGCATATAAAGTTTGCAAGTCCAATGGGCCTCTCTTTCCATTGATGGCCGACTAGGCCATCTTTCGATACATATGCAGCTAGAGACAAGAGCTCCAGGGTTCCGGTTAGTACATCATGTTGTTCCAACAATAGGGTTGCAGATCCCTTTAGCTCCTTGGGTACTTTCTCTAGCTTCTCCATTGGGAGCCCTGTGATACATCCAATAGCTGACTGTGAACATCCACTCCTGTGTTTGCTAGGCCCCGGCATCGTCTCACAAGAGACAGCTATATTTGGGTCCTTTCAGCAAGATCTTGCTAGTGTATGCAATGGTGTCAGCGTTTAGAAGCTGATTATGGGACGGATCCCTGGATACAGCAGTCTCTAAATGGTCCATCCTTTCATCACAGCTACGAACTTTGTCTCTGTAGCTCCTTCCCTGGGTGTTTTGTTCCCAATTCTAAGAAGGTGCACAGTGTCCACACTTTGGTCTTCATTCTTCTTGAGTTTCATGCGTTTAGCAAATTGTATCTTATATCTTGGGTATCCTAAGTTTTGGGCTAATATCCACTTATCAATGAATACATATTGTGTGAGTTCTTTTGTGATTGTGTTACTTCACTCAAGATGATGCCCTCCAGGTCCATCCATTTGGCTAGGAATTTCATAAATTCATTCTTTTTAATAGCTGAGTAGTACTCCATTGTGTAAATGTACCATAATTTCTGTATCCATTCCTCTGTTGAGGGACATCTGGGTTCTTTCCAACTTCTGGCTATTATAAATAGGGCTGCTATGAACATAGTGGAGCATGTGTCCTTTTTACCGGTTGGGACATCTTCTGGATATATGTCCAGGAGAGGTATTGCTGGATCCTCCGGTAGTACTATGTCCAATTTTCTGAGGAACCGCCAGACTGATTTCCAGAGTGGTTGTACAAGCTTGCAATCCCACCAACAATGGAGGAGTGTTCCTCTTTCTCCACATCCTCGCCAGCATCTGCTGTCACCTGAATTTTTGATCTTAGCCATTCTGACTGGTGTGAGGTGGAATCTCAGGGTTGTTTTGATTTGCATTTCCCTGATGATTAAGGATGTTGAACATTTTTTCAGGTGCTTCTCTGCCATTCGGTATTCCTCAGGTGAGAATTCTTTGTTCAGTTCTGAGCCCCATTTTTTAATGGGGTTATTTGACTTTCTGGAGTCCACCTTCTTGAGTTCTTTATATATATTGGATATTAGTCCCTTATCTGATTTAGGATAGGTGAAGATCCTTTCCCAATCTGTTGGTGGTTTTTTTGTCTTATTGATGGTGTCTTTAGCCTTGCAGAAGCTTTGTAGTTTCATGAGGTCCCACTTGTCAATTCTCGATCTTACAGCACAAGCCATTACTGTTCTATTCAGGAATTTTTCCCCTGTGCCCATATCTTCAAGGCTTTTCCCCACTTTCTCCTCTATAAGTTTCAGTGTCTCTGGTTTTATGTGAAGTTCCTTGATCCACTTAGACTTGACCTTAGTACAAGGAGATAGGAATGGATCGATTCGCATTCTTCTACATGTTAACAACCAGTTGTGCCAGCACCATTTGTTGAAAATGCTGTCTTTCTTCCACTGGAAGTTTTTAGCTCCCTTGTCGAAGATCAAGTGACCATAGGTGTGTGGGTTCATTTCTGGGTCTTCAATTCTGTTCCATTGGTCTATTTGTCTGTCACTATACCAGTACCATGCAGTTTTTATCACAATTGCTCTGTAGTAGAGCTTTAGGTCCGGCATGGTGATTCCACCAGAGGTTCTTATATCCTTGAGAAGAGTTTTTGCTATCCTAGGTTTTTTGTTATTCCAGATGAATTTGCAGATTGCACTTTCTAATTCGTTGAAGAATTGATTTGGAATTTTGATGGGGATTGCATTGAATCTGTAGATTGCTTTTGGCAAGATAGCCATTTTTACAATGTTGATCCTGCCAATCCATGAGCATGGGAGATCTTTCCATCTTCTGAGATCTTCTAGAATTTCTTTCTTCAGAGACTTGAAGTTTTTATTATACAGATCTTTCACTTCCTTAGTTAGAGTCACGCCAAGATATTTTATATTATTTGTGACTATTGAGAAGGGTGTTGTTTCCCTAATTTCTTTCTCAGCCTGTTTATTCTTTGTGTAGAGAAAGGCCATTGATTTGTTTGAGTTAATTTTATATCCAGCTACTTCACCGAAGCTGTTTATCAGGCTTAGGAGTTCTCTGGTGGAATTTTTAGGGTCACTTATATATACTATCATATCATCTGCAAAAAGTGATATTTTGACCTCATCTTTTCCAATTTGTATCCCTTTGATCTCCTTTTGTTGTCGAATTGCTCTGGCTAGGACTTCAAGTACAATGTTGAATAGGTATGGAGAAAGTGGACAGCCTTGTCTAGTCCCTGATTTTAGAGGGATTGCTTCAAGCTTCTCACCATTTACTTTGATGTTGGCTACTGGTTTGCTGTAGATTGCTTTTATCATGTTTAGGTATGGGCCTTGAATTCCTGATCTTTCCAAGACTTTTATCATGAATGGGTGTTGGATCTTGTCAAATGCTTTTTCCGCATCTAAGGAGATGACCATGTGGTTTTTGTCTTTGAGTTTGTTTATATACTGGATTACGTTGATGGATTTCCGTATATTGAACCATCCCTGCATCCCTGGGATGAAACCTACTTGGTCAGGATGGATGATTGTTTTGATGTGTTCTTGGATTCGGTTAGCAAGAACTTTATTGAGGATTTTTGCATCAATATTCATAAGGGATATCGGTCTGAAGTTTTCTATCTTTGTTGGGTCTTTTTGTGGTTTAGGTATCAGAGTAATTGTGGCTTCATAGAATGAGTTGGGTAGAGTACCTTCTGTTTCTATTTTGTGGAATAGTTTGTGAAGAACTGGGATTAGATCTTCTTTGAAGGTCTGATAGAACTCTGCACTAAACCCATCTGGTCCTGGGCTTTTTTTAGTTGGGAGACTATTAATGACTGCTTCTATTTCTTTGGGGGATATAGGGATGTTTAGATCATTAACCTGATCTTGATTCAACTTTGGTACCTGGTATCTGTCTAGGAACTTGTCCATTTCATCCAGGTTCTCCAGTTTTGTTGAGTATAGCCTTTGGTAGAAGGATCTGATGGTGTTTTGGATGTCTTCAGGATCTGTTGTTATGTCTCCTTTTTCATTTCTGATTTTGTTAATTAGGATGCTTTCCCTGTGCCCTCTAGTGAGTCTGGCTAAGGGTTTATCTATCTTGTTGATTTTCTCAAAGAACCAGCTCCTTGATTGGTTGATTCTTTGAATAGTTTTTCTTGTTTCCACTTGGTTGATTTCACCCCTGAGTTTGATTATTTCCTGCCGTCTACTCCTCTTGGGTGAATTTGCTTCCTTTTGTTCTAGTGCTTTTAGGTGTGTTGTCAAGCTGCTAATGTGTGCTCTCTCTAGTTTCCTTTTGGAGGCACTCAGAGCTATGAGTTTTCCTCTTAAAAATGCTTTCATTGCGTCCCATAAGTTTGGGTATGTTGTGGCTTCATTTTCATTGAACTCTAAAAAGTCCTTAATTTCTTTCTTTATTCCTTCCTTGACCAAGGTATCATTGAGAAGAGTGTTGTTCAGTTTCCACGTGAAGGTTGGCTTTCTATTATTTATTTTGTTATTGAAGATCAGCCTTAGTCCATGGTGATCTGATAGGATGCATGGGACAATTTCAATATTTTTATATCTGTTGAGGCCTGTTTTGTGACCAATTATGTGGTCAATTTTGGAGAAGGTACCATGAGGTGCTGAGAAGAAGGTATATCCTTTTGTTTTAGGATAGAATGTTCTGTAGATATCTGCCAGATCCATTTGATTCATAATTTCTCTTAGTTTCACTGTGTCCCTGTTTAGTTTCTGTTTCCATGATCTGTCCATTGGTGAAAGTGGTGTGTTGAAGTCTCCCACTATTATTGTATGAGGTGCAATGTGTGTTTTGAGATTTACTAAAGTTTCTTTAATGAATGTGGCTGCCTTTGTATTTGGAGCATAGATATTCAGGATTGATAGTTCCTCTTGGAGGATTTTACCTTTGATGAGTATGAAGTGTCCCTCCCTGTCTTTTTTAATGACTTTGGGTTGGAAGTCAATCTTATCAGATATTAGAATGGCTACTCCAGCTTGTTTCTTCATGCCATTTGCTTGGAGAATTGTTTTCCAGCCTTTCATTCTGAGGTAGTGTCTATCCTTTTCTCTGAGATGAGTTTCCTGTAAGCAGCAAAATGTTGGGTCTTGTTTGTGTAGCCAGTTTGTTAGTCTATGTCTTTTTATCGGGGAGTTGAGTCCATTGATATTAAGAGATATTAAGGAAAAGAAATTGGTGTTTCCTGTTATTTTTGATGTTAAAGTTGGCATTTTGTTCTTGTGGCTGTCTTCTTTTAGGTTTGTTGAGGGATTACCTTCTTGTTGTTTCTAGGGCGTGGTTCCTGTCCTTGTATTGGTTTTTTTCTGTTATTATCCTTTGAAGGGCTGGATTCGTGGAGAGATAATGTGTGAATTTGGTTTTGTCATGGAATACTTTGGTTTCTCCATCTATGTTAATTGAGAGTTTGGCTGGGTATAGTAGCCTGGGCTGGAATTTGTGTTCTTTTAGTGTCTGTATAACATCTGTCCAGGATCTTCTGGCTTTCATAGTCTCTGGTGAAAAATCTGGTGTAATTCTGATAGGCTTGCCTTTATATGTTACTTGGCCTTTTTCTCTTGCTGCTTTTAGTATTCTATCTTTATTTAGAGCATTTGTTGCTCTGATTATTATGTGTCGGGAGGTATTTCTTTTCTGATCCAGTCTATTTGGAGTTCTGTAGGCTTCTTGTATGTTCATGGGCATCTCTTTCTTTAGATTTGGGAAGTTTTCTTCAATAATTTTGTTGAAGATGTTTGCTGGTCCTTTGAGTTGAAAATCTTCATTCTCATCCACTCCTATTATCCGTAGGTTTGGTCTTCTCATTATGTCCTGTATTTCTTGGATGTTTTGAGTTAGGATCTTTTTGCATTTTCCATTTTCCTTGATTGTTGTGCCGATGTTCTCTATGGAATCTTCTGCACCTGAGATTCTCTCTTCCATCTCTTGTATTCTGTTGCTGATGCTCGTATCTATGGTTCCAGATTTCTTTCCTAGGGTTTCTATCTCCAGTGTTGCCTCATTTTGGGTTTTCTTTATTGTGTCTACTTCCCTTTTTAGGTCTAGTATGGTTTTGTTCATTTCCATCATCTGTTTGGATGTGTTTTCCTGTTTTTCTGTAAGGACTTCTACCTGTTTGATTATGTTATCATGTTTTTCTTTAAGGATTTGTAACTCTTTAGCAGTGTTCTCCTGCAATTCTTTAAGGGATTTTTGTGCTTCCTCTTTATTGTCTTCTTCCTTTTTAGCAGTGTTCTCCTGCATTTCTTTAAGTGTGTTATTAACGTCCTTCTTGAAGTCCTCTATCATCATCAGGAGATATGCTTTTAAATCCGTGTCTAGCTTTTCCGGTGTGTTGGGGTGCCCTGGACTGGGTGAAGTGGGGGTGCTGGGTTCTGATGATGGTGAGTGGTCTTGGTTTCTGTTAGTAAGATTATTACGTTTACCTTTCGCCATCTGGTAATCTCTGGGGTTAGTTGTTATCGTTGTCACTATTTAAAGATTGGAGCAGAAGCTGTGTTCCACTCACCAGCAGTCTCTAAATCCTGCGGCGGGGGTCGTGGGTAGCTGACGGTACCCCAGTGCTGGTCCAGCCAGAAGAGGCCTGTGGTCCTACTCAGGCCGTTTTTCTGCTTCCCTAACTAATGCAGTCTCAGGTCCCGCGCAATTGGATTGGAGCAGAAGCTGTGCTCCACTCACCGGAAGTCTTAAGATCCTGTGGCGGGTGTTGTGGGCAGTTGGCGAGTGTCAGCAGACCCTGCGCCCCAGCTGCTCAGGTGCTTTTCTGACCGGAAGAGGGTTGTGGCCCTATGTAGGCCGGATTTCTCTCTCCCCAACCAGAGCAGTCTCAGGTCCCGCGTGATTGGACTGGAGCAGAAGCTGTGTTCCACTCACCAGCAGTCCCAAAATCCTGCGGCGGGGGTCGTGGGTAGCTGGCGGGTGTCTGGCAACCCTGCGCTCCCGCTACCCTGGCGCTGATCCGGCCGGGTGAGGCCTGTGGCCCTACTCAGGCCAGTTTCTGCTTCCCTAACTAATGCAGTCTCAGGTCCCGCGCAATTGGACTGGAGCAGAAGCTGTGTTCCACTCACCAGCAGTCCCAAAATCCTGCGGCGGGGGTCGTGGGTAGCTGGCGGGTGTCAGGCAACCCTGCGCTCCCGCTACCCTGGCGCTGATCCAGCCGGATGAGGCCTGTGGTCCTACTCAGGCCGGTTTCTGCTTCCCTAACTAATGCAGTCTCAGGTCCCGCGCAATTGGACTGGAGCAGAAGCTGTGTTCCACTCACCAGCAGTCCCAAAATCCTGCGGCGGGGGTCGTGGGTAGCTGGCGGGTGTCAGGCAACCCTGCGCTCCCGCTACCCCGGCACTGATCCAGCCGGATGAGGCCTGTGGTCCTACTCAGGCCGGTTTCTGCTTCCCTAACTAATGCAGTCTCAGGTCCCGCGCAATTGGATTGGAGCAGAAGCTGTGCTCCACTCACCGGAAGTCTTAAGATCCTGTGGCGGGTGTTGTGGGCAGTTGGCGAGTGTCAGCAGACCCTGCGCCCCAGCTGCTCAGGTGCTTTTCTGACCGGAAGAGGGTTGTCCATAACTTCTGTTAATTTCACAGGTGTTTCTGTTTAGTTTCTGTTTCTATGATCTGTCCATTGCTGAGAGTGGGATGTTGAAGTCTCCCACTATTATTGTGTGGGGTGCGATGTGTGCTTTGAGCTTTAGTTAAGTTTCTTTTATGAATGTGGGTGCCCTTGCATTTGAAGCATAGATGTTCAGAACTGAGAGTTCTTCTTGGTAGATTTTTCCTTTGATGAATATTAAGTATCCTTCCTTATCTTTTTTGATAACTTTTGGTTGAAAATTGATTTTATCCATTATTAGAATGGCTACTCCAGCTTGTTTCTTGGGACCATTTGCTTGGAGAATTGATTTCCAGCGTTTCACTCTGAGGTAGTATTTGTCTTTGTCACTGAGGTGTGCTTCCTGTATGCGGCAAAATGCTGGGTCCTGTTTACATATCCATTCCGTTATTATATGTCTGTTTTGGGGAATTGAGTCCATTGATGTTAAGAGATATTAAGGAAAAGTGATTGTTACTTCCTGTTATTTTTGTTGTTAGAGGTGGAATTATGTTTCTGTGGTTACCTCCTTTTGGGTTTGTTGAAAGAAAATTACTTTGTTGCTTTTTTCTAGGGTGTAGTTTCCCTCCTTGTGTTAGAGTTTTCCATCTATTATCCTTTGTAGGGCTGGACTTGTGGAAAGATATTGAGTAAATTTGGTTTTGTCATGGAATATTGTCTTAGTTAGGGTTTTGCTGCTGTGAATAGACACCATGACCAACGCAAGTCTTATAAAAACAACATTTAATTGGGGCTGGCTTACAGGTTCAGAGGTTCAGTCCATTATCATCAAAGTAGGAGCATGGCAGCATCCAGGCAGGCATGGTACAGGAGGAGCTGAGAGTTCTATGTCTTCATCCAAAGGCTGCTAGTGGAAGACTGACTCCTAGGCAACTAGGGTGAGGATCTTAAGCCCACACCCACAGTGGCACACCTACTCCAACCAGGTCACACCTCCAAATAGTGCCACTCCCTGGCCTAAGAATATACAAACCATCAACAAATATCTTGGTTTCTCCATCTATATTAATTGAGAGTTTTGCTAGGTATAGTAGCCTGGGCTGGCATTTGTGTTCTCTTAGCATCTGTATAAGATCTGTCCAGGATCTTCTAGCTTTCATAGTCTCTGGTGAAAAGTCTGGTGTAATTCTGATAGGTCTGCCTTTATATGGTACTTGACCTTTTTCCCTTACTGCTTTTAATATTCTATCTTTATTTAGTGCATTTGTTGTTCTGATTATTATGTGACAGGAGGAATTTCTTTTCTGGTCCAGTCTATTTGGAGTTCTGTAGGCTTCTTGTATGTTTATAGGCATCTCTTTCTTTAGGTTCGGGAAGTTTTCTTCTATAATTTTGTTGAAGATATTTACTGGCCTTTTAAGTTGAGAATCTTCACGCTCCTCTATACCTATTATCCTTAGGTTTGGTCTTCTCCTTGTATCCTGGATTTCCTGGATGTTTTGGGTTACCAGCTGTCTTAGTCAGGGTTTCTATTCCTGCACAAACATCATGACCAAGAAGCAAGTTGGGGAGGAAAGGGTTTATTCGGCTTACACTTCCATACTGCTGTTCATCACCAAAGGAAGTCAGGACTGGAACTCAAGCAGGTCAGAAAGCAGGAGCTGATGCAGAGGCCATGGAGGGATGTTCTTTACTGGCTTGCCTCCCCTGGCTTGCTCAGCCTACTCTCTTATAGAACCAAGACTACCAGCCCAGGGATGGTCCCACCCACAAGGGGCCTTTCCCCCTTGATCACTAATTGAGGAAATGCCTTACAGTTGGATCTCATGGAGGCATTTCCTCAACTGAAGCTCCTTTCTCTGTGATAACTCCAGCTGTGTCAAGTTGACACAAAAATAGCCAGTACAACTGACCCCTTGTCAACTTGACACACAAACACATCACTAGTAAGCCTCAACCCTTACATTCTTATTCATCCCCAACATCTAAATAACTTTAAAAGTCCCACAGTCTTTACATATTCTTAAAATTTCAATCTCTTTAAAATATCGATCTCTTTTAAAATCCAAAGTCTTTTTACAATTAAAAGTCTCTTAACTGTGGGCTCCACTAAAACAGTTTCTTCCTTCAAGAGGGAAAATATCAGGGCACAGTCACAATCAAAGCAAAAATCATTCTCCAACCGTCCAATGTCTGGGATCCAACTCACGATCTTCTGGGCTCCTCCAAGGGCTTGGGTCACTTCTCCAGCCATGCCCTTTGTAGCACACACGTCGTCCTCTGGGCTCCAGATGCCTGTACTCCACTGCTGCTGCTGCTCTTGGTGGTCATCTCATGGTACTGGCATCTCCAAAACACTGCATGACCCCTTCAGTCCTGGGCCTTCAATTACAACTGAGGCTGCACCTTCACCAATGGCCTTCCATGGCCTCTCACAGTGCCGAGCCTCAGCTCCTCTGCATGACCCCTTCATGCCTTCAAAACCAGTACCACCTAGGTGACCCTTACACATTACCAAGTCCCGCTGCAGAAGGAGTACAACCTTGCCTATCTCTGGAACACAGCCTCTTTGTGCTTTCAGAAAACACTTCCCAGAAGATGTCACCTCAACGATGCTGGTCTCTTCTTAATCACCACTAATTTCTTAGCTCCAGCTAACCAGCATCAATAGTCCCAGTAATGCAAAGTTTTTGCTTTAGTAGTTCTGGTATCTTGTTAATCACAGCTGATTCTTCAGCCCCAGCTAACCAGAACTACAAAATCTTCACAATCAAAACAGCAATGGCCCTGAAAAGAGTCTTTAATTTTCCCTCTGAAATTTCACAAACCAAATCTCCATCTTCTGCACTGTTCTCAACATTATCTTCCAAGCTCCTACACAACATCTGACAGAGCTCTTAACAACGAATGGATCTTCAAGCCCAAAGTTCCAAAGTCCTTCCACAGTCCTCCCCAAAACATGGTCAGGTTGTCACAGGAATACCCCACTCCTGGTACCAATTTGTCTTAGTCAGGGTTTCTATTCCTGCACAAACATCATGACCAAGAAGCAAGTTGGGGAGGAAAGGGTTTATTCGGCTTACACTTCCATACTGCTGTTCATCACCAAAGGAAGTCAGGACTGGAACTCAAGCAGGTCAGAAAGCAGGAGCTGATGCAGAGGCCATGGAGGGATGTTCTTTACTGGCTTGCTTCCCCTGGCTTGCTCAGCCTACTCTCTTATAGAACCAAGACTACCAGCCCAGGGATGGTCCCACCCACAAGGGGCCTTTCCCCCTTGATCACTAATTGAGGAAATGCCTTACAGTTGGATCTCATGGAGGCATTTCCTCAACTGAAGCTCCTTTCTCTGTGATAACTCCAGCTGTGTCAAGTTGACACAAAAATAGCCAGTACACCAGCTTTTTGCATTTTCTTTGACTGTTGTGTCAATGTTTTCTCTGGTATCTTCTGCACCTGAAATTCTCTCTTCTATCTCTTGTATGCTGTTTGTGATGCTTGCATCTGTGACTGCTGATCTCGATCCTAGGTTTTCTATCTCTAGTGTTGTCTCCTGTTGTGATTTCTTTATTGTTTCTATATCCATTTTTAGATCTTGGATGGCTTTGTTCATTTTCTTTGCCTGTTTGATTGTGTTTCCCTATAATTCTTTAAGGGATTTTTGTGTTTCCTCTTTAAGGGCTTTTAGCTGTTTACCTGTCTTCTCCTGTATTTCTTTATGGGAGTTAGTTATGTCCTTCTTAAAGTCTTCTGTCATCATCATTAGAAGTAATTTTTGATATGAATCTTGCTTTTCCAGTGTGATGGTGTCTCTGGGACTTCTTATAGCGGGAGACTTGAGTTCTGATGATGCCAAGTAACCTTGGTTTCTGTTGCTTATGTTTTTATGCTTGCCTCCTGCCATCTGATTATCTCTAGTGCTGCCTGCTGTTGGTATATCTGACTGAAGCCTGTCCTTCCTGTGACCCTAGTTGTGTCAGAACTCCTCAGAATTCAGCTGTCTCTGTGATCCTGTGATTCTGGGATCCTGTAACCCTGAGATCCTGGATGTGTCAGAGCTCCTAAAACTCAGGCTGCCTCTGGGACCCTGAGATCCTGGTGTGACCAAGCTCCCGGGATCCTGGAATCCTGTGATTCTGTGGTCCTGGGCATGTTAGAGTGTCTGGGAGTGGAGCTTGTTCTGGGTGTTGTGGGACTAGCTGCAGAGTTCTCGCCCAAGTTCTGCTCAAGGCATTGGCTTAGACAGGAAGTTGTATGCCATTTTTTAATAGGGTTATATGGTTCTCTGGAACCTAACTTCTTGAGATCTTTGTATATATTGGATATTAGCCCTTTATCAGATGTAGGGGTGGTAAAGATCTTTTCCCAATCTGTTGGTTGCTGTTCTGTCCTATTGACAGTGTCCTTTGCCTTACAGAAGCTTTGCAACTTCATGAGGTCCCATTTGTCAAGTCTTGATCTTAGAATATAAGCTAATGATGTTCTGTCCAGGAAAATTTCCCCTGTGCCATGTACTCTTCCCCAATTTCTTTTTTATTAGTTTCAGTGTAACTGGTTTTATGTGAAGGTCCTTGATCCACTTGGACTTGAGCTTTGTACAAGGAGGTAAGAATGGGTCAATTTGCATTCTTCTATATGCTAACTGCCAGTTGAACCAGCATCATTTGTTGAAAATGCTGTCTTTTTTTTCCACTGGATGGTTTTAGCTTCTATGTCAAATATCAAGTGATCATGGGTGTGTGGGTTCATTTCTGGGTCTTCAGTTCTATTCTATTGATCTAACTTCCTGTCACTGTACCAAAACCATGAAAATTTTATCACAATTGCTCTCTGGTACAGCTTGAGGTCAGGGATGGTGATTCTGCCAGAGGTTCTGAATGAGTTAACCCAATCAGAAAAGAACACACATGGTATGTACTCATTGATCAGTGGATATTAGCCCAGAAGCTCAGAATATCTAAGGTACAATTCACAGACCACATAAGCGCAAGAAGAAGGAAGACCAAAGTGTGGATATTTTGGTCCTTTTTAGAAGGGGGAACAAAATACCCATGGAAGGAGTTACAGAGACAAAGTGTGAAACAGAGACTAAAGGAAAGGCCATCCAGAGACTGCCCCATCTGGGGATCCATCCCATATACAGTCACCAAACCCAGACACTATTGTAGATGCCAACAAGTGCTTGCTGATAGGAGCCTAATATAGCTGTCTCCTGAGAGGCTCTACCAGTATCTGACAAATACAGAGGTAGATGCTCTCAGCCAACCATTGGACTGAGCACAGGATCCCCAACTAAGGAGCTAGAGAAAGGACCCAAAGGAGCTGAAGAGGTTTGCAGCCCCATAGGAGGAACAACAATATGAACCAATCAATACCCCCAGAGCTCCCAGGGACTAAACCACCAACCAGAGTACACATGGAGGGACCCATGGATCTAGCTGCATATGTAGCAGAGGATGGCCTTGTCAGTCATCAATGGGAGGAGAGTCCCTTGGTCATGTGAAGGCTCAATGGCCCAGTGTGGGGGAATGCCTGGACCAGGAAGAGGGAGTGAGTTTGTTGGTAAGCAGGGGGAGGGGTTAGGAGATAGGTGTGTTTTGGAGGGGAAACCAGGAAAGGGGATAATATTGCCCGCGCTTTTGTGTCCCCCTGGTAAGAACACGCTCAGGGCAACCGGAATCTTCTGCAGCACAAGCTTTATTGCTTACCCCATCAGGAGCCAGTGGAGAAGAGAGCCAGAGAGAGAGAGAGATGGCGGAGTCCCCTCCCTTTTATGGAGGACTGTCCTCCGCCTCGGACGTGTCACTCCCTGATTGGCTGCAGCCCATCAGCCAGAGTTGTCGTCATGGGAAAGGCAGAGCACATGGCGTGGAAAGCTACCCCGGCACATGCGCAGCTTGCTTGTTTACTACTTAGAACACGGGTGTCAGTGCCATCAGCGCCATCTTGTAATGGCGAATGTGAAGGCGGCTCCTTACAGGATAACATTTGAAATGTAAATTAAGAAAATATCTAATAAAATGTTTAAGAGAGAGAGAAAAAAGAACATTATGAGGGAATTATGGTGTGGGAATTATGGGATTATTTGCTGTCTACTGATAGCAAAATGTCACCAGGACATTAATAACATCCACTCTCAGTTCTCTGAGTGCAATTCCATATTTTGTTTGGTCTCCTGCACAGAGGAGGTGCTCCTATGTGTTCAACCTTTCTGTTTCTCCTATTGCTTATCTGTGAACACATAGCAATAGCAATCCTGACTAAGACACATTGAACATCTATCAAGTAATTTTACCATGTTCCTCCTTTGATCAATATACTTTTCTGAATATTTTCTATGCACTGGAAAGTTGAGTATAAATCTGAATATGCAATAGCAATACCTCTAGCAATACCTCTGCTTGTGCTGGTTTCTTACTTGAGCCCTGTATCAGTGTCTGTTAATAGAGCTACACACAGGGACTCTGGAAAGGGAAGCCCATGAAGAAGGGAACTTTAAGCCTTCAGAAAATCACATGTAATCCTGTAGAGTGTTTGCTCTGTGTTGTGGACTGCTTTAGTTAGAAGAGCTCATTGACTCTTCGCCACACCCTGGTAAATCAGGTAGGATTGTTCCTATGTTAGAGTGTGGTTAGATCAGAAGAGGCCAAGGCTCATGCCTAATATCATCATAGTCAGATGTGAAACTTTACCACCTTGATTTCAGGGACTACAGGAGAAGGGCTGCTCCTAGATATTCCTACCATCACAAACAGCGAGGCCCCATCACTGATAACAAGTTGTTTAGTAAAAATTTTGTAGCACATACATTTTACAAGATTATTGTAAAGGAAAATGATTTTCATTAATAAAATTAGACTTAAAATCTATCTATATCTGGGTATGTATGAATATACGGGTATGTGCATATTTATGTATATATATTCTTGGTGTATGTGGGTAGGTATATGTATATATGCGTATATTTGTATATGCATATATATATATTTGTATGTACACATATGTATATATATGTGTGTGATTATGTGTGTATGTATCTGTATGTGAATACACATATGTATATACATGTATAATTATGTGTGTATGTATCTGTATGTGAATATGCATGCATATATTTATGCATATATGTGTATACATATGTATGTATGTGTATTTATACATGTGTGTGCATTTGTAAGTGCTCATAAATGTATATATTTTTGTATGTATATATGTGTGTGTATATATGTGTGTGTGTGTGTTTGTGTATGTGGGTATATGTGTATGGGCTTTTCTGTTTTGTTTTGTTTTGCTTTGCTTTGTTTTTTTTTTTCATTTTGATGACTTCTGTTAGTTTTCTTTCAGGGCTATGTCTTAAGGAATTTCAGTGAGAATTTAGGAATAATACAAGCAAAATGTTATATTCAGTTATGTGATGTTAGGTAGTGGACACTGATTCAGTAATTTGATTATTAAAATGTGGAGTTGCTCCATCCGTTATTTGAAAAATATCTAGGACTTCTACTCTGTGATCTGACTCCTTCCTTCATACTTGACAGGGGCCATGTGTCCAGAGCTTATGTGATGAGCCTATGGCCATGCTCCACCACCAGAATATCATAGATTCTGGGGGGTTACTGCCCATATCTCAGGGTCTATGGTCAATTTCTGCATGGCACCATATAGAAATTCTACATGTCATCATATATAGTGGGTTGCTCTTCTTGTTTTACAATATGGTGTTGTAATATGAACTCAAGGAACTAGTTATGACAGCTTGTTGAACATTTTCACTACAAAAAATAAAGCTTTTGATAATGCATGCCAAAATATAAAATTTTAAGATGTAGTCAAAAGTATCAAAGCCTCAATTACTATATATGTCCAACAAGCCAATGAGGTAGCTCAAAACCTGTGTTAGTGTGCTGTGGAGAATTTAAATTATTCAGAAAAGGGATAAGGAAGAGATTTTTCCATCCAATTCTTCCATGTGTCTAATTCTACGATGAATCCTGAGCAGTGGTGTGTGTCTCTAGTTTCATTTTAAACTACATTGGGCCTATTGCAAACACAAAATGGCTTTATCATTTTATCTCTGAAATTTTATGTATTCTATGTCATAATACACAGCAATGTTGTCTTTATGTTCTACAAACATTAATATTTCAACAATGTTGTAATTAAAAAAAACACAATGTAGAAAAAGACCTGAAAAAGCTTATTTAAAAATAATATTGGAGAATATGGCTATTTAAAAACTACTAAATAAGTTACTGATATCCTTCACAAAAATATAATTAATTAATTTAGATATGAAATATTAGAAGAAAACATTGGTTTTACTTCTTGGACAAAATAGCAGTACTATAAATTATATCCTTAGGTTTTAGGATAAATGTCACAGAAATGGAAACTAAGAAGTTGAATAAATGTTTGTTTTGGTTTTTTTTGTTTTTTGTTTTTTGTTTTTTCGAGACAGTGTTTCTCTGTGTAGCCTTGGCTGTCCTGGACCTCACTTTGTAGACCAGGCTGGCCTCAAACTCAGAATTCTGGCAGCCTCTGCCTCCAAAGTGCTGGGATCGAAGGCGTGGCTGAATAAATGTTTGAAATGGTGATGTATAGAAATTGCACATCACCCATGAGATTCCCTTAAATCAAACAAAGCTGATGAAG
This sequence comes from Mus caroli, assembly GCF_978045245.1. NCBI lineage: Eukaryota > Metazoa > Chordata > Mammalia > Rodentia > Muridae > Mus > Mus caroli. The sequence continues at coordinate 21,360,468 of NW_028227264.1, forward strand.
AAGAAACACCAATTTGTCTTAATGTACCCTTGCTTCATTCTATGAACAAATTCTGGATGTCCATGCCCTCAGTTTTGCAAAGCAAAAATATTAAAGCTTACATTGGAGAAAGGAGGGTGTTTTCATGATGCCAGATCTTGTTTCTTTAACACAGATCAGTGTTGCTGACAAGAAAACTTTTATGTGGGAATCTTTATCCCTTTGAATAGGAATGTCATAGATAACATTTCTCACAAAGGGTAAGGGCCATTTCTAAGAAATGAAAAAATTTCAGATTCTAGGTAAAGTTCCAGTAGGGCAGGTAATACATGCAATTACATTATACCAAAAGGTCAACGGCACTAGCAAATTGGCAGGGGACAATTTTGCTGTGGTGTAAACAACATGCTTACTGACAAGCTCTAACCTAACCTGATACCATGGGGATTAAGAGCTAGGGATATATTGTATTTGGCTTCATTAAGGGGCTTTCCTCAGGCTTAAGAGTGCTTATGGCATTAAGGTAGGTTAGTTAAATACGACTGAGTATGATAATGACCGGTGAGATTTAAATGTACATCGCAGAAAACACCGTTGCTTTTGAAGAGTGAAAACATAGATGAAGCAGAGAAAAAAATTAAAACAGACTTAAAGAGCCTTCATGGAATTAGGAAGGTTTACTGTGGAATAGGGAAAAACTCTTTCAGGAAATCAAAATTTCAAAATTTCAAATCAAAATAGGAATTACATCCTGTATTTTTTCTGAGGATCTTTGGAGTAGCATACATGGCTACAGGTGATGACAGTTTTCCCTGGGACCAAGACAGCATCTTGAGCAGAGATCTGTTCTCTGCCACATCTGCAGAGCTGTGCTATGAGAACCTGAACAGATCCTGTGTCAGGAGTCCATACTCTCCAGGCCCTCGCCTCATCCTCTATTCAGTCTTTGGCTTTGGGGCTGCACTGGCTGTGTGTGGAAACCTCCTGGTGATGACATCAATTCTTCATTTCAGGCAGCTGCACTCTCCTGCCAACTTCCTGGTGGCATCCCTGGCCTGTGCTGACTTCTTGGTGGGTCTGACTGTGATGCCCTTCAGCACCGTGAGATCTGTGGAGGGCTGCTGGTACTTTGGGGAGAGTTACTGTAAATTACACACTTGTTTTGATGTATCTTTCTGTAGTTCTTCTATTTTCCACTTGTGCTTCATCTCTGTTGATAGATATATTGCAGTCAGTGACCCCCTGATCTACCCCACCAGGTTCACTGCATCTGTTTCTCACAAGTGCATCACCTTATCCTGGCTCCTCTCCATCAGCTATGGGTTTTCCCTCATTTACACAGGAGCAAGTGAAGCTGGGCTGGAGGATCTAGTGAGTTCCCTCACCTGTGTGGGTGGCTGTCAACTTGCAGTGAATCAAAGCTGGGTCTTCATCAACTTCCTATTATTTCTTATCCCCACCCTTGTGATGATAACTGTCTATTCTAAGATTTTCCTCATTGCTAAACAGCAGGCTCAGAACATTGAGAAGATGAACAAGCAGACTGCCAGGGCATCAGACAGCTACAAGGACAGGGTGGCCAAGAGGGAGAGGAAAGCAGCCAAAACCCTGGGCATCGCAGTGGCTGCCTTCCTCCTTTCATGGCTGCCATATTTCATTGACTCCTTCATTGATGCCTTCCTAGGGTTCATCACGCCCACGTATGTGTATGAAATCCTAGTTTGGATCGCTTACTATAACTCAGCCATGAACCCTTTGATTTATGCTTTCTTTTATCCTTGGTTTCGAAAAGCCATCAAACTCATTGTCACTGGCAAAGTCTTGAAAGAGAATTCCTCAACCACCAACTTGTTTCCTGAGTAGATTCTTGGTTTAGTTGGGGATTGAAGAGATTCACAGCAGAAAAATCGCCGGGGAGATTGAATGCCCAGATCTGCTACTGATAAGTGATGAATTATGCTTCTGCAGTGACCCAAACACATAAATCTAATGTCTTTTTAAAATGTACAATTAATTTTTCATTTTGGTGAAATCTGAGGATTTGGATCTAATTCATTCTTCTGATTTTTGTGCTGGTTTGTGTCCATTACTTTCCCTATATCCCTGGCTAGTAGCCCCCTTTCCTGCCCTTCTGAAATTCTAATGGTCATATTTGTTAAACTTTTTCCTTCAAGTTTTAATATATAACATTTAAAGCTCTTAGTAGTATTTTTCTTTTTCTTCCCCCATAATATTTTTATTGATTTTTTGGGACACAATGCTGCACAATGTACCTTGACTACCCTTGCTTTCTCTCGCTCCCAGGTCCTCCCTCCTGTTCTTTGCCTTTCCCCAGCCAAAAATAAATGAATATTTTAAAAAAAATTCACCAAGTACAATTTGTGCTGGCAATATACTCATTGGTACATGGTCTAACTTCCAGTGGCCAGCACTTAAACCTGAGTCCATTTCATTCCTCCCATCATTAGCTATCAACTGTGAAGAGCTACAGACCAGCAACATTATCCCAACTCTTAAGGACTCTCTTTGATGTCTTTCCATCTGTGCCTTTTCTTTCTCTGTGTGTGTATGTGTGTATGTGTTGGGGGGTAGGGTGTTGCAGAAGTGTTTGGTGCACAGGAGACATCTCTTACTCAGAAAGGGGCAAGGATATAGTAACTGAGACCCAGCTTTGCTCATTTAAAGTGTATTAATTAACAACTACTCAGTTGTTTATAGAGGAAAATAAAAAGAGTATCACAAATTGTAATATCTCTTCAGTGAGCTGCTTTCGAGGGAGCACACACACAGAGGAATGCTCACAATCCTAAACCTTTTTAAGTTGTCATATGTTTAAATTAAAGATTTAAAGATGATCATTGTTTATTCACTATGATTTATAATTTTGCTGATCCCTCACTTATTTGTTTTTTCCATTCTTAGAGATGTATAGAAGTGTTCAAAGATATGCACAAAAGCAAAGTTAATAAGGTGTTCAGAAGAAAACATGAAGATAAAGGGCGAAATAGGCAGTCACAAAGTTGTCAATACATAAGAAACGTCTTGATATTATTTTTTAATTTCATGTGAACAAACATGAAGACTGTTTATTATTAATGTATGATGTCCTTTTTGTCAGATTTTTAAAGCTGAAATCCTTCCCTCAGTTGTAATTCCATTTCTGTTTCTTATTTGAAACAGTCTTTTTCTGCAGCTCAGACTAACCTATATTGGGTTATAACTGCAGGCAATTCCCCTGTCTCAGGTTTTTGAGTGTTACGTATAGGCTTAAACTACCACACATGGGTTATTTCCTATTTACTACAATTGAGGAAGTCTGTCCTTGTGAGACTGACAGATGACCAAAAGCTCCCCAGACTCCTTAATATCCCCTGCTCATGGCTCTTCAGTTCAACCCTTAAACACTATCAGTTTATTTTGGCTTTAGCTGTTTAGATTCCAGTGGCTTATCCTGCATGCACAGAACTGTAAGGTGTCTTCCCTTGAGTGACAGTGTTGATAAACAAAAGCTTTAGAATAGCTGATGCTTACTGTAATCGTCTGCATTGAAAAGAAACACTAATGTGTAGTTAGTTCAATATAAGCAAAGCAGAAGTTCCTCTTTCAGTAGCCTTTTGTGCTGTCTTGTATTATATCAACTTGACCAAAGCTAGAGCTATGTGTAAGGAGGAAACCTCATTTGAGAAAATGCCTCCATAAGACCTGGTTGTAAGGAATTTTCTTAGTGATTAATGGCAGGGGACCCAGCCAGTGGTGGGCGGTCCCCACCATGTGCTGGAGTCCTGTGTTGTAAAAGAAGGCAGGCTGTCCAAGCCATGCTGAGCCAGAGAGTACTTAGCATCCCTTCATGGTCTCTGCATCACCTGCTGCCTCCAGGTTCCTGACCTGTTTGAGTTCCTGACTAACTTCTCTCAGTGAAGGCCTGTTACCTGGAAGTGTTGGCTGAAATAAACCATTTTCTCCAAAAGCTGCCTTGGTCATAGAGTTTTATCACAGCTGAGGGGGTCCCTGGAGGTGTCATAGCAGGCAGGGAAAAGAACCTGCAAGAGTGGAGAATGAAAACTTGGTTCTGACTAGCTTAGTCAACCTAGAACAATGTTTAGGTAGTCTAATGACAGGACATTTATTGCCAGCATATTTAAACACAATATAACGTGGATAAAGGTTTCCAGGCAACAATCACTTCTGTTCTATGGTGCACAATAAAGCTTAATATGGGACTACAGAGAAACTCTGTTAGTGTGTTGTCTAACTAAACGGTCTAGAATCTAGTGTGGTCTCTAGTTGTGACAGCATAGAGGTCCACATGGTATTAAGTACATGCGACATCTCCCTTAAGGGTGGGTTCTATTACCTGGGAACTACAGATGAACCCAGTGAGGAAAATTCTAGGATAAACATTCTGCAGGACTTGGGACATGTCTGCCTCTACTGATAGCAAAAATGTCACCAGGACATTAACAACATCCCCTCTCAGCTCTCTGGGTGGAATGCAGTATTTTGTTTGGTCTCCTGCACAGAGGAGGTGCCCCTGATTTTTCAACCTTCCTGCTTCTCCTACTACTTATCTGTGAACACACAGCAATGGCAATCCTGACTAAGACTCCTGGAACCATATTAGTCAAGTTAATTTACCATGTTCCATCCTTGATCATTATACTTTTCTGAATATTTTCTGTGTGCTGGAAAACTGAGTATAAATCTGAACATGCTAGTGCATCATTATTCTCTGCAACCCCTCTGCTTGTGCTGGCTTTAGCATGAGCCCTGTTTCAGTGTCTGTTAATGGAGCTACCCAGTAGCAAACAAAGGGACTCTGGAACTGGAAGCACAGGGTGGAGTGAACTGAAGCCTTCAAAAGACTGCATGTCATCTTGTTGTGTTGTCAACTCTGTGCTTTGGACTGCTTTAGAACAGCTCACACCCTGGTAAATCATGTTCCTCTTTTAGTGTGTTTAGGTCAGAAGAGGCCACAGCTCACGCATAATTTCATCATAGTCATACATGAGCCTGCACCACACTGATCTCAGAGACTATGGGAAGAAGGAAGCTCCCAAATATTCCCCCGTCACAAAGAAGAATGGGGTCCAGTCACTGATGACATATTGCTTAGTAAAATTTTAGAGTATGCTGGGGAGTGGTGGCACATGCCTTTAATCCTAGCACTTGGGAGGCAGGCAGGCAGATTTCTGAGTTTGAGGCCAGCCTGGTCTACAGAGTGAGTTCCAGGACAGCCAGAGCTACACAGAGAAACCCTGACTCAAAAAAAAAAAATTAGAGTATATACATTTCACAAGATTATTATTTTTTTAGTTATTTTTTTTACACTCCATATTGTATTCCTTCCCGTCAACCCTCCGACTGCTCTAAGTCCCACACCTCCTCCCCACCCCTTGTCTCCACGTGGATGTCCCTACTCCCCACCCCACCTAACCTCTAAATTCCCTAGGGCCTCCAGTCTCTTGAGGGTTAGGCACATCATCTCTGAATGAACACAGACCTGACAGTCCTGTACTGTATGTGTGTTGGGGGCCTCCTATCAGCTGGTGTATGCTGCCTGGTTGGTGGTCCAGTGTTGGAGAGATCTCAGGGGTCCAGATTAATTGAAACTGCTGGTCCTCCTACAGGATCGCCCTTCTCCTCAGCTTCTTTCAGCCTTCCCTAATTCAACAACAGGGGTCAGCTGCTTCTGTCCATTGGTTGGGTGCAAATATCTGCATCTGACTTTTTCAGCTGCTTGTTGGGTCTTTTGGAGGGCAGTCATGATAGGTCCCTTTTTGTAAGCCCTCCTTAGCCTCAGTAAAAGTGTCAGGTCTTGGGGCCTCCCTTTGAGCTGAATCCCACTTTGGGCCTGTCACTGGACCATCTTTTCCTCAGACTCCTCTCCATTTCCATTCCTGTAATTCTTTCAGACGGGAACAATTATGGGTCAGAGTTGTGACTGTGGGATGGCAACCCCATTCCTCACTTGATGCTGTCTTCCTGCTGGAGGTGGGTTCTATAAGTTCCCTCTCCCTATTGTTGGGCATTTCATCCAAGATCCCTTCCTTTGAGTCCGGAGAGTCTCTCACCTCTCTGGTCTCTGGTGCATTATGGAGGGTTCTCCCAACCTCCTATTTCCCGAGATTGCCTGTTTCCATTCTTTCTGCTGGCCCTCAGGGCTTCAGTGCTCCAGTGAAGTTTGCTTGACAGGCTGAGAAGCCTTGGAAGCACTCGCGAGACAAAGAGTTTCAGAGAAACTCAACCTCCTGGAACCTTGGCGTTCTCATAACTTGGCGTTCTCATAACATATACTCATACCCTATCCCCGAGTTAGTCTGGTGTATGGATCCATGTGCTCTCTTTTAGTATTATTTTATTATAAGTGCCTTTTAAGATTGAATTCTGACATAGCTAAGCCTTCACCAGTGTTCCAATGTCCCCGAAAATCCTTGAAGCCAGCAAACTTGAATTCAGTAGGAATTCAGTAACAAGGTTACCTATTCAGTAACATTCAAATTTACTTCTTGTAGAGACAGACGCATTGCAAAGAACAGAGCCAGAATAGCTCAGGGCTGGTCTGCAGAGTGTTTACTTGAGACAATAGCCAGTCTTATAATAGTTAGGGAATCCCACTGAGACAGGAATCTTCACTACAGCCAGGTATAGCAGGCTACACTGCATATTAGAAGCAAGTTGGTGAATTCTTCTGACAAATGGAGATTCTCCACAGATACTTAAAAGAACAGCCAAGTTACACTCATACAAGAATTTATCAAGGCCTAGGAAATAGGGGGGTTGTGGTATTGCATTATTCATGAGAAGGTCTGCTAGAGCAGAACCCCCAACTAGGGTGTGAAATCCTTACCTGTCATTAGCTGACCCTAGGCAAGGCTGTCTTATCTTTACTGTAAATATTACCTGGTTCCTGTAAGTCCTTTTGAAGTCATTCCTTCATTTTGTTTCAGGTAACTTCAATGTACTTTGCCTGCTGTGACATCCTACCCCCTTTATTTTCTGTATTATATAAGACTGGTGTCCACTTTGTGACAATACATTCAGATTCTACACAATCTCCTGTGTTGCATCTGTCTGTCATTTATTCACCGACTCCTTGTCCATCTGCAACCAGAGACCCATTCTATGCAGACAAGGGACCAAGAGGGTCTGTGGCACTGCAGTCTTTTCCCTCACCCAATATTAGATCAGGTTTCCCTCCTGATTCCCCCCTTCATTTTCCCTCCCAGGTCCCTCCCTCTCTTCCCACTTGTGACTGCTTTCTTCTCTTTCCCAAGTGGGACTGAGATGTCCTTACTTGGGCACTTCAGCTTGTTGAACTTTTTAAATTCTGTGGACTGTATCTTGGGTATTTTGTACTTTTTTGGGAGTGTGTGCTAATATCTACTTATTAGTCATGCAGGTCCTTTTGGGTCTGATTTACCTGACTCAGGATGATATTTTCTAGTTCCATTCATTTGACTGCAAAACTCAGGATGTCCTCATTCTTAATTGCTGAGTAGTATTCCATTGTATAAATGAATCACATTTTCTGTATCCATTCTTCTGTCCTGGGACATCTAGGTTGCTTCCAGCTTCTGGCTATCACAAATAAGGCCACTATGAACATAGTGGAACCTGTGCCCCTGTGACATAGTAGCGCATCTTTTGGGTATAGTCCCAAGAGTGGTATTGCTGGGTCTTCAGGTAGATCTATTTCCAATTTTCTGAGAAACTCCAGATTTGATTTCCAGACTGGTTGTACCAGTTTGCAATCCCAGCAGCGATGGAGGTGTTTTCCTCTTTCTCCACATCCTCTCCAACATGTGTTGTTACCTGAGGTTTTGATCTTAACCATTCTGATTGGTGTAAGGTGGAATCTCAGGGTTGTGTTGATTTGCATTTCTCTGATCACTAAGGACTTTGAACATTTCTTTAGGTGCTTCTCAGCCATTTGAGATTCCTCAGTTGTGAATTCTTGGTTTAGTTTTATAACCCATTTTTGATTGGGTTGTTTGTTTCTTCAGTGTTTAGATTCTTGAGTTCTTTATATACTTTGGATATTAGCCCTCTATCGGATGTGGGGTCAGTGAAGATTTTTTTTTTCCCAATCTGTAGGTTGCTGATTTGTCTTACTGACTATGTTCTTTGTCTTACAGAAGCTTTCCAGTTTCATGAGGTCCCATTTATCAATTGTTGATCTTAGAGCATGAGTCATTGGAGTTCTGTTTAGGAAACTCCCCCCTGTGCCAATGAGTTCAAGGCTCTTTTCCATTTTCTCTTCTATTAGATTCAGTGTATCTAGATTTATGTTGAGGCCCTTGATCCACTTGGACTTGATCTTTGTACAAGGTGACAAATATGGGTCTATTTTCATTCTTCTACATACAGACAGCCAGTTCGATCAGCACTATTTATTGAAGATGCTTTCTTTTTTCCATTGTATATTTTTGGCATCTTTGTTAAAGATCAAGTGACAGTAAGTGTGTCGTTTTATTTCTGGGTTGTCAGTTCTATTTCCTTGATCAACATGTCTGTCTCTGTGCCAATACCATGTAGTTTTTATCATTATTGCTCTGTAGTAAAGCTTGAGGTCAGGGATGGTGATTCCCCCCAGCTGTTCTTTTATTGTTAAGAATGGTTTTCTCGACAGTGGAGATCAGGCTTCCACTCCAGCACAATCATGTCTATTATGTCCTATAGTGGAGGGGCTGTCATGGCCACAAAGGGAAAGAACTGTGTGGCCATCACTGCAGACAGGCGTTTCGGGATCCAGGCCCAGATGGTGACCACAAACATCCAGAAGATCTTTCCCATGGGTGACAGGCTCTACATAGGCCTGGCCGGCCTTGCCACTAACATCCAGACAGTTGCCAGTGTCTCAAGTTCCGACTGAACCTGTATGAGCTGAAAGAAGGTTGGCAGATCAAGCCTTACACCCTCATGAGCATGGTGGACAACCTCCTGTATGAGAAGTGGTTTGGTCCCTACTACACAGAGCCTGTCATTTCTGTCCTGGAAGATCTTCAAACCCTTCATTTGCTCTCTGGACCTCATTGGCTGCCCCATGGTGACCGATGACTTCTTAGTCAGTGGTACCTGCTCTGAACAAATGTATGGGATATGTGAATCTCTCTGGAAGCCCAACATGGATCCAGAACACCTGTTTGAAACCATTTCTCAGGCCATGCTGAATGCTGTGGACTGGGATGCTGTATCAGGTATGGGCATCATTGTCCACATCATTGAGAAAGACAAGATCACCACCAGAACGCTGAAGGCCCGGATGGACTAACCTCTGCTCTGGTCCCATCTCCCTTTTGTTGTTTTTCTTTTTAATAAAATTGCCTTTCTTAAAAAAAAAAAAAAAAGAATGGTTTTCTCTACTGGGATTTTTTGCCTTTCCAGATGAATTTGAGAATGCACTTTCAATGTCTTTGAAGAATTGTGTTGGGATTTTGATGGGGATTTCACAAGATTATTGTAAGGGAAAATGATTTTCATTAATAAAAATTAAAGTTAAAATAAAGTAAAAATATGTGTTTATGTGTATTTTTGTATGTGCACACATATGTATATATACTTGTATGCATATGTATGTATTGTATATATATGTATATTTGTATATGCACATGTGTATTTTCTTATATATACATGTGTATTGTGTAGTTATATATGTATGTATGTGTTCTTTCATGTGGGCATATATGTATAAATATATTATTGTGTGTATGTATGTATATATGTATATATATATATATATATATATATATATATATATGTAGATGCATATATATAAGCTCCAGACCATGCAAGAGCCTGAGAACTGTGTAGGAGAGAGTCAGATCACATGGGGAAAGAAGGCCTGGATATTTTCTAATAACTCATGGAGAAACTCTACCTTTTAATAATTGAATTGTTGAATCAGTAAATATATGTAGATTTGTATTTGGCCATATGAGTATGTATTCTTATATGTAAGAATATGTATATATATATATATATATATATATATATATATATATATATATGTGTGTGTGTGTGTGTGTATATATGTGTGTGTGTGTATATGTGTGTATGTTTGTATGTGAATGTATGTGTATGTGCTATTCTGTATTTTTTTTATCAATTTGGTTACTTCTATTAGTTACTTATCAAGAGTATGTTTTAGGGAATTTTGGTAAGAATTTAGGAATAATGCAAGCAAAATGTTGTATCCATATACTGTGATTTTAGGTAGTGGACACTGATTCAATAATTTGATCATTAAAATGTGGAATTGCTCCATCAGTTATTAGAAAATATCTAGGACTTCTGCTCTGTGATCTGACTCCTTCCTTCATACTTGACAGGGGCCACGTGTCCAGAGCTTATGTGATGAGCCGATGGCCATGCTCCACCACCAACATATCATAGATTCTGGGGGGTTGCTGCCAGTAACGTGCTCTTATTGTCGAACATTTTTACTACCATGTACTTAAATTTTGATAATACATGTCAAAATATAAAACTTTAAATGTATTTAATAGTATCAAAATATCAGTTATAATTTATGTTCAACAAACAAATGAGATATCTCCAATATCTGTGATAGTATGCTGTGGACTATTTAATCTATTCTGAAAAGAAACAAGGATTTTAACCATCAAATTCTTCTGTGTGTCTATTTGTACAGTGAACCCTGAGCAGTGGCATGTGTCTCTAGTTTCATTTTATTCTACTTTGGGTCTATTGCAAATACAAAATATCTTTATTCCCTTATCTCTGAAATCTTTTATGTCACAATGTCTTTATTTATTTGTTTTAAAACTATTTATTTATTTAAAACTCCAGATTTTATTCCCCCTTCCAGCCCCCTGTCTTCACGAGGTTATCCCCAACCCCTGGCCTCCACTCCACCAGACCTCTAATCTCCCTGGGGCCACCAGTCTCTTGAGAGTTAGGTGCATCTTCTCTGACTGAACCCAGACCCTGCAGTCTTCTGCTGTGTATATGTTAGGGGCCTCATATCAGCTGGTGTATGCTGCCTGGTTGGTGCTCCAGTGTCTGAGAGATCTTGGGGGTCCAGGTTAATTAAGATTGCTGGTCCTCCTACAGGGTTGCCCTCCTCCTCAGCTTCTTCCAGTTTTCCCCTAATTCAACCACAGTGGTCAGCAGTTTCTCTTCATTGGTTGGGCACAAATATCTGCATCTGATTCTTTCAGCTGCTTGCTGGGTCTTTTGGAGGGCAGTCAGAGGGACATTAGATGAAATGCCCTACACTGGGGAGAGGGAAAACCTCCAGCAGAAAGACAGGACATTAAGTGAGGGGGGTTGCCATCCATTCCACAGTCAAAACTTTTTGTTTGTTTGTTTGTTTTTTGTTGTTTTTTCAAGACAGGGTTTCTCTGTGTAGCTCTGGCTGTCCTGGAACTCACTCTGTAGACCAGGCTGGCCTCAAACTCAGAAATCCTCCTGCCTCTGCCTCCCAAGTGCTGGAATTAAAGGCATGCGCCACCAAACAGTCAAAATGTTGACCCATAATTGTTCCTGTCTGAAAGAACTGCAGGGATAGAAATGGAGAGGAGCCTGAGGAAAAGAAGGTCCAGCAACAGGCCCAAAATGGGATCCAGCTCAAGGGGAGGCCCCAAGACCTGACACTATTACTGAGGCTATGGGACACTCACAAGAAAAGGACGTATCATGAATGTCGTATTTTCTAAACACCTATATTTCTGCAATATTGATAGTAAAAAGAAATCTACAATGTAAGACATTGAATAAGAATAGATTATTGAAGAAATAACATTGGAGTAATGGGATGATTAAAAACTCTAACTAATTACCCATATCCCTCACAAAATTATGATTAATTCTTTTAGATATGAAATATTAGAAGAAAATGTTGGTTTTATTTCATGGGCAAAATATTAATATTATAAATTATAAATGTAGTTTTGGGGGTAATTGTCACAGAAATGGAAACTAAGAAGATGAATAAATGTTTGAAATGGTGACATGCAGAAATTGCACATTGCTCCTGAGATTCCCTTAAACAACACAGAGCCCATGCAGAAGACAGTCCTGCTTGTTTACAGAGCCTTCATGTTACATTCCAGGAGCAAATTTGGCTGTCCATGCCCTCAATTTTCCAGGGCAAAACTATTAAAGCTGAAACTGGAGAAAGGAAGGTGTTCTCGTGATGCTAGATCTTGTTTTGTTAACACAGAACAATGCTTAGGAAAAGAAAACGTTCATGCAGGAATCTTGATCACTTTGAATAGGAATGTCATAGATAACATTACTCACAAAACGTAAAGGCCATCTCTATGAACAGAACTTCAAATCTCAGTAAAGTTCTATTGGGCCAATTATCACATCCAACTCTACTACAGAGAAAGATCATTGTAGCAAATTAGCAGGGGGAAAATTTGGTCATGGCATAAACAACATGCTAATTGACAGGCATTTTGTCTCACCTTACACCATGAGGATTCACTTCTAGGAACACACTGTATTTGACACCACTAGGGAGGTTTTCCTGAGGGTTAGGAATGCTTAGGGTATTAATATAGACTAGTTAAAGAACCCTGAAAATGCTAAGAGCAGGTCAGACTTAAATGTGCATCTCAGAATACATTGGAGTTTTGAGATGTGAAGAAACAGATGAAGCATAAAAATATTAAAATAGATTTAAAAGAGTCTTCTTGTCATTAGGAAGGTATACTGTGAATTAGGAAATACATTAACTAGGAAATGAAAATATATTAGTAATTACACATTTATAATTTTTCTGAGGATCTGTGGAATAGCATATATGGCTATAGCTGACGACGGTGTTTCCTGGGACCAAGACAGCATCCTGAGCAGAGATCTGTTCTCTGCCACATCTGCAGAGCTGTGTTATGAGAACCTGAACAGATCCTGTGTCAGGAGCCCATATTCCCCAGGCCCTCGCCTCATCCTCTATGCAGTCTTTGGCTTTGGGGCTGCGCTGGCTGTGTGTGGAAACCTCCTGGTGATGACATCAATTATTCATTTCAGGCAGCTGCACTCTCCTGCCAACTTCCTGGTGGCATCCCTGGCTTCTGTTGACTTCTTGGTGGGTCTGACTGTGATGCCTTTCAGCACAGTGAGGTCTGTGGAGGGCTGCTGGTACTTTGGGGAGAGTTACTGTAAATTACACACTTGTTTTGATGTATCTTTCTGCTATTGTTCTCTCTTCCACTTGTGCTTCATCTCTGTTGATAGATACATTGCAGTCAGTGACCCCCTGATCTACCCCACCAGGTTCACTGCATCTGTTTCTCACAAGTGCATCACCTTCTCCTGGCTCCTCTCCATCAGCTATGGGTTTTCCCTCATTTACACAGGAGCAAGTGAAGCTGGGCTGGAGGATCTAGTGAGTTCCCTCACCTGTGTGGGTGGCTGTCAAATCCCAATGAATCAAACCTGGGTCTTTATCAATTTTCTATTATTTCTTATCCCCACCCTTGTGATGATGACTGTCTACTCTAAGATTTTCCTCATTGCTAAACAGCAGGCTCAGAACATTGAGAAGATGAACAAGCAGACTGCCAGGGCATCAGACAGCTACAAGGACAGGGTGGCCAAGAGGGAGAGGAAAGCAGCCAAAACCCTGGGCATCGCAGTGGCTGCCTTCCTCCTTTCATGGATGCCATACTTCATTGACTCCTTCATTGATGCCTTCCTAGGGTTCATCACGCCCACATATGTGTATGAAATCCTAGTTTGGATCGTTTACTATAACTCAGCCATGAACCCTTTGATTTATGCTTTCTTTTATCCTTGGTTTCGAAAAGCCATCAAATTCATTGTCTCTGGCAAAATCTTGAGGGAGAATTCCTCAACCACCAACCTGTTTCCTGAGTAGATTCTTGGCTTAGTTGGGGATTGAAGAGACTCCCAGCAGAAAAATCACTGGGGAGACTGAGTGCCCAGGTCTGTTCCTGTAAAGTGATGAATTGTGTTTCAGCTGCGACCATCACATGCATCCAGCTTCTGTGTTTTTCAATAAATATAAAATTAATTTCTAGATTAATTAGAGAATTAGGTGAACTTGGATCTAACCATCTTTCACTGTGTTTTGTGCTTGTTACTCTTGCTTGGTTTCCCCAACTAAGAACCCCTCCCCCACCCCCACCCCCACCCCTGGCCTTTCTATAGTTCTCATTGTTGACATTGGCTAAACCTTTTAAGTCTCAAATTTGAATATGTAGTCCTTTAATCTCTTTGTAATGTGTTTCTTGTAAATATAAATTAAACACAGAGACTCTCAAGGGCTGTCTCTTGCTCAGGGAAGGGGGATATTAAGAAAGGGACTCTGTCAACTAAGGCCCAGATTTGCTCACTTAATAATATGATTCTTAAGGTCAGAAAAATAAGACATGATGTTTATGTATTAACTAACATTTACTCAATTGCTTTTAGAGGAAAATAAAAAAAGTGTCACAATAGGATCACCTGCTGAGTGACCTGCTATTTATAGAACGTCGCAGAAGGGAATGGTCACAATCCTACAGATTTACAAGTTGGTATGTGTTGAAATCAATGATTTAAAGTTGATCATTCTTTATCCACTGTGATTTGTAAATTAGCTGGTCCCTTGCTTTTGTAAAGTTTGCAAAGATGTGCAGAGTTTTCATAGACAAAAGCCAAATTTATAATGTGTTTAGAAGACACAAACACTAAAGCAAAATATGCAGCCACCCTGAGTCTTGTGTATTCATTCTATTAGATTCCAAGGTATTTTTCTAAAACTCCCCCTCCATAAAGGTCCAAATTCCTATATAGTTTGCCCTTGATCAAGCCAACAGGATGTTTTAGATGTGACTCACTAGACAGTAAACTACAGAGCACTGTACAGCAGAGGAACACTCAAACCCATATTCTACTTATAACTATTTTGTTTCATAGAAAAAAAATTCCAAGACTCCAAGAGTTAAGGCTGGAGAGCTTGTTCTTCAGTTTAGAGCACTAGCTGCTCTACCAGAGGATTAGGATTCAATTACCAGCATCCCATAGCAACTCACAGGCATAGACAACTTAAGTCCTGTTCTCCACTGAAACTGGAAGCACATGATGTACAGACATACATGGTAGCAAAGCACTTTTACACATAGTAACAAGAATAAAAAGAAAAATAATTGAGTTCCATGTATTTGGCAATTTATTAATACTCTTGCCAGTCACTAGTTTCCAATTTCTATGTTGGCAACTACCAGGAGCATTTACTATCAGATACATTTTAAACTGGTAAAGCTCTCCCTTGGTTGCAGTCCTCTTTCTGGTTTTTATATGAGACAGCGTCTTTCTCTGTAGCTCAGACTAACATATATTGGGTTGTAACTCCAGGCAGTTACTCTGCTTCAGTGTTCTGAATCTTGTGATTAGAGGCTTAAGCTACCACCTTTCACTTACTTTCTGTTTTAATGTGTTTGAAGAAGTTTGTCTGTGATTGACAAATGACTCATGGCTCCTAAGACTGCTTAATATCAGCCCTTAAACAGCATCAGTTTATTTTGGTTTCAGCTGTTTAGATTCAAGTGGCTTATCCTGCATGCACAGAACTGTAACCCTTCTTTAGTGTAGTGACAGTGTAGGTAAACAATAGCTGGTGCTTATTGTCATTGTCTGATTTCAAAAGAAACTCTTTTGTTTAGTTCAATATACCCAAAGAAGCAATTCCTTTATTAGTAGTCATTTGTGCTGGTGTTTTTTTTTTTTAATTTAAATGCTTTTTTTATTATTATATATTTTCCTCAATTACATTTCCAATGCTATCCCAAAAGTCCCCCATACTCTCACCCCCACTCCCCTACCCACCCATTCCCACTTTTTGGCCCTGGCGTTCCCCTGTACTGGGGCATATAAAGTTTGCATGTCCAATGGGCCTCTCTTTCCAGTGATGGCCGACTAGGACATCTTTTGATGCATATGCAGCTAGAGTCAAGAGCTCCGGGGTACTGGTTAGTTCAAAATGTTGTTGAGCCTACAGGGTTGCAGTTCCCTTTAGCTCCTTGGGTACTTTCTCTAGCTCCTCCATTGGGGGCCCTGTGATCCATCCAATAGCTGATTGTGAGCATCCACTTCTGTGTTTGCTAGGCCCCAGCATAGTCTCACAAGAGACAGCTATATCAGGGTCCTTTCAGCAAAATCTTGCTAGTGTATGCAATGGTGTCATTGTTTGGAGGCTGATTATGGGATGGATCCCTGGATATGGTTGGTGGTTTTATATCAACTTGATACAAGCCAGAGGCATATGAAAGGAGGGAACCTCAATTGAGGACGTCCCTCCATAAAACACAGCTGTAATGACTTTTCTTAGTGATTGATGGAGGAGGGCCCAGACTATTGTGGGTGGTACCATTCTTGGGCTGGAGCTCCCGGGTATTATAAGAAAGCAGACCAAGCTAGCAAGTAAGTGTTCAGGTTGCTGCATTAGCTCCTACGTTTAAGAGGTTCCTGGCCTGTGTGAGTTCCAACCCCTACTTCTTTCATAGACTAAACAGGAAGTATAAGCTCTTTCCTCCATAAGGTGCTTTGGTCATGGTGATTCATCACAGCAGTACAAACACTAAGACACCTTTCAAACACACTAGACAGGTAATTTTACCATGTTCTGTCCTTAAACAATATACTTTTCTGAATATTTTTCTATGCACTGGAAAACTGAGTATTAACTTGAACATGTTAGTGCATCATTATTCTCTGCACTTCCTCTGCCTGTGTTGGTTCTAGCATGAGCCCTGTTTCAGTGACCATTTATTAAGCTACCCAGTAACAAACAAACAGAGTCTGGAACTGGAAGCACATAACGGAGGGAACTCAAGCCTTCTGAAGAGCATATGTGATCTTGTAGAGTGTTTACTTTGTGCTGTAGATTGCTTCAGTAAGAAGAGCTCATTTACTCTTCACCATACCGTGGTATATCAGGTAGGATTGTTCCTCTGTTAGTGAGTGTGCTTAGGTCAGAAGAGGCCGAGGCTCATGCCTAATGTCATTGTAATCAGATGTGAGCCTGCACCATACTGATCTCAGAGACTAATGGGAACAGTGCTCCCCAATATTTCTCCCATCAAAAGAAGAACAAGGCCCAGTTACTTAGTAAAATTTTTCTTTTTTTTTCTTTTTTGGTGTTAGATACTTCTTTAATAATAACCCTACATATTTCTTTTTTTTAATCTTTTATTTATTTATCTTTTACACTCCAGATTTTATTCCCCTCCTAGTCCATGCTCTGACTGTTCCACATTCCATACCTCCTCCCTGTCCCCTGTCTCCATGAGGATTTCCCTACTGCCCAGCCCCCACCCCACCAGACCTCTAAACTCCCTGGGGCCTCCCATCTCTTGAGGGTTAGGTGCATCATCTGTGACTGAATCCAGACCCAGCATTCCTCTGCTGTATATGTGTTGGGGGCCTGATATCAGCTGGTGTATACTGCCTGGTTGATGGTCCAGTGTCTGAGAGATCTCGGGGGTCCAAGTTAATTAAGACTGCTGGTCCTCCTACAGGGTTACCCTCCCTTTGCCCTAATTCAACCACAGTGGTGAGAAGCTTCTGTCCACTGATTGGGTACAAATATCTATCTCTGACTCTTTCAGCTGCTTGTTGGATCTTTCGGAGGTCAGTCATGCTAGGCCCCTTTTTGTGGAGGCTCCATAGCCCCAGTAATAGTGTCAGGCCTTGGGGGACCTTCTTTTTCTCAGGCTCCTCTCCATTTCCATTCCTGCAGTTCTTTCAGACAGGAACAATTATGGGTCAGAGTTTTGACTATGGGATCATAACCCCATCTCTTACTTGATACCCAGTCCTTCTGCTGGAGGTGGACTCTACAAGTTCCCTCTCCCCACTGTAGGGCATTTCATCTAAGGTCCCTCCCTTTGAGTCCTGAGACATTCTGGAGGGTCCCCCCCAACCTCCTACCTCCCTAGGTTGCCTGTTTCCATTCTTTCTGCTGGCCCTCAGGGCTTCAGTCCTTTTCCCCCACATAATACCAGATCATAATCCCCTCTTCCTCCCCCCACCAACTCCATCCACTTTCCCTTCTAGGTCCCTCCCTCCCTCTCCCCTTGTGATTGCTTTCTTCTCCCTCCCAAGTGGGGCTGAGGTATCCTCATTTTAGTATAATTTTTCAACAAGTAAATGTCACATAATTATTTTAAGGGAAAATATGATTTCATTAAAAATACAATTAAATATCTCAATGTGTGTGTATTTGTGTTTGAGTATATATGTGTATGTGTATATACATATATATACATATGTTTGTATGTAAATGAGTATATGTGTGAATGTACCTGTATGTGTGTATTTATCTATGTATGTGTATTTATGTCAGTGTGTGTTCATGCATGAGCACATGTGCAGGCATGTGTGTGCTATTGTTTTATCCATTAATTTGACCACTTTTGCTTTTGATCTTTCAGGGATGTGTCTTAAAGAATTTCAATGAGAATTTAGGAATAGTATAAATAAAACTTTGCATTTAGTTATTGTGATGTTTAGGTCCTGGACACTGAATTAACCTCTTAATTATTAAGCTTGGAAATTGCTCCATCACTTATCAGAAAATATCCAGGCCTTGAGCTCCATGTGATTTGACTCATTCCTCCATACTTCTCAGGCTGTAGCATGGTCCAGAAACTGATGTCATCTCAGGGCTATGCTACACCCTCAGGACATTAGAGATTCTGTTGTCTGCTGCCTGCCATTTGCTCCTCCCATTTCGGGATATGAAGTCTGAATATGAACTTGGGAATCAAGTGAGGACATCTTGAACATGTTCACCACAATAAGGTTAAGTTTTGATAATGCACGCCCAAATATAGAAATTTAAGATGTACTAAAGATACTAACTTTAATCAGCTATTTATGTTAAATAAGACATCTTGAAACCTGTGATAGTGTACTGTAGAGCATTTAAAGTGTTCAGAAAATGAACAAAGAACAACCTTTAACCATCAAAATTCTCCTTATCTCTACTTGCACCATGAGCCTAACTAGTTAAATGTGTCTCTAGTTTAATTTAGTCTACATTTGGTGAATCACAAACACAAAGTAACTTTATCGTGGATTTTTCTTTTCACTTCTCTATTTACTCTCCCTCTGTCCATTCACCATCTTTTATTAAGCTACTAGATAGACTCCATTGTCTACCCGTTAGTTTATGAATTTAAAGTTCTGTCAGAATATAATTTAAATTAAAACTTCAAAATCATGTGCAATTTAGCACACTTGAAATAGAAACTCCAAAATCATGCGCACATTACCTTTCCTGCCTATGCTGATTTCCAAATCAGAGAAGCATATCTTGTAATTTTCATTCTCTCTACTCTCTCTTTTTCCAACATGATACTTTTATCAAGGAATTTCACAGCATATGCCCCTACCATGTTTACTTCTCACTCCTTCCCTGCCCCCTTGACATTTGTAACCTCCTCCCACCAAATAATAATAATAATAATAATAATAATAATAATAATAATAATGTCCAATTTGTGTCCAATAATAATAATGTCCAATTCACCAGAGTGCCTGACCCTTATATAAAGCTAAATACCTGTGTCACTGTCCACAATAGACTAGTTTTATTGGGTTCCCACATGTCAATTGCCACAATAGATGGCTTCCAGGAGGAGTGCTATTGGGAAAGCACCCCCTGTCTTATAAACTCACTCAATGTCCAGAACTAAGAAAGATGAAACAAAGAGAGGGTATTGGTACTAGGAAAATAGCATTCCCCTTGCCGAGTAGTCATGTGGGGTCATGTAAAAAGGGGTCAGTGTGGTCTCCAAACAAGTGCAAGCTCTCTGATATGGTACATACCTCATTCCATTGAGAGAATACTGTCCCCAACCCAAAGATATGTAGGCCAGGCTTTTCAGTGGATCATTCCCAATTCCTGTTGGAAGTCTCCATGACAGAAAACTTTGTGGGATTTTGAAATGGTCATGTTGTCTAAAGGACATTCATACCTTTGAAGACAATACTGACAAGAAGGTTCAAGCTTTATTCCCCACTTATGCCTCCTTATTCTGCAATATTTCTTAACTTTCCCTGTGTATATTTGGAGCAGAAGAAAGGAAGAATTAAGAATGCAATTTGAGTAAAGAGGCAAAACCTCCATTAGCCCTCTCTGGCATGTAATAAAGAAGTGTGAGTTCCACACGACACAGAGCACACATGGAAGACATGGAGCCTTGGCAGAGCCTGCATGGATTCCATGCAGGAGCTGAAAAGGAAATAGAAAGAGGCCAGCCTGGTGTGAGAGCAAGCCTCCGGTATGTGGGGCGTTATTATACTTCCCATGGAGTACTGAACGTGAGGCAATCAGCAGCAGCGGCCTAATACAGACATGGAGCCCACATGAGTGGGGTACGAGCAGACACAATTGGCTACAAAATTATCTTATTCGTTTTCATCTCCCCCTTTCCACTTTTTGTGTGATAATGAATGCAATGATATATAATTAATATAAACAAAGTTAATTATCTTCTTTAAACCCAACATTCTGTGCTCTTGCATATCTACCACTGGAAGAAAAGGTGACAGTAACACTCAGATATGGACTGAATAAGGGAGGCATTTAACTGAACGAGTAAGGTGGTTAACTGAATGAGGGAGACAGTTACCTGAATGGCGGTTTTCATGGAGCAGCTTTAATACTTGCTTTCCTGTTGTTATCTCCTAATATCATTCCAATGTGTTTTTAACACCTTTTCCTCTTTGGTAGGTCATTTTTCTATTTCAATCTTTAACAAACTGCTGTGAAAAAAGTATTTATTATTTTCCAGCTGATAGTTGGTTTATGAGATCAAAGGAAGCTAATCTTCACAGACAAAAAAATCCCTTGGGGCTTCAGCTCTTCGTTGTCCTCTGGGCTTTCCATACTCTGATAAATTCCGAGTGCAAGATTCTGAGTCAGAAAAGATGCTGATGTTGTAGTTGCCTGGCCCTCACCTTCCACCCCCTGTACCTGGTGGTCATGCAATAAAGCATACTGTCTGCTATTCTTAGCTTCATCAATGAATTGCTATTACCAAGATATAACAATATATGAAATGGAGAAAGGACTGTTGTTGGACCAGAAGCCTGCAACTGGAGCAGTAGTGGAGCCTTGCAATTGGGCCTTGGTGTTTGAAACTGTTGCTTTGAATTTATTTATTATCTTATCTTAGAAATATTTTTGTTCAATTTCTACTTAATGGACTCCAAAAGGATAATGCTTCTATATCATACATACATACCCCATCCCTTCATTTTTCATAGGTTCAGTCAACTACCCTTATACTTTCTTGAAATTGCTCCTTCCATACTAGCTACCCTGACATTCTCTACCCACCTGGATGCATGGACAGAGTTGTGGTTGTGTATTCCCAACGAGTCTCAGAATCATGCCTAGGCTGGTGTCAGAAATATTTTGTTACCCTAATTAGAAAGGCCAATTCTCCACCCTTCCTAAACCAGGTTACTTGTGCTATAACGATTACAATTCCTTTGCAGTCAGCTGTCTGTCTGAGGTTGAAGAGGCAAGTCAATGAAAAGGGAAGCTGTCTGGGTCTACTTCCTTTTCTCCATCATGAGTATGATGTATAGTTTAAGCATGGACAGGAAGTAAATATATCAGTGTCTGTGACACACACAGGCTGAGCTGTGGGGCAGAGCACGCAGACATCTGTGAGGCTTTTTCTTGAGCACGTCCCACTCGACCAGTAAGAACGACGCTGCAACAGGATCCTTCTGCACATGTTTATTGGGAGAGCTTGATTGTAGAGGCGAATAGACCCCGAGCCCAGCACTGGTGCTGCTTTATATAGGCCTAGGAGAGGCGTGTCTCACACCCGGATTGGTTGTGCTTGGTTGATGCTTACCACCTCATTTGCATGCCTACATCTGATTGGTTACTTTCTCTCTCATCTGATTGGTTAACTTCTCTCTCTTCTGATTGGTTAAATTTTCTCTCATCTGATTGGTTAACTTCTCTCTCATCTGATTGGTCAATTTTGGTTAATTCTCAAAACCTCATCTTGGCAGGAAACTTTCCTGCCTATGTATGCATGGTGGCCAGCAGAAGCCTGTGCCACTCTGCAATGGCACATGTGGCTTCCCACAGCTTTTCATATGGCTTATAAAAACAACCCTTTGTAGCTATATGGTAGATTAAATGAGAATGGCCCCCTTAGGTTTGTATGTTTGAATATTTGGTCCTCGGTTGGTGAAACACTTTAGGAAGGGTTAGGAGACATGGTCTTGTTGGAGAAGGTGCATCATGGAGGGTGAGCTTTGGGGTTTCAAAAACCCATGCCAATCTCAGTTAGCTCTCTCTACCTGGTGCTTATGGATCAAGATGTAAGCTCTCAACTACTACTCCAGTGCCATGCCTGCCTTCTGGCACATTCCCCACCATGATGGCCATGTACTCTTACCCTCTGGAACTGTGAGCCCAACTCACATGTTTTGGTTTTGGTGCTTTGTCATGCCATTTAAAAAGTAATCACAACAGTCAGGAAGCATTGAAAACAACAAACACCAGGAGAACACAAAAGACAGGAAAGAGCCTGATGTCTCAGGCCTCTCAGATGTTTTCCCATATTTTTAAGCAAATAGCCTTTCTTTTCTTCATTCTTTTGTCCTGGGCCTTGTAAAACTTGAAGGGAGGTTTATGAACATCAAACCAGAGTCTAATACTGACCTGGGCTCTTTCAACACTGTTGAACTGAGAGAAATCCTTGGTAATGAGAGACAGAAACACCTGTACAAAGTGGCTCAGCACAGAGAAAGCATTTCACATAAGAAGTTAGTGATTACAATTATCGAAGCAAAGTTTCTTTCATGATTCACACCTCATGACACAGGGACTCCCTGGGAGGAGTAACCAGTACCCCCAGAGCTCCTTGGAACTATACCACTAAGGAAAGAAAACACATGGTGGAACTTGTGACTCTAGCTGTATATGTAGCAGAAGATGGCCTAGTAGGTCATCAATGGGAGGAGGGGCCCTTGGTCCTGTGAAGGCTCTATGCCCCAGTATAGGGGACTGCCAGGACAATGAATGGGAGTGGGTGGGTTGGGGAGCAGAGGGAGGGAGGAGGGGATAGAGGATTTTTGGAGGGGAAACTGGGAGATGGGATAACATTTGAAATGTAAATAAAGTCTGTGCAGGAGAACTCATGGGCATGGGCAGCAGAAGCAACATAGCTCTGGGACAGAGTTCCTTTTGGGCCTTCATCTTCAGCCAGAGGACAGAGCAGAGACCCAAACCTCTGCACACTTGCCTGCAGAGAGTACTCTGACAACTGAGACTCAGGAGAGAGTTGGACTCCCAGGAGTGCTGACAGAGGCTAACAAAATCACAGGAGGAACAAGCTCCAGCCAGAGACAGCTATAACAACTAACTTCAGAGATTACCAGATGGCGAAAGGACACATAAGAATCTTACTAACAGAAACCAAGACCACTCAGCATCATCAGAACCCAGCACTCCCACCACAGCAAGTCCTGGATACCCCAACACACCTGAAAAGCAAGATTCTGATTTAAAATCATATCTCATGATGCTGGTGGAGGATTTTAAAAAGGACATTAATAACTCACTTAAAGAAATACAGGAGATTACGGCTAAACAGGTAGAAGGCCTTAAAAAGGACTAAGGTCAAATCTAAGTGGATCAAGGAACTTCACATAAAACCAGAGACACTGAAACTTATAGAGGAGAAAGTGGGGAAAAGCCTTGAAGATATGGGCACAGGGAAAATATTCCTGAATAGAACAGCAATGGCTTGTGCTGTAAGATTGAGAATCGATAAATGGGACCTCATAAAGTTGCAAAGCTTCTGCAAGGAAAAGACACCGTCAATAAGACAAAAAGGCCACCAACAGATTGGGAAAGGATCTTTACCTATCCCAAATCGGATAGGGGACTAATATCCAATATATATAAAGAACTCAAGAAGGTGGACTCCAGAAAATCAAATAACCCCATTAAAAAATGGGGCTCAGAACTGAACAAAGAATTCTCACCTGAGGAATACCGAATGGCTGAGAAGCACCTGAAAAAATGTTCAAAATCCTTAATCATCATGGAAATGCAAATCAAAACAACCCTGAGATTCTACCTCACACCAGTCAGAATGGCTAAGATCAAAAACTCAGGTGACAGCAGATGCTGGCGAGGATGTGGAGAAAGAGGAACATTGTTGGTGGGATTGCAAGCTTGTACAACCACTCTGGAAATCAGTCTGGCAGTTCCTTAGAAAATTGGACATAGTACTACCGGAGGATCCAGCAATACCTCTCCTGGGCATATATCCAGAAGATGTCCCAACCGTCAAGAAGGACACATGCTCCACTATGTTCATAGCAGCCTTATTTATAATAGCCAGAAGCTGGAAAGAACCCAGATGTCCCTCAACAGAGGAATGGATACAGAAAATGTGGTACATTTACACAATGGAGTACTACTCAGCTATTAAAAAGAATGAATTTATGAAATTCCTAGGCAAATGGATGGACCTGGAGGGCATCATCCTGAGTGAGGTAACCCAATCACAAAGGAACTCACACAATATGTACTCACGGATAAGTGGATATTAGCCCAGAAACTTAGGATACCCAAGATATAAGATACAGTTTGCTAAACACATGAAACTCAAGAAGAATGAAGACTGAAGTGTGGACACTATGCCCCTCCTTAGAATTGGGAACAGAACACCCATGGAAGGAGTTACAGAGACAAAGTCTGGAGCTATGACGAAAGGATGGACCATCTAGAGACTGCCATATCCAGAGATCCATCCCATGATCAGCATCCAAACGCTGACACCATTGCATTCACTAGCAAGATTTTGGTGAAAGGACCCAGATATAGATGCCTCTTGTGAGACTATGCCGGGGCCTGGCAAACACAGAAGTGGATGCTCACAGTCAGCTATTGGATGGATCACAGGGCCCCCAATGGAGGAGCTGGAGAAAGTACCGAAGGAGCTGAAGGGATCCACAACCCTATGGGTGGAACAACATTATGAACTAACCAGTACCCCGGAGCTCTTGACTCTAGCTGCATATGTATCAAAAGATGCCTAGTCGGCCATCACTGGAAAGAGAGGCCCATTGAACATGCAAACTTTATATGCCCCAGTCCAGGGGAATGCCAGGGCCAAAAAAATGGAAAATCCTTTAAAGAATTACAGGAAAACACTGCTAAATAGGTAGAAGTCCTTATAGAAGAAACACAAAGAAATTCCTCCCATTACATAATAATCAAAGCATCAAATGCACCAAATGAAGAAAGAATATTACAAGCAGTAAGGGAAAAAGGTCAAGTAACTGTAGTGGTTATTCCTGGTTGTCAACTTGACTATATTTGGAATGAACTACAGAATTGGAAGGCTCACCAGTGACCCTTATCTGGAGGCTTGGAAATAGAAGTTTCTGATCTGGATCTTGGTATGGAGATCTTGAGGCATAGTGGCTATGGATTTCAGAAGATTAAATCTCCAATTTCAAGATCATCTGGGATTAAAGGTGTGATGGAACACACCTTTAATCTGGGCTACACCTTCTGCTGGAGACAATATAAAGACATTGGAAGAAGGGAGTCTCTTGCTCCCTCACCTGCTTGCCATGTGGGACTGAGTAACTGCTAGATCCTTGGACTTCCATTCACAGCTACTACTGAACCATTGTTGGGAATTGGACTGCAGACTGTAAGTCATCAATAAATTCCTTTACTATATAGAGACTATCCATAAGTTCTGTGACTCTAGAGAACCCTAACTAATACAAGTAACATATAAAGGCAGACCTATCAGAATTCACCAGACTTCTCACCGGAGACTATATAAGCCAGAAGATCCTGAGAAGATGGTCATAGAGACCCTAAGAGAACACAAATGCCAGCCCAGGGTACTGTATCCAGAAAAACTCTTACTCACCCTAGATGGAGAAACCAAGATATTCCATGGCAAAACCAAATTTATACAATATCTTTCCATAAATCAATCCCTACAAAGGATAATAGATGAAAAACACCAACACAAGAGGGGAAGGTATACTTTAGAAAAAGCAAGAAAGCAGTCTTTCCACAAATCCAAAAGAAGATAGCCACACAAACATAATTCCACCTCTAACAACAAAAATAACAGGAAGTAACAATCACTTTTCCTTAATATCTCTTAACATCAATGGACTCAATTTTCTAATAAAAGACTTAGACTAACAGACTGGATATATAAACAGGACCCAGCACTTTTCTGCATACAGGAAACACATCTCAGTAACAAAGACAGACACTACCTCAGAGTAAAAGGTTGAAAAACATTTTCCAAGCAAATGGTCCCAATAAACAAGCTGGAGTTTATTCTAATATCAAATAAAATTGACTTTTAACCAAAAGTTATTGAAAAGGATAAGGAAGGATAGTTCATACTGGTCAAAGTAAAAATCTACCAAGATGAAATCTCAATTCTGAACATCTATGTTCCAAACACAAGGGCACCCACATTCATAAAAGAAACTTTACTGAAGCTCAAAATACACATCACACCTCACACAATAATAGTGGGAGACTTCAATACCTCACTCTCAGCAACGGACAGATCATGGAAACACAAACTAAACAGAGACACAGAGAAACTAACAGAAGTTATAAACCAAATGGATCTAACAGATATTTGTAGAACACTTCATCCTAAAGCCAAAGAGTATACCTTCTTCTCAGCACCTCATGATACCTTCTCCAAAACTGACCATAAAATTCATCACAAAGCAGGCCTCAACAGAAACAAGAAGAATGAAATAATCCCATGCATCCTATCAGATCACCACAGATTAAGGCTGGTCTTAAATTCCAACAAAAGCATCGTAAAACACACATACACATGGAAGGTGGACAACGCTATGCTATATTCAATGATAAAGTGGTCAAGGAAAAAATAAAGAATGAAATTAAAGACTTTTTAGAATTTAAAGAAAATGAGGACACATCATACCAGAACTTATGAGGCACAATGAAAGCAGTGGTAAGAGAAAAACTCGTAACTCTAAGTGTCTCCAAAAAGAAACTGGAGAGACCTTACACTAACAGCTTGATAGCACATCTGAAACCTCTAGAACAAAAAGAAGCAAATGCACCCAAGAGGAGTAGATGGCAGGAAATAATCAAACTCAGAGGTGAAATTAACCAAATAGAAACAAAAAGAACTATACAATGAATCAAGAAAACCAGGAGCTGGTTCTGTGAGAAAATCAACAAGATAGATTAAACACTTACCTAGACTAACCAGAGGGCACAGAGACAGTATCCAAATTAATAAAATAAGAAATGAAAACATAATAATGGAAACTGTGGCGATTCAAAAAATGATCAGATCCTACTACAAAAGCTTCTCCTCAACAAAACTGAAAACTCTGGATGAAATGGATCTTTTCTAGACACATACCAGGTACCAAAGTTAAAACCAGTTCAGATAAACGATCTAAACAGTCCCATTACCCCTAAAGAAATAGGAGCAGCCATTAATAATCTCCCAACCAGAAAAAAAAAAAAAAGCCCAGGACCAGATGGATTTAGTGGAGAATTTTATCAGACTGTTAAAAAAGGCATAATACCAACACTCTTCAAACTATTCCACAAAATAGAAACAGAAGGAACACTATAGAATTTGTTCTATTGAGCCACACTTACGCTTATATCTAAACCACGCAAAGACTCAACAAAGAAAGAGAACTTTAGACCAATCTCTCTTATGAACATTGATCCAAAAATACTCCATAAAATTCTTGCCAACTGAATCCAAGAACACATCAAAACAATCATTCACCACGATCAAGAAGGCTCATCCCAGGGATGCAGGCATCATTCAATATATGGAAATCCATCAACTTAATCCACTACATAAACAAACTGAAAGAAAAACAAAACAAAACCTCATGATCATTTCATTTGATGCTGAAAAAGTATCTGACAAAATTCAGCATTCCTTCATGTTAAAAGTCTTGGAAAGATCAGGAATCCAAGGCCCCAACCTCAAAGCAATATAAAGCAAACCAGTAGCCAACATCAAACTAAATGGAGAGAAACCTGAAGCAATTTAACTAAAACCAGGGACTAGACAAGGCTCCCCACTCTCTCCCTATGTATTCAATATAGTACTTAAAGTTCTAGCCAGAGCAATTTGTCAACAAAAGGAGGTCAAATGGATACAGATTGGAAAGAAATATCACTATTTGCAGATGATACGATCATATACTTAAGTGTCCCCAAAAATTCCACAAGAGTACTTCTAAAGCTGATAAACTACTTCAGCAATGTGGCCAGATATAAAATTAACTCAAACAAATCAGAAGCCTTCTTCTGCTCAAAGGGTAAACAGGCAGAGAAAGAAATTATTGAAACGACACCCTTCACAATAGCCACAAATAATATTACGTATCTTGGTGTGACTCTAACCTTTTAAGCAAGGAAAAGATCTGTATGACAGAAACTTCAAGTCTCTGAAGAAAGAAATCAAAGTTCTCAGAAGATGGAAAGATCTCACATGTTCATGGATTGTCAGGATTAATCTAGTAAAAATGGTTCTCTTGTTGAAAGCAATCTACAGATTCAATGCAATTCCCATCAAAATTCCTAATCATTTCTTCATAGAATTAGAAAGACCAATTTGCAAATTCATTTAGAATAACAACAACAGCAACAACAACAAAAACCCAGGGTAGCAAAAACTATTCTCAACAATAAAAGAACCCCTGGTGGAATCACCATTCCTGACCTCAAGCTGTATTAGAGAGCAATAGTGATAAAACTGCATGTTATTAGTACAGAGACAGGAAGAGCAATGGAATAGAATTGAAGACCCAGAAATGAACCTACACACATATGGTCATTTGATATTTGACAAAGGTGCTAAAACCATCCAGTGGATAAAGGACAGAATTTTTAACAAATGGTGCTGGTTCAACTGGTGGTCAGCATGTAGAACAATGCAAATTGACCCATTCTTATATACTTAATCAAAGCTCAAATCCAAGTGGATCAAGATCCTCCACATAAAAACAGATACACTGAAACTTATAGAGGAGAAAGTGGGGAAGAGCCTTGAACACATGGGGATAGGGGAAATTTTCCTTAACAGAACACCAATGTCTTATGATCTAAGATCACCAATGGACAAATAGGACATCATAAAATTGCAAAGATTCTGTAAGGCAAAGGACACTGTCAATAGGACAAAACAGTAATCAACAGATTGGGAAAGGATCTTTAACAATCCTAACTCCAATAGAGGGCTAAGATCCAATATGTACAAAGAACTCAAGAAGTTAGACTCCCAAGAGTCAAATAACCCTTATTTAAAAATGGGGCAAAGAGCTAAACATAGAATTTTCAACTGAGGAATATCAAATGGCCTAGAAGAACTAAAGAAATGTTCAACATCCTTAGTCATCAGGGAAATGCAAATCAAAACAACCCTGAGATTCTACCTCACACCAGCCAGAATGGCTAAGATCAAAAACTCAGGTGACAGCAGATCCTCTCCACAGTGAGGATATAGAGAAAGAGGAACACTTCTCCATTGCTGGTGGGATTGCAAACTGGTACAACCACTCTGGAAATCAGTCTGGCAGTTCCTCAGAAAATTGGACATAGTACTACCAGAGGATCCATCAATACCACTCCTGGGAATATGCCCAGAAGATTCTCCAACATGTAATAAGGACACGTGTTCCACTATGTTCATAGCAGCCTTATTTATAATAGCCAGAAGCTGGAAAGAACCCAGATGTCCCTCAACAGAGGAATGGATACAGAAAATGTGGTACATTTACAGAATGTAGTATTACACAGCTATTAAAAACAATAAATTTATGAAATTCTTAGACAAATGGATGGATCTGGAGGATATCATTCTGAGTGAGGTTACCCAATTACAAAAGAACACACATTATATGTACTCACTGATAAGTGCATATTAGCCCTGAAGCTAAGAATACCCAAGATAGAATTTGGAAAACACAAGAAACTCAAGAAGAAGGAAGAACAAAGTGTGGATACTTCGGTCCTTTATAGAAGAGGGAACAAAATACCCATGGAAGGAGTTACAGAGACAAAATGTGGAGCAGAGACTGAAGAAATGACCATTCAGAGACTGCCCCACCTGGGGATCCATCACATAGACAACCACCAAAACCAGACACTATTTTAGATGCCAACAAGAGCTTGCTGCCAGGAGCCTGATATAGCTGTCTCCTGAGAGTCTCTGTCATTGCCTGACAAATACAGAAGTAGATGCTCACAGCCATCCATTGGACAGAGCACAGGGTCCCCAATGAAGGAGCTAGAGAAAGTACCCAAGGAGCTGAAGGAGTTTGCAACCCTATAAGGGGAACAACAATATGAACTGACCAGTACCCCACAGAGCTCCCTGGGACTAAACCACCAATCAAAGCAAACACATGGTGGGACTCATGGCTCGAGCTGCATATGTAGCAGAGAATGGCCTGGTCAGTCATCAATGAGAAGAGAGGCCCTTGATCCTGTGAAAGTTCTATGCCCCAGTATAGGGGACTGCCAGGGCCAGGAAGCAGGAGTGGGTGGGTTGGGGAACAAGGGGAGGGTGGGTGGAAGGGATAGGAAAGGGAATAACATGTGAAATGTAAATAAAGAAAATATCTAATAAAAATAACTTGCCCAGTGATTGATTGGCTCCTTTATTCATTAGGCGATTGATTGGTTTGCAAGAAGTCACCTGAGTATGGCTTGCTCCTTGTTGGCAACCCCTCGCAGGAGAGTGGAATTAGCATCAACATACAAACAGCACCAGGCCCAACCACAACATTAGTGTAATGTGTTTACTACAATTCAGCTAAGAACCCCTTGATATACGCCTTTTTTAATCCTTGGTTTCGTAAGGCAATAAAACTTATTGTGAGTGGCAAAGTCTTCAGGGCTGATTGATCAACAACCAGTCTACTCTCTGAAGATGCAGGTGCAGGTTAAAACAGTCACAGCAGAGATTTGAAATCTGACTAGGGTTTAAGGTCAGAAGTAAAACTAAACCTCTGATCTAGTGAGGTCCGGTATTGAACACTAGTGAGTGTTCAGGTATTGACAGAAACAATAAGGAAAAGAAGCTCTTAGGAGCATGAATGTATGTGTTCAGTGGACAAAGCCTTCTTTAAAGCATATCTTTCGTGACAAGTAAACATAATTACAAATTCCTGAAATGTTTACTTTTAACCTTAGAGAACTGTTGCAGGAAATATTAAAAACTCCCACGCTATTTCCATCAATGCACAGATAGGCTGGCTAGCCTGTTCTTATCTCGTGGAGACTCTCTGACTCAGAGCCCTGAAATCTCTCCACCCAGATCACTAAGTTCCCACTGGCAGGTTGCTACTACTTCAGCCCCATGCTTCAAAACTCCCATGTCCTTTTGAGGTGAACATCAGGCAAAGTCTATGCTGTGTGCAACCCAGTTGAGCCACCGTGTAAAGGAAAACACCACACAGAGTTATTTCAGAAACAATGGTAACTCAGTCTCTGGGTTTATCAACTAGAATCCTAACCTTGTAAACCATATTAAATCTAAATCCTCCAGTGGTAAATCCTGGCGGATTCGGCATCTAACCCAGGATATATGAGCAGCTACATCTTGTCCTCTCGCTATCCCCATCCAAAAACGCCCCTATCTCTCTCCTGCTTCCTCTTTCTTCCTCCAACTCAAAAGTCTCACCTATTTGCCCAGTGATTGGTTCCTTTATTCTTTCAGAAAAGGTTCACAAGAAGTCACCTGAGTATGTAACACATCCCTCGGTCCAGTTAGCTCCTCCTAGGAAAGCAGAATTAACATCAAAATATAGACAGTACCAGGGCCATCCACAAATTCCCCCTTTCTGTCCACTTAAAAGGCTTTTATCTCAGATGTAAATTGAGCACAACTACTACCATTTTGTAATTTATAAAGTACAAGAGAGACCTAACACCCAGTTTGACAAAAATGTCAATAAAATAGAGCACTCTGTCATCTGTCCTAACTTTAAAAACTTATAATTCTACACCTGACTTATGTCCTGGCTTTAGATTTCATGCCATCTGAAAACCATCCTCTCAAATCTGTTCTCTCAATGTAAATAGCCTGGGTCGGCTATGAGACTCTAAGCAGTCTTTCAACCCTGTCAGAAATCCAAGAATGACCAACATTATCTGAAGATATAGGAAGCCTAACACTGCTTCCAAAACTGAGACAGGTTGCAGAGACAGCTACCTACCTATACAGCCCCAGTAAATCAGGAATTGGAGCATCAGTCTTAAGCTTTCTGGCCCAGGATATTCTGACAGACACTGAAAAACAGGAATTATTAAGGACTAGCTTGTTCTGTCTCAGCAGAACTATGCTGTCCTAACCTGTAACTTGTGTCCTCTCAAGGACAGTACAGGTCTGCAGGAGAGATAGGCAATTTCTGCCCAGTGGCCACCTAGCCACAATGTATCGCCTCAGCTGAAGGTAAGATGCTCAACTGCTTCTTTGAATCCACGAATGAGAAGCTGTTAGGAGCAGATTTGTCTCAATAACAAGTGAATAAATGACATTAAATGTCACATTCTGTGGGTTTCTGATGCTTTAAAAAACCAACTATCTATGTAAAGTAATCTGAACTGTTGTCCGTTAACTACACTCAGCTTTAAAATATCTGAAAACACCCTAGCAATACACTTAGAGCCATGCATTTGCTATTTGGCCCTTAACTCACAGGCTTAAACATCTCAGATCAGTTTATAATAACAGTTGTAGAAGGACTGGGTCCAAGCTGTGCACTTCTAAAATTTTTGTATCAGTAGAAGAAATGTGTGCCAATGAAACCTTGATTCTGCATCAAAATAAATTCTATACCAAAATAAGAAATTATGACTTCAACTTAGTAGTAATTATAAAGATTTCTACTAAATGAGATTATGGCTATACAATTAATCCTAGCTATTTCCTCCCTGTTCTAATTATGACCATTTTTAAATTCCCTAGAAAGGCAACCTTAGAATAACCACCTCCAGCCCCAAAGCTCAGCTAACTGGAATGACAACTGTTCATAACTTCTTCAAGCTGAATATGGGTGTTGAGATATCTTTGAAGGGGATGGGGAAGTTTGTTGGCCTCAAGGCCACACCAATGATTGTTATAGTCTCTTTTTTTTTTCTTTTTTCTTTTTTTTATTAGCTATTTTCTTTATATACATTTCAAATTTCAAATGCTATCCCAAAAGTCCCCTATACCCTCCCCTACCCACCCACTCCTGTTTCTTGGCCCTGGCATTCCCCTGTACTGGGGCATATAAAGTTTGCAATACCAAGGGTCCTCTCTTCCCAATGATGGCCGACTAGTCCATCTTCTGCTACATATGCAGCTAGAGACATGAGCTCTAGGGGTACTGGTTAGTTCATATTGTTGTTCCACCTATAGGGTTGATGAAGGGACCCTGGTATAGCTGTCTCATATGAGGCTATGCCAGTGCCTGGTAAATACAAAAGTGGATGCTCACAGTCATCTATAAGAAGGAACATAGGACCCCCAATGGAGAAGCTACAGAAAGCACCCAAGGAGCTGAAGGGGTCTGTTATAGTCTCTTATGTCTGTATCCTGAGTGGATCTGGCTGAAACTCCAAGATATCAGGAGTTCAAACAGGTCAGTTCAGCATGTCTGACAATGAGACTCACCGAGGCTGTATATTCTGTTATATACAAATCTCAAAACAAAATTTTAGTATCATCAAGATAACTTTTTTGATCGATTCTCTGGAATCTAGTTCTTCAGAGGGTCTCCCTTCATCATTTCTGATCCATATTACTCTGGAAGGTGTGTATAGACACTAATATCCTTTTCTAAAAACACAAAAACAAAACCTTTCTCCCAAATTGGCATATCCTTGAGCCAGTAACCAGAAAAACCTTTATTTTGGCCTCTCTCCCAGAGGAATAATATAGCCACAAAGCTCAAAATCACACCCATTTCGAAAATTAAAACAATCCAAAACAAATGAAATAAACTAAAATACTGTATGTGCCTATTCTTAGGCTTTTTCTATTTTGCCATTCAGGATAATAACCCAAGATTCCCATGGAGCCCACGTTAGAGAATATCAGTTAGTTATCTTGCAGACCTTATTATACAATCTTTAAAACAATAGACTCACACTTCTATCTCTACCTGCTTATAAGCAGGCAGCTTCTCAAGCCAGGATTTAAACCCAAAATTCCTGTGAAGCCCATGCTAGACAGAATTTGAGCATCCTGTAAGACCCGTCAGAGCAACATATCGTACACCAGGATCTGCATGTGAATAAAAAGATGGTCTGTCTACTTGATTAGGGGTGGTTTGTTTGTCTTGTTATTTCTGTGACAGTGTCTCATTATGGAGCCTGGGATGGTTGGCATTTACTATTTAGACCAGACCAGCCCTGAACTCATAGAGATCTGCCTGTGTCTTATTTACTCTTTTAAAATTTGAAGTAAGATGTGAATTTCAAATTTTAAAGTGTTAATTCAAATTAGTGTTTTAACACTTGAGATCTTCCTTTGAGTCAAAGAAAGCACATGGTGCTAAAATCACATAAAACCTGAGTGAATGAAGGGTTGTGTTAATACAGCAAAAATTCAGATAGCTACTCCAGGAATAGCTCCCACTTTCTGCTCTGTTACACATTTCTCAATCAACATGACTTTTAATTCATTTTGACTAAAATACGTGTTGTGTGTTTCAAGATAGAGTATGACCTGAAAACACCTAATGAGAGGACATACTTCTAACTTTCTGGAATGATAGCCTTCCATCTTTGTGTAGGTAGCCAGCCACACACAGGATTCCATAACAAGCTGACATGTCAAGTGGCACAGTTCCATGTAGATAGTCCCATAAGTGTTCCATAGAATTCCTGCTGCAGTCCATACACATGAACCAGTCTGGAAACACTTCACAGAAAAGTTAAGCCACATGATGGTTGGTGCTGATTCATTTTAAGTAGAGCTGAGAGTGTTTAGCAGGAAGAGGCTAAAAGAGGAGAAAGGGGACACGGAGCTTCCCAGCTGAGCACTGGGTGTGGTTCAGAAAACAACCACAGTTCCAGGCTCTGCTGCTCGCCTTCCAAGAGATTGCCTTAAGCTGCTGTGCTGTGGTCTCACGCCTAAAGAAGCGATTGAAAGCTGTGTCTGCCAGCCTGTGCGTCAGACATGTCTTTATCCAAACATGGTCTTTCCTTCAGCTGCAAATGTCAACTTCGTACCAACACTTGGAGTAGTAGAGAAAAGAACCCTAAGTTATTGAGAAGTTCATTCTATGCTGTTCATTTTTGGCTCATTTTTTTGACTCTGTAGAGCACATTCTTAGAGGAATAGATTATAAAAGTAATAATTCCTGACCTGAAATGCCTTCAAGTTTTTCCCAGCATCACTAAGTATAGACTGTCCTCCCAGTCAATGGTCTTCTTGTTTCTTTATTCTTTATGCCCTTCCAGCTTCTGGTAAAACTCCTGAGTCGGTTTCCTCAAGATCAACCACAATGTTAACACTGGCCCGTCCTCTCAATGATGACACCCCAATTCTTAGAAATCAACCATAAACCCTTATCCTCTACACATCAAGACCCTGCAGAGTCATCGATGAATTCAGAGTCAGATCCACGGAAGAGGGACGAGAGCTCTACTCTCCGATGGTCCCTATGATCTCAGACATGGAGCTGAACTTGATCCTTCAGCCTAGTGATCTGTAGCTCTTGACTTATTTGCTTTGTCCAGTAAAAGGTTCCATACTATTAAAAGAATAACGGATCCACTTCCACCTTGGCAGAAATATTGAAATACTATGCTTCTCATATAGAAAGATTAGTATTAAGTTACAAGCTTAGTTTAATTGACTAAGTATAAATCTGTTTTAAAGTTTTTCTTTATTCACAATAGCTTTTGTTCACATGTGAACAAAAAATAGCTTTTCTCAGGTTGATAGTTAAATAAAAACTAAATTGTATAGAGCTCTGTATATTTTTTACATGTGCTCAGACATATCACATAAAATATCAGCAATCAGGCAATTTCCATCAGACATATTCCCATCAATATGGCAATTTTTCCAATAATTTAGTGGTAAGGCTATCAATAGCTTATCAGTAACAAAATATAGACACAGTAATAGTGGATTGGGGTAGAGAACAGTGATAGAGTTTGCCTAGTAAGTGTGAGGTACTGTGCTCATGCCTAGCATGGCTAAGAATGAGTGAATGAATGAATGGTAACAGTCATCATTCACACCTAGTCCTCTAAGAACTACCCATGAGACCAAGCATTGCTGCAGTAGAGGTTTCCATTTGTAACAGAAGCCACACCAAACGTTCCCCTGGCTGGATATCATGGCCTCTTTACTTTCCCCTGTCAAGAAGTCATGTTTGTTTTTCTTTCTCTCTTCTGCCTTTGACTCAGTCTTACTTTCACACATTTGAAGGTCAGCCCGAAGCAATCACATTTCTCACACATATGTATATAAACAGTGATAGAACAATACTCGAAATACTAATTTCAACATCAAATTACTTTAACATAACCAGTAAGGGCAACATACATGCCCTAGATTGTTAAGAGTTTACTTATGTTAAAAACTAAGAGTGACTGACAATACTTATTTCAGATATTATCGTTCTTGACCCATTCCTATTTCTCCTTTTTCCTCCATTTTTCTGTCTCTTCTGCCTTCGTGTGTGTGTGTGTGTGTGTGTGTGTGTGTGTGTCTGGTCTGTCTGTCTGTCTTTCTGTCTGTCTGTGTTGATGTATACCTTGTATGTAGGTGCCTGTGTAGGTCAATGAAAGGTCATAGGATCTCTTGTAATGAGGGTTACAGAAGATTGTGAGCTGCCTCGAGCATGTGTGATCTCAGGTCCTCTGGAAGAGCAACAAGCACCCTTATTGCTGAGACACCTCTCTGGCTGTCATATATTCTACTGTACAAAACCATGTGTTATAATAATTAATAGTGTGAAAATATTTTCCACTTTAGGTAGGTACATTTATGTCCTTTATAAATCAAGAAGTTGGATGTTTACAGAAAATACAAAGTTGCTACACCTTTTTGAATATTCCAATTTTAAACCTTTAAAAATATTTCTTAAAGTAAACAAGTTACCAAGCTTTAATATCTCAACCATTTAATAATGGCTCATTAGTCTTTTGCTTTTAAAAACTTCAATCACTTTTCATTTTTATTTGGTTTTGTAAAATGGAAAATGTGTAAATATTAATAGTTCTTCTTAACTGAGAACATATAGCCAATATCTCAGAGACTGAACATAAGAACTGCATACGGCAGGTTCGATTGGATGCCAGTTGCTTTTTCTTTTGTATGAAGAAGCTGTGTACAAGGCAAGGATTCAGAGGGAGCTCCCAAGGCCAGAGACCTGTGTGTGAAATGCCAAAAATCCTCTACATCATGCACAGGCTTCGCTTGGGTTAAATCACTTGCTATTTGCAAGAGTGAGGCCTCGTCTGGAAAATGGAGTTAAAATGGAGTGTTGTCCATGAAGAACTGTCTGCAAAGCAAAATGGATCAAGCTGCTGAACCACTGTAACATGTGTACAAGAAAAAAAAAATCAATAAGGTGTTTCACTCAAGAAATTTTAATGCATGTCCTATAAAATGTGTTTAAAAAACAAAGTTCTTTTTTTGAAAAAAAAAAAAGAAAAAAAAATCTTGCGTGAAGTATCAGGTGTCCACAGGAAGATCAGGAATCCAAGTGTAAAGAATAGAGACAATGTAATTACAAAATAAAATGATGCTTGTATGAACAGTTTTTTCTGTGGGTTTTTAGAATTAGTATTTTGTTTTTCTTATTGTTAATATTACTTTAAAAGTAAATAAGAAACATTTTGGAGAGACTTTATTCACTAAATTCTGAAGCTGGGGTAACTATATCCACATATGTTTTTAAAGTCAACACTCTATTCGCATTGTGAGCAGGTTAGACCAGAAAAATAAATCCTACTCCAATATTTCCAGAAGTACAAGGCAGAGACTTTCGACTCAAGAATCTCATAGGAAATGACTTAGATGTTTTACTTTGTCCAAACATACATACATATGCACATGATACTAATACCAGAGGGTAATAGTGCAATACTTCATAAAACAGTCGCAAGCTTAGCATTGTACACCCTGTTAAGAAAAAAGCCATAAATGTCTAGAGTCCCTGAAGTCTCTTGGTGGAGTAAGTTTGCAGAGACAGCAAAACCCACTTGAGAGCCCTGACCTTACACCCTTCTCCAGGATTGTCCTCTCTCTTGGAGGCCCTGCACTCCAGGCGTCTAAGACAGGTTTGTGCTGTGTCCTTTCCCCTCAGTGATATCAGCTTCTAAACAGTAACTAACTGCTAAATGAACTAAACTCATTCGTATAAAATTTCCAGCGGGCTTCCCTTCTGAGAGCACAGTGCCTGAAAGAGAAAATGTGAAAGCATTCAGAGAGTTAGTTCATACAGTAAGTAAAATACTGAGTGAAGTTCCAGGAAGGGGAGATTCAACCAGGTGGGGGAAAGTCCTGTTGTTGACATGAATGGAGCAAACTCAACACTCCAGCTATTGGGAAGGGTCGCCCTCTCTGTGATCATCTGAGACCATGCTGAGCAAGTTTAAATCATAACCATCACATTGGTGCACACTGACACAATGAAGCAGCTCACAAAAAGCCAACCTGCAGCTTTTAATCAAGTCATCTGAAGTATGAAGTAGAGGTCACGGGGCAGTAGAGGAGAGGGAGTAACATGAGCTCTGGGCTCCTAAGGCTCCTATGGGTCCAGCAGCTTCCTTGTGCCTGCCCTCAGATGGCTCACTTCCACTGAATGATCCAGGAAGACCTAGGTCACAATGAGAGTGTTAGACACCATGGGATTACTTGATGTCAAAGTTCAAAGGTCCTATCACCACCAGTTCAGAAGTATACAAAGAGCTGTCTTTCAAAACAGTGTGTTGGCCCTCCATGCCAATTCACATGGCTTTGCTTCAGAAACACCAAGGGCTCCTGGCTCACCCCAGTGCAAGTCCTCAGCACAGTGTCCCTCCAACTGTTACCTCCAGCACCACAGGTCACCTAATGTTCTGACTTTTTATCAAAGTCCCACCTAAACTCAGTGCACTCTCCTGCTCTTGCCTCTAGACAAAGCCAGCCAGAAGGATAATTCCAAGTGAGGAGTGTTTCACCTTGAGGTCATAAAGAGGTGTACCAACTTCTGTGATTCTTTTTGATGTGTGCAGATACAAGATAAGTCATTGGACCTTTCCTTTAAGTGGGACATCTATAACTAATGAAGTGTAAAAGCCCTGAATCTTTGTATGAACTACTGACTTACAGGAAACCTTCACCTTACTAAAGCGTTCAGAGTTCTAGGTCACACTTGCTCGTCCCTCCCCGTGCATCCTCAGTGTAACGGATCCATGTGATCTGAAAGTTTAGGTAACCCTTGCTCATCGCTTCCCATGCATCCTCAGTGTGACGGATCCCTGTGATCGGAAAGTTACCCGGATGATGTTGCAGGTTTGTGTCTTTATTTTGTTGCTTCTATTTGAGTTTTGCGTCTTGCCATGTGCTTTGGAAATGCCATTGATCAGACAGTCAGAGAGTGTGCGTCTCAATTGAGGTGAATGTGGTATAGAGAGTCTAAAAGAGCGTGACCTATAAGACTTCCGTTACTGAGCAATGGAATTATCTATTGATTTCTTTCCTCACAATCAATGTGTTGCTGTAAACTAATTACAGAACATCTTTAGTATCTTTTCCCTAAACAGTTGACCACATTTTTCTTCAAAAGCTTTCAATCTACTACTCTAGAAAGAAAATAGTTTCCCTAAAACATCTGAACTTATAATAATGACTTCAACCATCAAATAATAAATATCTATATATCAGGCTAAAAATATTAAATAGTTAATATAATTGTCAAATACTGAACTTTTCAGAGTAGTCAAAAATTCTTGGTTATGGCTATCAGCACTCATTGCACAAGTTAACAGTGTATAGAGAAACATAATTTATAGAACTTACTATTTATAATTAACAACAGTGAGTGTGCTTTGAAGATTCACACCTTACACTGTAGGGACTCCTCATGTGGAGCCTACAGCAGATAGAGTGGATTGGCTGTCTTCTGAAAACAACATAGAATTTGAAATACTATTAAAGGTGACCTTTGAATGTGCCATTATATTATAAGTCATCATCTTTTGCAAGAAAGTAATCTACTCTCAATTACTCAGGTAATTGGATAGTTGAAAGTCAGTATTAAAATCAATTTGCCTGGGATTAACAGTGACGTTTAACATAGTTATAGGAATAACTGTGTGAACATCGATGGGAAAATTGATTCTGAGGTTTGATATTTCTTCATTTTTTTATAATTAAAATACAAAAAGGATTTATAATCGTGGGTAATATTTAAAATGAATTCTTCAGTATGGAGTTCATTTCTTTAATTTTTATATCTCAAAATTACCGCTGTCTTCTAGCAGGACAGAAATCCTTCAAGCCTCAAAAAGCAGATTCATGACCAGCAACTTTTCCCAACCAGCCCTGCAGCTCTGCTATGAGAACACAAATGGATCCTGCATTAAAACTCCCTATTCTCCAGGGCCCCGGGTCATCCTTACATGGTCTATGGCTTTGGGGCTGTGCTGGCAGTGTGTGGGAACCTCCTGGTGGTGATTTCAGTCCTCCATTTCAAGCAGCTGCACTCTCCAGCCAATTTTCTCATTGCCTCTCTGGCCAGCGCTGACTTCTTGGTGGGCATCTCTGTGATGCCCTTCAGCATGGTCAGGTCC
Source organism: Mus caroli (assembly GCF_978045245.1). Lineage (NCBI taxonomy): Eukaryota > Metazoa > Chordata > Mammalia > Rodentia > Muridae > Mus > Mus caroli. The sequence continues at coordinate 21,401,263 of NW_028227264.1, forward strand.
ATCGAGAGCTGCTGGTACTTTGGAGATACATTTTGTAGCCTTCACAGTTGCTGTGATGCAGCATTTTGCTATTCTTCTCTCTTCCACTTGTGCTTCATCTCAGTGGACAGGTACATCGCTGTCACGGACCCTCTGGTCTATCCCACCAAGTTCACAGTGTCTGTGTCTGGAATTTGCATCAGCATCTCCTGGATTCTGCCCCTGGTGTACAGCAGTGCAGTGTTCTACACAGGCATCAGTGCTAAGGGGATTGAAAGCTTAGTAAGTGCTCTGAATTGTGTAGGGGGCTGCCAAATCGTTGTCAATTAAGACTGGGTTTTGATAGATTTTCTTCTATTCTTCATACCTACCCTTGTTATGATCATTCTTTACAGCAAAATATTTTTGGTAGCCAAACAGCAAGCTGTAAAAATTGAAACTTCTGTAAGTGGCAACAGAGGTGAATCATCCTCAGAGAGTCACAAAGCCAGAGTGGCCAAGAGAGAGAGGAAGGCTGCAAAAACCTTGGGGGTCACTGTGGTGGCTTTTATGGTCTCGTGGCTCCCATACACAATTGACTCATTGGTTGATGCTTTCGTGGGCTTCATTACCCCTGCCTATGTCTATGAAATCTGTTGCTGGAGTGCCTATTATAACTCAGCCATGAACCCTTTGATTTATGCTTTCTTTTATCCTTGGTTTAAGAAAGCCATAAAGCTTATTTTAAGTGGGGAAATTCTAAAGGGACATTCATCAACTGCAAATTTATTTTCAATGTAAGCATTAATACAAAATTCAGAAAATTCCTTAAGGCATAAAATTATGAAATGGTGACAGAACTAAATCTAAGAAATGACCGTTATGAAGCTAGAAAGATACAGCATAAAAATATTAGTCAGGAGGAATGTCGTGTCAAAGTTAAAACATTAAACTGTCATTGACATTATTATTTTATTGCATGACAAACATGGCTTTTATGTCACCAATGTCTTTGAACATGCACTTGCATTGTTTCAGTGCATTGAATTTTTAAAAGATTTATTATTATTATTTTTTATATGTAAGTATACTGTTGCTTTCTTCAGACATATCAAAGAGGGCATCATATCCCACTAGAGATTGTTGTCAGCTGGGAATTGATCTCAGAACCTCTGGAAGAGCAGTTAGTGTTCTCAACTGCTGAGCCATCTCTCTAGCCCCAATGAATTGCATTTTAGATCTCATTTGTGGTTGTGAAATCTCTAAGGAAACGATCTTTCTTCCTTTGCTGTCTGCAGTACAGTATTACGTTTCTATAGTTCAGGAAAAAATACCATAAACCTGCTTGTTTCACTGTCATACAACAATGCAACGTCTCAAAGCTGAGCACTGCAAGCTTAAGGTCAAGCCTTGGCAGAGCTGATTTCTTCGGAGGGAGTCTATCCCCAGCTTGCAGAAGGCTCTTGCTGCTTGTCTGTGTCCTTACCTCTTCTTACAGGGTTATCAGTCACATTGGATTAAGATGTGTCCTCTGTTGCCCATTTAACTCTTTTGCCTCTTAAAAAATGGGGCACAGGGGGAGCATGCACAGTGTCTTAGGACTGGTATTTTAGATTTAATGACAGACACTGCCCTGAGAGTGGAAAAATCCTACACTAAAAGGTAGAACCAAGGAAGAGAAAATAAGAGTCAAGTAAAGTAAAGGTTCAGGTGTGGTGCGGAAGCTGAATAGGGGGTCGCTTGGGAGAAGGAAGAGTATTAGCAAGAAACAATGAAAGGCAGTGTACAAGAGGGATAAACTAAAATAAAGTACAGTGGTTGTGCAAAGCCATGTAATACAATAACAAAATGCCATAATAGAATGAGTAACTTTGTATGCTAACCTAAAATTTCTCAACGAAACATTGTATCTATAAATATGTGCAGTTACCATCTGTCAATGAAAACTGAGGACGTTTTGTAGGAAGGTACACTAGTCTTTAAGTTCCTACCCCTACTTGTTTCTTCTGTGTATGGTGAGGTAGCTTATCCGCACATACGTAGAGGAAGAGCTATAGAACCATCCTCTTTAGAGCCAAGTTGACAGTAGGGTCTAATATTACCCAACATTATTGCAACATTTGAATATTCTTTTAGAAATACTAGTTAATAATAATGAAATCAGAGGAAAAGTAGATATTGTAATTCATAATTGGGGACTTAAACTATCATTATTTTGAGATGTGATGGCTGAGAATAGATTTATTTAAATTACGTCTTACCGTTAAGGTCTGTTCCCACACCCTGATCAGTCTTTTCATGGAGCAGATTAAAGACCTCTCTTTCACACATAGAATTATTTGGTTTTGATGAGAGATGGAAGCACGTAACCACTTTAGGTCATGTTACAGATAACACTTTACATAATTTGCTTTCTATGTTTGTTAAAAGTTCCATCCCCGGGGCATCTTGTTCTATTGATGGTTGAATGCATTATGCATGCCAATATTTCAAATGAGAGCATTAAGAAAATCTGAGGTAAGCATTTTAAACAAACTCAGTAAACCAACAAACAGAATACATCAGAGAGGTTCATAGGCAGTAAGAAATTATTCACAGTTCACTGAGGGAAAACAGAAGAGGTGAATTTAAATTTTACAGTGACTTTTTCTTTTCACCAGATATTGTCCAGTTCCAGAAGAGACCAGGAAGAGTTCAGGATGGCTTTGCCAGTCTCATCAGGCAGTGAGAAAGTGTTAGACTTTTTTTTTTTTTTAAATGTCCCAACCAGAAAGAGGAGCCCACACCTCATGCCCACAGCCAGTGTTTCTAGGAAAACCTTGGACCACAGTATTTCCTGAATGTAAGGGCAGGCCTTTCATTCAAATTGTCTCAGGGTTTATGGTGGAGAGAACAGTGGGGAGATACTGCTGTGTCTCTTAGTGATGTGCCAGAAGCAAGTGGGTTTGTCTCTGGGAAGGATCATATCTGCCGAGTGCCTTAAAGTATATAAAAATGGTATAGGGAAAGTTTCAACCTCGATAAAAAGTAATCAGGAATAAAATTATATGAAACAATATTGCAGAAAGCAACAGAAGGAATCAGTAATTTAAAAAGTGTAGGAATTCATGTTGTTCTTTTATAATAGCTAAATTGAATCCCATTGATAATCTTAATACAGCTAAGCTGAGAGAATTTAATGAAATAATAATCAAATTTGGAGAGTTCAGAAAATAATTATAAGCTGTTCTTTATTTTTATTGAAAATAGATTTTTTTCATACAATGTATTTTAATTACAGCTTCCCCTCCCTCTATTCCACCTCCCTACCTTCACTCCCATTCATATCCACCCCCTTTCTGTCTCTCATTAGACAACAAGCTGATGTATGAAGGATAATATTAAAATAAAATAGAAGCAATAACATAAAACAAAAATCAAATCAGAATAATACAAATCCAGAAAAAGAAGAAGAAACGAGGGGAAGGCCCAACAAACACCTAGATCCTGAGACCCACCGTTCTCACACTTAGGAATCCCACAAAAACACAAAACCAGAAGCTATAATGTTTGTACAAAGGACCTGTAAGTGGGGTGTAGAGAAGCCCTACATGATATTATAAGACAATGAACCTCCAAAGACGGCTTTAAGTTTGTCTTCTGTGGCCATCTACTGCCATCTACTGCTGAGCTTGTAGCCTACACTTAAGAGTAGTTTGTTTCCCCAGAGAGACTCCCTTGGAGAAAACTAAATTTTCATTTGCAAGTGATTATCAATTGGAAACAGCTGCTGGATTAGGGATAAGAGCATGTGTCCACCTCTTCCAGCTCTAGCATGCAGTCTGGTGCAGCCCTGTGCATGCCACGTCAGTCTCTGAGTTCATATTTTCTTGGTCCTGCTGTGTTTAGAAGGCCTTGCAGCCTTAGTGTCCCCTCACCACTCAGGCTCTTAAAATCTTTCTCCCCCTCTTTCTCAGGGTTCTCTGGGAAGGATTTGATGGAGATATCTCTTTTAGGAGTGTTCAGGAGGAGGTTTCTCAGATGATGGCTAAGCAAGGCACTGATCTGTGTACAGCAGAATGGCAGTAGGAGTCATCTTATTGCTACCTTTAGAAAATAAGTTTAGAACAGTAGTATTTGGTTTTACCCTAGGTCTGTGGCGATGTAGACTTAAGTTATTCGTCATCCATGCAACCTCAGGGATGGATTCCATCTCATGAAGTGGGGCTTCAGTCAAGGTAGACTTTGGTTGGTTACACTCACAAACTTTGTGACTGGCTGCATTAGCATATCTTGGAGGCAGGACACCATTGTAGATCCAGCTTTGTAACTGGCTTGGTGTTTCTGTTTCTCTTTTGGTGCTGTGCAGAATAACCTTCCTGTACCAAAGTTACTAAGAACATAGGGGTGAAGGCTCTATTTGGCACCAGCTTGACTCTCCCATGTTCAATCAGTCTTGTAGATATAAGACAGTTTTAAATTTGCCAAAGGGAGAGAAAGCATCTTTTAACGATTCAAGCTACAGTTATCAAATACCTTGTCAATTTCAGTTTTAATCTTTAAACCTATGCGCTATTCCAAACTCAATTTAAATGCTGTGTAAGTTTTATTATCAAGATCTGTGGAGAGCAGATGACACTCGCAGAAGCGTGCTGTGTTGACATGATCACAGCTGTGCCACAGAGGCCAACGCCTTAGTCCCGCCGAAATAAAACTCCATCTCTTGGTGAGAGTGGGTGCTGCCAGTGTGTGAGGAAAGAGTCCATCACAGCTTCAGCAAGTGTGGCTTCCTCCTCCCAGGTGGCTGACTGCTTTCTACAGAGACCCAACCTGAGGAGACTAGCTAACCCCCCTACTTGTGCTTACATTCAACACACTGAGGTTCCAGGATACCTTTGCATCTCCATCATTAAGTATATGGTTCACCCAATCCACACTTTGATCGTATTCTGTTACTTCTATTTTTCTTAATCTCCTGTTGCCCCACCCCCACCCCAAGGTTCACAAGTCTAGCTTTGTGGGTCATTGGCTGGAGTAAAAATTTTCAGTCTTTGTAAGTTCATATAAAAGACACGCAATCCAGATATTTTATTTATAAGCTACAAGCTTAGATTGGGCAGCTCTAGGGCTAGACTTACTTATTGTTACTTGCTGTTTCTCTTGGCCACACAGTTCTTGTCTATGGCAGCTTCCTCCTACTCCATCTTCCTCCTCTTACTTTCTCTTTCCCACCTGCAACCTCCACTCAAACCTCCAATCCCACCTTTCTCCCTCCACGGCCCAATCACAGGATTTAGCCTGTTACACTGGGGGAAGGCTCAGATGGCATCACGTGAGTACATGAGGATCTGCTTGTCAGGGACACCCATATCTTGAGGAACCAGTATTTTAGCATTGGAATACAAGCAGCATTGGACCAACCCACTACACTTAGCAGTGATCATTATACTTTGTCAGAATGTAACTAAGAAATAATCCAGTAAGATTTATACTTCAAGCAAAACTGCCATAAATTCCCTATGGCCACAAATTATGCTGGTCTTATCAGCTTACCAGGTCTTTTACTACCTGAACCTGATATAAAACTTCTTCCATATCTGGTGGTATCTCAAATGTGTGTGTATGTGTGTGTGTGTGTGTGTGTGTGTGTATCCAGCTTACACCAATAAGAGTCTCCTAGCAGTTGCTGAAAATCTCCCAGGAAGCCACTGCACATCCTAAACACCTCAAAGTGATTCCACTTTGATCTTTTATCTATGAACATTTTATCTTTTATCTATGAATAGTAAGATGTAAATAGTGAGAAGAATCTATGCTTGGTAATTTCTACTCAAAATTTAATGTTTTGTATAGAATAGCTTCAGTGGAAGAGTCCAGTAGAGACGATATAAATAAGAACAACAAAATGCCTTCCTCACATGCAGATGTATGAAAGGGCTTTCTCACATGTACATGTATGAAAGGGTTTTCTCACATGTACATGTATGAAAGAACTTCCTCATGTATACATGTATAAAAGTCCCACCTCGGGACTGTGAGTCACCTCTAAGTGCAGCAGTGTGGAGGCCTAGGAGGCAGGGAGTCAAAAGTGGTCTGGGATAAATGTAAAGGCTCTGTTAGGAAATGAAAGAAAGAGAGGGGAGGGGAGGAGAGGGGAGGGGAGGGGAAAAAGGGGAGGGGAGGGGAGGAAGGGGAAGGGATTGAAAGTATGAAATCAAATCATATCAAATGAAAGACTACAGAGCTGGGCTGGAGAGATAGCTCAGCATTTAAGAGTACCAGCTGCTCTCCCAAAAGTCCTGAGTTCAATTCTCAGCAATCACACAGTGGTTTCCAACCATCTATAATGAATTCTGATGCCCTCTTTTGACATGCAGCTGTTCACGCAAGATAGAGCACTCATACATAAAATAAATAGATCTTTTAATTTTTAAAAAAGAGACTGCACAGCAAAATAAATAAGTGAAAAAGCTGTTTACAGAATGGGAGGGAACTTGTATCACCTATTCATCTGATGACTCTTTAGTGTCGAGAATATGTAAAGACACAACAGAAATAACAACTGGAAAAAAACAAACAGAGATTCAACCAACAACAGGCTAATCATCTGCAGAACAAAAAAAGAGACAAAAATGGTCAATCAGACTTGGGGTGGTAGATCTCCTTAGGAAAAGGAAATAGAATAGATAAATACAGATGGATGGGGTGGGGGTGGGGGGCACTGGACTAGGAGGACCAAGCAGGGAATGGGATGGAAGAGGGACATGAGAGGAAATACGGAGAGAGTCTACTAAAGTTAAGGACCACTTGAGTACTGACACAGTAGAAGCTTCTTAAAATACGTACATATGAATGTGATCTAAATGAAATTGCCAGATAATGGGGAGACAAAGCTCCAACTGGAAAATTCTTCTTATTGAATGAAGCTCCCAACACTGGGAATGGGTTACATCTAATTGAGTTTTTCACCAGAGAGATCCCAAGGGAACTCTCAGACTACCCAAGCTGTTGTCAAGGCTACAGATGGTCTTCTACAAGCTGGTGGCAAGACCCTGTTGTGAAGATAACACCTACACAACTCATTGAACACGGAAAAGTAGAGCTGATGCCCTACCTAGAGCCTTCACCCCTATAGACCAGTGTTCTTACTACTGGAAAGTGTTCTGTATGGTACCAAAGGAGAAAAATAAACACCAAAGGAGCTAAGAACCCTATAATCTATAATGGTGTCTTGCCTGAAAGACAAGGTAGTACAAATGTGGTACCAAGCTTGTAGGAATAGTCAACCAGTATCTGATTTAAGACACACTTCATGAGCTGGAATCCATTCCTGACACTGCTTGGGTGACTAAAGACTAGATAGCCTGGGGAGGTAGAGAAAACTCAAATTCTACTGTTCTACTAAAGGAAAATAGCAGTAAAACGACTCCTAATGACATTCAGCTAGACTCATAGATCAGTGCCTTGCTCAGCCATCATCAGAGAAGCTTCCTTCTGAAGCAGATGAGAACAAATAAATGACAGAGCCTAACAGCCAGAAAATATGCAGAGAGTTAGAGACTTCAGAACCAGTTGGCCATAAACAGGGTGTCTCCATCAAATCCCTCCCCACAAGGATCAGGGAACCCCGAGGAAGAAAGAGCATAAGAGTGAGAGGACACTAAGGAAGCAAGGCCTTTAAAACACAGCAGGACCAAGACAATATGAGCTCCCAGAGACTGAGGTGGCATGCACAGGGACTGACTACACAGGGCTGCACCAGGTTGGCTTCTAGAGCTGAAAGAGGTGGACACATGCCTTCATCCCTAGCCCAGCAGCTGTCTCCAATTGATAACCACTTACAAAAGAATATTGACTTTTCTCCTAGTCTCACTGGAGAAACAAAGTACTCCTTAGGGTAGGCTGCACGCCCAGATGGCCAACAGAAGCAAAGTCAGTGACATCTTTGGCTGATCCTTGTCTCATGAGCCCTGTAAGTGCACTTCCTTTATTTTTTGATATTTTAAATTTTATGTCATTATTCTTAAATTTTAGTTTCTCCTTTTTCCTTCTTACCCTACAGGTCCTTTATTATAGCTTCCAGTTCGATGTTTTTATGAGATTCCTATGAACCTATGTGTCTCTATTTCTTGTGCCTTTTCTAGGGCCCTTTTCCTTTTGTTTGTTTTGTTCAATTCTGATGTGTTAGTTTTTGTTTTCTTATTATATTATATCATTGTCTCAGAATCCTGTTTGTTTTCTTTTTAAAAAACAATTATTTATTTATTTGTTTATTTATTTATTTAATGTACTCTATCAGCATGTACAACTGTAGGTGAGAAGCAAACATCAGATCACATTGTAGATGGTTGTGAACCACCTTGTGGTTGCTGGGAATTGATCTCAGGACCTCTGGAAGAGCAGTCAGTGAGCTGAGCCATCTGAACCACTGAGCCATCTCTCAAGCCCGCCTGTTTGTCTTCTCATGAGAGACTGAAAGGAGGTGGGTCTAGACAGGAGACCGTAATCAGGATATGTTATATGAGAAAAACATCCATTGACAAAACACAACAGCAAAAACTATGTCTTACGTGATTGGTAAATAGCAGATAGTGTACTTGTGCAAACTGTGGTGACACATAGGCATTCTGCTCCTCCAGTGGACCCACACCTCTGCTAGGAGAATGTGAAAGGTCCTGTGTGTGAACTCCCTGCTCTTTCAGGTCCTGGGTCAGGGCTTCTAAGATCTCCACCTCTCTCTACACTAAATATCTCCCATATGGTGCAGTCGTCTGGGGAAGCCATAGAGTGAGGTACACGATCCATCTCCCTGACAGTAAATGACTATTTTTTATTGTGAGAATCACCATCACTGTGGGCTTGGTTTAACAAGGCCCAACGAGGTTGGGAGAACAAAGGTTTTGTGTCTCATTTAGGGAGTGAAGGACAGGAGGCTTTCTGTTGAGATGCAGCAGATGTTAACATGCCCCAACCTTTGTCCAGCCCAGAGACCCTGAGGGTTATCCTCATAGATTGGGAGACATTCTGGAATTTCTCCATGCTACAAATATCTGAACCACATACTATTAGAACCCTAGATACAGGGTCATAGGTCATTGCAGCCTTAGATATAGGGTCATAACTTGACTATGAGACAGTTGGTTCAGAGTGGAAATGGTATCTCAGTGACTTCAAAACTGACTGAGGAATGTGAAGGTATGTGTTTGGAGAGTCCTCCTACTCAATATTCTTTATCATGTGGGCAGAAACAGGCGATTAGCATAGGAAATTAAAAGGCAAAGAAATGAACACAGTTGGAGAAGGTGTTAAAAAGTCTTTAACAGCCATGAAAGGGCTGATGCATATAACATGTTTTTAATCCTCTAGATCAAACTATTTTGAATTTTTTTTTCTCCTCTGAACGTTAATGCTTTTTCAGAGGAAGGATGGTGACTGAACTTGTTATACAGCAGTAGAGGCAGAAGTCTGTGGCAGTCATGAGCACCCGAGGGACAACATGGCCTGTCCTGCTTCTAGTTGTTGGGGGAGGGGTAGTGGGGGAAGGGTGCTGACCTTTCCCCAGAAGAAATTCTTAGCACCCAGAGGATAAAGGAAACACTTAAATCAGCATGAAGTTGTAGACTCTAGCTATTCCTTAAAGAGTCTTGATCAGAAATGGTTCATGGTTTATGTAGGATTAGACATTGTCATAATCTTGTGACCATTTTAGAGTGATTTTTCTATCCCTGGCCGGAAGAGATCCCCCCCCCCCGCCCCCAGAGCTACGAATGTTTTGCAGAAGCTGAATTTGCAGGTTTCCAGATAGTTTTACCTTTAGCAAACAGAACTTGCTTTGTACGCAAATATGGGTAGAGGTTGCTCCGCAGCGGAAGAGAGCAGATGTTAGCCTTTCAGGAGAGAGGAAAGGCAAGCAAGTTTACAGAAGCAGAAATCATCAGCTGCTTTAGCTGTGTTGTCTCCGACCAGAGAAAGTTTCCTATTCTGTTTTCTTATTCCTATGTAACCCAATATTTGCTTAGCAAGCTTCTTAATTGATTTAATGTTAAAGCTTGCTCTTCTCCCTTCACCGGCCTTCATCTCCTTCCCTATCATGGCAGGAAAAAAGGTGCTCCTCGTGTGTGTGTGTGTGTGTGTGTGTGTGTGTGTGTGTGTGTGTGTGTAGCCTGCTCCTTGGAGTTAGAGAATCGTATTCCAGAAATAGAAAACAGGAAGTACGCTCAGAATCAGTATGGAGTCCATGGATGCCAGCCTACAGAAGAAGAGTGCATCTTAAACTTACTAAGATATATTTCTTTCATTTTGTAGCATGTAGCTCTATAAGTAATTTAAATGACTGCAGAAAAATCCATTACAATGGCAGCAAAGCTGGGTCTGACAGCCAATCTACATTCCTGTCCCTAGGTATGCTTTTGTCCCTTGCCCTGGAGGATGACTTGTGTAGAAATGCAGACTGCTTGTCATGAGGAGTGTGTCATGAGGTAGGCTCATCCCCTCAGCCACTGTCCCTTTCCCTTGTTTACGCCACTCCTGCTGTGCATGACACCCCTGTTGCAGAAGCTCAACCATGCATGTAGATCCTGACGGTGCGTTGTCATCTTCTCAAGACTTGGTACACACACTTCATTCTGGGTATCCTTGCCCTATTTTAACTGGCATTTACTGTTGTGTTAACTTTTTCCTGGAGGAACATGAACAAATGCCTACTCATCTTTCAAAGGCAACCAACAACCATACAGAAAGGTGATTCTAATCATGCCCAGCTTGCTAAGCCAATGGCTTACTTATCGTTACTTATAAGGCTACCGACAGAAGTATGGGTGAGAGATTCCCTACAACAATCCTGGGAAGTTGCAGGCTCCCATCAAGCTCCTCTCCTCCAACAGCCAGTAGCAGCTAATATATTTTGCAGAGGAGCGAGGCCTCATGTGTACAAAACACTGTTTTATGCTCTGTTTGTTTAATGCTTTATGAGACTTGTGGGAGTTACTTCATGAACTACTCATGACCAGTTCCTGAGTATGGTGAGCCCTCCCTCTCTCCTCTCCATGAGTAAGGTTAGTTGGCCCAGGTGCTGTGAGGGTATAATGCAGAGAGCCACAGATCCTCTGATTTCAAGGGAACTAAAGCCCTGTTGTGCCCAAAGGATAAGATTCCACAGCAAAGAAAGGCAATCAAGCAGGAAGAATCTCCAGGGAAAGACCTGAGGCAAGAAAGAAGACATAGAAAGTAAGAGGAGGGAGCCAGGTGGTAGTCACTGCCCAGTACCCTGGAGATGGCAGAGGCAGAGGCAGAGGCAGAGGCAGAGGCAGAGGCAGAGGCAGAGGCAGAGGCAGAGGCAGAGGCAGAGGCAGAGGCAGAGGCAGAGGCAGAGGCAGAGGCAGAGGCAGAGGCAGAGGCAGAGGCAGAGGCAGAGGCAGAGGCAGAGGCAGAGGCAGAGGCAGAGGCAGAGGCAGAGGCAGAGGCAGAGGCAGAGGCAGAGGCAGAGGCAAAGGCAGAGGAATTTGTGAGTTCCAGGACAGTCTGGTCTGCAGAGTGAGTTCCAGTAGAGTTGAGGTTACACAGAGAAACTGTTTCAAAAACCAACCTAAACCAAACCCAAACCAAAATAACATGAAGAGGAAGGAAGAGGAGGAAGAGGAAGAAGAGGAGGAAAAAGGGAAAAGAGAAATAAGCCCAGGCTGGGTGAATCAAAGTTTTCACACAACTGGGAACTGAGATTACTTAGTGCTGGGATATGTGTGACCTTTCTGGTTAACTTATCAACATTCCTCTATTATCCGTATGCCTAACTGATGTAATCTATTAAAGTCATTTTTATAACTTAATTTACAAAGTGGAAATCCTTATGAGAAATAGGTAATCCAGCTAATTTATTTTACTTAATTTTAAAATTGTGCTTAATTGTTGAATTAGGTTGTACACTGTATCCTCTAAAAAGCATACCTTTCAAAAGCCACAAAATCTTATTCACACATATTTTTAATGGATATGATTTTTATTTTTATTTATTTTTATTAATTAATTATTTTATTTATTTACATCCCAAATTTTTCCCCTTCTTAGTCCCCCCTTGAAGAGTTCTTTGCCTCTGAGAGGGTGCCCACCCCACCCCCCACCCCAGCAGCCTCCTCTCTGGGGCATCAAGTCTCTACAGGATTAGGGGAATCCTATCCTACTGGGCGAGACAAGGCAGTCTCTGCTACATATGTGCTAGCAGCCTGGGACCAGTCCCTTTATGCTCTTTAGTTGGCTTAGTCTCTGTGAGTTCTCAGGGGTCCCAGTTAGTTGACACTGTTGGTCTTCCTATGGGGTTGATATCCCCTTCAGTTCCTTCAATCTTTCCCCCTAACTCTTCCATAGGCATCCCCAATCTCAGTCCAATGCTTGTTACCAAGCAAATGGGGCAAAAGTTCCCAAAAGTTCATGCTGAAGTGAACAGAGTTACATAGGTACAGGAGAGTATGCAGTGAACTGGAGAAGCCAGCAGATGGAGAGGCCCCAACAGGGGAGGAAGACAGGAGTTTCTCTTCTGGGGAAAACTGGGAAGTAGTATAGGACCCGCCTGACAGTAGTCCTGTCTGCTTGGTGACAGGCAGGGATTCATACAGCACTTCATACCACTTGGATCTAGCCACTTGCTTGTGGGTTGAGTGATAGGCAGGAGATGGGCAGACACTGGACAGAAAACATTCCAGTGCTGGCAGTTGGGAGATCAGCCAGGATATACTGCAGCAGGAAGTAGAAGAATTGTAGCAACGTACTAAAACAAATGAAATGTGCAGGCAAGAGAGATGACTCAGGGGATGAAGATACTGGTCATCAAACCCAACAACTTGAGCTTGATCCCTAGGACCCATAGGATAGAAGGAGAGAACCATAGGGGGTTTTCAGAGGGAAAACCAGGAAAGGGGATAACATTTGAAATGTAAATAAAGAAAATATCTGATAAAAATCTTTAAAAAGGAAAGAACCAACTCCTACGGGTTGTTCTCAGACTCCCATTTTCATGCTCGCACAGAAAACCAAACACATAACTAAATAAAATAAGTAGGTTATAAGAACAGATTTGCATATTACTAGTAATTTAATTCCCTACTGAGCCTAATTTATAAGTTACACTTCATCTAGATAGATGGATGATAGATAGATAGATAGATAGATAGATAGATAGATAGATAGATAGAGATAAATAGATGGGAAAAACAGTATAAATATGGTCCAGTGTCATCTATTATTTCAATAATCAATTGGGCATCTTTACCTTGAGAACAAATAACTGTGATGCACACCATTTTGGAGTGACAAAAACTATGTATACATCACGCAGACCTGAAATACACAGAGCTGAAAGTGACTACACTTGGTATAACTTACCATTGTGCCAAACCTCTGTGGTAGATCCTCTCCTTGCCGATTTTCTGGGAAACTGTACTAATTCTATGATGACCCACAAGGCCTAATTACTGGTTCCATAATATTGTAAGTGCACCTACATTCTTCTTCAATACTGAGTTCAAGAAATTTACCTTCAGTTCCCCAGTCTCTGGTACGTACAAACACTGAAGAAATGGAGAGGGATTGTCAGAGGAGAATAGGAAGTAGACAGCCACTTGTGTCATTAAATGTGGATAGATGGATTGTGTCACTCAAAATATAGAAGTTACAGTACTAATTTCCAGGACTGCAGTAGTGAAGAAACAATTAAATTATGTAGTTAACGTCCTATCAAGTCTAACATGACAGATGTGCTTGCAAGTAGAGAAGACCACAGCACAGACACATACAGGTGAAGAACCTGTGAGAGAAAAGCCATATGCAAGATTCTTATTCAGGTCTTCCTGGAAGGAAATCAGTGCTGACATCCCATGATCTTTGACTTCCAGCCTCTAGAATGTAAAAAAAGTAGATTTCTGCTCTTCAAATTTATTAATATTGAAACATTATGGTAGCCCTAGCTACTCATGTGAAATTTGAAAAGGAAAGGATGCCCATATGAGACTGAGTGACAGCCCAGGATAAACTAGCTTAGAAACTAAGCAACAAAATTTCAAAACTGGAAAACACTAGCGCAAATGCCTATGATGTATACAAAGCATAGGTAAATAAGACACCTACCAAGCATTCACTATTCATTATTTAATGCAATAAACATATTTACAATAGTTTAATCTGCCCACAGCTCCTTTCCCACTTAATTGAAAAAATATTGTTTCTCTAACTTAGAACAAGATTTATTTACTTCTTATATCAAAGTTCATCCTCATTGACTACATGTGGAGATATTCTTAACATCATCAACTTAGTGTTAATACTTACTCTGAAAACAAACTTATGGTAGATGAATGACTCTTTAGAATCTCCCCACTTAAAATAAGCTTTATGGCTTTCCTAAACCAAGGATAAAAGAAAGCATAAATCAAAGGGTTCATGGCTGAGTTATAATAGGCACTCCAGCAACAGATTTCATAGACATAGGCAGGGGTAATGAAGCCCACGAAAGCATCAACCAATGAGTCAATTGTGTATGGGAGCCACGAGACCATAAAAGCCACCACAGTGACCCCCAAGGTTTTTGCAGCCTTCCTCTCTCTCTTGGCCACTCTGGCTTTGTGACTCTCTGAGGATGATTCACCTCTGTTGCCACTTACAGAAGTTTCAATTTTTACAGCTTGCTGTTTGGCTACCAAAAATATTTTGCTGTAAAGAATGATCATAACAAGGGTAGGTATGAAGAATAGAAGAAAATCTATCAAAACCCAGTCTTGATTGACAACGATTTGGCAGCCCCCTACACAATTCAGAGCACTTACTAAGCTTTCAATCCCCTTAGCACTGATGCCTGTGTAGAACACTGCACTGCTGTACACCAGGGGCAGAATCCAGGAGATGCTGATGCAAATTCCAGACACAGACACTGTGAACTTGGTGGGATAGACCAGAGGGTCCGTGACAGCGATGTACCTGTCCACTGAGATGAAGCACAAGTGGAAGAGAGAAGAATAGCAAAATGCTGCATCACAGCAACTGTGAAGGCTACAAAATGTATCTCCAAAGTACCAGCAGCTCTCGATGGACCTGACCATGCTGAAGGGCATCACAGAGATGCCCACCAAGAAGTCAGCGCTGGCCAGAGAGGCAATGAGAAAATTGGCTGGAGAGTGCAGCTGCTTGAAATGGAGGACTGAAATCACCACCAGGAGGTTCCCACACACTGCCAGCACAGCCCCAAAGCCAAAGACCATGTACAGGATGACCCGGGGCCCTGGAGAATAGGGAGTTTTAATGCAGGATCCATTTGTGTTCTCATAGCAGAGCTGCAGGGCTGGTTGGGAAAAGTTGCTGGTCATGATTCTGCTTTTTGAGGCTTGAAGGATTTCTGTCCTGCTAGAAGACAACAAAAATTGAAATATAAAAATTAAAGAAATTGAACTTCTTTTCTGAATAGTTACTTTTAGATGCTGCCTAAGATTATAATTCCCTTATCTATTTTAATTATAAAGAAATGAAATTTAAAAACTTGGAAAATCAATTTCTGCATCTATAGTCATATAATTATCTCTATAACTATGTTAAACTTCAGTGTTAATCCCAGGCAAATTTAGTACTGATTTCAACTGTCCAGAAAACATATTACCTGAATAACTGACAGTAGATTCCTCTCTTGCAAAAGATAATGGCTTATAATATAATGGCACATTTAAATAGTCACCTTTAATAGTGTTTCAAAGCCTCTGATATTTGGGGAGCCACCCAATCCACTCCAATCACTGTAAACTTCTCATGAGGAATCCCTACAGTCTGAGGTGTGAATCTTCAAAACACACCTACTGTTGTTAATTATAATTAGTAAGTTCTACAATTTATGTTTCTCTGTACATTGCTAATTTGTTCACTTGGTGCTGATAATCACAACCAAGAATTTCTTTGACTGCCCTGAAAAGTTCAGTATTTGGCAATTATATTAACCATTTACTATTCTTAGGCTGATACAAAGATGTTTCTTACCTGATGGAGGAAGCAATTATCCGTTCATATGTTTAAAAAGAAACAAAAACCAAAACAAAACAAAAACTCTTTTCTGTTAATCCTACCAATCCATGAGCATGGGAGATCTTTCCATCTTCTGAAGTCTTCTTTGATTTCTTTCTTCAGAGACTTGAAGGTCTTGTCATAGGTCTTTCCTTTGTTTGGTTAGAGTTTCACTAAGATATTTTATATTGTTTGTGACTATTGTGAAGTGTGTCATTTCCCTATTTTCTTTCTCATCCAATTTATCATTTGTTTAGTTAATTTTATTTCCAGCCACTTTGCTGAAGCTGTTTATCAGCTGTAAAATTTCTCTGGTTTAATCTTGGAGGTTGCTTATATTTTCTATCATATCATCAGCAAATAGTGATACCTTGACTTCTTCCTTTCCAATTTGTATCCCCTTGATCTCCTTTGTTGTCTTATTGCTCTAGCTGGAACTTCAAGTACTATACTAAGTAGACAGGGAAAGAGTGGGCAGCCTTGTTTTGCCCCTGATTTTAGTGAGATTACTTCAAATTTCTTTCTATTTAATTTGATATTGGCTGTTGGTTTTCTGTATAATAGGTTTATTATGTTTAGGTATGGGCCTTGAATTCCTAATCACTCCAAGAATTTTAAATGAAGTGATGTTGGATTTTGTCAAAGGCTTTTTTAGCATCTACTGAGATGGCCATGTGATTTTTTTTCCTTTGCCTTTGTTTACATAGTGGATTACATTGATGGGTTTTTGTATATTGAACCATCCCTGCATCCCTGGTATGAACCCTACTTGATCATGATGAATGATAGCTTTGATGTGTTCTTGGATTTCACCTGTGAGGACTTTATTGAGCATTTTTGCAACAATATGGCCATCCTACAAAAAACAATCTACGGATTCAATGCAATCCCCTATCAAGTGTCCAACTCAGTTCTTTACAGACACGGAAAGAGCAACTCTAAACTTCATATGGAAAAACAAAACAAACAAACAAACAAACACCCCAGGGTAGCAAAAACAATTCTCAACAATAAGAGAATTGCGGAAATTACCATCCCTGACCTCAAACTATACTACAGAGCAATAGTGATAATAAACTGCACAGTATTGGTACAGAGACAGACAGGTCAATCAATGGAATACCCAGAAATAAACCCACAGACCTATGGACACATAATACTTGACAAATAAGCCAAAACCATACAGTGGATAAAAAGAAAACATCTTCAACAAATGGTGCTAGTCTAACTGGTGATCTGCTTGTAGAAGAATGTGAATTGACCCACATTTATCTCTGTAAAAAAGTTCAAGACCAAGTGTATCAAGAACCTCCATGTAAAACCAGATAGACTGAATCCAGTAGAAGAGAAAGTGAGAAATAGCCTCAAACACATTGGCACAGGGGAATATTTCCTGTAGAGAAAACCGATGTTTCAGGCCCTAAGATCAATAACTAATAAATGGAATGTCATGAAACTGAAAAGCTTCTGTAAGGAAAAGGACACTGTCAATAGGACAAAATGGCAACCTACTGATTGGGAAAACATCTTCATTAACCCTACATCATATAGAGGTCTAATATCCAAAATATACAAAGAACTCAAGAAGTTAGACTCTAAAAAACCAAATGATCAAATTAAAAATGGGGTACAGAGCTAAACAGGGAAGTCTCAACAGAAGAATCTCTAATGGCTGAGAAGCACTTAAGGAAATAAATGTTCAACATCCTTAATCATCAGGGAAATAAAAAATAAAACCAAAATGACCCTGAGAATCCACCTCACATCAATCAGAATGGCTAAAGTCAAAAATGGAAGCGACAGACATGCTGGCAGGGATTATGGAAAAGAGAAACACTCCTTCATTGCTGGTGGGATTGCAAACTGGGACAATCATTCTGGAAATCACTCTGGTGGTTCCTCAGAAAACTGCAAATAGCTCTGCCCAAAGACCCAGCTATACCACTCCTGGGCATATACCCAAGAGATGCCCTACCATACCACAAAGACACATGATCCACTGAGTTCACGGCAGCCTTTTTTGTAATAGCCAGAAGCTGAAAAAACCCCAGATGTCCCACAACAGAAGAATGGATACAGAAAATGTGGTTCATTTGCACAATGGAGTACTACTCAGCTATTAAGAATAGGAAAATCAACTAAACATGGGCAAAGGAGATCCTAAGAAGCCGAGAGGCAAAATGTCCTCATATGCATGCATTCTTTGTGCAAACTTGCTGGGAGGAGCACAAGAAGAAGCACCTGGATGCTTCTGTCAACTTCTCAGAGTTCTCCAAGAAGTGCTCAGAAAGGTGGAAGACCATGTCTGCTAAAGAAAAGGGGAAATTTGAAGATATGGCAAAGGCTGACAAGGCTCGTTATGAAAGAGAAATGAAAACCTACATCCCCCCCAAAAGGGGAGACCAAAAACAAGTTCAAGGACCCCAATGCACCCAAGAGGCCTCCTTTGGCCTTCTTCTTGTTCTGTTCTGAGTACCGCCCCAAAATCAAAGGCGAGCATCCTGGCTTATCCATTGGTGATGTTGCAAAGAAACTAGGAGAGATGTGGAACAACACTGCAGCAGATGACAAGCAGCCCTATGAGAAGAAAGCTGCCAAGCTGAAGGAGAAGTACGAGAAGGATATTGCTGCCTACAGAGCTAAAGGAAAACCTGATGCAGCGAAAAAGGGGGTGGTCAAGGCAGAAAAGAGCAAGAAAAAGAAGGAAGAGGAAGACGAGGAGGAGGATGAAGAAGATGAGGAAGAGGAAGAAGAAGAGGAAGATGAAGATGATGATGAAGAAGAAGATGGTGATGATGAATAAGTTGGTTCTAGCGCAGTTTTTTTTTCTTGTCTACAAAGCATTTAACCCCCCTGTACACAACTCACTCCTTTTAAAGAAAAAAATTGAAATGTAAGGCTGTGTAAGATTTGTTTTAAAACTGTACAGTGTCTTTTTTTGTATAGTTAACACACTATCGAATGTGTCTTTAGATAGCCCTGTCCTGGTGGTATTTTCAATAGCCACTAACATTGCCTGGTTCAATCTGGGGGTTGTAAATTGGCATGGAAATTTAAAGCAGGTTCTTGTTGGTGCACAGCACAAATTAGTTATATATGGGGACAGTAGTTTGGTTTTTTTTTCCTTTGGTTTTATTTTTGGGTTTTATTTTTTTCATCTTCAGTTGTCTCTGATGCAGCTTATACAAAGATAATTGTTGTTCTGTTAACTGAATACCACTCTGTAATTGCAAAAAAAAAAAATTGTGGCTGTTTTGTTGACATTCTGAATGCTTCTAAGTAAATATAATTTTTTTTTATTAAAAAAAAAGAATGAGGATCTCCTGAGTTTTGCAGGCAAATGGATAGAACTAGAAATTATCATCCTGAGTGAGGTAATACAGTTCCAAAAGGACATGCATGGTATGTACTCACTGATGAGTGGATACTAGTAAAAAAGTTCAGAATACCAATGATACAACTCACAGATCATAGGAAGCTTAACAAGAAGGAAGACCCATGTATGGATATCTGAAACCCACTTAGAAGGGAAACAAAATAATCATGGGAGGTAGAGGGAGGGAGGAAACTGGATGGGAGAGGTGAAAAAAAGGGGGAAAGAAGGGGGCAGGATCTAGTATGGGGAGAGAGAGGAGGGATGCCCAGAGGGCCAGGAGAATGAATCGAAATATGCAGCAGTGGGAGTTAGAGAGCAGATGTGGGGACCTCTAGACAGTTCAAGAGACCTGGGATGTGAGAGGCTACCAGGACTCAATGGGAATGACATTAACTGAAATGACATAGGTAGACATGGCCCCTAGTTGAGTCAGTGACCACCCACCCATCTTCAAAAGTTTTAACCAAGAATTATTCCTGTCTAAAGGGACAGGAACAAAAATGGAACAGAGACTGAAAGAAAAGCCACCCAGTGACTGACCCAACTTGGGATCCATCTCATGGCACACACTAAATCCTGACACTATTACTGAGGGCATATTGTGGGTGCAGACAAGAGCCTGGCATGGCTGTCCTCAGAGAGGCTCTACCAGCAACTGACTGAGACAAAGCAGATACTTAACAGCCAGCCTTTGCATTGAGGTCAGGGATTGCAACCTCACAGAACAGCAGTGTCAACTAAATTGGACCGCTTTCCCCCCTGCAAGACATTCCAGAGATTAAATGAAAAACCAAGGAGCATGCATGGGCTGGTCCATGGGCCTGAGCACATGAATAGATGAGGATGGCCTTGTACTGCATCAGTGGGGGAGGATGTACTTGATCCTGTGGAAACTTGATGCTCCAGGCAAGTGGGATGCTGATGAAGAGGGGTGGGGGAGTGGGAGGTCTGGAGAAGAAGGACCCTATGAGAGGCAGGGGGAAGGAGCACAACTGTTGGAATGTGAATAAATAAAATAATTATAAACAACAACAACAGCAACAAAAACTACTGAAGAAAAAAATTCTTTTTTTTTTTCTAGAGGAGTAGACTGAAACGTTTTAAAGAGAAATTCAATCTACTATTTAGGGCAAAGAAACCAAAGAGTTCTGTAATTAGTTTACAGCAACACATTAACTGTGAGGGATAAAAATCAATAGATAATTCCATTGCTCAGTCACAGAAGTCTTATAGGTCATGCTGTCTCAGGCCCTCCATAGCACATTCTCCTCGACTGAGACGCACACTCTCTGACTGTCTGATCAATGGCATGTCCAAAGCACATGGCAAGATGCAAAACTCAAATAGAAGCAACAAAATAAAGACGCAAACCTGCAACATCATCCAGGCAGCTTTCAGATCACATGGATCCATTACACTGAGGATACACGCGGAGGGACGAGCAAGTGTTACCTAGAACACTGAACGCTTTAGTAAGGTGATGGTTTCCTGTAAGCCAGTAATTCATACAAAGATTCAGGGCTTTTACACTTCATTAGTCATAGATGTCCCACTTAAAGGAAAGGTCCAATGACTTCATCTTGTATCTGCACACATCAAAAAGAAGCACAGAGGCCGGTACACCTCATAATGACCTTGAGGTGAAACAATCCTCACTTGGAATTATCCTTCTGGCTGGCTTTGTCTACAGGCAAGAGCAGAAGAGTGCACTGAGGGTAGGTGGGACTTTGATAAAAAGTCAGAACATTAGGTGACCTGTGGTGCTGGAGGTAAGAGTTGGAGGAACACTGTGCTGAGGATTTGCATTGGGGTGAGCAGGGGAGCCCTTGGTGGTTCTGAAGCAAAGCCATGTGAATTGGCATGGAGGGCTAACACACTGTTTTGAAAGACAGCTCTTTGTATACTTCTGAACTGGTGGTGATAGGACCTTTGAACTTTGACATCAAGTGATCCCATGGTGTCTAACACTGTCCATTGTGACCTAGGTCTTCCTGGCTCATTCAGTGGAAGTGAGCCATCTGAGGGCAGGCACAAGGAAGCTGCTGGACCCATAGCCTCAGGAGCCCAGAGCTCATGTTACTCCCTCCCCTCTACTGCCCCAGTGAGCTCTACTTCATACTTCAGATGACTTGATTAAAAGCTGCAGGTGGGTTTGTCATGAGCTGCTTCATTGTGTCGGTGTGCACCAAAGTGATAGTTATGGTTTAAACTTGCTCAGCATGGTCTTAGATGATCACAGAGAGGGCGACCCTTCCCATTAGCTAGAGTGTTGACTTTGCTCCATTCATGTCACCAACAGGACTTTCCCCCACCTGGTTGAATCTCCCCTTCCTGGAACTTCACTCAGTATTTTACTTACTGTATGAAGTAAAACTCTGAATGTTTTCACATTTTCTCTTTCAGGCACTGTGCTCTCAGAAGGGAAGCCTGCTGGAAATTTTATACGAATGAGTTTAGTTCATTTAGCAGTTACTGTTTAGAAGCTGATATCACTGAGGGGAAAGGACACAGCACAAACCTGTCCTGGAGTGCAGGGCCTCCAAGAGAGAGGACAATCCTGAAGAAGGGCGTCAGGTCAGGGCTCTCAAGTGGTTTTTGCTGTCTTTGCAAACTTACTCCACCAAGAGTCTTTAGGGACTCTAGACATTGATGGCTTTTTTCTTAACAGGGTGTACAATGCTAAGCTTTGGAATGTCTCCTGAAATGGTGCACTGTTACCCTCTGGCATTAGTACCATGTGCATATATGTGTGTGTATGTTTAGGCAAAGTAAAACATCTAAATAATATCCTATGCAATTCTTGAGTCGAAAGTCTCCGCCTTGTATTTCTGGAAATATTGGATTAGGATTTATTTTGCTGTTCTAAACTGTTCACAATGAGTGTAAAGTGTTGACTATGAAAACATATATGGCTATAGTTACCTTAGCTTCAGAATTGAGTATATAAAATCTCTCAAAAATGTGTTTCTTAATGACTTTTAACATATCATTAATAATAAGAAAAATAAAATACTAATTCTGAAGACCCACATAACAGTAGTGTGCTGCGAGCTGTTCATACAAGCATCACTTTATTTTGTAATTGCATTGTCTTCATTCTTTACATATGGATTCTTACTCTTCCTGTAAAGATCTGGAGTTGACACTGTATTCAGGACTTGTTTGTGGACTCCTTTATTGGACATGTATTAAAATCTCTTGACTATAACATCTTAGTGGTTTTCTCTTGCACACATCAAGTACAGTGGTTCATCAGTTCTTTACCTCAGAGTTCTTAGATCCATTTTGCTTTGCAGACAGTTCTTCATGGACAACACTCCATTTTAACTCCATTTTCCAGAGGAGAGCTCACCCTTGCAAATAGCAAGTGACTTAACCCAAGTGAAGCCTGTGCATGATGTAGAAGATTTTGGGCATTTCACACATAGGCCTCTGGCCTTGGGAGCTCCCTCTGAACCCTGGCTTTGTACATAGCTTCTTGAGACCAAAAAACAAAACAAAACAAAAACAAAAACAAACTGTCATCCAAGGAAACCTGCCATATGCAGTCCTTATAGTCAGTCTCAAAGATATAGGCCTTTATATTCTCAGCTAATCTTAGGAGAGGCAAACTAATGTTAGGTTCTCTTCAGGTATTAATCATTAGACATTTTGTAAAACCAAATGAAGATGAAGTGTGACATAAAATTTATGAGTGAAAGAATATGGACCATCATTAGATGTGTAAAAATGTAAAACTTGGCAACTTGTTTGCTTTAAAACTATCTTTACAAGTTTAAAAATGACAAGGCAATGTTCAAAATATTCAAATAGCATAGACAAGATTTTTACTGGGAAAAAAAAAACAAAAAACAAAACCTGTAGCAATTTACTGTATTCTGTAAACCTTCAGTACAGTGATTTATAGAGGACAGAAATGTTTCTTCCTAAAAGTGAAAATGACTTTGCTCTATGGCTTAAGTATCCTAACAGTTTACCGTTAATATTTTTTAACAGTACAGCAAATGACAGCGAGAGAGGTGTCTCAGCAACAAGCGTGCTTGCTGCTTTTCCAGAGGACACAGACTCAGTTTCTAGAGCATACATGAGGCAGTTCACAATCTCCTGCAACCCTTTCTCCAGGAGACCTAGTGACCTTTTGGCCACCACAGGAACCAACATATATGGCATGCATTCACACAGACAGACAAATAGGCAGGCAAGCAGACAGACAGACAGACAGACAGAAGGAAAGAAGGAAGGGAAGAAAGAAAGAAAGAAAGAAAGAAAGAAAGAAAGAGAGAGAGAGAGAGAGAGAGAGAGAGAGAGAGAGAGAGAGAGAGAGAGAAGGAAGGAAGGAAGGAAGGAAAGAAAGAAAGAAAGAAAGAAAGAAAGAGAAAGAGAGAGAAAGAGAAAGAGAAAGAGAAAGAGAAAGAGAAAGAGAAAGAGAAAGAGAAAGAGAAAGAGAAAGAGAGAGATAAATAAATAAGAAGGGAGAAGAAACAAGAAATGGAGAAGGTAGGAAAAGCACAGCAGCCTAGCATAGGCACAGCCCAAAGGTTAATGTGTGAAACAAGCATTGTCAAATTCTCTTATGCTTTATTAAAGATTGTTATTAAACAAGTAGATATTACCCATTTTTAAACAAAAGTATGACATGAGATATACATTGATAACATGTTAGCATCATGGTACATAAATGTCAAAGTAACATTTATTTCAACCTGAATCAATTATAACAACACATGAAAATGTTATTAATGGAAAATTTCAGGATAACTGGAGGCAGTGAATGTTGCCTTTAATGACTATTTTGAAATAAATTAATGTTGAAATTAGTATATCTAGTATTGTTCTGTCCCTGTTTTTATACAAATGTATGAGAAATGTGATTGCTTAGGACTGACCTTCCAATGTGTGAAAGTAAGACTGAGTCAAAGTCAGAAGAGAGAAAGAAAAACTAACATGACATCTCGATAGGGAAAGGTAAAGAGGCCATGACACTCAGCTAGGGAAGCGTTTAGTGTGGCTTCTGTTACAAATGGAAACCTTTACTGCAGCAATGCTTGGTCTCATGGGTAGTTCTTAGAGGACTAGGTGTGAATGATGACTGTTACCATTCATTCATTCATTCATCCTTAGCCATGCTAGGCATGAGAACTGTGCCCTCACACTTACTAGGCAAACTCTATCACTGTTCTCTACCCCAATCCACTATTACTGTGTCTATATCTTGTTACTGATAAGCTATTGATAGCCTTACCACTAAATTATTGGAAAAGTTGCCATGCTGATGGAAATATTTCTGATGGGAATTATCTGATTGCTGACATTTTATTTGATGTGTCTGAGCACATCTTTTAAAACTATGTAAAAAATATATATAGCTCTATATAATTTAGTTTTAATAGGTATCAACCTGAGAAAACACTTATGAACAAAAGCTATTGGAAATTAAGAAACACCTTAAAACAGATTTATACTTAGTCAATAAAATTAAGCTTGTAACTTAATAATAATCTTTCTATATGAGAAGCGTAGTATTTCAATATCTCTGCCAAGGTGGAAGTGGATCCATTTTTTTTAATAGTATGGAACCTTCTATTGGACAAAGCAAATAAACCAAGAGCTACAGATCACTAGGCTGAAGGACGGAGTTCAACTCCGTATCTGAGATCATAGGGACCATCAGAGAGCAGAGGTAACATCTCTTCCATGGATCTGGTTTAAAAAAGAAACGAACTCAATGCACTGAAGCCATGCAAGTAGATGTTCAAAGACACTGGTGACATAAAAGCCATGTTTGTCATGTAGTAAAATGTCAATGACAGTTTAATGTTTTGACTTTGACACGACATTCCTCCTGACTAATTTTTTTTAATGCTGTATTTTCCTAGCTTCAAAAGAGTCATTTCTTAGATTTAGTTCTGACACCATTTCATAATTTTATGCCTTAAGGAATTTTCTGAATTTGGTATTAATGCTTACTCTGAAAATAAATTTGTAGTTGATGAATGTCCCTTTAGAATTTTCCCACTTAAAATAAGCATTATGGCTTTCCTAAACCAAGGATAAAAGAAAGCATAAATCAAAGGATTCATGGCTGAGTTATAATAGGCACTCCAGCAACAGATTTCATAGACATAGGCAGGAGTGATGAAGCCCATGAAAGCATCAACCAATGCGTCAATTGTGTATGGGAGCCACGAGACCATAAAAGCCACCACAGTGACCCCCAAGGTTTTTGCAGCCTTCCTCTCTCTCTTGGCCACTCTAGCTTTTTGACTCTCTGAAGATGATTCACCTTTGTTGCCACTTATAGAAGTTTCAATTTTTACAGCTTGCTGTTTGGCTACCAAAAATATTTTGCTGTAAAGAATGATCATAACAAGGGTAGGTATGAAGAATAAAAGAAAACTTATCAAAACCCAGTCTTGATTGACAACAATTTGGCAGCCCCCTACACAATTCAGAGCACTTACTAAGCTTTCAATCCCCTTAGCACTGATGCCTGTGTAGAACACTGCACTGCTGTACACCAGGGGCAGAATCCAGGAGATACTGATGCAAATTCCAGACACAGACACTGTGAACTTGGTAGGATAGACCAGAGGGTCTGTGACAGCGATGTACCTGTCCACTGAGATGAAGCACAGGTGGAGGGCAGAAGAGTAACAAAAAGCCACATCACAGCAACTGTGAAGGCTACAAAATGTATCTCCAAAGTACCAGCAGCTCTCGATGGACCTGACCATGCTGAAGGGCATCACAGAGATGCCCACCAAGAAGTCAGCGCTGGCCAGAGAGGCGATGAGAAAATTGGCTGGAGAGTGCAGCTGTTTGAAATGGAAGACTGAAATCACCACCAGGAGGTTCCCACACACTGCCAGCACAGCCCCAAAGCCATAGACCATGTACAGGATGACCCGGGGCCCTGGAGAATAGGGAGTTTTAATGCAGGATCCATTCGTGTTCTCATAGCAGAGCTGCAGGGCTGGTTGGGAAAAGTTGCTGGTCATGAATCTGCTTTTTGATGCTTGAAGGATTTCTGTCCTGCTAGAAGACAGCGGTAATTTTGAGATATAAAAATTAAAGAAATGAACTCCATAATGAAGAATTAATTTTAAATATTACCCAAGATTATAAATCCTTTTTTCTATTTTAAGTGTAAAGAAATGAAGAAATATAAAAGCACAGAAAAACAATTTTCTCATCTATAGTCATATAATTATTCCCATAACTATGTTAAACGTCACTGTTAATCCCAGGCAAATTGATTTTAATACTGACTGTCAACTATCCAATTACCTGAGTAATTGAGAGTAGATTCCTTTCTTGCAAAAGATGATGACTTATAGTTTAATGGCACATTCAAAGGTCACCTTTAATAGTATTTCAAGTCCTATGTTGTTTTCAGAAGACAGCCAATCCACTCTATCTGCTGTAAAGTTCACATGAGGGATCCCTACAGTGTAAGGTGTGAATCTTCAAAGCACACTCACTATTGTTAATTATAATTAGTAAGTTCTATAAATTATGTTTCTCTATACACTGCTAATTGGTCCTAGTAGTGCTGATAGCCAGAACCAAGAATTTTTTGACTACTCTGAAAAGTTCAGTATTATATTATATTCAATTATATTAACTATTTAATATTCTTAATCTCATACATAGATATTTCTTATTTGACGGATGAATTCATTATTATCAGTTCAGATGTTTTAGGGAAACTATTTTCTTTCTAGAGTAGTAGACTGAAAACTTTTAAAGAAAAATGTGATCAACTGTTTAGGGAAAAAAAAACCTAAAGATGTTCTGCAATTAGTTTGTAGCAACACATTAATTGTGAGGAAAGAAATCAATAGATAATTCCATTGCTCAGTCACGGAAGTCTTATAGGACATGTTTTCTCAGACTCTCTATACCATATTCACCTCATTTGAGACGCACACTCTCTGACTGTCTGATCAATGGCATTTCCAAAGCACATGGCAAGATGCAAAACTCAAATCGAAGCAACAAAATAAAGACGCAAACCTGCAACATCATCCGGGTAACTTTCCGATCACAGGGATCTGTTACACTGAGGATGCACGGGGAGCGGTGAGCAAGGGTGACCTAAACTTTCAGATCACAGGGATCCGTTACACTGAGGATGCACGGGGAGGGACGAGCAAACGTGACCTAGAAATCTGAACGCTTTAGTAAGGTGAAGGTTTCCTGTAAGTCAGTAGTTCCTATAAAGATTCAGGGCTTTTACACTTCATTACTCAAAGATGTCTCACTTAAAGGAAAGGTCCAATGACTTTATCTTGTATCTGCACACATCAAAAAGAAGCACAGAGGCCAGTACACCTCTTCATGACCTTGAGGTGAAACAATCTTCACTTGGAATTATCCTTCTGGCTGGCTTTGTTAGAGGCAAGAGCAGGAGAGTGCACTGTGGTTATGTGGGACTTTGATAAAAAGTCAGAACATTAGGTGACCTGTGGTGCTGGAGGTAATAGTTGGAGGGACACTGTGCTGAGGACTTGCACTGGGGTGAGCCAGGAGCCCTTGGTGGTTCTGAAGCAAAGCCATGCAAATTGGCATGGAGGGCCAACACACTGTTTTGAAAGACAGCTCTTTGTATACTTCTGAACTGAAGTGGTGATAGGACCTTTGAACTTTGACATCAAGTGATCCCATGGTGTCTAACACTGTCATTGTGACCTAGGTCTTCCTGGATCATTCAGTGGAAGTGAGCCACCTGAGGGCAGGCACAAGGAAGCTGCTGGACCCATAGGAGCCTTAGGAGCCCAGAGTTCATGTTACTCCCTCCCCTCTACTGCCCCAGTGACCTCTACTTCATACTTCAGATGACTTGATTAAAAACTGCAGGTGGGTTTGTCATGAGCTGCTTCATTGTGTCGGTGTGCACCAAAGTGATGGTTATGATATAAACTTGCTCAGCTTGGTCTTAGATGATCACAGAGAGGGTGACCCTTCCCAATAGCTGGAGTGTTGAGTTTGCTCCATTCATGTCAACAACAGGACTTTCCCCCACCTGGTTGAATCTTCCCTTCCTGGAACTTCACTCAGTATTTTACTTACTGTATGAACTAACTCTCTGAATGCTTTTACATTTTCTCTTTCAGACACTGTGCTCTCAGAAGGGAAGCCCTCTGCAAATAGTGGGGTGTTAAAATTATTTTATATGAAAGAACTATTTCATATGAATGTTTATTTCATTTAGCAGTTAGTTATTGTTTAGAAGCTGATATCCTTGAGGGGAAAGGACACAGCACAAACCTGTCCATAGTTGCCTGGAGTACAGGGCCTCCAAGAGAGAGGACAAGGCTGGAGGAGGGCGTCAGGTATTTTAAAGTATCATTAAGAAAAACAAAATACTAATTCTGAAGACCCACAGAACACTAGTGTGCTGCAATCTGTTCATACAAGCATCACTTTATTTTGTAATAGCATTGTCTTCATTCTTTACATATGGATTCTTACTCTTCCTGTAAAGATCTGGAGTTGACACTGTATTCAGGACTTGTTTGTGGACTCCTTTATTGGACATGTATTAAAATCTCTTGAATGTAACATCTTAGTGGTTTTCTCTTGCACACATCAAGTACAGTGGTTCATCAGTTCTTTACCTCAGAGTTCTGAGATCCATTTTGCTTTGCAGACAGTTCTTCATGGGCAACACTCCATTTTAACTCCATTTTCCAGAGGAGAGCTCACCCTTGCAAATAGCAAGTGACTTAACCCAAGTGAAGCCTGTGCATGATGTAGAGAATTTTGGGCATTTCACACACAGGCCTCTGGCCTTGGGAGCTCCCTCTGGACCCTTGCTTTGTGCACAGCTTCTTCAGACCAAAAAACAAAACAAAAACAAACTGTCATCCAATAAAACCTGCCATATTCAGTCCTTATAGTCAGTCTCAAAGTTATAGGCCTTTATATTCTCAGCTAACCTTAGGAGAGACAAACTAATGTTAGGTTCTCTTCAGGTATTAATCATTAGACATTTTGCAAAACCAAATGAAGATGAAGTGTGACATAATATTTAAGAGTGAAAGAATATGGACCATCATTAGGTGGGTGAAAATTTAAAACTTGGCAACTTGTTTGTTTTAAATCTTTAGAAGTTTAAAAATGACAAGGCAATATTCAAAATATTCAATAGCATAGACATGTTTTTCCTGTTAAAAAAACCTAACTAAAACAAAACTTGTAGTAATTTACTGTATTCTGTAAACCTTCAGTACAGTGATTTATAGAGGAAAATAGGAAAATCAACTAAACATGGGCAAAGGAGATCCTAAGAAGCCGAGAGGCAAAATGTCCTCATATGCATGCATTCTTTGTGCAAACTTGCTGGGAGGAGCACAAGAAGAAGCACCCGGATGCTTCTGTCAACTTCTCAGAGTTCTCCAAGAAGTGCTCAGAAAGGTGGAAGACCATGTCTGCTAAAGAAAAGGGGAAATTTGAAGATATGGCAAAGGCTGACAAGGCTCGTTATGAAAGAGAAATGAAAACCTACATCCCCCCCAAAAGGGGAGACCAAAAACAAGTTCAAGGACCCCAATGCACCCAAGAGGCCTCCTTTGGCCTTCTTCTTGTTCTGTTCTGAGTACCGCCCCAAAATCAAAGGCGAGCATCCTGGCTTATCCATTGGTGATGTTGCAAAGAAACTAGGAGAGATGTGGAACAACACTGCAGCAGATGACAAGCAGCCCTATGAGAAGAAAGCTGCCAAGCTGAAGGAGAAGTACGAGAAGGATATTGCTGCCTACAGAGCTAAAGGAAAACCTGATGCAGCGAAAAAGGGGGTGGTCAAGGCAGAAAAGAGCAAGAAAAAGAAGGAAGAGGAAGACGAGGAGGAGGATGAAGAAGATGAGGAAGAGGAAGAAGAAGAGGAAGATGAAGATGATGATGAAGAAGAAGATGGTGATGATGAATAAGTTGGTTCTAGCGCAGTTTTTTTTTCTTGTCTACAAAGCATTTAACCCCCCTGTACACAACTCACTCCTTTTAAAGAAAAAAATTGAAATGTAAGGCTGTGTAAGATTTGTTTTAAAACTGTACAGTGTCTTTTTTTGTATAGTTAACACACTATCGAATGTGTCTTTAGATAGCCCTGTCCTGGTGGTATTTTCAATAGCCACTAACATTGCCTGGTTCAATCTGGGGGTTGTAAATTGGCATGGAAATTTAAAGCAGGTTCTTGTTGGTGCACAGCACAAATTAGTTATATATGGGGACAGTAGTTTGGTTTTTTTTTCCTTTGGTTTTATTTTTGGGTTTTATTTTTTTCATCTTCAGTTGTCTCTGATGCAGCTTATACAAAGATAATTGTTGTTCTGTTAACTGAATACCACTCTGTAATTGCAAAAAAAAAAAAAATTGTGGCTGTTTTGTTGACATTCTGAATGCTTCTAAGTAAATATAATTTTTTTTTATTAAAAAAAAAGAATGAGGATCTCCTGAGTTTTGCAGGCAAATGGATAGAACTAGAAATTATCATCCTGAGTGAGGTAATACAGTTCCAAAAGGACATGCATGGTATGTACTCACTGATGAGTGGATACTAGTAAAAAAGTTCAGAATACCAATGATACAACTCACAGATCATAGGAAGCTTAACAAGAAGGAAGACCCATGTATGGATATCTGAAACCCACTTAGAAGGGAAACAAAATAATCATGGGAGGTAGAGGGAGGGAGGAAACTGGATGGGAGAGGTGAAAAAAAGGGGGAAAGAAGGGGGCAGGATCTAGTATGGGGAGAGAGAGGAGGGATGCCCAGAGGGCCAGGAGAATGAATCGAAATATGCAGCAGTGGGAGTTAGAGAGCAGATGTGGGGACCTCTAGACAGTTCAAGAGACCTGGGATGTGAGAGGCTACCAGGACTCAATGGGAATGACATTAACTGAAATGACATAGGTAGACATGGCCCCTAGTTGAGTCAGTGACCACCCACCCATCTTCAAAAGTTTTAACCAAGAATTATTCCTGTCTAAAGGGACAGGAACAAAAATGGAACAGAGACTGAAAGAAAAGCCACCCAGTGACTGACCCAACTTGGGATCCATCTCATGGCACACACTAAATCCTGACACTATTACTGAGGGCATATTGTGGGTGCAGACAAGAGCCTGGCATGGCTGTCCTCAGAGAGGCTCTACCAGCAACTGACTGAGACAAAGCAGATACTTAACAGCCAGCCTTTGCATTGAGGTCAGGGATTGCAACCTCACAGAACAGCAGTGTCAACTAAATTGGACCGCTTTCCCCCCTGCAAGACATTCCAGAGATTAAATGAAAAACCAAGGAGCATGCATGGGCTGGTCCATGGGCCTGAGCACATGAATAGATGAGGATGGCCTTGTACTGCATCAGTGGGGGAGGATGTACTTGATCCTGTGGAAACTTGATGCTCCAGGCAAGTGGGATGCTGATGAAGAGGGGTGGGGGAGTGGGAGGTCTGGAGAAGAAGGACCCTATGAGAGGCAGGGGGAAGGAGCACAACTGTTGGAATGTGAATAAATAAAATAATTATAAACAACAACAACAGCAACAAAAACTACTGAAGAAAAAAATTCTTTTTTTTTTTCTAGAGGAGTAGACTGAAACGTTTTAAAGAGAAATTCAATCTACTATTTAGGGCAAAGAAACCAAAGAGTTCTGTAATTAGTTTACAGCAACACATTAACTGTGAGGGATAAAAATCAATAGATAATTCCATTGCTCAGTCACAGAAGTCTTATAGGTCATGCTGTCTCAGGCCCTCCATAGCACATTCTCCTCGACTGAGACGCACACTCTCTGACTGTCTGATCAATGGCATGTCCAAAGCACATGGCAAGATGCAAAACTCAAATAGAAGCAACAAAATAAAGACGCAAACCTGCAACATCATCCAGGCAGCTTTCAGATCACATGGATCCATTACACTGAGGATACACGCGGAGGGACGAGCAAGTGTTACCTAGAACACTGAATGCTTTAGTAAGGTGATGGTTTCCTGTAAGCCAGTAATTCATACAAAGATTCAGGGCTTTTACACTTCATTAGTCATAGATGTCCCACTTAAAGGAAAGGTCCAATGACTTCATCTTGTATCTGCACACATCAAAAAGAAGCACAGAGGCCGGTACACCTCATAATGACCTTGAGGTGAAACAATCCTCACTTGGAATTATCCTTCTGGCTGGCTTTGTCTACAGGCAAGAGCAGAAGAGTGCACTGAGGGTAGGTGGGACTTTGATAAAAAGTCAGAACATTAGGTGACCTGTGGTGCTGGAGGTAAGAGTTGGAGGAACACTGTGCTGAGGATTTGCATTGGGGTGAGCAGGGGAGCCCTTGGTGGTTCTGAAGCAAAGCCATGTGAATTGGCATGGAGGGCTAACACACTGTTTTGAAAGACAGCTCTTTGTATACTTCTGAACTGGTGGTGATAGGACCTTTGAACTTTGACATCAAGTGATCCCATGGTGTCTAACACTGTCCATTGTGACCTAGGTCTTCCTGGCTCATTCAGTGGAAGTGAGCCATCTGAGGGCAGGCACAAGGAAGCTGCTGGACCCATAGCCTCAGGAGCCCAGAGCTCATGTTACTCCCTCCCCTCTACTGCCCCAGTGAGCTCTACTTCATACTTCAGATGACTTGATTAAAAGCTGCAGGTGGGTTTGTCATGAGCTGCTTCATTGTGTCGGTGTGCACCAAAGTGATAGTTATGGTTTAAACTTGCTCAGCATGGTCTTAGATGATCACAGAGAGGGCGACCCTTCCCATTAGCTAGAGTGTTGACTTTGCTCCATTCATGTCACCAACAGGACTTTCCCCCACCTGGTTGAATCTCCCCTTCCTGGAACTTCACTCAGTATTTTACTTACTGTATGAAGTAAAACTCTGAATGTTTTCACATTTTCTCTTTCAGGCACTGTGCTCTCAGAAGGGAAGCCTGCTGGAAATTTTATACGAATGAGTTTAGTTCATTTAGCAGTTACTGTTTAGAAGCTGATATCACTGAGGGGAAAGGACACAGCACAAACCTGTCCTGGAGTGCAGGGCCTCCAAGAGAGAGGACAATCCTGAAGAAGGGCGTCAGGTCAGGGCTCTCAAGTGGTTTTTGCTGTCTTTGCAAACTTACTCCACCAAGAGTCTTTAGGGACTCTAGACATTGATGGCTTTTTTCTTAACAGGGTGTACAATGCTAAGCTTTGGAATGTCTCCTGAAATGGTGCACTGTTACCCTCTGGCATTAGTACCATGTGCATATATGTGTGTGTATGTTTAGGCAAAGTAAAACATCTAAATAATATCCTATGCAATTCTTGAGTCGAAAGTCTCCGCCTTGTATTTCTGGAAATATTGGATTAGGATTTATTTTGCTGTTCTAAACTGTTCACAATGAGTGTAAAGTGTTGACTATGAAAACATATATGGCTATAGTTACCTTAGCTTCAGAATTGAGTATATAAAATCTCTCAAAAATGTGTTTCTTAATGACTTTTAACATATCATTAATAATAAGAAAAATAAAATACTAATTCTGAAGACCCACATAACAGTAGTGTGCTGCGAGCTGTTCATACAAGCATCACTTTATTTTGTAATTGCATTGTCTTCATTCTTTACATATGGATTCTTACTCTTCCTGTAAAGATCTGGAGTTGACACTGTATTCAGGACTTGTTTGTGGACTCCTTTATTGGACATGTATTAAAATCTCTTGACTATAACATCTTAGTGGTTTTCTCTTGCACACATCAAGTACAGTGGTTCATCAGTTCTTTACCTCAGAGTTCTTAGATCCATTTTGCTTTGCAGACAGTTCTTCATGGACAACACTCCATTTTAACTCCATTTTCCAGAGGAGAGCTCACCCTTGCAAATAGCAAGTGACTTAACCCAAGTGAAGCCTGTGCATGATGTAGAAGATTTTGGGCATTTCACACATAGGCCTCTGGCCTTGGGAGCTCCCTCTGAACCCTGGCTTTGTACATAGCTTCTTGAGACCAAAAAACAAAACAAAACAAAAACAAAAACAAACTGTCATCCAAGGAAACCTGCCATATGCAGTCCTTATAGTCAGTCTCAAAGATATAGGCCTTTATATTCTCAGCTAATCTTAGGAGAGGCAAACTAATGTTAGGTTCTCTTCAGGTATTAATCATTAGACATTTTGTAAAACCAAATGAAGATGAAGTGTGACATAAAATTTATGAGTGAAAGAATATGGACCATCATTAGATGTGTAAAAATGTAAAACTTGGCAACTTGTTTGCTTTAAAACTATCTTTACAAGTTTAAAAATGACAAGGCAATGTTCAAAATATTCAAATAGCATAGACAAGATTTTTACTGGGAAAAAAAAAACAAAAAACAAAACCTGTAGCAATTTACTGTATTCTGTAAACCTTCAGTACAGTGATTTATAGAGGACAGAAATGTTTCTTCCTAAAAGTGAAAATGACTTTGCTCTATGGCTTAAGTATCCTAACAGTTTACCGTTAATATTTTTTAACAGTACAGCAAATGACAGCGAGAGAGGTGTCTCAGCAACAAGCGTGCTTGCTGCTTTTCCAGAGGACACAGACTCAGTTTCTAGAGCATACATGAGGCAGTTCACAATCTCCTGCAACCCTTTCTCCAGGAGACCTAGTGACCTTTTGGCCACCACAGGAACCAACATATATGGCATGCATTCACACAGACAGACAAATAGGCAGGCAAGCAGACAGACAGACAGACAGACAGAAGGAAAGAAGGAAGGGAAGAAAGAAAGAAAGAAAGAAAGAAAGAAAGAAAGAGAGAGAGAGAGAGAGAGAGAGAGAGAGAGAGAGAGAGAAGGAAGGAAGGAAGGAAGGAAAGAAAGAAAGAAAGAAAGAAAGAAAGAGAAAGAGAGAGAAAGAGAAAGAGAAAGAGAAAGAGAAAGAGAAAGAGAAAGAGAAAGAGAAAGAGAAAGAGAAAGAGAAAGAGAAAGAGAAAGAGAAAGAGAAAGAGAAAGAGAAAGAGAAAGAGAGAGATAAATAAATAAGAAGGGAGAAGAAACAAGAAATGGAGAAGGTAGGAAAAGCACAGCAGCCTAGCATAGGCACAGCCCAAAGGTTAATGTGTGAAACAAGCATTGTCAAATTCTCTTATGCTTTATTAAAGATTGTTATTAAACAAGTAGATATTACCCATTTTTAAACAAAAGTATGACATGAGATATACATTGATAACATGTTAGCATCATGGTACATAAATGTCAAAGTAACATTTATTTCAACCTGAATCAATTATAACAACACATGAAAATGTTATTAATGGAAAATTTCAGGATAACTGGAGGCAGTGAATGTTGCCTTTAATGACTATTTTGAAATAAATTAATGTTGAAATTAGTATATCTAGTATTGTTCTGTCCCTGTTTTTATACAAATGTATGAGAAATGTGATTGCTTAGGACTGACCTTCCAATGTGTGAAAGTAAGACTGAGTCAAAGTCAGAAGAGAGAAAGAAAAACTAACATGACATCTCGATAGGGAAAGGTAAAGAGGCCATGACACTCAGCTAGGGAAGCATTTAGTGTGGCTTCTGTTACAAATGGAAACCTTTACTGCAGCAATGCTTGGTCTCATGGGTAGTTCTTAGAGGACTAGGTGTGAATGATGACTGTTACCATTCATTCATTCATTCATCCTTAGCCATGCTAGGCATGAGAACTGTGCCCTCACACTTACTAGGCAAACTCTATCACTGTTCTCTACCCCAATCCACTATTACTGTGTCTATATCTTGTTACTGATAAGCTATTGATAGCCTTACCACTAAATTATTGGAAAAGTTGCCATGCTGATGGAAATATTTCTGATGGGAATTATCTGATTGCTGACATTTTATTTGATGTGTCTGAGCACATCTTTTAAAACTATGTAAAAAATATATATAGCTCTATATAATTTAGTTTTAATAGGTATCAACCTGAGAAAACACTTATGAACAAAAGCTATTGGAAATTAAGAAACACCTTAAAACAGATTTATACTTAGTCAATAAAATTAAGCTTGTAACTTAATAATAATCTTTCTATATGAGAAGCGTAGTATTTCAATATCTCTGCCAAGGTGGAAGTGGATCCATTTTTTTTAATAGTATGGAACCTTCTATTGGACAAAGCAAATAAACCAAGAGCTACAGATCACTAGGCTGAAGGACGGAGTTCAACTCCGTATCTGAGATCATAGGGACCATCAGAGAGCAGAGGTAACATCTCTTCCATGGATCTGGTTTAAAAAAGAAACGAACTCAATGCACTGAAGCCATGCAAGTAGATGTTCAAAGACACTGGTGACATAAAAGCCATGTTTGTCATGTAGTAAAATGTCAATGACAGTTTAATGTTTTGACTTTGACACGACATTCCTCCTGACTAATTTTTTTTAATGCTGTATTTTCCTAGCTTCAAAAGAGTCATTTCTTAGATTTAGTTCTGACACCATTTCATAATTTTATGCCTTAAGGAATTTTCTGAATTTGGTATTAATGCTTACTCTGAAAATAAATTTGTAGTTGATGAATGTCCCTTTAGAATTTTCCCACTTAAAATAAGCATTATGGCTTTCCTAAACCAAGGATAAAAGAAAGCATAAATCAAAGGATTCATGGCTGAGTTATAATAGGCACTCCAGCAACAGATTTCATAGACATAGGCAGGAGTGATGAAGCCCATGAAAGCATCAACCAATGCGTCAATTGTGTATGGGAGCCACGAGACCATAAAAGCCACCACAGTGACCCCCAAGGTTTTTGCAGCCTTCCTCTCTCTCTTGGCCACTCTAGCTTTTTGACTCTCTGAAGATGATTCACCTTTGTTGCCACTTATAGAAGTTTCAATTTTTACAGCTTGCTGTTTGGCTACCAAAAATATTTTGCTGTAAAGAATGATCATAACAAGGGTAGGTATGAAGAATAAAAGAAAACTTATCAAAACCCAGTCTTGATTGACAACAATTTGGCAGCCCCCTACACAATTCAGAGCACTTACTAAGCTTTCAATCCCCTTAGCACTGATGCCTGTGTAGAACACTGCACTGCTGTACACCAGGGGCAGAATCCAGGAGATACTGATGCAAATTCCAGACACAGACACTGTGAACTTGGTAGGATAGACCAGAGGGTCTGTGACAGCGATGTACCTGTCCACTGAGATGAAGCACAGGTGGAGGGCAGAAGAGTAACAAAAAGCCACATCACAGCAACTGTGAAGGCTACAAAATGTATCTCCAAAGTACCAGCAGCTCTCGATGGACCTGACCATGCTGAAGGGCATCACAGAGATGCCCACCAAGAAGTCAGCGCTGGCCAGAGAGGCGATGAGAAAATTGGCTGGAGAGTGCAGCTGTTTGAAATGGAAGACTGAAATCACCACCAGGAGGTTCCCACACACTGCCAGCACAGCCCCAAAGCCATAGACCATGTACAGGATGACCCGGGGCCCTGGAGAATAGGGAGTTTTAATGCAGGATCCATTCGTGTTCTCATAGCAGAGCTGCAGGGCTGGTTGGGAAAAGTTGCTGGTCATGAATCTGCTTTTTGATGCTTGAAGGATTTCTGTCCTGCTAGAAGACAGCGGTAATTTTGAGATATAAAAATTAAAGAAATGAACTCCATAATGAAGAATTAATTTTAAATATTACCCAAGATTATAAATCCTTTTTTCTATTTTAAGTGTAAAGAAATGAAGAAATATAAAAGCACAGAAAAACAATTTTCTCATCTATAGTCATATAATTATTCCCATAACTATGTTAAACGTCACTGTTAATCCCAGGCAAATTGATTTTAATACTGACTGTCAACTATCCAATTACCTGAGTAATTGAGAGTAGATTCCTTTCTTGCAAAAGATGATGACTTATAGTTTAATGGCACATTCAAAGGTCACCTTTAATAGTATTTCAAGTCCTATGTTGTTTTCAGAAGACAGCCAATCCACTCTATCTGCTGTAAAGTTCACATGAGGGATCCCTACAGTGTAAGGTGTGAATCTTCAAAGCACACTCACTATTGTTAATTATAATTAGTAAGTTCTATAAATTATGTTTCTCTATACACTGCTAATTGGTCCTAGTAGTGCTGATAGCCAGAACCAAGAATTTTTTGACTACTCTGAAAAGTTCAGTATTATATTATATTCAATTATATTAACTATTTAATATTCTTAATCTCATACATAGATATTTCTTATTTGACGGATGAATTCATTATTATCAGTTCAGATGTTTTAGGGAAACTATTTTCTTTCTAGAGTAGTAGACTGAAAACTTTTAAAGAAAAATGTGATCAACTGTTTAGGGAAAAAAAAACCTAAAGATGTTCTGCAATTAGTTTGTAGCAACACATTAATTGTGAGGAAAGAAATCAATAGATAATTCCATTGCTCAGTCACGGAAGTCTTATAGGACATGTTTTCTCAGACTCTCTATACCATATTCACCTCATTTGAGACGCACACTCTCTGACTGTCTGATCAATGGCATTTCCAAAGCACATGGCAAGATGCAAAACTCAAATCGAAGCAACAAAATAAAGACGCAAACCTGCAACATCATCCGGGTAACTTTCCGATCACAGGGATCTGTTACACTGAGGATGCACGGGGAGCGGTGAGCAAGGGTGACCTAAACTTTCAGATCACAGGGATCCGTTACACTGAGGATGCACGGGGAGGGACGAGCAAACGTGACCTAGAAATCTGAACGCTTTAGTAAGGTGAAGGTTTCCTGTAAGTCAGTAGTTCCTATAAAGATTCAGGGCTTTTACACTTCATTACTCAAAGATGTCTCACTTAAAGGAAAGGTCCAATGACTTTATCTTGTATCTGCACACATCAAAAAGAAGCACAGAGGCCAGTACACCTCTTCATGACCTTGAGGTGAAACAATCTTCACTTGGAATTATCCTTCTGGCTGGCTTTGTTAGAGGCAAGAGCAGGAGAGTGCACTGTGGTTATGTGGGACTTTGATAAAAAGTCAGAACATTAGGTGACCTGTGGTGCTGGAGGTAATAGTTGGAGGGACACTGTGCTGAGGACTTGCACTGGGGTGAGCCAGGAGCCCTTGGTGGTTCTGAAGCAAAGCCATGCAAATTGGCATGGAGGGCCAACACACTGTTTTGAAAGACAGCTCTTTGTATACTTCTGAACTGAAGTGGTGATAGGACCTTTGAACTTTGACATCAAGTGATCCCATGGTGTCTAACACTGTCATTGTGACCTAGGTCTTCCTGGATCATTCAGTGGAAGTGAGCCACCTGAGGGCAGGCACAAGGAAGCTGCTGGACCCATAGGAGCCTTAGGAGCCCAGAGTTCATGTTACTCCCTCCCCTCTACTGCCCCAGTGACCTCTACTTCATACTTCAGATGACTTGATTAAAAACTGCAGGTGGGTTTGTCATGAGCTGCTTCATTGTGTCGGTGTGCACCAAAGTGATGGTTATGATATAAACTTGCTCAGCTTGGTCTTAGATGATCACAGAGAGGGTGACCCTTCCCAATAGCTGGAGTGTTGAGTTTGCTCCATTCATGTCAACAACAGGACTTTCCCCCACCTGGTTGAATCTTCCCTTCCTGGAACTTCACTCAGTATTTTACTTACTGTATGAACTAACTCTCTGAATGCTTTTACATTTTCTCTTTCAGACACTGTGCTCTCAGAAGGGAAGCCCTCTGCAAATAGTGGGGTGTTAAAATTATTTTATATGAAAGAACTATTTCATATGAATGTTTATTTCATTTAGCAGTTAGTTATTGTTTAGAAGCTGATATCCTTGAGGGGAAAGGACACAGCACAAACCTGTCCATAGTTGCCTGGAGTACAGGGCCTCCAAGAGAGAGGACAAGGCTGGAGGAGGGCGTCAGGTATTTTAAAGTATCATTAAGAAAAACAAAATACTAATTCTGAAGACCCACAGAACACTAGTGTGCTGCAATCTGTTCATACAAGCATCACTTTATTTTGTAATAGCATTGTCTTCATTCTTTACATATGGATTCTTACTCTTCCTGTAAAGATCTGGAGTTGACACTGTATTCAGGACTTGTTTGTGGACTCCTTTATTGGACATGTATTAAAATCTCTTGAATGTAACATCTTAGTGGTTTTCTCTTGCACACATCAAGTACAGTGGTTCATCAGTTCTTTACCTCAGAGTTCTGAGATCCATTTTGCTTTGCAGACAGTTCTTCATGGGCAACACTCCATTTTAACTCCATTTTCCAGAGGAGAGCTCACCCTTGCAAATAGCAAGTGACTTAACCCAAGTGAAGCCTGTGCATGATGTAGAGAATTTTGGGCATTTCACACACAGGCCTCTGGCCTTGGGAGCTCCCTCTGGACCCTTGCTTTGTGCACAGCTTCTTCAGACCAAAAAACAAAACAAAAACAAACTGTCATCCAATAAAACCTGCCATATTCAGTCCTTATAGTCAGTCTCAAAGTTATAGGCCTTTATATTCTCAGCTAACCTTAGGAGAGACAAACTAATGTTAGGTTCTCTTCAGGTATTAATCATTAGACATTTTGCAAAACCAAATGAAGATGAAGTGTGACATAATATTTAAGAGTGAAAGAATATGGACCATCATTAGGTGGGTGAAAATTTAAAACTTGGCAACTTGTTTGTTTTAAATCTTTAGAAGTTTAAAAATGACAAGGCAATATTCAAAATATTCAATAGCATAGACATGTTTTTCCTGTTAAAAAAACCTAACTAAAACAAAACTTGTAGTAATTTACTGTATTCTGTAAACCTTCAGTACAGTGATTTATAGAGGAAAATAGGAAAATCAACTAAACATGGGCAAAGGAGATCCTAAGAAGCCGAGAGGCAAAATGTCCTCATATGCATGCATTCTTTGTGCAAACTTGCTGGGAGGAGCACAAGAAGAAGCACCCGGATGCTTCTGTCAACTTCTCAGAGTTCTCCAAGAAGTGCTCAGAAAGGTGGAAGACCATGTCTGCTAAAGAAAAGGGGAAATTTGAAGATATGGCAAAGGCTGACAAGGCTCGTTATGAAAGAGAAATGAAAACCTACATCCCCCCCAAAAGGGGAGACCAAAAACAAGTTCAAGGACCCCAATGCACCCAAGAGGCCTCCTTTGGCCTTCTTCTTGTTCTGTTCTGAGTACCGCCCCAAAATCAAAGGCGAGCATCCTGGCTTATCCATTGGTGATGTTGCAAAGAAACTAGGAGAGATGTGGAACAACACTGCAGCAGATGACAAGCAGCCCTATGAGAAGAAAGCTGCCAAGCTGAAGGAGAAGTACGAGAAGGATATTGCTG
The DNA here is from genome assembly GCF_978045245.1 of Mus caroli. Lineage (NCBI taxonomy): Eukaryota > Metazoa > Chordata > Mammalia > Rodentia > Muridae > Mus > Mus caroli. The sequence goes on from NW_028227264.1 coordinate 21,442,907, forward strand.
CCTACAGAGCTAAAGGAAAACCTGATGCAGCGAAAAAGGGGGTGGTCAAGGCAGAAAAGAGCAAGAAAAAGAAGGAAGAGGAAGACGAGGAGGAGGATGAAGAAGATGAGGAAGAGGAAGAAGAAGAGGAAGATGAAGATGAAGAAGAAGAAGAAGATGGTGATGATGAATAAGTTGGTTCTAGCGCAGTTTTTTTTTCTTGTCTACAAAGCATTTAACCCCCCTGTACACAACTCACTCCTTTTAAAGAAAAAAATTGAAATGTAAGGCTGTGTAAGATTTGTTTTAAAACTGTACAGTGTCTTTTTTTGTATAGTTAACACACTATCGAATGTGTCTTTAGATAGCCCTGTCCTGGTGGTATTTTCAATAGCCACTAACATTGCCTGGTTCAATCTGGGGGTTGTAAATTGGCATGGAAATTTAAAGCAGGTTCTTGTTGGTGCACAGCACAAATTAGTTATATATGGGGACAGTAGTTTGGTTTTTTTTTCCTTTGGTTTTATTTTTGGGTTTTATTTTTTTCATCTTCAGTTGTCTCTGATGCAGCTTATACAAAGATAATTGTTGTTCTGTTAACTGAATACCACTCTGTAATTGCAAAAAAAAAAAAAATTGTGGCTGTTTTGTTGACATTCTGAATGCTTCTAAGTAAATATAATTTTTTTTTATTAAAAAAAAAGAATGAGGATCTCCTGAGTTTTGCAGGCAAATGGATAGAACTAGAAATTATCATCCTGAGTGAGGTAATACAGTTCCAAAAGGACATGCATGGTATGTACTCACTGATGAGTGGATACTAGTAAAAAAGTTCAGAATACCAATGATACAACTCACAGATCATAGGAAGCTTAACAAGAAGGAAGACCCATGTATGGATATCTGAAACCCACTTAGAAGGGAAACAAAATAATCATGGGAGGTAGAGGGAGGGAGGAAACTGGATGGGAGAGGTGAAAAAAAGGGGGAAAGAAGGGGGCAGGATCTAGTATGGGGAGAGAGAGGAGGGATGCCCAGAGGGCCAGGAGAATGAATCGAAATATGCAGCAGTGGGAGTTAGAGAGCAGATGTGGGGACCTCTAGACAGTTCAAGAGACCTGGGATGTGAGAGGCTACCAGGACTCAATGGGAATGACATTAACTGAAATGACATAGGTAGACATGGCCCCTAGTTGAGTCAGTGACCACCCACCCATCTTCAAAAGTTTTAACCAAGAATTATTCCTGTCTAAAGGGACAGGAACAAAAATGGAACAGAGACTGAAAGAAAAGCCACCCAGTGACTGACCCAACTTGGGATCCATCTCATGGCACACACTAAATCCTGACACTATTACTGAGGGCATATTGTGGGTGCAGACAAGAGCCTGGCATGGCTGTCCTCAGAGAGGCTCTACCAGCAACTGACTGAGACAAAGCAGATACTTAACAGCCAGCCTTTGCATTGAGGTCAGGGATTGCAACCTCACAGAACAGCAGTGTCAACTAAATTGGACCGCTTTCCCCCCTGCAAGACATTCCAGAGATTAAATGAAAAACCAAGGAGCATGCATGGGCTGGTCCATGGGCCTGAGCACATGAATAGATGAGGATGGCCTTGTACTGCATCAGTGGGGGAGGATGTACTTGATCCTGTGGAAACTTGATGCTCCAGGCAAGTGGGATGCTGATGAAGAGGGGTGGGGGAGTGGGAGGTCTGGAGAAGAAGGACCCTATGAGAGGCAGGGGGAAGGAGCACAACTGTTGGAATGTGAATAAATAAAATAATTATAAACAACAACAACAGCAACAAAAACTACTGAAGAAAAAAATTCTTTTTTTTTTTCTAGAGGAGTAGACTGAAACGTTTTAAAGAGAAATTCAATCTACTATTTAGGGCAAAGAAACCAAAGAGTTCTGTAATTAGTTTACAGCAACACATTAACTGTGAGGGATAAAAATCAATAGATAATTCCATTGCTCAGTCACAGAAGTCTTATAGGTCATGCTGTCTCAGGCCCTCCATAGCACATTCTCCTCGACTGAGACGCACACTCTCTGACTGTCTGATCAATGGCATGTCCAAAGCACATGGCAAGATGCAAAACTCAAATAGAAGCAACAAAATAAAGACGCAAACCTGCAACATCATCCAGGCAGCTTTCAGATCACATGGATCCATTACACTGAGGATACACGCGGAGGGACGAGCAAGTGTTACCTAGAACACTGAATGCTTTAGTAAGGTGATGGTTTCCTGTAAGCCAGTAATTCATACAAAGATTCAGGGCTTTTACACTTCATTAGTCATAGATGTCCCACTTAAAGGAAAGGTCCAATGACTTCATCTTGTATCTGCACACATCAAAAAGAAGCACAGAGGCCGGTACACCTCATAATGACCTTGAGGTGAAACAATCCTCACTTGGAATTATCCTTCTGGCTGGCTTTGTCTACAGGCAAGAGCAGAAGAGTGCACTGAGGGTAGGTGGGACTTTGATAAAAAGTCAGAACATTAGGTGACCTGTGGTGCTGGAGGTAAGAGTTGGAGGAACACTGTGCTGAGGATTTGCATTGGGGTGAGCAGGGGAGCCCTTGGTGGTTCTGAAGCAAAGCCATGTGAATTGGCATGGAGGGCTAACACACTGTTTTGAAAGACAGCTCTTTGTATACTTCTGAACTGGTGGTGATAGGACCTTTGAACTTTGACATCAAGTGATCCCATGGTGTCTAACACTGTCCATTGTGACCTAGGTCTTCCTGGCTCATTCAGTGGAAGTGAGCCATCTGAGGGCAGGCACAAGGAAGCTGCTGGACCCATAGCCTCAGGAGCCCAGAGCTCATGTTACTCCCTCCCCTCTACTGCCCCAGTGAGCTCTACTTCATACTTCAGATGACTTGATTAAAAGCTGCAGGTGGGTTTGTCATGAGCTGCTTCATTGTGTCGGTGTGCACCAAAGTGATAGTTATGGTTTAAACTTGCTCAGCATGGTCTTAGATGATCACAGAGAGGGCGACCCTTCCCATTAGCTAGAGTGTTGACTTTGCTCCATTCATGTCACCAACAGGACTTTCCCCCACCTGGTTGAATCTCCCCTTCCTGGAACTTCACTCAGTATTTTACTTACTGTATGAAGTAAAACTCTGAATGTTTTCACATTTTCTCTTTCAGGCACTGTGCTCTCAGAAGGGAAGCCTGCTGGAAATTTTATACGAATGAGTTTAGTTCATTTAGCAGTTACTGTTTAGAAGCTGATATCACTGAGGGGAAAGGACACAGCACAAACCTGTCCTGGAGTGCAGGGCCTCCAAGAGAGAGGACAATCCTGAAGAAGGGCGTCAGGTCAGGGCTCTCAAGTGGTTTTTGCTGTCTTTGCAAACTTACTCCACCAAGAGTCTTTAGGGACTCTAGACATTGATGGCTTTTTTCTTAACAGGGTGTACAATGCTAAGCTTTGGAATGTCTCCTGAAATGGTGCACTGTTACCCTCTGGCATTAGTACCATGTGCATATATGTGTGTGTATGTTTAGGCAAAGTAAAACATCTAAATAATATCCTATGCAATTCTTGAGTCGAAAGTCTCCGCCTTGTATTTCTGGAAATATTGGATTAGGATTTATTTTGCTGTTCTAAACTGTTCACAATGAGTGTAAAGTGTTGACTATGAAAACATATATGGCTATAGTTACCTTAGCTTCAGAATTGAGTATATAAAATCTCTCAAAAATGTGTTTCTTAATGACTTTTAACATATCATTAATAATAAGAAAAATAAAATACTAATTCTGAAGACCCACATAACAGTAGTGTGCTGCGAGCTGTTCATACAAGCATCACTTTATTTTGTAATTGCATTGTCTTCATTCTTTACATATGGATTCTTACTCTTCCTGTAAAGATCTGGAGTTGACACTGTATTCAGGACTTGTTTGTGGACTCCTTTATTGGACATGTATTAAAATCTCTTGACTATAACATCTTAGTGGTTTTCTCTTGCACACATCAAGTACAGTGGTTCATCAGTTCTTTACCTCAGAGTTCTTAGATCCATTTTGCTTTGCAGACAGTTCTTCATGGACAACACTCCATTTTAACTCCATTTTCCAGAGGAGAGCTCACCCTTGCAAATAGCAAGTGACTTAACCCAAGTGAAGCCTGTGCATGATGTAGAAGATTTTGGGCATTTCACACATAGGCCTCTGGCCTTGGGAGCTCCCTCTGAACCCTGGCTTTGTACATAGCTTCTTGAGACCAAAAAACAAAACAAAACAAAAACAAAAACAAACTGTCATCCAAGGAAACCTGCCATATGCAGTCCTTATAGTCAGTCTCAAAGATATAGGCCTTTATATTCTCAGCTAATCTTAGGAGAGGCAAACTAATGTTAGGTTCTCTTCAGGTATTAATCATTAGACATTTTGTAAAACCAAATGAAGATGAAGTGTGACATAAAATTTATGAGTGAAAGAATATGGACCATCATTAGATGTGTAAAAATGTAAAACTTGGCAACTTGTTTGCTTTAAAACTATCTTTACAAGTTTAAAAATGACAAGGCAATGTTCAAAATATTCAAATAGCATAGACAAGATTTTTACTGGGAAAAAAAAAACAAAAAACAAAACCTGTAGCAATTTACTGTATTCTGTAAACCTTCAGTACAGTGATTTATAGAGGACAGAAATGTTTCTTCCTAAAAGTGAAAATGACTTTGCTCTATGGCTTAAGTATCCTAACAGTTTACCGTTAATATTTTTTAACAGTACAGCAAATGACAGCGAGAGAGGTGTCTCAGCAACAAGCGTGCTTGCTGCTTTTCCAGAGGACACAGACTCAGTTTCTAGAGCATACATGAGGCAGTTCACAATCTCCTGCAACCCTTTCTCCAGGAGACCTAGTGACCTTTTGGCCACCACAGGAACCAACATATATGGCATGCATTCACACAGACAGACAAATAGGCAGGCAAGCAGACAGACAGACAGACAGACAGAAGGAAAGAAGGAAGGGAAGAAAGAAAGAAAGAAAGAAAGAAAGAAAGAGAGAGAGAGAGAGAGAGAGAGAGAGAGAGAGAGAGAGAGAGAAGGAAGGAAGGAAGGAAGGAAAGAAAGAAAGAAAGAAAGAAAGAAAGAGAAAGAGAGAGAAAGAGAAAGAGAAAGAGAAAGAGAAAGAGAAAGAGAAAGAGAAAGAGAAAGAGAAAGAGAAAGAGAAAGAGAAAGAGAAAGAGAAAGAGAAAGAGAAAGAGAAAGAGAAAGAGAAAGAGAAAGAGAAAGAGAGAGATAAATAAATAAGAAGGGAGAAGAAACAAGAAATGGAGAAGGTAGGAAAAGCACAGCAGCCTAGCATAGGCACAGCCCAAAGGTTAATGTGTGAAACAAGCATTGTCAAATTCTCTTATGCTTTATTAAAGATTGTTATTAAACAAGTAGATATTACCCATTTTTAAACAAAAGTATGACATGAGATATACATTGATAACATGTTAGCATCATGGTACATAAATGTCAAAGTAACATTTATTTCAACCTGAATCAATTATAACAACACATGAAAATGTTATTAATGGAAAATTTCAGGATAACTGGAGGCAGTGAATGTTGCCTTTAATGACTATTTTGAAATAAATTAATGTTGAAATTAGTATATCTAGTATTGTTCTGTCCCTGTTTTTATACAAATGTATGAGAAATGTGATTGCTTAGGACTGACCTTCCAATGTGTGAAAGTAAGACTGAGTCAAAGTCAGAAGAGAGAAAGAAAAACTAACATGACATCTCGATAGGGAAAGGTAAAGAGGCCATGACACTCAGCTAGGGAAGCGTTTAGTGTGGCTTCTGTTACAAATGGAAACCTTTACTGCAGCAATGCTTGGTCTCATGGGTAGTTCTTAGAGGACTAGGTGTGAATGATGACTGTTACCATTCATTCATTCATTCATCCTTAGCCATGCTAGGCATGAGAACTGTGCCCTCACACTTACTAGGCAAACTCTATCACTGTTCTCTACCCCAATCCACTATTACTGTGTCTATATCTTGTTACTGATAAGCTATTGATAGCCTTACCACTAAATTATTGGAAAAGTTGCCATGCTGATGGAAATATTTCTGATGGGAATTATCTGATTGCTGACATTTTATTTGATGTGTCTGAGCACATCTTTTAAAACTATGTAAAAAATATATATAGCTCTATATAATTTAGTTTTAATAGGTATCAACCTGAGAAAACACTTATGAACAAAAGCTATTGGAAATTAAGAAACACCTTAAAACAGATTTATACTTAGTCAATAAAATTAAGCTTGTAACTTAATAATAATCTTTCTATATGAGAAGCGTAGTATTTCAATATCTCTGCCAAGGTGGAAGTGGATCCATTTTTTTTAATAGTATGGAACCTTCTATTGGACAAAGCAAATAAACCAAGAGCTACAGATCACTAGGCTGAAGGACGGAGTTCAACTCCGTATCTGAGATCATAGGGACCATCAGAGAGCAGAGGTAACATCTCTTCCATGGATCTGGTTTAAAAAAGAAACGAACTCAATGCACTGAAGCCATGCAAGTAGATGTTCAAAGACACTGGTGACATAAAAGCCATGTTTGTCATGTAGTAAAATGTCAATGACAGTTTAATGTTTTGACTTTGACACGACATTCCTCCTGACTAATTTTTTTTAATGCTGTATTTTCCTAGCTTCAAAAGAGTCATTTCTTAGATTTAGTTCTGACACCATTTCATAATTTTATGCCTTAAGGAATTTTCTGAATTTGGTATTAATGCTTACTCTGAAAATAAATTTGTAGTTGATGAATGTCCCTTTAGAATTTTCCCACTTAAAATAAGCATTATGGCTTTCCTAAACCAAGGATAAAAGAAAGCATAAATCAAAGGATTCATGGCTGAGTTATAATAGGCACTCCAGCAACAGATTTCATAGACATAGGCAGGAGTGATGAAGCCCATGAAAGCATCAACCAATGCGTCAATTGTGTATGGGAGCCACGAGACCATAAAAGCCACCACAGTGACCCCCAAGGTTTTTGCAGCCTTCCTCTCTCTCTTGGCCACTCTAGCTTTTTGACTCTCTGAAGATGATTCACCTTTGTTGCCACTTATAGAAGTTTCAATTTTTACAGCTTGCTGTTTGGCTACCAAAAATATTTTGCTGTAAAGAATGATCATAACAAGGGTAGGTATGAAGAATAAAAGAAAACTTATCAAAACCCAGTCTTGATTGACAACAATTTGGCAGCCCCCTACACAATTCAGAGCACTTACTAAGCTTTCAATCCCCTTAGCACTGATGCCTGTGTAGAACACTGCACTGCTGTACACCAGGGGCAGAATCCAGGAGATACTGATGCAAATTCCAGACACAGACACTGTGAACTTGGTAGGATAGACCAGAGGGTCTGTGACAGCGATGTACCTGTCCACTGAGATGAAGCACAGGTGGAGGGCAGAAGAGTAACAAAAAGCCACATCACAGCAACTGTGAAGGCTACAAAATGTATCTCCAAAGTACCAGCAGCTCTCGATGGACCTGACCATGCTGAAGGGCATCACAGAGATGCCCACCAAGAAGTCAGCGCTGGCCAGAGAGGCGATGAGAAAATTGGCTGGAGAGTGCAGCTGTTTGAAATGGAAGACTGAAATCACCACCAGGAGGTTCCCACACACTGCCAGCACAGCCCCAAAGCCATAGACCATGTACAGGATGACCCGGGGCCCTGGAGAATAGGGAGTTTTAATGCAGGATCCATTCGTGTTCTCATAGCAGAGCTGCAGGGCTGGTTGGGAAAAGTTGCTGGTCATGAATCTGCTTTTTGATGCTTGAAGGATTTCTGTCCTGCTAGAAGACAGCGGTAATTTTGAGATATAAAAATTAAAGAAATGAACTCCATAATGAAGAATTAATTTTAAATATTACCCAAGATTATAAATCCTTTTTTCTATTTTAAGTGTAAAGAAATGAAGAAATATAAAAGCACAGAAAAACAATTTTCTCATCTATAGTCATATAATTATTCCCATAACTATGTTAAACGTCACTGTTAATCCCAGGCAAATTGATTTTAATACTGACTGTCAACTATCCAATTACCTGAGTAATTGAGAGTAGATTCCTTTCTTGCAAAAGATGATGACTTATAGTTTAATGGCACATTCAAAGGTCACCTTTAATAGTATTTCAAGTCCTATGTTGTTTTCAGAAGACAGCCAATCCACTCTATCTGCTGTAAAGTTCACATGAGGGATCCCTACAGTGTAAGGTGTGAATCTTCAAAGCACACTCACTATTGTTAATTATAATTAGTAAGTTCTATAAATTATGTTTCTCTATACACTGCTAATTGGTCCTAGTAGTGCTGATAGCCAGAACCAAGAATTTTTTGACTACTCTGAAAAGTTCAGTATTATATTATATTCAATTATATTAACTATTTAATATTCTTAATCTCATACATAGATATTTCTTATTTGACGGATGAATTCATTATTATCAGTTCAGATGTTTTAGGGAAACTATTTTCTTTCTAGAGTAGTAGACTGAAAACTTTTAAAGAAAAATGTGATCAACTGTTTAGGGAAAAAAAAACCTAAAGATGTTCTGCAATTAGTTTGTAGCAACACATTAATTGTGAGGAAAGAAATCAATAGATAATTCCATTGCTCAGTCACGGAAGTCTTATAGGACATGTTTTCTCAGACTCTCTATACCATATTCACCTCATTTGAGACGCACACTCTCTGACTGTCTGATCAATGGCATTTCCAAAGCACATGGCAAGATGCAAAACTCAAATCGAAGCAACAAAATAAAGACGCAAACCTGCAACATCATCCGGGTAACTTTCCGATCACAGGGATCTGTTACACTGAGGATGCACGGGGAGCGGTGAGCAAGGGTGACCTAAACTTTCAGATCACAGGGATCCGTTACACTGAGGATGCACGGGGAGGGACGAGCAAACGTGACCTAGAAATCTGAACGCTTTAGTAAGGTGAAGGTTTCCTGTAAGTCAGTAGTTCCTATAAAGATTCAGGGCTTTTACACTTCATTACTCAAAGATGTCTCACTTAAAGGAAAGGTCCAATGACTTTATCTTGTATCTGCACACATCAAAAAGAAGCACAGAGGCCAGTACACCTCTTCATGACCTTGAGGTGAAACAATCTTCACTTGGAATTATCCTTCTGGCTGGCTTTGTTAGAGGCAAGAGCAGGAGAGTGCACTGTGGTTATGTGGGACTTTGATAAAAAGTCAGAACATTAGGTGACCTGTGGTGCTGGAGGTAATAGTTGGAGGGACACTGTGCTGAGGACTTGCACTGGGGTGAGCCAGGAGCCCTTGGTGGTTCTGAAGCAAAGCCATGCAAATTGGCATGGAGGGCCAACACACTGTTTTGAAAGACAGCTCTTTGTATACTTCTGAACTGAAGTGGTGATAGGACCTTTGAACTTTGACATCAAGTGATCCCATGGTGTCTAACACTGTCATTGTGACCTAGGTCTTCCTGGATCATTCAGTGGAAGTGAGCCACCTGAGGGCAGGCACAAGGAAGCTGCTGGACCCATAGGAGCCTTAGGAGCCCAGAGTTCATGTTACTCCCTCCCCTCTACTGCCCCAGTGACCTCTACTTCATACTTCAGATGACTTGATTAAAAACTGCAGGTGGGTTTGTCATGAGCTGCTTCATTGTGTCGGTGTGCACCAAAGTGATGGTTATGATATAAACTTGCTCAGCTTGGTCTTAGATGATCACAGAGAGGGTGACCCTTCCCAATAGCTGGAGTGTTGAGTTTGCTCCATTCATGTCAACAACAGGACTTTCCCCCACCTGGTTGAATCTTCCCTTCCTGGAACTTCACTCAGTATTTTACTTACTGTATGAACTAACTCTCTGAATGCTTTTACATTTTCTCTTTCAGACACTGTGCTCTCAGAAGGGAAGCCCTCTGCAAATAGTGGGGTGTTAAAATTATTTTATATGAAAGAACTGTTTCATATGAATGTTTATTTCATTTAGCAGTTAGTTATTGTTTAGAAGCTGATATCCTTGAGGGGAAAGGACACAGCACAAACCTGTCCATAGTTGCCTGGAGTACAGGGCCTCCAAGAGAGAGGACAAGGCTGGAGGAGGGCGTCAGGTATTTTAAAGTATCATTAAGAAAAACAAAATACTAATTCTGAAGACCCACAGAACACTAGTGTGCTGCAATCTGTTCATACAAGCATCACTTTATTTTGTAATAGCATTGTCTTCATTCTTTACATATGGATTCTTACTCTTCCTGTAAAGATCTGGAGTTGACACTGTATTCAGGACTTGTTTGTGGACTCCTTTATTGGACATGTATTAAAATCTCTTGAATGTAACATCTTAGTGGTTTTCTCTTGCACACATCAAGTACAGTGGTTCATCAGTTCTTTACCTCAGAGTTCTGAGATCCATTTTGCTTTGCAGACAGTTCTTCATGGGCAACACTCCATTTTAACTCCATTTTCCAGAGGAGAGCTCACCCTTGCAAATAGCAAGTGACTTAACCCAAGTGAAGCCTGTGCATGATGTAGAGAATTTTGGGCATTTCACACACAGGCCTCTGGCCTTGGGAGCTCCCTCTGGACCCTTGCTTTGTGCACAGCTTCTTCAGACCAAAAAACAAAACAAAAACAAACTGTCATCCAATAAAACCTGCCATATTCAGTCCTTATAGTCAGTCTCAAAGTTATAGGCCTTTATATTCTCAGCTAACCTTAGGAGAGACAAACTAATGTTAGGTTCTCTTCAGGTATTAATCATTAGACATTTTGCAAAACCAAATGAAGATGAAGTGTGACATAATATTTAAGAGTGAAAGAATATGGACCATCATTAGGTGGGTGAAAATTTAAAACTTGGCAACTTGTTTGTTTTAAATCTTTAGAAGTTTAAAAATGACAAGGCAATATTCAAAATATTCAATAGCATAGACATGTTTTTCCTGTTAAAAAAACCTAACTAAAACAAAACTTGTAGTAATTTACTGTATTCTGTAAACCTTCAGTACAGTGATTTATAGAGGTCAGAAATGTTTCTACCTAAAAGTGAAAACAACTTTGCTCTATGGCTTAAGTATTCCACCAGTATACTGTTAATATTTTTTTTAACAGTACAGCAAATGACAGCGAGAGAGGTGTCTCAGCAATAAGCGTGCTTGCTGCCCTTCCAGAGGACACCAGCTCAGTTTCTTGAGCATACATCAGGCAGTTCACAATCTCCTGCAACCCTTGCTCCAGGAGATCTAGTGACCTTTTGGCCACCACAGGAAATTACATATATGGCATGTACCCACACAGATAGACAAACAGGCAGGCAGGCAGGCAGGCAGGCAGGCAGGCAGGCAGACAGACAGGCAGACAGAAAGAAATAAAGGAAGAGAGAGACACAAACAAATAAGAAGGGATAGGAAACAAGAAATGGAGGAGTTAGGAAAAGCACAGCACCCAAGAATAGGCACAGCCCAAAGGTTAATGTCTGAAACAAACATTGTCAAATTCTCTTATCTTTATTGAAGATTTTTATTAAACAAGTAGATATTACCCATTTTTAAACAAAAATATGACATGAGATATACATTGATAACATGTTAGCATCATGGTACATAAATGTCAAAGTAACATTTATTTTCAACCTGAATCAATTATAACAACACATGAAAATGTTATTAATGGAAATAAATTTTCAGGATAACTGGAGGCAGTGAATGTTGCCTTTAATGACTATTTTGAAATAAATTAATGTTGAAATTAGTATGTCTAGTATTGTTCTGTCCCTGTTTTTATACAAATGTATGAGAAATGTGATTGCTTAGGACTGACCTTCCAATGTGTGAAAGTAAGACTGAGTCAAAGTCAGAAGAGAGAAAGAAAAACAAACATGACATCTCGATAGGGAAAGCTAAAGAGGCCATGACACCCAGCTAGGGAAGCATTTAGTGTGGCTTCTGTTACAAATGGAAACCTTTACTGCAGCAATGCTTGGTCTCATGGGTAGTTCTTAGAGGACTAGGTGTGAATGATGACTGTTACCATTCATTCATTCATTCATCCTTAGCCATGCTAGGCTCGAGAACTGTGCCCTCACACTTACTAGGCAAACTCTATCACTGTTCTCTACCCCAATCCACTATTACTATGCCTATATCTTGTTACTGATAAGCTATTGATAGCCTTACCACTAAATTATTGGAAAAGTTGCCATGCTGATGGGAATATGTCTGATGGAAATTGCCTGATTGCTGATATTTTATGTAATATGTCTGAGCACATCTTTTAAAACTATGTAAAAAAATATACATAGCTCTATATAATTTAGTTTCCATTTAAGTAACAACCAGAGAAAACACATATGAACAAAGGATATTGTGAATTAAGAAACACTTTAAAACAGATTTATACTTGGCCAATAAAATTAAACTTGTATTTAGATAATAATTTCTGTATATGAGAGGCCTAATATTTCCATAGCTATATCAGGGTGTAAGTGGATTAGGTTTTCTCTGTGATATTATGGAATATTTTATTGGACAAAGCAAATAAACCAAGAGCTACAGATCACTAGGCTGAAGGACCGAGTTCAAGTCCATGTTTGAGATCATAGGGACCATCAGAGAGCAAAGTTCACGTCCCTCATCCGTGGATCTGGGTCTGAACACATCCATGGCTCTGCAGGATTTTGATGTGGGGCTGGCAGAGGTTTATGGTTGATTGTGTTTTATCATAGGGAAACAGACACAGAAGTTTTTTTTTTTACAACAAAACATCCTTTGGAAGCACATAAAGAGTAGAGAAACAAGCCCACTTAGTGATGCTGGGAAGAACCTGAAACTGGTTAGGATTTAGAATCTGGCTAGTAGTCCTCTGTTCAGACTCTGCCTTCACACCCTTAGTGATCATGCTGATGGATGCTGAGGCAGGAAGCAGGTCAGGACAGTAGGGGATGAAAGAGACCTCCAGTGATGGTGAGCACCATTCTTGGGAGGAGGTAGCATCAGAGAGACAGCTTGCTCAATGGCGGGGAGGGAGGCTATTTAAGATAATAGGAGCTATTGGGATGAAGGCCCAACATTGGCCATGGCCAGGGTGCTGGGGATGCCTCACTTGCTTAAGGAGGAGTTCCCAGTGCTGTTGGACATGCACTTAAAAGAGAAAAAGGAAGTTTAACCTGGCTACTGGGCTATGTGACCTCCTGGGCCTGGGTGGGGGTGCCCAAAGGTGGGGATGTGGGACTATGTGGGACATGAAGGCTCCGTGGCAGGTGGGGACCGATTGTACTCCTGCAGATCTCAGGACTCCGCAAACCTAAAATGAACAGGCTAGTATGTGCTTTTCAGTGTCTCCAGGCTCTTTTCTTTACTACTCCAAGTGTTGGTACGAAGTTCCCATTTGCAGCTGAAGGAAAGACCATGTTGGGATAAAGATGTGTCTGACACACAGGCTAGCAGACATGGCTTTCAATTGCTTCTTTAGGCATGAGACCACAGCACAGCAGCTTAAGGCAATCTCTTGGAAGGTGAGCAGCAGAGCCTTGGCCTGTGGTTGTTTTCTGAACCACACCCAGTGCTCAGCTGGGAAGCTTCGTGTCCCCCTTCTCCTCTTCCTGCTAAACACTCTCAGCTCTACTTAAAGTATCAGCACTGTATCTTGAAACACATAACACACATTTTAATCAAAATGAACTAAAACTCACCTTGATTGAGGATTATATACTGGACTAGAAAGTGGGACACATTCCTGCAGTAAATATCTGTTTGAGTTCCTGTTGTGTTAAAACAACCTTTGGTCTTTCAAAAAAAGACCACAAATGTTAAAAAAAAAATACACACATTTGAATTGACACTTTAAAATACAAAATTCACATTTTACTTCAAATTCTAACCAAGTTGAGAAGAGGCAGGCAGATAGCTTTGAGTTCAAGGCCAGCCTGGTTTAAATAGCAAGTGCCAAGTCAGCTCCGCCTCCATAATGGGACACTGTCACAAAAAAAAAAAAAAGACAAACTCGTCCCCAATCAAACAGAAAGATCATTTTTATTTGTATGCAAATCCTTCAGTAATCAAATATGTTCCGTAAAAGCCGTGCTGTGTGGCAGTATAAGCACACATGTTTCTTGTGAACTTATATCTGTGAAAAGAGGAAGGAGCAACCCCCCCCCCCCGTTTCTGAAACGTGAGCCTTTGCATGCGTTTAGATGCTTTTCAGTCACTTAGGTGTTCTCAATGCTAATGTACTGTAAAGTCCCTTAACACTAAAAACGAATGTTTAAATAACTTGAAATTATTTTTACTTCTCATGCAACATATGCTTTGTCTCCTACATGCTAATTCCATGTTTGTGAGCGCTTCATTTTCTTTAAGTTATTGTCAATATCCGAACACTCATTATGAGGGAAAGCTGACCACGGGGCGGGGCGAAGGGGGAATTAGAATCCTTCAAATTACTCAAAGAAAGTAGTAGAAATTTCAGAGCAAAGCAAAGACATTAAGGAGCACACCACTTTGGAAGAAATTAACAGATGGCTCACCTGTGACTCAGAAAATGTACAGATGCTCTAAGAAGAAAATACTTCAGAGTAGCCTTTGAACCTAAGATCTCCGCTGGGTGAATGATTATGGGACCTCGCTAGATTAGAGGGATTCGTTTTACCTCTGACCTTAAACCCTAGTCAGATTTCACATCTCTGCTGTGACTGTTTTAACTTGCACCTGCCTCTTCAGAGAATAGATTAGTTGTTGATGAATCAGCCCTGAAGACTTTGCCACTCACAATAAGTTTTATTGCCTTACGAAACCAAGGATAAAAAAAGGCGTATATCAAGGGGTTCATAGCTGAATTGTAGTAAACACACCACACTAATATCTCATAGACGTACGCAGGAGTAATGAAGTTCATGTAAGCATCAATCACCGCATCAATAATGTATGGCAGCCAGGACACGAGAAATGCAGCCATGGCGATCCCCAAGGTTTTGGCAGCCTTCCTCTCTCTTTTGGCTACTCTTTCCTTGTAGCTCTCAGAGGAGGCCTGAGCTTGGTTGGCTGTACCCTCTATCTTCCTAGCCTGGTACTTTGCCACCAAAAATATCCGACCATATAGAAACACCATGACCACAGTGGGCAGAAAGAACAAAAGGAAACAAAGTAAAACCCAATTTTGATTCAGTGGAGCCTGGCAGCCTCCCACACAGGTCAGAGCAACCACTAATTCCTCAATCCCTTCCTCATTGGCTCCCGTGTAAAAGATGGAAAAGCTGTATGTGACAGAAAAGAACCAAGAGAGAGCAATGCACAGTCCAGAAACCGATACAGTGAACTTGGTCGGATAGGTCAATGGGTCTGTAACTGCAATGTACCGGTCAATGGAGATGCAGCATAAATGAAACAGAGACGCAAAACAGAAGGAGGTGTCGAAACACGTGTGGAACTTACAGTAACTCTCCCCAAAGTACCAGCAGCTCTCCACAGAGCGCACCGTGCTGAAGGGCATCACTGTCACCCCCACCAAGAAGTCAGCACAGGCCAGGGAGGCCACCAGGAAGTTCGTAGGCGTGTGCAGCTGTTTAAAGTGGAGGATGGCAATGATGACCAGTAAGTTCCCAAACACTGCCAGCAGGGCTCCCAAACCGAGGACCCCATAGAGGATGGCTCGAGGCCAGGGTGCGTAAGAGCTTTTAATGCAGGATCCGTTCACGTTCTCATAGCAGAGCTCCATGGGCGGTTCTGGGGAGAAGTCGCTTGTCATTGCCTTCAGTCTTGGTAATTTTAAACTTCCCAGGTTTCCATTCTAGCAATCTAAAACAAAAAACGGGGTTGACAACTGTCTTAGTCAGGGTTTCTATTCCTGCACAAACATCATGACTAAGAAGTAAGTTGGGGAGGAAAGGGTTTATTTGGCTTACACTTCCATACTGCTGTTCATCACCAAGGAAGTCAGGACTGGAACTCACGCAGGTCAGGAAGCAGGAGCTGATGCAGAGGCCATGGAGGAATGCTCTTTACTGGCTTGCTTCCCCTGGCTTGCTCAGCCTGCTTTCTTATAGAACCAAGATTACCAGCCCAGAGATGGTCCCACCCACAAGGGGCCTTTCCCCCTTGATCACTAATTGAGAAAATGCCTTACAGTTGGATCTCATGGAGGCATTTCCTCAACTGAAGCTCCTTTCTCTGTGATAACTCCAGCTGTGTCAAGTTAACACAAAACTAGCCAGTACAACAACTTAAAAATCTCCTGGGGAAACAAAAAGAAAAACAAAAAAAGCAAGAACTCTATTTAAAGTAAAGGTAACCTTTTACTACGTGTTTTCGTATACCCATTTTACTCTTTCCCAAAAGTACTCTAAGGATGTTAAGAAATGAAAACCTGTTGCAAAAAGCCATTTAAAAGTCAAAAGTATTCCTAAGTAAATGTACATTGTCTAATGTTTATTTTATATTATGTCTTTGCACTATTATTACTACATTATAATTATTATCATCATAGAATTTACTTTATTAATTGTTAGAAAAGTTCTTTTCTGTGGATGTCATCTTACCTTTTGAAAATAGCAAACTGGATTGGGCTGGTTTGGCCACCAATGGCTGAATTTTATTTACTTCTTTTTTGTCTCCCCAGAGCGGCCATCGGCTGCAATCAACAACTTAGCTTTACTTTTTTTTTTTTTAAACTGGAAAAAAATAAATTACATGTCCTTCAAATTGTAAGTTCAAAATCCCCATAGTATAGAGTGTGAGCGCTGGGACCAGCTTACTCTTAGTTGCCTTAAACACACACATGAGGAATATACTTTAGCTGTGACTTATATTTCTATTTTGTCTTTTTGTGTTGATGATTTGAGCAGCTGGAAGTATCCTGGAAAACTATTACCGAATTGTTACTAGAATAACAATCATGAAAGTGTTTCTTAGGAAGAGAGCCTGTGTGAGCTGTCTAAAACCAGTAAGAAAAAAAAAAGAAAAGAAAAGCAAGCCATAGGTATCCTTGCACTTCTAGGATGCTTAGTTTTAAACAGGCCAAGAGGAGTGTGAGCAGCTGGGGTGGGTGTGAGCAGCTGGGGTGGGTGTGAGCAGTTGACTGTACCCCTGCTGTGTCCTGCAAACATTCGTGAACGATGCCATCCAAGGCGCATGTAATTTCTGTGGGTGTTTGATTTTGTTTTTAGAAGACCATATAGTATAAAGAGGCTTCCTAAAGTGTACCTGACAAGCAAGTGACTAGCTTCTACTTTGGGACTAAGAGACACCTTGTATTTGAATATCACTCATCTCCATCCTAGAGAGTAGCCTGCACTTACTGCCATTTATCCTATGGCATGCATGCGTTAGAAATGCAGGATTATATACAGATGGTGTGCATCTTTTGTGTTTACCATGTCTCAGCAATGGGTTTCTCTGTCTACAAGTTTTTAAATGACTCGTGTTCTATTACAAGCTTCACAGACTTTGCTGACTTTGATTCACATTGGAGCTCAACTTGGTTTGTTGTCCAGGAATGAACTTTCCCATTTCAGGCACAGTGTCCCTGTCACAATTGGGCTCCCCCTGGTGGTAATTCTACATGTTTGTAGGTCAGCATGACCAAAGTGACCAATAAAGTTGTACTGATGACATACTTTCTTCGTCTAGTCTCATTCTGCGAATAAAGTCCGCACGTGCCTTGGTTTGCTCTCAGGGGAGCTAAAGCATTTCAGTCTAGGTGGTAACCTGCCCCGAATTTTAAATATCTGTGTAATGAACTCTGAGTCCTCAGTCTTTGGATAACCGTCCCCCACTTTCCTGTGTCCAAATAATGATGATCTTGTGCAAGAGAGCATGCTTGCCTTTCCTATCCCTCTACCCTTGAGCTTAAGGATGACAGCTTTCAGTCTCGACAATCTCTTAAGCCTTGCCCTTACCATAGAAGCAAGGGCTCCAGTAACACCTCCAAGATCCATATTGTTCTTTAATGGTGCTCTTTATTCATAAGCGAGATTAGAATTTCTTAAAGAAATGTTGGTCCCAGCAATGGGATAAGGAGCAGGGAAAGGAACAACTGAAGCCATGTTTGTGCCAGAAATTAAGGAGGAGACAATGTCAAAGCATTTTATAAGGTTGCTGCTGACAGTGTGAATGGGCACCCCGTCTACAAATTTCAAATGCCAAAATAATAATGGAGAATAAATAATTACAGGTAGTCAGAAAGAGGACTAAATGAGGCCATAGTAATTAAGGGTAGATCTGTATATAAAATAAGTGATGGAGGAGAAGAAAGAGGAAGAAGAGGAGGGAGAGAGAGGAGGAGGAGATGATTGACTGCTAGTCTAGCAAAATAAAGCTGGGGGGGGGGCTTGGTAATAGATATGACACCTGTCTCTAAAAACAAGCTGTTGAAATAGTTTAGTCAATACAACAGAAATATTTTCTCTAAATAGAAGTGATTTGCAGGAAGAGAACAGAATAGTCATACAATATCCCTGTGACAATATCTAATAAAAAAACAGCCTTAACTTTTATTTCTTTTTGTAGTTCTCGGTGAATAGTCATGTCTGAAATGCTCTAAATGCTAACCTAAAAATTTAATTTTAAAATTGAGCTGCCTAGAAAGTACATTTTAGCTGTCAAGAATGATGGAGAATATTTTCCATGCACAGTGCACACAACGGCACATTGTACCCACACACAGCCAACTTTTTTCTACCATAGAACACAGCAATGAGTATGAACTGTGTGACAGTGTGGTGACATAGTTTCAGAAAACATCCCTTCTTGCTTGCAGAGACTGAACATTTTCCATGCTTTGTAAAGGAGTTAATAATATGTGTAACTTTAATTTTTCCAATGCCTACTTTTTCTTTTTTCTTTTATTGGTTAATTTATTTAGTTACATTTCAAATGTTATTCCCCCTTCCCAGTGTCTCCTCCACAAACCCTCTATCTCATTGCCCAACCCAGCCAGCCCCTCCCGTCTCATCCTCCTGTCTCACCTAGCATTTCCCTATGCTGGGGCATCAAGCCTCCACAGGACCAAGGGCCTCCCTGTCCATTGATGCCAGATAAGGCCATTCTCTGCTACATCAATGGATGCTTATAAAGGTAAAAGTGGAAACTCTGTTTTAGAATGAGGTGTTTGATTTTTTAAAACATCTTGTGGTCTTCCGAGTGAACTCCAATGTTCCTTACATTATTGCTATATTACTGTTCTTAACTGAAGGTCATGTTCACATAAGCATGTTTGTCTGTTTGGGGGGGAAAGGGCCATGTCTATTCTTCATAATGGAAACTGTTTGGAGGTATGGCCATGCTATTTACCATGGCTCTGTTCCGTCACTCTGTCCAAGCTAATGCTGTTCTCCAGAGCTCCATATCATGCTTAGTCCACAGATGTTTTGTTGCATCATCGGTAAAGATGATTAGAAGGAACATAACAGCTGCTATGTGCAGCAAAAACAAAAAGGGATTTTTTTAAGTCATCAAAATAATTCATAATAGTTAAATGCCTCTTAAATATACATGATATCTTCTGAAGCTAAAAGTAATATGCACTCAACCAGTTTTTAAAACATATTTGGAACATTAAACATGATAAAATTAGGAAAAAATTCTTATAAAGTTCTCTATGAGAGGAAACTGTGACAAGTTCCTGATTAGACAGAAACTGTTCCATCTCCAAGGGAAAAATACGCCTTGTAACTGTGGCTTCATAGAATGAATTGGGTAGTGTTCCTTCTGTTTCTATTTTCTGGAATAGTTTGAAGAGTATTGGTATTAGGTCCTCTTTGCAGGTCTGATAGAATTCTGCACTAAACCCAACTGGTCCTTATATTTTTTTTTTGGGGGGGGGTTGGGTTAATGACTGCTTCTAATGACTGCTTCTTTAGGGGTTATGGGGCAGTTTAGATGGGTTATCTGATCCTGATTTAACTTTGGCACCTGATATCTGTCTAGAAAATTGTGTTTCTATACCTATTATCCTTAGGTTTGGTCTTCTCATTGTGTCCTGGATTTCCTGGATGTTTTGTGTTAGGAGCTTTTTGCTTTTTGCGTTTTTTTTTTTTTTTTCTACTGTTGTTTCAATGTTTTCTATGGTATCTTCTTCTCCTGAGATTCTCTCTTCTATCTCTTGTATTCTGTTGATGATTCTTGCATCTGTGACTCCTGATCTCTTTCCTAGGTTTTCTAACTCCAGGGTTGTCTCCCTTTGTGATTTCTTTGTTGTTTCTATTTCCATTTTTAGATCCTGGATGGTTTTGTTCATTTCCTTGGCCTGTTTGATTGTGTTCTCCTTCGATTCTTTAAGGGATTTTTGTGTTTCCTCATTAATGGCTTCTAGCTGTTTACCTGTGTTCATCTGTAGTTCTTTAAGGGAGTTATTTATCTATCATCATCATTACAAGTAATTTTAGATCCAAATCTTGCTTTTCCAGTGTGATGGTGTATCCTTGACTTGCTATGGTGGAGAATTAGGTTCTGATGATGCCAAGTAACCTTGGTTTCTATTGCTTATGTTCTTATGCTTGCCTCCCTCCATCTGATTATCTCTACTGCTACCTGCCCTATATCTGACTGGATATCCTTCCTGTGGTCCTGGTTGTGTCAGAACTCCTTGGAGTTCAGCTGTCTCAGTGATTCTGTGATCTTGAGAACCTAGGTGTGTCAGAGGTCCTGGGAGTCAAGCTGCCTCTGGGACCCTTAGATCCTGGTGTGACCAAGCTCCTGGGATCCTGGGATCCTGTGGTCCTGGGTGTGTTAGAGTGCCTGGGAGTGGAGATTATTCTGGGTGTTGTGGGACTGGCTGCGGAGTTCACACCCAAGGTCTGCTCAGGGTACCAGCCCAGGCATGAAGGAACCCATGCCACTGGTCAGGTGGTCCCTGGGTGCTCTGGTCCTGCTGGTCCCAGTTACTTCCGGTGTTGGGGCAGATGTTGTGTCCCTTCAATGTCTATTTTTAGTGATGGTTCTTACACACTTTAACCTCCCTTCTAGGCCACCACCCACCAGAGGTGGTGAAGCAAACACTTCACGGATACACTAGTAGTCCAGTTTCATAGAGTCAGGATAGCAAACATGAATCAGCAGCAGTGACATGACCTAGCAGAGACAGCCAGGCCTCAGCCTCAGCACAAGTCAGCAGGAGGGACCAGGAGGGATGCCAGGAGCACTTCTCTGTTGTGTCTCTCTCAGTGAATGGAAGGTCATCAAAGACTCAAGACCACGAAGCATTTCACTATGCAAGTAAGCCAAACTCAACCTCTGTCACTGTCAGAGGAGTCCTTTGTATACTGCTACCATGCATCACGTATTCTCCATGGGTCTTGCCTCAGCTGACAACACTCTGCCAATTGACCTAAATCCGAGAAAGTGGCAGGCAAGAAACTGCAACACACCACCAGGAGTTTTTTGGTGTGTTTATTTCTATGTGGTCCTGACAAATGCAGCTCATGTACACAATATAAGGTTGGCCAATACATTCATGTTATTAGCGAAAAATCCTTCATCACATGTTGCTACACCCACTCCAGTGAAGTCTGTGTGGCAGGCCCAAAAGCTTGGACACAGTCCTGAGGCAAAAAGTTTCACAGAAACTTAGTTTCCTGAAGTCTTGGCATCCCGTAGCATGAATCCTCCAAACTTGTCCATATATCAGTTGAAGAACAGATGTGTGTACTTTCTTTCAGTATTATTTTATTATAGGTGCCTCCAAGGAATGATTTGGCAAATACCTAAGTTACATTGAACTTTACTTCCTGGCCTTCCCCAATGTCCTAGGCAGTCCTTAAGCTGACCCTGGGCTTGGAATTTAGTAAGAATGTTAGTTATTCAGACGAATTGCCTCCAGTATTTTATCTCTTTATATAAAGAGAGATAGTGAAAGAAATCAGGCATTACTATCTACTACATAGAGTTAGAAATTTCAGGGTAAGCTTAGCAAAGTAAGTTTAGAATTTTTATTATAGTTATGTATGGCAGACTACATTACTTAATAGAAGAAAGGCCCCCACAAATTCACCTAGAATAACAGCTGAGTCATTCCCATATACAGGAATTTGCAGTGGCCTAGGAAGTAGGAAGGTTGTGGTCTAAGAAGGAACTAGAATAAATACTTAGAATAACAGCTGAGTCACCGGGCTAGAGAGATGGCTCAGTGGTTAAGAGCACTGACTGTTCTTCCAGAGGTCCTGAGTTCAATTCCCAGCAACCACATGATGGCTCACAACCATCTGTAATGGGATCTGATGCCCTCTTCTGCTGTGTCTGAAAACAACTGTTGTGTACTCACATACATAAAATAAGTAAAAAAAAAAAAAAAACAGCTGAGTCACTCCCATACACAGGAATTTACAAAGGCCTAGAAAGAAGGTGGATTAACCATGGCAAGGGCATGAAGCCCTTGCCCCTGGCTTCTAAGAATAAGCTGACCTTAGATGGGGCTGCTTTTTATCCCAGTTGTAAACACTGCCTGATTCCTGTCAGCTATTATGTATGCATTTCTCTGTTTTGAGTAAAGAGTCATTTTGCATTGGGTGACCTCAATGTACCTGGATAACCTTAATGTATCACCTAACTTCCTTGTTTTCTTCTGTAATTTAAGTCTGATGCTCGATTTGAGACATTACATTCAGATGCAGCACTCTCTGTGTTAGTGTTTGTTTGTCACCCAGCTGACTCCTTGCCCACCTGGGTACCAGGACCCTGATTCTCCTGTGGGTTGAGGGACTGACTGAGTCAAGTCTGCTGCAACATATCCTTTCAGGTGCTTGCTTTTGAAGAATACCATTTCACCTATGTCTGCTTCATTGAAACATTCCTTCGTGAGTCTGCCTTAGCCTTTCACCTGAATCCACTTCAGCTAGACATTCCTTCATTTGTTTGCCTTAGCAAAACACCATCCAACACACTGACTTTGCAAAGAATCCTTAATTTTCCACTTCAAATATGCCTTAAGATCATATATAACAGGGCTGGAGTGAGGCTCAGTGGCTAAGAGTACTGACTACTCTTCCAGAGGTCCTGAGTTCAATTTCCAGCAACCACATGGTGGCTCATAACCATCTATAATGGGATCTGATGCCCTCTTCTGGTGTGTCTGAAGACAGTGACTATGTATATACAAAATAAATCTTAAAAAAAAAATCATACAAAACCATGTACTTAACTCTACTGTGGACTAAGCCTGAATAAGTTTAACTCATTTTTTTTCTTAGTCTCTACTTTGTATATTTTAAAATTAGGTATTTATTTCATTTACATTTCCAATGCTATCCCAAAAGTCCCCCACACCCTCCCCCACCCACTCCCACTTCTTGGCCCTGGCGTTCCCCTGTATTGAGGCATATAAAGTTTGCACGACCTGGGCCTCTCTTTCCACTGATGGCCAACTAGGCTATCTTCCGATACATATGGAGCTAGAGACACGAGCTCCGGGGGGATATTGGTTAGTTCATATTGTTGTTCCACCTATAGGGTTGCAGATCCCCCCAACTCCTTGGATACTTTCTCTAGCTCCTCCATTGGGGGCCCTGTGATCCATCCAATAGCTGACAGTGAGCATCCACTTCTGTGTTTGCTAGGCCCCGGCATATCTCACAAGAGACTGTATCAGGGTCCCTTCAGCAAAATCTTGCTAGTGTATGCAATGGTGTCAGCGTTTGGAGGCTGATTATGGGATGGATCCCCGGTTATGGCAGTCTGAAGATGGTCCATCCTTTCGTCTCTGCTCCAAACTTTGTCTCTGTAACTCCTTCCATGGGTGTTTTGTTCCCAATTCTAAGAAGGGGCATAGTGTCCACACTTTGGTCTTCGTTCTTCTCGAGTTTCATGTGTTTCGCAAATTGTATCTTATATCTTGGGTATTCTAAGTTTCTGAACTAATATCCACTTATCAGTGAGTACATATCATATGAGGTCTTTTGTGATTGGGTTACCTCACTCAGGATGATGCCCTCCAGGTCCATCCATTTGCCTAGGAATTTCATAAATTCATTTTTTTAATAGCTGAGTAGTACTCCATTGTGTAAATGTACCACATTTTTTTGTATCCATTCCTCTGTTGAGGGGCATCTGGGTTCTTTCCAGCTTCTGGCTATTATAAATAAGGCTGCTGTGAACATAGTGGAGCATGTGTCCTTCTTACCGGTTGGAACATCTTCTGGATATATGCCCAGGAGAGGTATTGTGGGATCCTCCATCATTTCTGTTTAAACATGACTTTAAAAAAAGAAAAAAGCTGGGCGTGGTGGCGCACGCCTTTAATCCCAGCACTGGGGAGGCAGAGGCAGGCGGATTTCTGAGTTCGAGGCCAGCCTGGTCTACAAAGTGAGCTCCAGGACAGCCAGAGCTATAAAGAGAAACCCTGTCTCGAAAAACCAAAAAAAAAAAAAAAAAAAAAAAAAAAAAAAAAAGAAAAAGAGGGCTTAAAACTTTTGTGGTAGCATCCGGGGGGCCTCAGATGTCAGTCATAGCCATCAGCAGGCAGAATTTGGAGATTACCTAATATACTCTTTTTCTTTATAAAGATTCCCCCAACTCTCTCTAATGAGTGAAACTACCTTGGGTTTAATTTTCTGGTTCTCTGAAACAAAGTGTCTTCTTTGTCCTTTTCTGACTAATTTCCTAGTCAACTCAAAAGCCATGCTAACTCAGCCTGGCCCCAGGCTGACAATCAATGAAATAGGAACTTATTTCATTAAGCATGCCTTTCCCACTAAAATCAGCTTGGTAACTTACAGGTAACAGAATTTAATTCACTGTTCTGGAAGCTAAGGGTATAATAGCAGAGTTAATTGTGATGAGCGCTGTTCTTCATAGATGAGCTTTCTGTATCTCCACATGGTGGCAAGAGCAGAGTCAGTCCTCAGTCTTCTATTATTTTGTTACCTTGTCACCTCAGGACCTTGCCTCTCAATACCATCTCATTAGCTGTGATTTGTCAATACAGGAACATGAGAGGAACATGAATGGATATTCAGGCCATGACAATAGCTAAACCTCACAAGCTGCCAGTTAGTCCAAGTGGATTCAGGATTCCCAACTTACACCAAGACTACGTTTTAGTGACTTCATGCAAATCTGTGCTTATCAATATCTGACAAAACATGCATTGAAACACAAAATTTATTGGCAATAAAGCACTTTAAAAAAAATCGCACAGGGGTAGCTAGAGCGCAGGGTTGGCTGACACCCGCCAGCTACCCACGACCCCCGCCACAGGATTTTGAGACTGCTGGTAAGTGGAACACAGCTTCTGCTCCAGTCCAATCACGCGGGACCTGAGACTGCTTTGGTTGGGGAGGCAGAAATCCGGCCTGGGTAGGGCCACAAGCCTCTTCTGGTCAGAAAAGCACCGGGGTAGCTGGGGCGCAGGGTCGGCTGACACTCACCAGCTACCCACAACACCCACCACAGGATCTTAAGACTTCTGGTGAGTGGAACACAGCTTCTGCTCCAATCCAATTGCGCACGGGACCTGAGACTGCATTAGTTAGGGAAGCAGAAAACCGGCCTGAGTAGGACCACAGGCCTCTTCCGGCTGGACCAGCACCGGGATAGCAAGAGCACAGGGTCGGCTGACACCCGCCAGCTACCCACGACCCCCACCACAGGATTTTGACTGCTGGTGAGTGTAACACAGCTTCTGCTCCAATCTTTAAACAGTGACAACGACAACAACTAACCCCAGAGATTACCAGATGGCGAAAGGTAAACGTAATAATCTTACTAACAGAAACCAAGACCACTCACCATCATCAGAACCCAGCACTCCCACTTCGCCCAGTCCAGGGCACCCCAACACACCGGAAAAGCTAGACATGGATCTAAAAGCATATCTCATGATGATGGTAGAGGACTTCAAGAAGGACTTTAATAACACACTTAAAGAAATACAAAGGAACACTGGTAAACAGGTAGAAGACAGTAAAGAGGAAGCACAAAAATCCCTTAAAGAATTGCAGGAGAACACTGCTAAAGAGTTACAAATCCTTAAAGAAAAACAGGATAACATAATCAAACAGGTAGAAGTCCTTAATGAAAAACAGGAAAACACATCCAAACAGATGATGGAAATGAACAAAACCATACTAGACCTAAAAAGGGAAGTAGACACAATAAAGAAAACCCAAAATGAGGCAACACTGGAGATAGAAACCCTAGGAAAGAAATCTGGAACCATAGATGCGAGCATCAACAACAGAATACAAGAGATGGAAGAGAGAATCTCAGGTGCAGAAGATTCCATACAGAACATCGGCACAACAATCAAGGAAAATATAAAATGCAAAAAGATCCTAACTCAAAACATCCAAGAAATACAGGACACAATGAGAAGACCAAACCTACGGATAATAGGAGTGGATGAGAATGAAGATTTTCAACTCAAAGGACCAGCAAACATCTTCAACAAAATTATAGAAGAAAACTTCCCAAATCTAAAGAAAGAGATGCCCATGAACACACAAGAAGCCTACAGAACTCCAAATAGACTGGACCAGAAAAGAAATACCTCCCGACACATAATAATCAGAACAAAAAATGCTCTAAATAAAGAGAGAATACTAAAAGCAGTAAGAGAAAAAGGCCAAGTAACATATAAAGGCAAGCCTATCAGAATTACACCAGATTTTTCACCAGAGACTATGAAAGCCAGAAGATCCTGGACAGATGTTATACAGACACTAAAAGAACACAAATTCCAGCCCAGGCTACTATACCCAGCCAAACTCTCAATTAACATAGATGGAGAAACCAAAGTATTCCACGACAAAACCAAATTCACACATTATCTCTCCACGAATCCAGCCCTTCAAAGGATAATAACAGAAAAAAACCAATACAAGGACAGGAACCACGCCCTAGAAACAACAAGAAGGTAATCCCTCAACAAACCTAAAAGAAGACAGCCACAAGAACAGAATGCCAACTTTAACAACAAAAATAACAGGAAACAACAATTACTTTTCCTTAATATCTCTTAATATGAATGGACTCAACTCCCCAATAAAAAGACATAGACTAACAAACTGGCTACACAAACAAGACCCAACATTTTGCTGCTTACAGGAAACTCATCTCAGAGAAAAGGATAGACACTACCTCAGAATGAAAGGCTGGAAAACAATTTTCCAAGCAAATGGCATGAAGAAACAAGCTGGAGTAGCCATTCTAATATCTGATAAGATTGACTTCCAACCCAAAGTCATTAAAAAAGACAGGGAGGGACACTTCATACTCATCAAAGGTAAAATCCTCCAAGAGGAACTATCAATCCTGAATATCTATGCTCCAAATACAAAGGCAGCCACATTCATTAAAGAAACTTTAGTAAATCTCAAAGCACACATTGCACCTCATACAATAATAGTGGGAGACTTCAACACACCACTCTCTTCTATACCTATTATCTTTAGGTGTGGTCTTATCATTTTTTTCCTGGGTTTCCTGGGTGATTTGGCTTAGGAGGTTTTTTTTTTTTTTTTGCATTATGCATTGTCTTTGACTGTTGTGTTAATGTTTTCTATGGTATCTTCTGCACCTGAGATTCTCTCTTCTATCTTGTGTATTTTGTTGGTGATGCTTGCATCTATAACTCCTGACCTCTTTCCTAGGTTTTCTATCTCCAGAGCTGTCTCCAATTGTGATTTCTTTTTTGTTTCTACTTCTATTTTTGGATCCTGGGTGGTTTTGTTCAATTCCTTCGCCTGTTTGCTTGTTTCCATGTAATTATTTAAGGGAATTTTGTATTTTCTCTTTAAGTTCTTTTACCTGTTTTCCTGTGTTCTCTTGTATTTCTTTAAGGGACTTATTTATTTCCTCGTGAATGTCCTCTATCAGCATCATGAGGTGTGATTTTCAATCCAAATATTCCTTTTCTAATGTTTTGGGGTATCCAGGACTTGCTCTAGTGTGAGAACTGGATCTTGATGATGCCATTTAGCCTTGTTTCTGTTGGTTAGGTTCTTGGTCTTGCCTTTTGCCATCTGGTTATCTAGGGTGTTAGTTGGTCTTGCTGTCTCTGGGTTGAGCTTGTTCCTCCTGTGGGCCTGTAAGCCTGTCAGCACTTCTGGGAGACCAGCTCACCCTGGCAGGGCCCATGCACAGAGGGCTGTGGAACAGCCCCAGCTCCTGGGTGCAGATGGAGGCAGGAAAGACCCTGTCTCATCTGCTCTACTGCCTGTGCATTGCTAGCTGTGTTCTCCCCCCAACCCCTGTCCCCATTAGCACCTTTAAAGTAGGATTTAAGTTGTAAATGTGAGGGCCCTTTAATTTGGGGATTCAGAATTGAGAAGTCATCTTGGTGTGTTTTTCTTTGATGAGTATGAAATATCCTTCCCTGTCTCTTTTGATTCATTTTGGTTGAAAGTCTGTTTTATTTAGATATTACAACTGCTCCTTAGCTTTCATCCTGAGTACCTTTTCTTGGGAAAACTTTTTACAGTCCTTCATTCTTAGGTAATGTCTATGTATGTTTGCCAAGGTATGTTTCTTGCATGCAGCAGAATGACAGATGCTGATTCCACATCCAGTCTGTCAGCTTATATCTTTTTATTGGGGGAGATGAGTTTACTGGTGTTGAGAGATATCAATAACCAATGATTGTTAATTCCTGTCATTTGATGTTTGTGGAGGGAAGATGATTATGTGTGGAGAACACCAATCAATTTGCTGGAAATCAATCTGGCAGTTCCTCAGAATATTGGACATAGTTCTACCGTAGGATCCAGCAATATCTCTCCTGTGCATATATCTAGAAGATGTTCCAACTGGCAATAAGAACACATGCTCCACTATGTTCATAGTAGCTTTATTTATAATAGCCAGAAAGCTGATAGTATCCAGATGTCTCTCAACAGAGGAATAGATACAGAAAATGTGATGCATTTACACAATGGAGTACTACTCAGCTATTAAAAACAATGAATTTATGAAAATGGATAGATCTGGAGGGCATCATCCTGTGTGAGGTAACCCAATCACAAAAGAACTCACATGATATGCACTCACTGATAAGTGGATATTAGCCCAGAAACTAAGAATCCCCAAGTTACAATTTGCAGAACACATGAAACTCAAGAAGAAGGAAGAGCAAAGTGTGAACACTTCGCTCCTTCTTAGAACTTCGAACAAAACACCCATGGAAGGAGTTACAGAGACAAAGTTTGGAGTTGAGACAAAAGGATGGACCATCCAGAGACTGCCCCACCCAGGAGTCCATCCCATAATCAGCCAGCAAACACAGACACTATTGCATATGCCAGCAAGATTTTGCTGAAAGGACCCTGATATAGCTGTCTCTTGTGAGGGGATGCCAGTGCCTGGCAAACACAGAAGTGGATGCTCACACTCAGCTATTGGATGGAACACAGGGCCCCCAATGGAGGAGCTAGAGAAAGTACCCAAGAAGCTGAAGCGGTCTGCAACCCTATAGGTGGAACAACAATATGAACTAACCAGTACCCCCAGAGCTTGTGTCTGTAGCTGTATTTGTAGCAGAAGATAGCCTAGTCGGCCATCATTGGGAAGACAGACCCTTTGATGTTGCAAACTTTATACGTCCCAGTACAAGGGAAACACCAGGGCCAAGAAATGGGAGTGGGTGGGTAGGGGAACAGTGGGGGGTGGGGGGGTATGGGGGACTTTCGGGATAGCATTTGAAATGTAAATGAAGTAAATACCTAATAAAAATATTGGAAAAAGAATGATGCTAAATAGAATTACTAAAAAAAAAAAAAAAAATTGCACCTAAGCATGACCTCTCCCCTCTCAGGATGCATTCCATAAAATACAGGGTGCCCATGCTACACTCCACAGACCCAAGAAGGCTGAACAGGAAGGAGGGCAGAAGAAAGGATATTTGATTCTATTGAATGGTCATGGAATGCAGATGGAGGGAGGTAACAGGATGAGAAAGGAGATAGGGATGGAGAGGTAGGTTCAGTGTCTGGTGTGGGGAGGAGCGGGGTCCATGATAATGAATAGAAATCTGCAACTGACAGGGATGGTAAGGAGGGGGCAACTTCAGGAAGAGATGGAGACATAGGATAGGAGATTCACACAAGTATCAATGTGGGTGTGCTTAGCTGTGACTCACAGCATTGGTGATATGGAGCCTGGGGAGGCTTCCTCTTCTGGCTAGGCAAGAACCCCAGTGGAGCAATAGTGACATCAACCCACCCACAAAACTTTTAACCCAAAACTTTTCCTGTCTAAAGAAATGCAGGAATAGGGGATAGAGTAGAGACTGAGGGAATGGCCAACCAAAACCCCACCAAACTTGAGACCCATCCCATGGACAAGCAACAGTCCCTGACACTATTAAAGATACTCTGTTATGCTTGCAGACACATACTAGCACATACTGTCCTGAGACAATCCACCCAGCAACAACTTAGATAGATGAAGACACCCACAGCTAAACATTAGATGGAACTTGGAGACTCTTATGGAAGAATAAGAAGGTTGGTAGTGCCTAAGGGGATAGGAACTTCACACGAAGAACAACAGAATCAACTAATGTGGGACCATGAAAGGCAGCCTAGTTTCTGGTTGAGCAAGGTTAAAAACCCCAGAGACGCAACAGATAACTCTGCAAGGAACAGTAGGTGCTTTGCCACTCTCCTAGACACCAGGAACCTAGACACCTAGGAGGCCTCTCCTCAAGGCAGAAGTCCATTTTAATGAGGCACCTAAAGGCCTGAAGAGCATAGCCAATTAAGCTCTCCTTCCCAGATACTCCTCACTGCAAAAGGTATTTAGCCTCAGGCCCGGCCTGAGAAAGAGGGTACAGTTTCACTCATTACAACTCTCCTCCATGACAATAAATGCTTTAAAGCCATGGACTGGTAAAGAGCTTTTCCTAATCTGCTGGTTGCCTTTTTTTCTTACTGACAGTGTCCTTTGCCTTACAGAAATTTTGGAATTTTATGAGGTCCCATTTTTGATTCTTGATCTTACTGTACAAGCCATTGGTGTTCTGGCCAGGAATTTTCCCCGAGCCCCATCTTCCCCACTTTCTCCTCTATAAGTTACAGTGTCTCTGGTTTTATCTGAAGTTCCTTGAACCAGTTAGACTTAAGCTTTGTACAAGCAGATAAGAATGGGTCAATTCACATTCTTCTACATGCTAACTGCCAGTTGAGACAGCACCATATGTTGAAAATGCTGTCTTTTTTTGTCACTGGATGGTTTTAGCACCTTTGTCAAAGATCAAGTGACCATAGGTGTCTGGGTTCACTTCTGGGTCTTCAGTTCTATTCCATTGATCTAACTGTCACTGTACCAGTACCATGCAGTTTGTTTGTTTGGTAGGTTGGTTGTTTTTTAAATCAGAATTGCTCTGTAGTACAGCTTGAGGTAGGGGATTGTGATTCTACCAGAGGTTCATTTATTGGTGAGAATATTTTTTGCTATTCTAGGTTGTTATTCCAGATGAATTTGCAAATTGCCCTTTTTAACTCTGTGAAGAATTGAATTGGAATTTTGATGGGGATTGCATTGAATCTGTAGATTGCTTTTGGCAAGATAGCCATTTTGACTATATTAATCCTGCCAATCCATGAGCATGGGAAATCTTTCCACCTTCTGAGATCTTCTTCGATTTCATTCTTCAGAGTTGAAGTTCTTATCATACAGAGCTTTCACTTCCTTAGTTAGAGTCATGCCAAGATATTTTATATTATTTGTGACTATTGAGAAGGGTGTTGTTTCCCTGATTTCTTTCTCAGCCTGTTTATTCTTTGTGTAGAGAAAGGCCATTGATTTGTTTGAGTTAATTTTATATCCAGCTACTTCACCGAAGCTGTTTATCAGGTTTAGAAGTTCTCTGGTGGAGTTTTTAGGGTCACTTATATATACTATCATATCATCTGCAAATAGTGATATTTTGACTTCATCCTTTCCAATTTGTATCCCCTTGACCTCCTTTTGTTGTCGAATTGCTCTGGCTAGGACTTCAAGTATTATATTGAATAGGTGGGGAGAAAGTGGGCAACCTTGTCAAGTCCCTGATTTTAGTGGGATTACTTCCAGCTTCTCTCCATTTATTTTGATGTTGGCTACTGGTTTGCTGTAGATTGATTTTATCATGTTTAGGTATGGGCCTTGAGTTCCTGATCTTTCCAAGACTTTTATCATGAATGGGTGTTGGATCTTGTCAAATGCTTTCTCCGCATCAAACGAGATGATCATGTGGTTTTTGTCTTTGAGTTTGTTTATATAGTGGATTACATTGATGGATTTCCATATATTAAACCATCCCTGCATCCCTGGAATGAAGCCTACTTGGTCATGATGGATGATCATTTTAATGTGATCATTTTAATGCTTTGAGAGGATTTTATTGAGTATATTTGCATCAATATTCATAAGGGAAATTGGTCTGAAGTTTTCTATCTTTGTTGGGTCTTTTTGTGGTTTAGGTATCAGAGTAATTGTGGCTTCATAGAATGAGTTGGGTAGAGTACCTTTTGTTGCTATTTTGTGGAATAGGTTGAGAAGAACTGGAATAGGTCTTCTTTGAAGGTCTGATAGAACTCTGCACTAAACCCATCTGGTCCCGGGCTTTTTTTTTTTGGTTGGGAGACTATTAATGACTGCTTCTATTTCTTTGGGGGATATAGGGCTGTTTAGATCATTAACCTGATCTTGATTCAACTTTGCTACCTGGTATCTGTCTAGAAATTTGTCCATTTCATCCAGGTTCTCCAGTTTTGTTGAGTATAGCCTTTGGTAGAAGGATCTGATGGTATTTTGGATTTCCTCAGAATGTGTTGTTATGTCTCCCTTTTCATTTCTGATTTTGTTAATTAGGATGCTGTCCCTGTGCCCTCTAGTGAGTCTGGCTAAGGGTTTATCTATCTTGTTGATTTTCTCAGAGAACCAGCTCCTCGTTTGGTTGATTCTTTGAATAGTTTTTCTTGTTTCCACTTGGTTGATTTAGCCCTGAGTTTGATCATTTCCTGCCCTCTACCCCTCTTGTGTGAACTTGCTTCCTTTTGTTCTAGAGCTTTTAGGTGTGCTGTCAAGCTGCTAGTGTATGCTCACTCTAGTTTCTTTTTGGAGGCACTCAAAGCTATGAGTTTTCCTCTCAGGAATGCTTTCATTGTGTCCCATATGTTTGTATGTTGTGGCTTCATTTTCATTAAACTCTAAAAAGTCTTTAATTTCTTTCTTTATTTCTTCCTTGCCCAAGGTATCGTTGAAGAGTGTGATTCAGTTTCCATGTCAATGTTGGCTTTGTATTATTTATGTTGTTATTGAAGATCAGCCTTAGTCCATTGTGATCTGATAGGATGCACGGGACAATTGCAATATTTTTGTATCTGTTGAGGCTTGTTTTGTGACTAATTATATGGTCAATTTTGGAGGAGGTACCATGAGGTGCTGAGAAGAAGGTATATCCTTTTGTTTTAGGATAAAATGTTCTGTAGACAGCAAAAACTCTTTTGTAGGACAGCAAAAACTCTTCTCAAGGATAAAAGAACCTCAGGTGGAGTCACCATGCCTAACCTAAAGCTGTACTACAGAGCAATTGTGATTAAAACTGCATGGTATTGGTACAGTACAGAGAAGTAGACCAATGGAATAGAATTGAAGAGCCAGAAATGAACCCACATACCTATGGTCACTTGATCTTTGACAAGGGAGCTAAAACCATCCAGTGGAAAAAAGACAGCATTTTCACCCAATGGTGCTGGCACAACTGGAGGTTAACATGTAGATGAATGCGAACTGATCCATTCCTATCTACTTGAACTAAGGTCAAATCTAAGTGGATCAAGGAACTCCACATAAAACCAGAGACACTGAAACTTATAGAGGAAAAAGTAGGGAAAAGCCTCGAAGATATGGGCACAGGTGAACAGTTCCTGAATAGAACAGCAATGGCTTGTGCTGTAAGATCGAGAATTGACAAATGAGACCTCATAAAATTGCAAAGCTTCTATAGGCAAAAGATACCGTCAATAAGACAAAATGGCCACCAACAGATTGGGATAGGATCTTTACCAATCCTAAATCCTTCCTTCACCGGAAGGAGCTTGTGCCCCTGGTCAGGTCTGTTTTCTGTTTCGCTTAGGCTCTTTTTACTGAGCCTCACTGCATCATTTACCTCCTTTAGGGTCCTGGGCACCTAGACATGCACACTTTATGACATCAGCTCCTAGGTCTTCTATAAGGAAAGCAAAATAAAAAATTCAGTTAGTTTATAAATACTTAACCATTGTCTCTTTTGAAGTACTGTATCGGATACTTTAATGTGACTTAGTAAAAGAAAGTACATACATTTTACTTCATTGTATGTGCTTAACTTTTGTAGATTTATATAGAGGAGTATTTTGCTGCTGTGTGTTTTCTATGCACTGTGTGCTAGAATTGAGTGGGGAATGCCCTGGAATTGGAGTTATGGACAGTTGTGAGGTACCATGTGGGTAATAGCACTCAAAACTGAGTGCACTAGAAACAAAACTAGAGCTCTTAACTGCCAAGCCATCTCTCCATAATATTTATGTTACTTATACTCTGTTATATATATTACGGAAAGTTTTATCCTAAGGTCTATTGTCAACTTTAATGCAAAAAATATCACCAAGAAACGATAGGTCAATATGTCTTGTGTTGTCTAGTGGACCAAACAAAGACATTTTGAACTGTTGCCATGACCCTGCTCCACCATACTCACCTTGTGCACACGTGGTGTGTGCATTGATACACATGTGAAGGATAGAGACTGACACTGTCTTCCTCTCATTTTCCCGTGTCCCACACATGCGGAGCTAAGTGTGTGATGGTCAGAGACCTTGCCACTTGACAGTTCTCTTCTGCCACATTATGGGTTCTGGGGACTGAAGTCAGGCCATCAGGGACTCTTGTGTGTTCCACCCAATGGCCCCTCAGTTTTGGAGACATGTTCACTCACCCAAACCATGGTGTGTTTGATTTATTCTCTTTAAGCACACTGACTCTCAGACTTGTAGGCAAGTAAGGATTGGGGATCCCCTTATCCCCACATCTACTCTCCGGTTTTCAGGGCAAGTGTTTTACCATTTGAGTTTTACCAACCACCCCAGCCCTTTATTCTTATTTCCTATTCTTATTCTGTACTAGGTTATGAAGGAGAACCAATGACACAACTGTAGATTTTCCATAGTCCCCATGCTTCTTGATCATTTTGTAGTTCTAAGGGGCTAATTATTCTTTAAGTTGGAGCTTGATATAGATAATAAAGAATAAATTATAAATTATAGTTTCAAGATATTCCTGTAGCCTCTCAGTCATCCAATGGAAACACCCACAGCCTGTCAATCTTTCATAAGATATCTCAAAGCCTGTCAATCATTCATAGGCAATGCCAACAGCCTTTCAATCAACCACATGTCCTGGCCTCAGATTGTCAATCATCCACCATAAACACATACCAACCCTGTCACTCGTCCAAAGGACAAGTCCACAATTGGTTAATCTTCCATAGGAAATGCCTACACCCCGTCAATCATTCACAGGATATTCTTTTACTCATTGATTATTTTCTTTAAAAACACTGAATTGTCCAACTGTAGTTTTTCATTTTGTCAGTGCATTTATTTCACACATAACTTAGATAGCTACTGTGTAGAGTATAGATTCTACTATCTCTCCAGATCTTCCTATTCTTATATCTTTATGTTCAACTTCCCAGTCAAGTTTCACACCCTCTATAAATTTAAATTATGAAATGGAATGAGCCATACTCTTTGGAACCCTAGTTTCATTTTGCTTAAAGCCTTATGAATATCGAGCATGGGAGCTAGGATGGCATAGGTAATCACTTTGTAGGGATATTTACCCAATTTTGGTGTGAGTCCAGGGGCACACTGACCATTTTATGGCAAAGCATGAGGTCCTGATTTGCTAACATTTAGCACCTGGATTACCATGGACACTTTATCTATTACCTTAGGAGTGTGTTGTGCTCCTGCTGGTAACGAGGTATGGAAA
Organism: Mus caroli; assembly: GCF_978045245.1. NCBI lineage: Eukaryota > Metazoa > Chordata > Mammalia > Rodentia > Muridae > Mus > Mus caroli. The sequence continues at coordinate 21,478,876 of NW_028227264.1, forward strand.
CACTATTCATGGGCATAAAACAAAAGAAAGGTGGAAATGAAAAAAATCAAAGTAATGATGACTTAGGGTTTAGGATTTCATTTGTTATCAAAAATCTATATAGATTCAAGAGATCTGTAGACTTGCATCTATAGGTCATTCCTACGCAAGACCCAAAGCCTGTCAATCATCCACAGGACACACAGAGCTTATCAAAATCTGTGCAACAACCCCCCACAGCCTGTTAATTATCCACAGGAAAAGTGCACAGCCTGGCAGTCATCCATAAGAAGTGCCCAAGTCCTGTCAACCATTCACTGGAAACGTCCCCAGCCTGTCAGTTTTCTACAAGCAACTCACAAATCCTGAGAGTCAACCAGAAGAAATAATCACAGCCTGTTGCCTCAGACCCTCTGGGTCCCTGTGTCTGCGTGGAATGGGTCTCTCGAGGGAAGGTGGACAAAGAGTAGGATTAATTGACAAACAGATGCACACAGGAGAGGTTGTGTAGAATCTGAATGTAACGTCAGGTCGAGCATTAGACTATTTTATATTACAGAGAATTAATTACCAGGAGCTACAAATCACAAAAGACAAGGTACACTGAAATTTACCAGATACAAAAAATGACTGCGAAAGGAATTTGTAGGAACTAGATAAATGTTTGCAATAGAGATAATCAGCCCTGCCTAGGATCAGCCTAGTGACAGGCAAGAATTTCACACTTTAGTGTTAAAAGCATCAGGGGATAATTACTCTTGGCAGGCCACAAGAATGATGTAGTATCACGGACCCCTAAATTCCTAGCTCTTGCTCATTCTTATCTTATCTGGAGAATCAACTTGCTCTTGGCATGGAATATAGCCTGTACTAAAGATTTTTATCTCAGTGAGATTCCCAGGCTCTTCCTGCCGACCAGTTGAGTTAATGGCTCTGTCTATTGTAATGCTTAATTAGTTACTGAATAGGTTAAACTCCTTGCTGTTATCTGGGATCTTGGAACACTGGGGGAGACTTTAGCTATGTCAGAATTCAATCTTAAAAGGCACTTGTAATAGGGTAATACTAAATAGCACGTGGATCCATACACTAGACTAATGTGGGAATGGAAAATTAATTTATGGAATAGAGGGGACGCTAGACTCCAGGAGGGAGTTTCTGTGAAACTCTTTTCCTCGTGGGCAGCTTCCAAGCTTCTGCTTGTCAAACTGACCCAACTGGAGAGCATGGCTTTTGCCAGACTCCAGGAGGGAGCTACTGTGAAACTCTTTTCCTCATGAGATAACTTTCAAGCTTTCACCTGTCAAGCTGACTCCACCAGAGTGCATGGCACCCTGTCAGTCATCCACAGAAAATTCCTACAGCCTGACAATCATGCAAAAAAATGGCCATAGGCTCGTAATCATCCACAGGACATGCCCAAAACCTATCAATTTAATGTAAAAAGTGCTCAAAGCAGCCTTATTTATAATAGCCAGAAGCTGGAAAGAACCCAGATGCCCCTCAACAGAGGAATGGATACAGAAAATGTGGTACATTTACACAATGGAGTACTACTCAGCTATTAAAAGGAATGAATTTATGAAATTCCTAGGCAAATGGATGGACCTGGAGGGCATCATCTGAGTGAGTTAACACAATTACAAAGGAACTCACACAATATGTACTCACTGATAAGTGGATATTAGCCCAAAACTTAGGATACCCAAGATATAAGATACAATTTGTTAAATGCATGAAACTCATGAAGAATGAAGACCAAAGTGGGGACACTGTGCCCCTTCTTTGAACTGGGAACAAAACACCCATGGAAGGAGTTACAGAGACAAAGTTTTGAGCTGTGACAAAAGAATGGACCATCTAGAGACTGCCATATTCAGGGATCCACCCCGTATTCAGGTTCCAAACCCTGACACCATTGCATACACTAGCTAGATTTTGCTGAATGGTCCCAGATATAGCTGTCTCTTGTGAGACTATGCCAGGGCCTAGCAAACACAGAAGTGGATGCTCACAGTCAGCTATTGGATGGATCGCAGGGCTCCCCATGGAGGAGCTAGAGAAAGTATCCAAGGAGCTAAAGGGATCTGCAACACTATAGGTGGAACAACATTCTGAACTGACCAGTAGTACCCCGGAGCCCTTGACTCTAGCTGCATATGTATCAAAAGATGGCCTAGTCGGCCATCATTGGAAAGAGAGGCCCATTGGACACACAACTTTATATACCCCAGTACAGGGTAACGCCAGGGCCAAAAATGGGAATGGGCGGGTAGGGAAGTGGGGGGGGGGAGGGTATGGGGGACTTTTGGGAGAGCATTGGAAATGTAATTGAGGAAAATATGTAATTAAAAAAAAAGTGCTCCAAGCCCATCAATTGTGCATTGGAAATTCCTATAGCCTGTCAGGCATCCAATGGAAACACCCACAGCCTGTCAATCTTTCATAAGATATCTCAAAGCCTGTCAATTATTCATAGGCAATGCCAACAGCCTGTCAATCAACCACATGTCCTAGCCACAGATTGTCAATCATCCACAGTAAACACATACCAACCCTGTCACTCGTCCAAAGGACAAGTCCACAATTGGTTAATCTTCCATAGGAAATGCCTACACCCAGTCAATCATTCACAGGAAATACCCAAAGCTTGTCAACCATACATAGTACACATCTACAACTTTTTAATACACATAGGAAACATGTACAGCCTTTCAGTCATCCACAGGATACGTCCACAGCCTGTCACTCATCCATAGTAAATGACTGCTACCTGCAAATCATCCATAGGAAATGTCCACAGCCTGTCAGTCATGTATAGAAGATACCCAATTCCTGTCATTCACCCACAATATATGCCCACAGCTTGTTAATCATTCACAGGAAATGCCCACAGACTTTCAATCATTCATAGGATATACCCACATCGTGTCAATTATCCTTAGGAAATTCCCACAGCCTGTCAGGCATACATAACAATTACAGCTTGTCAATTATCCATAGCAAATACATTCAACCTGTCAGTCTTCATAGGAAAATCCGATAACCTATCAATCATCCACAGGAAATAGCTACAGCCTGTTAGTTACACGCATGGCATAGCCCCAACCTGGCAACCATCTGGAGGAAAAACCTATATCCTATCAATCATCCATAGGAATTGCCCACAGCTTGAGAATCATCCATAAGAAATGCATAGCTGGTAGCCAAACACTACAGGGATAGTGCAGGTAGCACTGGAGTGCAGACATTCCTGTGAGCACAGCTAAGACTGGAGGGACCTGCCCAGAACCCTCATGACACAGGAACGGAGGAACAGCCATGGACAGGTCCTTCTGGTTTATGTCTACTTTCTGGAGCTGACACTTTGCCACAGCTTTTCATACCCAAATTCCTGTAAGAGAGACCTGTTCTCCCAGGAGTACTGACACACAGGCTTGCAGGAGGGACAAGCCACAGTCAGAGACAGCAAAACCAGCTAGCGCCAGAGATAACCAGATGTCAAGGGCAAGGGCAAAAGCATAAGCAACAGAAACCAAACCTACTTGGCATCATCAGAACCCAGTTCTCCCACTACAGAGAGCCCTGGATATCCCAACACACCAGAAAAGCAAGACTCTGATTTGAAATCACATCTCATGATGATGATAGAGGACTTTAAGAAGGATGTAAATAACTCCCTTAAAAATACAGGAAAACATAGGTAAACAGAAGTCCTTAAAGAGGAAACATAAAAGTCCCTTAAAGAATTACAGGAAAATACAACCAACAGGTGAAGTAATTGAACAAAACCATCCAGGATCTAAAAATGGAAAGAAAAACAATAAAGAAATCACAAAGAGAGATAACCTTGGAGATAGAGCACCTAGGAAAGTGGTTAGGAGTTATAGATGCAAGCATTACCAACAAAATAGAAGAACTAGAGAAGAGAATCTCAGGTGCAGAAAAGACCATAGGAATAGAAGAATGTGAAGAATCCCAACTTAAAGGGCCAGTTAATTTCTTCAACAAAATTATAGGAGAAAACTTGCCTAACCTAAAGAAAGAGATGCCCATGAACATACAAGAAGCCGGCAGAACTCCAAATAGATTGGACCAGAAAAGAAATTACTTCTGACACGTAATGATCAGAACAACAAATGGACTAAATATATAAAGAATATTAAAAGCAGTAAGGGAAAAGCGTCAAGTAACATATGAAGGCAGACCTATCAGAATTACACCAGACTTCTCACCAGAGACTGAAAGCTAGAAGTATCCTAGGCAGATATCATATAGTCCCAAAAAGAACACAAATGCCAGCCTAGGCTACTATACCCAGCAGAACTCTCAATTATAATTGATGGAGAAACCAAGATATTCCATGATAAATCAAATTTACACCATACCTTTCCATAAAACCAGTTGTACAAAGAGTAATAGATGGAAAACTCCAAAACTAGGAGGGAAACTACACCCTAGAAAAAGCAAGAAAGCAATCTTTCAACAAACCCAAAAGAAGATAGCAACAGAATCATAATTCCACCTCTAAGAACAAAAATAGCAGGAAGTAACAATTACTTTTAATCAATAACTCTTACCATAAATAGACTCAATTTCCCCCAAAAGACATAGGTGAGCAGGCTAGATATATAAAGAGGATCCAGCAATTTGCTTCCTATAGGAAACACACCTCAGTGACAAAGAGAGACACTACCTCAGAGTAAAATGTTGGAAAACCATTTTCCAAGCAATTGGTCCCAAGAAAGAAGCTGGAGTAGCCATTCTAATACTGAATAAAATCAACTTTTAACCAAAAGTTATCAAAAAAGACAAGGAAAGACACTTCATACTGGTCAAAGGAAAAATCCACCAAGATGAAGTCTCAATTATGAACATCTATGCTCCAAGACGCAAAAGCACCCACATTCATAAAAGAAACTTTGCTAAAGTTCAAAGCACACGTCACACCCCACACAATAATAGTGGGATACTCTTAGCAATGTACTGATGATGGAAACAGAATGTAAACAGAAGCACAGTGATACTAAGAGTAGAAATGGTTCTAACAGATATGTATAGAACATTTCATCCTAAAGCAAAAGAACATACCTTCTTCTCAGTACCTCATGGCACCTTCTCCAAAACTGACCATATAAATGATCACAAAACAGGCCTAAACAGACACAAAAAGATTGAAATAATCTCATGCACCTTCTCAGTTCACCATGTACAAAGGCTGGTCTTAAATAACAACAACAACAACAGCAACAACAAAGAACAGAAAGCCCACATACACATGGGAGCTGAACAACACTCTACTGGAGTAGCCATTCTAATACTGAATAAAACTGATAACTTGGTCAAGGAAGAAATAAGAAATTAAAGGCTCTTTAGAAGTTAATGAAAATGAAGACATTTCACACCAAAACTTATTGGACACAGAATGCAGTTGTAAGAGGAAAACTCAAAGCTCTAAGTGCCTCCATGTAGAAACTGAAGAGAGCTTACAGCTTGACAGTACAACTGAAAGCTCTAGAACAAAAACAAGAAAATACACCCAAGAAGAGATGATGGCAGGAATGAATCAAACTCAGGGCTAAAATCAACCAAATAGAAAGAAAAAGAGCTATACAAAGTATCAACGAAACCAGGAGCTGGTTCTTTGAGTAAATCAACAAGATAGATAAAACCTTAGGGAGACTAACAAGAAGGCACAGAGACAGTATCCAAATTAATAAAATCAGAAATGACAATGGAGACAGAACAACAAAATATGTCTTTAAAATTATTTTTTTAAAGATTTATTTATTTATTTATTTATTTATTTATTTATTTATTTATTTATTACATGTAAGTACACTGTAGCTGTCTTCAGACACTCCAGAAGATGGAGTCAGATCTCATTACGGGTGGTTGTGAGCCACCATGTGGTTGCTGGGATTTGAACTTCGAACCTTAGGAAGAGCAGTCGGGTGCTCTTAGCCACTGAGCCATCTCACCAGCCCCTAAAATTATTTTTTATGTTGAATATTGACAGTTGAAAATATTAAAATCATGTTCTACAAAAAACTAAACGGAAGCTGAATATGCACATTTTATCAGGAAAGTGTACAGTGACCTAACTAAAGTTTTGTTAAGCACTGTCTGAATTTGTAAATAGATATTGGACCAGAAAAAAACCAATGCCACTGGAAAAAAAAGAAATAAGAAAGAAAAAAGAAAAGAAAAGAAAAGAAAAGAAATATAAATAGGAGCATGTAGCACAAGAGCATGAAGTGACCCACAGTGTCGCAGGACCAGCATGGGGAACCAGAGAAGGGCACCTGACTCCAAGATTTTTGCCAGCTCCCTCTTCTCCCCTACCTGTCCATCCAGAGGAGCACACAGCTGCCAGTGGATGAGAAAAACCCCAGCTCTCTCCACTATGCTGAACTTACCATGGGTAGAGGTAGAGAGAATGGATCAAGCCACCTGTAAATGGTCTGGCCAGTCCAGGTTAATGAGCATGAAACGGAGTCACTTGTAGGGTCTCCCTGTGTCCTGAGAAGGTCTTGGGGTGGACCCATCTATGTGAGTGAGCCAGGTCTGGGTGCCAACATCCAGAGAAGTAAGCTCAGGTCTCTGACCCTAAAACAAGTACCTTGGTCTGAGTCAACAGAATGTCAGGCTTCTTTCCTATAGAATAATAAATCCATGTCCGGAAGACTCTCCAAGCCAGGGGACATCTGCATGTCAGAGGAAGAACTGTCAAGTTCAACAGTGCCTGCTCCACAGTCAGCTGTGACCCTTTACATAGGCTCCTGGTGCAGCCAGCATGTCTAGCCTCCTGAAGGCACTGAGTTATTTATGGACTAGGAATCCAGACCAGAGACACCTAGCAGCCACAAATTGACCCTCCTGCCTTGTCTCACCCTCCTATTTATCTGAGATGAGGTCAGAAACTGACATTGTATATATATCCCTAGCCCCCAGAACATGTCACTACATCCTTATTTACCAACAGACCCTGTCACCAGACAGAGCTGCCTCACTGCCAAAGACACAATGTAATGGATGCAGATAGTGATGAACTTCACAGAGGCTGGTGTTCCGAGGGTGCAGGCAGCCACCTATGCTACTGTTGTGGCGAGTGCCCTCCTCCTTGTAACCTGTAAAGAGACATCATGCACTGCTCTGGTGTGACTATGGTTTCTGAGCAGCTGTTGGACTTTATTAAATGGCCCTACGTGGGTTTCTCTTGGAGATGATGACCCATGTAAACCCCCCATCCACCTGCAAAGCATTCAGTCACCCTAGATGTGCCTGCACCTGCCTGATCCTAGCCCTGCTTCTGTCTGGAAACCACCCAGACATGAACAGGCTTCTAATTGGATGGTGGCTTGCCAGGCCTTCCCACATCATTAGGATTCATCAACAAAATGCCCTGGCTCCAGCCACAGTTGCCCAGCCAATCACGGGCCACGTTGACCTCAGGAAGGAGGTGACTTGTGATGTGAGCTCCTGCTGAGACCTCTATTGTATCACTGTCAAATGAGAAGAGGCTCCAGAAGGACTTGCCACCAAAAGCATGCTGAAGCCTGTCATCAAATATTGATAAAGGCAGAGGGGAGAGGACTATGTAAAGGACTTATCAATGGCCAGGCCTGGCTCTCAGGCCCTGCAGTCACTGAGGGGCCTACATGCTGTTATTGTTGTTTTTTGATGAAACTCCTTATTTGATTTATTGACTCGAATTATTTTTTATTGGTTATTTTCTTTATTTACATTTCACATGTTATCCCCCTTCCTGGTTCCCTCCCTGCACACTTCCCTGCCCCAAAACTGGATGCTAGCAGCTAACCATTGGACTGAACCCAGGTCCCTAACAGAGGAGTTAAAGGATAGAAGGCTGTTGTTTTTAAACAAGAGCACTCGGGTTAATTTTAGTTTGAAACAATTTTTGGAGCATGTTTGTTAGATTGGGCTCATGAGGCAAACACCACACAGGCATTCAAGGCCAGAGCCACTAGCTTGCCACATGGGTGACCTGCCTTCCCAGGAGGAGAGGGTGAGGCCTGAACCACATGCTCCTAAGGCAGCCCAGGCTGGGCCTATCGACTGCAAGCCCTAGAGGCAATGAGGAATGGGGATGGGAAGCAGGTATGTGAGACAAGAAACTTCTGGAAGATTTCTTACCTTTTGAGCTTAGTGAGACCTTTGAGAATGTTCTGAGCTTTCAGCAGCATTGTGTTGTATTACTTAGGGCTCTTACATGTCTCCTTTTATCCTACATGCGCCTGTGCCCACCCTGTTAGGAGACAGTTTCCTGAGTCCAGCCATCTCAGAAACAACTTGGAATACCTTGCTGACAGGGTCAAAACTGAGTTTATGTTCCTAGGCTCCAGAACCTAACTCCTTCCTGTTCTGCTCCTTCAGGTGTTCCAGGTTTGTCTGATGGCCAGGGGAGGATGTAAAGAGGGAAGACAGCTGTTATCCCTTTATGTAAACTGAGGCACACAAGTCATAAGTGTGCTGCCTGTCTTGACTTAATTAATGTGTGCTACTTGCCCACTCCTTTGTTCCCTTAGCATTCTAAAATTCTGGGCCAGAGTCCAGAAGGGGACCTGACTGCAAAAGCCAAATCAAGGACCCTGAACCAGGTGACCCAGATAAGGCCCAGAATGTTGCCAATGTTAACTCCCTTGTCAACTTCCTCGATTAAGCCCTTATGTCAAAATTGGTCAATGCAACAGCTCACCCTTGCTTTTTGTTTCCGTTCTATAAGAATGTTGTACAGTCTCCATTCAGGGACACAGTTCAGATCATGAAATGGCCACCTTCCTGAGCACTCAGAAAATAAAGCTTTCATTTTTAAGCTTCAAATAAAATAGGCACTATCAATCACAGGTCATTAATATCTCTCAGTATAAATGGACTTGATTCCTTAATTAAAAAAAAAACACAAGCAAATAGAATGGATGTGAAAACAAGATTCACCATTGTAGTGCATACAAGAAACACACGTCAGCAATAAAGATATTCATTACCTCAGAGTAAAGGGCTGAACCAACATTTTTCAAGCAAACATACCTAAGTATCAAGCTGGGTCAAACCAAGACAAAAACCTTCTAATACCTAATATTATAGAGTTTCAAGCAAAGGTAATCAAAAGAGACAGGCTTCCCTGTATGTGTATGCTTCATACTCATCAAAAGAAAAATCTACTAAGATGATATCTCAATTCTGAACATCTATGTTTCAAACACAAGGAGAACCACGTTTGTAAGAGAACACAACACTTAGTGGGAGACTTCAACACTTCTCTTCCACCAATCTACAGGTCATCCAGACTAAAACTAAATGGAGAAATAATAAAACTAACAGATGCTATCAATCAAATGGACCTAAGTATTATGTGTAGAATATTTCACCCCAAATCAAGAGCATGTAACTTTTTCTCATCACTTTCTGGAGCTTTCTCCAAAATTGACCATGTAGTTGGTCACAAAGAAAGCCCCATCAGAGAAAAAAAAATAAAATGACCCCTTGCATCCTATCAGAACACAGTAAGTTAAAGCTGGACTTCAAGAACAACAGAAAAACCAAAAAGCCTACACACTCATGGGAACTGAACAACTCTCTATTCAATGATCCCTGGGTCAAGGAAGAAATAAAGAAATTAAAGACGTTCTAGAATTCAATGAAAATGAAAGCACAACATACCTGAAATTTAAGGGTCAAATAAAAGTGCTGCTAAGAGGAAAGTTCATAGCTCTAATGGCCTCCCTAAAGAAATTAGAAAGCCCTCATTCTAGAAATTTTAAAGTACATCTGAAAGCTCTAGTAAAAGAAGCAAACACACACAAAAGGAGTAGACAGCAGGAAACAATCCAAATCAGGACTGAACTCAATCAATGAGACACAAAGAAAACAACAAAAAGGATCAACAAAATCAAGAGCTGGTTCTTTGAGAAAATCAATAAGATAGACAAACCCTTAGCCAAACTAAAAGGCATAGAGACAGTATCCAAATAAACAAAATCAGAGGTCATAAAGGAGACATAAAAATAGACAATCAGAAAATTCAACAAATTAATAGGTTTTATTCAAAGACCTGTATCCACAGAGTTGGAAAGTCTTAATGAAATGGACTTTTTTTTCTAGACAGATACCACTTACCAAAGCTAAATCAAGACGACGTAAACTATTTACAAAGTCCTATAATCCCTGAAGAAGTAGAAGCAGTAACAGTCTCACAACCAGCTCTCTTGCTCTCTTGCCTCTCTCTTATCCCTTGTGCCTCCTCTCTCTCACTCTCTTCCCCTCTCTCTTCATGTGACCATGGCCAGCCTCTATGTCTCTACTTTCTCCTTCTGTCTGCCTTTCTCTGACTCTGCTACCCTCTTAACTCCCCTCCCCATTACCTATATAAGCTCCATTGTATAAAAAAAAAAAAAAGTCTCACAACTGAAAAGCCCAGAGCCAGATGGTTTTAGTGCAGAATGTACCAGAAGTTCAAAGAAGAGCTAATACTCCTCAAACTAGTCCACAAAATAGAAACAGAAGGAACACTGCCCAACTCATTGTATTAGCAACAGTCACCCTGATACCTAAACCAAGAAGCACTGAACAATGAAAGAGAACTTCAGACCAATTCCTTTTATAAACATTGATGCAAAAATACTCAAGAAAAGACTTGCAAAACAAATCCAGCAGCACATTAAAAACATCACCCATCATGATCAAGTAGACTTCATCCAGGGATGGAGGAATGAGCCAATACATTGCTAGGGTTTCTTCTTAAGGATAAAAAATGTTTTTAAAACAGAGTAATGGGTACATAATTTTAATGACATACTAAGAAGGCACTACTAGATTGTATACTTTCATAGAATGAGCTTAGTAATAAGTGTATTACATACCTGTAAACCCATTTTTATTGAAAGATAAATTATGTTTATTTCATGTGTATGTATGTCTTGCCTACATGTATGAGTGTGCACTGTGTGCATATCTGGGCCTGTGATGATGCAAGAGGATTTGCATTCCTATAATTGGCTTTGAAGATGGTAGTGAGCTCCTTTGTAGGTGTTACTGTAGGTTGCAGGGTTTGTAGCTGACAGATATTGAGGATTTCCTTTGTTCTCCAGTAGTAAACAGGTTTCCTTCCAATCTTATGAACTCTGGTTAGTAGGGTGAAGAGTCTAGTTAGACCCAGCTCAAACTATTGCACTGTGATGACAGAAAAGTTACCTTCAGAAATCAGTCCTAAACATCAGATTGTGTAGACCACCCAATAGTCTTGGCACTAGCCTGTGCTGATAGTTGAGGCTTTATGTAGGACCCTTTGGTTAATGACTCAACAGGCTGCAACCCATTCCTGTTACTGGAGGTATAGCTTGGTGGCACAGGATGTGTAGTTGGAGCCTTGTCTCCTCTATCAGTTTTAGGTTCCATATGGATTCCTTGTATAAATGCATAGGAGGCTGCTAGAGTAGCAGACTTCCATATAGCTTTTCAAAGGGCCTTTAGTATTTGTGGTGCCTCCCCTTATTTCCTACTTTAGCTAGGCCTGCATGCCAGGGCTGTGGGTGCTTGCATAACCAAAGGAAACTGACCCTCTCTACATTATCAGGTAGGAATCACTGGGCAGCCAACATGGGTGACCTGGATACAATGGAGAGACTCATCAACTCCATTCAATATCATGTTGATGAATATAATAGGAGGGGCAGGTAACAGAGCCTGAAAGAGGTGAGGGCTGTGGAAGGGTGTACCCCATGCCTCTACCTGTCTCTCCCAATTGCCTCTTATTAAATCCTCCTGGTCTAGCTTTTCTTTCTCTCTTTATAACACTATGCACTACTTCCTCTTCCTTGGGAGATAGTCTCCTCCCGCTGGTTTCTTATAAGATGGTAATCCTGTGTGGTTATTTAGATCATAGTTCTCATGTCAGATCCTTAACCACTAACATCCTTATAAGAAGCCACATAACATATTTGTGGTGTTGGGTCCGGGTTTGGCAACACAGGATGATTATTTTTGCCCCATCAGGCCAGTTATGTCCACATATTGGCAGGGCTGCAGGGTTGCAAAGGATCTGAACCATCACCTATCTGCCCTCAGTATTCCCTTTGAAGGCCATGTAGGTAGATCTAATGCAGAGACAAAATTGACAGTGCTTTGCACAGGCACCGAGGAGGGTGGGCTCCTGCCACTGCAGTCTGAGGCAGGCATGCATACACATCATAGATAGCACCATTGTGTGCTCAGAGCATGTCATGGTGGTGGTGCTGGCAGAGCTGTGCTGCTGCTACGTGCTGAAGTACAGTTCACTTTACAGTGAACTGGCTGTGCTCTCCTGCGTTTTATATACAATACTTGGCTTTTTTTTTCTTTAATTATAGAATTTTGGATTCAGTTATCAGTTAAAGGGAAGGGAAGAGAGGGAAGAAGTTTCGGGGGTGACCCTAGGCTCCAATAATGGAGGAAGACATCAACGATGATGTCCAGACAATGAACATCCCCAGAAGGGGACGCTGGTACACCCGCCTGTGGCATTCATGTCTGGGTCTTAGATGCATGCATCCTCAGAAAAAGAAAAAATTTCCCCTTTACTTGATTGGCTATGATCCTATAGGTCCATTACAACGAGCGGCCAGTGTGGGAGACCTGGATATGACCGAGAAGCTAATCCAATCCAGTCAACATCATGTGGATGAATCTGATAGGAGGAACAGGTAATGGGGCTTGAAATTGGTGGGGGGGGGTGCACAGAGGTGGGTGGGATCTGTCAGGTATACTCAGAGATAAACAGGGAGAAAAATCAACTTTCAGGGCCACATCCTAATGGAGGAGAGATGGCATGCCTAGGTTCATTTTCACTGGGGTCCCCTGCATTGTCTACCTGTTTAATGCTCTTAGGCATATGAGACCTGCATACCCTGGAACACCAGCTCCTAGGCCTTAATCAAACTACATCATTTTATTTTTATGTTACACTAAAACTTTGAAGACACTCATGCACAGCAACACACACACACACACACACACACACACAGAGGTTTTGTCTATGTGCATTTTCGATGCACCATGTGTGACCGAATCAGGTACTTGGTCCCCTGGAATTGGAGCTATACACAGTTGTGAACTGCCATGTGGGTGCTAGCAATCAAAGCTGAGTGCTCTAGAAAACATACCTAGAGCTGTTAACTGCCAAGCCACCTGTCTAGATTTGTCTCAATATATAGACCATTGACACTAATATACAGCACTGAAAAATTTATCATAAGATAAATCGTCAACTGGAATGGAAAAAATCACTATGAAATCTTAGATCAATATGACCCATTTTTGCTAATGGATCAAAGACATTTTGAACTGGAACAATGACACAGTCCCCTGCCACCACCAACCCTGCTTCTCATCATATGTCCATGTTATTTGTGCATTGATACACATGTGAAGGGAATGACATTGGCTTCCTCTTACTTTTCTGTGTCTGACACATGTGGAACTGAGTGTGGGGTGATCAGAGAAATCGCCACTTGACAGTTCTCTTCTGCAACATTGTGAGTTCTGGGGACTGAACTCTGGCCATCAGGGCCCCTGGTGGGTTCCACCCAATGGTCCCTCAGTTTTAGAGACATGTTCACTCACCCAAATCCCATGGTATGTTTGGTTTACTCTCTTGGAGCACATTGATTCTCAGACTTGCAGGCAAGTAAGGTTTGGGGATCCCCTTATCCCCACATCTTCTCTCAGGTTTTCAGGGCAAGTGTTTTACCAATTGAGTTTTACCAACCATCCCAGTCCCTCATTCTTATTTCCTATTTTTAGGTCGTACTAGGTTATGAAGGGGTATCAATGACACAACTGTAGATTTTCTGTAGTCCACAAGATTTTTGAACATTTTGTAGTTCAAAGAGACTTTAAGTTGGAACTTCATATAAATAATAGATGAATAAATTATAAATTATAGTTTAAGATATTCTTTTGCTTAATGAATGTTTTCTGTAAAAACACTGAGTTGTCCAATTGTAGTTTTTCATTCTGTCAGCCCATTCATTCCCCACACATATCTTAGATACCTACTGTGTAGAATACACATTCTGCTATCTCTCTAGATCTTTCAAGTCTTATACCATTATGTTTCTCTGCCCAGTCAAGCTTCCTTACATTCTATAAATTTAAATGTTAAATGAACTGAAGCATGCTCATTGGAACCCTAGTTTCATTGTGCTTCTAACATTTTGAATATCAAGCATGGGAGCTAGGATGACATAGGTTATCACCTTGTAGGGATATTGACCCAATTTTGGTGTGAGTCCAGGAGCACATTGACCATTTTATGGCAAAGCATGACGTCCTGCTTTGCTACCATTTAGTGCCTGGATTACCATGGATACTGTATCTATTACCTAAGGAGTAGGTTGTGCTCCCGCTGCTACCAGGTATGGAAACAATACTCGTGGGCATAAAAAAATGAAATGTAGAAATGAAAAAAAAAAAAAAACAACCAACCAAACAAAGAATTGATGGCTGAGGTCTTAGAGTTTTGTTTGTTGTTAAGAATTTCCATAGATACAAGTGATCTGTATCATTGCCATTTACCTGTGGACTGTGCCATATTTTTTTCAATGTAAGGCACAATGGGTTTCATGATAACCCTTTATTTTGTAGAGAAACAAAGTTAAAATATTGGCAATTATAGTTATAAAATAATAGAAATGATGAATGACATTCCAATGTTAGAGAGGCTAAAATGTGAATGAGAAGGGACAGTGAGCCCAGTGTCACTGCCGCTATTTAGGATGAGTTAGGAGGATTATCATGCTCAAGACTTGGTTGGTGAAAAGAGTCATTTTAAAAGAACTGTAAACTTCTTTGAATAGAAAAGTTTGATATGTGTACGGTTGATAGAATCCTGTTTTACCTTCACTGAAATGTTGTGTTTGTTATAACAAGGAAGAGAAATCATTCTCATGATGAGCAAATGCTGAACTCTCAGGAGCTGTAAATGCTTGTAATGTTCTAGCAGAGTTCTTGCCCATCCAAACTGAAGCCTCACAGCAGCCCCGGGTAAGATAACAGCTCTGCTTAATCTCCATTCTTTGGATCCGGACATGGAGTCATGGAGCTCATAGAAACCCCAAGTAGTCACTACTGAGTACCAGATATTAGAGTAGGATTTGAATTCATGCTGAGATCAACTTACTGGGAACTTTTCTATGATTCTTTGTGCAGGGATGAAGGTCGAGAGAACCCCTGCCTTATGCGGGGACAGCCATTCACTATATCCCTAGCCCAGTAAATGAACATTTGCGTTGCCATAAATATATAAGGGAATTCCAGTTATTTTCTTACATCAGAAGAAAATTAGCTTCATAGTATGTGGTGCTTAAAGGAGATGGGGCTTTTATTTCGCATTCTGAAATGTCCCTATTTGTCCTTTCCATTTGCAGGACTTCCCTGCACTATGCATGTGCCCACAACCATCCAGACGTGGTGACCCTATTATTACAAAATAATTCCAGCATTAACATCCGGGATGATGAAGGCTGCACAGCCTTGATTAAGGTAGCTATTGGCCATCTGTTTTGATATGAACTTGACTAGAGGTTGTCCTTGTTTGGTTTCTGTTACTGTGATAAAACACTGACCAAAAACAACTCAGGAAAGGAAATGGTCATTTGGCTTACATTTACACATCACAGTTCATTCTCAAGGGGAACCAGGGCAGGAGCTCCAATCAGGAACTGGGGGGGGAAGAACTAAACTGGAGTTCACAGGAGAATGCAGCTTTTCCGTGGCTTTTACCAAGGCTTGCTCAGGTGTTTGTTGTTGTTGTTGTTGTTGTTGTTTTGTTTTGTTTTTTAACAAAACTGAGGCCTTTGTCCCAGGCATGCCCCAACTCCTAAAACCTGGACTTTCCTACTTCGATCTAAAAAAAAAAATAGTCCACATAATTGCCCAGAGGCCAGACTGATAGAGGTATTTCCCCAAGTGAGAAACTTTCTAGGCTTTCTAGGTGTGTTAAGCCTGTGTTACACTGGCAAAAAGAAAAACAAACAAACAAACAAAACCAACCAACAAACAAAAAATCTAACCAAACAACTAATCTCTGCACTGCAGCAACCAAACAGCCCAGCCCTGAATCCTTAGCATATCTAGGTGTGTTGGCAGAACCCTTAAATTCTACCACTGGGAAAGAGATGTGGAGGGGAGATTACAAAGTTAGGCAAGCAAGCCTGGGGGTTCTTCAAAGACCTTGTGTCTAAAGAGGGTGATAATATGCAGAACTGAAACTCTATGTTTTATTTAAGGGAAACTATTCAGTGCAATGGTAGAAACATCTCTCTTGACTTCCTTGAATTTAAGATGTATTTCTTTGTACAATTTTACAGGCCATCCAACGAGACAATGTGGATTGTGCTTCTGTATTGCTCAGCCACAATGCTGATCCAAATCTGATGGATTTCAGTGGGAACGCAGCTTTACATCATGCTATATCCAGGGGTAACTTAAGGATTGTAAAAATGCTCCTTGAGCACAACGTAGACATCGAAGCAAAAACAGAGGTAAAGATCACTCAACTTCATTCCCAGGGCACCTCTAGCAGTGACACGCACATCTATTTTCTACACGCAGAAGCTCAGCATTCTCACTGAATCTCTTCAGAGGAACCCTTTTATTTTCTCCAAATGTGTTTTTTCATATTTTTTGGTAGTTCATTCAAAAAAACACAGCATAGTGTATTTTGTCTCAGAATTGGCCTTGATTTTAAAATTCAAAAATAAAGGATTTAGGACCATCCAAACATCACATATACACAGACAATAAAAATAAATTCATTTCAAGTTAAGTAATTGTAGAAGAAATAGAAATGTGTTGCTGCAAAGAAGGTACTGATACGTGTTTGGCTCAGGATGAGGGTAGCCTGAAAAATGAGAGAGGTAACAGGAAATTAAGAAATTTGATCATTGGAGAAAATATGACAAAAATCTTATTTAAGTTTTAAAAAGTTTTGGTGTCCAGCTTCTGAGATAATTCTTAGTTTAGAAAAGAAACATATTTGAAACACAGGTTGAGAAACTCTGCCTCAGACCCCTCTTGAGCACACTCCTTCAACAGGGGCATAGCAAAGTGTACTCTGTATTTCAGGGCAGTGGCAATGGAGGCCCCACTCCAAGGAGCTAAGAAGATTGGAATCCTTGAGTGTTTGGGGAGAGTTCTGGAAGGGAGTGGTGTTATAGGCAGTGATGGACAGGGAAAAGGTGTGTCAAAGAGAAAAAGACAGCTGTGTGTGGGAAAGTGCAGCAGGTGTTGTAGGATGAATGATCCCTTATGACTCTTTTCAGTGTGTATTTATCTTCACAAAATCTGTGATGAACAGATTGTTGAGAGACAAGTAGTTTTGTAAAATGTAATGTTTTTTTCCTTTATAGTATGGCTTGACACCGTTGCAACTAGCAAATTTTGAGCAGAAACCTGAAATGGTAGAATTTTTAGCAGCAAAGTGTGCAAAAAGGTACAGTTTCTTCCTTTCTTCAATCCTAGTGCTGCTCTTGAGGGTGACAATTGCTTAAGGCAGGAGTATTAAAATGATAGAGAGATTGCAAGAAATTCAGTGGCACATAGTTAGAAAGCTGAGCACACATGAAGGGGACCTGGAAAAGAGACAGTTTCACCACAACAAAGAACAGCATGCACCAGGGATCACTGCCTAGTTCAGTAGTTCACCTCATGAGCCATCCACCAAGCCAAAGGATGACCAAGATCAGTTGCTGCTCCACCACCATTGTATTTTTGCTTTTGAAAGTGTTTGTCACTGAATGAAGAGCCATAGGTGTCATTGGCAAGTGTTCTAGCATGGATAAACACCCACAGTCCCTAAGCCTGAAAACTTATAAACTGTGACCCCAAAGATGACAGCATAAGCCATTTCTTTAGAATTATACCATACATAATCACAGGTACAAAACAGTGTTTCCAAATGATGTTTGAGTTTTGAAATGTCCAAGCCAGCAGAAAACTACCTTTCACTGGGAGATGTTCTTAAACTGTCATAGCACAGGTACCCAGCAACTGTGGTGATTCCACAGTTCAAGACATTTCTCTTCCACATTTCAGATGGAGCTTTCAAAGTGGATATATAAGTAGTTCATTTCTTTCCGCAGAGTCTAGTACTTTATTTAGCATTATAAATCTTGTACTGAATTCTGTGAATATGTATCTCTTACAATGCAACATGCTTTTTCCATATGGAATACATCTGTTTATGCTGAAATTTTCTGTTTAGTAGACATGTATACCTGTTGCTTATGTTGAGCCATTATTTCCAAATAACAGTTCTTTCTGTGATTTAAGACACATTTCAAAACTTTAATGATTTACGTAAAAATTTAATTTTATTTTTTTCTTATTCATGTTTACATCTAGCTCACTGACCCCCTCCTGGTCACCCAGTCCCACAGTCTCTCCCTGCCCCTCCTCCACTTCACCTCTGGGTGAAGGACTCACTGTATGTCCAAAACCTGGCACTTCGTCTCTCTCTGAGGACAGAAAAAGCAGCTCAGCTAGAAGAATATTTCTGAGGTAGGATGAACAGCTTTTTTTGATACCCGCATCCCAGTTGATTGGGACCCATATGAAGACATAGCTTCCCCTTCTCTACATAAGTGCTCAGAGATGTCCGGCCAACCCATGTTTGTTCTTTGGGTCATTGTTCCATCTCTGAGTGCCCTGAGGGTTCAGGTTATTTGATTCTGGTGGTTGGTAGTCCTCTGGAGTTCCTATCTCCTTCAGGCCTGGAATCCTTCCTCTTAGACTTCTATAAGTGTCTACAGCCAAACCACCCTCAGCATGCCCAATCTTGTCTTTAATTCTTTTTAATGTGTGTGTGTATGTGTGTGTGTGTGTGTGTGTGGGCGCGTACATGCACTTTTGTTTCTGTTTTAATTAAGAGCTAACTATTCCTCATATTTTCTCTTGAGAAAAGGTGGGAGGAGAGCAGTGAGCAATCATAGTCAATTGCTGAAAAGTGAATTCAACATTTTCTCTAGTCCTGTTGGCCCATGCATTGCATCCCAGAACTTGGGAAGTAGGACATAAACAGATTTCTGTGAGTTAAGGCCAAGATGCTCCATAGAGCAGTTTTCAGACCAGCATGAATATATAGTGAGACCTGATTCAAAAAAATATTGTTTGTAAACATCTAAAGCAAGATACAGAAGGGACAAAAATATAAAGTACTTAAAACACTTACTAAATGTTTTTCTTATGAATAGCACAATAATGCTAACTTTAAAATCTATGTCACAGCACGAGATCATCAGCCAAGAGAACTAAAGTGAAACATGTGAGGTTCAAGAAAGGTAAGGTTTCTATAGTGAATATAAATATGGTATATAGTAACCAGTCCTATTACTCTAAATAAGAGTAGAGATTTAGCTCCTTTTCCACTGAGTCCAGACAAGGCAGCTCAACGAGCAGAAAGGAATCCAAATGCAGACAACAGTGTGAAGCAGTCCTCCCTTCAGTTTATAGAGAACCCACATGAAGACCAAGCTGCACATCTGCTACATATGGGGAGGGGGGTCTATGTGCAGCCCATGCAGGCTCTCTGATCGGTGGTTCAATCTCTGTAAGCCCTCACGGGCCCAGGTTAGTTGATTCTGTAGGTTTTCTTGTGGTTTCCCTGACCCCTCAATCACACTGTTCTCCTTTGAGTTCAACGTCCTTCCCCAACTCCTCCACAAGACTCTCCAAACTCCCCTTGATATTTGTCTGTGGTTATGTACATTTGTTTCCATCCTCTGCTGGATGAAGCCTCTCAGCTGAGTTATCCTAGGCTCCTGTCTACAAGCATAGCAGAACATGATTAATGGTGTCAAAGACTGGCTCTCTCCCACAGTGTGGGTCTCAAGTTGGGCCAGTTATTGGGTGGTGATTCCCTTAATCTCTGTTCCATTTTAATCCCTGAATATCTTGTAGATAGGATAAATTTTGGTTTGATGTTTTTGTGAGGGCATTGGCATTCCCCTCCTTCCACTGGAAGTCCATCCTGGTTACAGGAGATGACTGCTTAGGGCTCCATATCACCTGCTGCAGGTTGACTCACCCCTATAGATTCCTAAGAGCGCCCACTGTCCCTGGTCTTTGTTTCATCACAGAGGTGACTCCCCTCAGGTATCTCTTCTCCCTGATACCACCCTACTCTTGCTCCCCACCTTAGTTTCCCCTCTCCATCTCCCACAAATTTCCCTCCCTAAATCAAATCCTGATGTCTATTTTATTTTCCCTTCTGAGTGAGAATCAAGCATTTTCCTTTGGGTCCTCATTTTTTAGCTTCTTTAAGTCTGTGGATCTTAGCATGATTATTCTGTACTATATGTCTGAAAAAGTACTCACTTCTAAGTGAGTACATACCATGCCTGTGTTTGAAATATCAAATCTCACCCCTTTGCCTGCAAATTTCATGGATTCCTCGTTTTATACAGTGGAATGATATTTCACTGTGTAGGTGAAATATCATTCACACCACATTTTCTTCATCTATTTTTCAGTTAAAGTCCATCTCGGTTGTTTTCTGTTTCTGGTTATGACAAATAAAGGTTTTATTAACAGAGTTGAGCAACAGTCCTTGAGATGGTATGGTGGAACATCTTTTGGGTATATGCCCACGAGTGGTAAAGCTGTGTCTTGAGGTAGAACTATTCCCAATTTTCAGAAAACAAAAACAACAACAACAAAACCTGCCAAATTACTTTTCAAAAGGGGTTGTAAACATGTGCCCTCCCATCAGCAATGGAAGAGTGTTCCCCTTGCCCAATATTCTTGCCAGCTTGTGCTGTTACTCGAGGTTTTGATTTTAGCCATTCTGACTGGTGTAAGATGGATTCTTCGAGTCCTTCTGATTTTCATTTCACTGAGGACTGAAGACTTTGAACATTTAGTTGTTTCTCAACCTTCTGAGATTCCTCTGTTGAGAATTCTCTGTTTAGCTCTTTACCCCATTTTTAAATTGGTTTATGAGTTCCTAACTTCTTGTGTTCTTTATATATTTTGGACTTTAGTTCTCGGTCAAGTGTACGGTTGGTGGGTATCTTTTCCCAATATGTAGGCTTCCATTTTTTCCTATTGACAATGTCCTTTGTCTTGCAGAAGTTTTTCACTTTCATGAGTAGTCCCTATGTTTCAATTATTGATCTTAGAGACTGAGACATTGGTGTTCTGTTCAGGAAATTGTCTACTGTACCAATGTATCAAGGATATTTCCCACCTACTCTCCTAGTAAATTTAGTGTATCTGGTTTAGTGGTCTAGAGGTCTTTGGTGCATCTGAACCCAAGTTTTGTGCTGGGTGAGAAATATGCATCTATTTGCATTCATCCTCATGTAGATGTCCAGTTAGACCTGCAACATTTGTTAAAGATTTTTTTTTTCTTTCTTCCATTGTATGACTTTTATGTCAAAATCAAGTGTTGGTGGGTGTGTGAACTTATTTCTGGGTCTTCGATTTGATTCCACTGATCAACTTGTTCGTTTCCATAGTTATACCATGCAGTTTTATTCTGATTGCTCTGTGGTACGTCTTGAGATCAGGGATGATGATACATCCAGGAATTATTTCATTATATATAGTTATCTTGCATTTTTTGTTTTTGATAGGAAGCTAAGAATTACTCTTTCATATTCTGTAAGTAATTGTGTTGGAATTTTGATGGGAAATGTATTGAATCTGAAGATGGTTTTGGTAAAATGGCCATTTTCACCATGTTAATCTGTCTATCCATGAGCACAGGAGATCTTTCCATCTTCAGATGTTTTCTTCAACTTCTTTTTCAGGGAATTGAAGTTTTTGGTAGACATGTCTTTTAGTAGGTTGGTTAGAGTTATACTGAGATATTTTAGATTATCTATGGCTATTGTGAAGAGTTTTGTTTCTTGTCCCTTTTATATAAAGGAGGGCTACTGATTTCTTTGGGTCAATTTTTTTATACAGCCATTTGCTGTAGGGGTTTATCACCTTTTGTGTAGGCATTCTTTGGTATATTGTTTGAGGTCTCTTATGTATGTGGGCAGCCTTGTTTAGTCTCTTAAGTTTCCATTTAAGTTGTTGGCTATTGGCTTGTCATATATTACCTTTATTTTGGTTGTATGTGCGAATTTTATCACTGAAATCTCCAAAACTTTCAACATGAAGGGGTGTTTGAATTTATCAAAGGTTTTTTTCAGCATGCAATGTGACAAACATGTGAATTTTGTCCCAAACCCCCACCCCTGCCACCTGCAGATATCCACTCATTCTCATGGCCATCAGGTCATCTCCCCCGTGTCTCCCTACATCTGATACTGAAACACCCCATTTCCCTGATCATCCCCACTCCCACCTAGTTCTCTCCTTCCATTTCACTCCTATGACTATTTTATTCTCTGTTCTAAGTCAAGTTCAATCAACCTTGTTTGGTCCTTACCTCTTGTTTATCTCCTTTTGGTTTGTGGAGTATGGTATGGTTATCCTCTACTTTATTACTAATATCCATCTATAAATGAGTACAAACCATCCATGTTTTCGGTGTCTGGGTTACTTCATTCAGGATGATATTCTCAAGTTCTATCCACCTGCCTTCAAAATTCATTATGTCCTTACTATTAATAGGTGAATAGAATTTCATTGTATACACATACCACATTCTCTTTTGCCATTTTTAAAGAATAATTATTATTTTTAAAATTCAATGTGCACATGTGACCCTTGAAGCCAGAGGAAGGCATTCTGCTAGAGTTGGAGTTGGAGTTTTAGAGACAGTACTGAGAACTGAACTGCAGTCCTCTGGAAGAGCACTGGGCGTGCTTAACTGCTGAACTGTGTCTCAGGACTATAATTCTTATTTTTTTAAATTTAATCTAATTGTTTTCACTTATTCACTTTATTTTTTGAATGTACTTATTTATTTTCTTTATTTGCATTTCAAATTTTACCCCTTTCCTCATTTCCCCTCCACCACCCCTACCACCACCACCACCACCCCAATCCCATCCCTCCTGCCCCTGCCCACTAACCCATGGACTCCTGCTTCCGTGTCCTAGCATTCCCCTACACTGGGTCCCATCACAAAACCAGAGGCCTATCCTCTCCTTGATGTCCCACAAGTCCAACCTCTGCTACATATGCGGCTGGAGCCATGAGTCCCACCACGTGTACTCTTTGGTTGGTGGTTTAGTCCCTGGGAGCTCTGGAGTTACTGGTTGGTTCATATTATTGTTCCTCCTATGGAGCTGCAAACCCCTTCAGCTCCTTGTGTCCTTTCTCTAGCTCCTCCATTGGAGACCCTGTGCTCAGTCCAATGGTTGGTTGTGTGCATTCACCTCTGTATTTGTCAGGCACTGGCATAGCCTCTCAAGAGGCAGCTCTATTAGGCTCCTGTCAGCAAGCACTTGTTGGCATCCACAATAGTGTCTGGGTTTGGTAACTGCATATGGGATGGATCCCCGGGGGGGGGGGGGGGGGGGACGGGACAGTCACTGGATGGCTTTTCCTTCAGTTTCTGCTCCAAACATTGTCTCTGTATCTCCTCCCATGGGTATTTTGACCCCCTTTCTAAGAAGAACTGAAGTAGTCTTCATTCTGTGGTCTTCATTCTTCTTGAGCTTCATGTATTCTGTGAATTGTAGTTTGGGTATTCTGAACTTCTGTGGTAATATCCACTTATCAGTGAGTAAATAGCATGTGTGTTCTTTTGTGATTGGGTTACCTCACTCAGGATAATATTTACTAGTTCCATTAATTTGCCTAAGAACTTCATGAATCCACCGTTTTTAATAGCTGAGTAGTACTCCATTGTGTAAATGTACCACATTTTCTATATCCATTTCTCTTTTGAAGGACATCTGGGTTCTTTCCAGCTTGTGACTATTATAAATAAGGCTTCTATGGGCGTAATGGAGCATGTGTCCTCATTACCTGTTGGAGCATCTTCTGGGTATATACACAGGAGTGATATTGCTGAGTCCTCTGATTAGTACTATGTCCAATTTTCTGAGGAATCACCAAACTGATTTCCAAGTGGGTGTACCAGCTTGCAATCCCACCAGCAATGGTGGAATGTTCCTCTTTCTTCACATCCTCAGCAACATCTGCTCTCACCTGAGTTTCTGATCTTAGCCATTCTGAATGGTTCTCACGAGTCTAACATCTTGAGTTCTTAGTATACATTGGATACTAGCCCTCTATCAGATGTAGAATTAGTAAAGATCTTTTCCCAATTTGTTGAGTGCTGTTTTGTCCTATTGACAGTGTCTTTTGCCTTACAGAAGCTTAGCAATTTTATGAGGTCCCATTTGACAAGTCTCGATCTTACAGCACAAGCCATTGCTGTTCTGTTCAGGAATTTTTTCCCCCTGTGCCCATATCTTCGAAGCTTTTCCGCACTTTCTCCTCTATAAGTTTCAGTGTCTCTGGTTTTATGTGGAGTTCCTTGATCCACTTAGATTTGAGGAGATAAGGAGATAAGAATGGATCAATTTGCATTCTTCTACATGATAACAGCCAGTTGTGCCAGCACCATTTGTTGAAAATGCTGTCTTTTCACCATTGCATACACTAGCAAGATTTTGCTGAAAGGACCCAAATATAGCTGTCTCTTGTGAGACGATGCCGGGGCCTAGCAAACACAGGAGTGGATGTTCACAGTCAGCTATTGGATGCATCACAGGGCTCCCAATGGAGAAGCTAGAGAAAGTACCCAAGGAGCTAAAGGGATCTGCAACCCTATTGTTGGAAAAACAGGATGTACTAAACAGAACCCCGGAGCTCTTGTCTCTAGCTGCATATGTATCGAAAGATGGCCTAGTCGGCCATCACTGGAAAGAGAGGCCCTTTGGACTTGCAAACTTTATATGCCCCAATATAGGGGAATGCCAGGGCCAAAAGAATGGGAATGGGTGGGTAGGGAAGTGGGTGGCGCTATGGGGGACTTTTGGGATAGCATTGGAAATGTAACTTAGGAAAATATGTAATAAAAATATTAAAAATCAAAAAAAAAAAAAAAAGAAAATGCTGTCTTTTTTCCACTGGATGGTTTTAGCTCCCTTGTCAAAGATCAAGTGACCATAGTTGTGTGGATTCATTTCTGGGGCTTCAATTCTATTCCATTGGTCTTCCTGTCTTTTGCTATACCAGTACCATGCAGTTTTTATCACAATTGCTGTGTAGTACAGCTTTAGGTCAGGCGTGGTGATTCCAACAGCGATTCTTTTGTCATTGAGAAGAGTTTTTGCTATCCTAGGTTTTTTGTTATTCCAGATGAATTTGCAAATTGCCCTTTCTAACTCAGTGAAGAATTCATTTGGAATTTTGATGGGGATTGCATTGAATCTGTAAATTGCTTTTGGCAGGATAGCCATTTTGACAATATTAATCCTGCCAATGAGCATGGGAGATTTCTCCATCTTCTGGAATTTTTCATCCTTTGAAGGACTGGATTTATGGAAACATATTCTGTAAATGTGGTTTTGTCATGGAATACCTTGGTTTCTCTGTCTATGGAAATTGAGATTTTTACTGGGTGTTGTTGTACCCTGGGCTGGCATTTGTGTTCTCTTGGGGTCTATATGACATAAGCCCAGGATCTTGTGGCTTTCATATTCTTTGGCGAGAAGTCTGCTGTAATTCTGATAGGTATGCCCTTATATATTACTTGACCATTTTCCCTTACTGCTTCTAATATTCTTTCTTTGTTTTATGCATTTGGTGTTTTGATTATTTTGTGCCAGGAGGAATTTCTTTTCTGGTCCAATCTAGTTGGTGTTCTGTAGGCTTCTTATATGTCCATGTTCATCTCTTTCTTTTGGTTAGGGAAGTTTTCTCCTATAGTTTTGTTGAAGATATTTACGGGCCCTTTAAATTGGGAATCTTCACTCTCTTCTATACCTATTATCTTTAGGTGTGGTCTTATCATTTTTTTTCCTGGGTTTCCTGGGTGATTTGGCTTAGGAGGTTTTTTTTTTTTTTTTTTTTTTTGCATTATGCATTGTCTTTGACTGTTGTGTTAATGTTTTCTATGGTATCTTCTGCACCTGAGATTCTCTCTTCTATCTTGTGCATTTTGTTGGTGATGCTTGCATCTATAACTCCTGACCTTTTTCCTAGGTTTTCTATCTCCAGAGCTGTCTCCGATTGTGATTTCTTTTTTGTTTCTACTTCTATTTTTGGATCCTGGGTGGTTTTGTTCAATTCCTTCGCCTGTTTGGTTGTTTCCATGTAATTATTTAAGGGAATTTTGTATTTTCTCTTTAAGTTCTTTTACCTGTTTTCCTGTGTTCTCTTGTATTTCTTTAAGGGACTTATTTATTTCCTCGTGAATGTCCTCTATCAGCATCATGAGATGTGATTTTCAATCCAAATATTGCTTTTCTAGTGTTTTGGGGTATCCAGGACTTGCTCTAGTGTGAGAACTGGATCTTGATGATGCCATTTAGCCTTGTTTCTGTTGGTTAGGTTCTTGGTCTTGCCTTTGCCATCTGGTTTACTAGGGTGTTAGTTGGTCTTGCTGTCTCTGGGTTGAGCTTGTTCCTCCTGTCGGCCTGTAAGCCTGTCAGCACTTCTGGGAGACCAGCTCACCCTGGCAGGGCCCATGCACAGAGGGCTGTGGAACAGCCCCAGCTCCTGGGTGCAGATGGAAGGCAGGAAGGACCCTGTCTCCTGTGCATTGCTAGCTGTGTTCTCCCCCCTACCCCGTCCCCATTAGCACCTTTAAAGTAGGATTTAAGTTGTAAATGTGAGGGCCCTTTAATTTGGGGATTCAGAATTGAGAAGTCATCTTGGTGTGTTTTTCTTTGATGAGTATGAAATATCCTTCCCTGTCTCTTTTGATTCATTTTGGTTGAAAGTCTGTTTTATTTAGATATTACAACTGCTCCTTAGCTTTCATCCTGAGTACCTTTTCTTTCTTTTTTTTTTTTTTAAAGATTTATTTATTTATTACATGTAAGTACACTGTAGCTGTCTTCAGACACTCCAGAAGAGGGCGCCAGATCTCGTTATGGATGGTTGTGAGCCACCATGTGGTTGCTGGGACCTGAACTCTGGACCTTCGGAAGAGCAGTCGGGTGCTCCTACCCACTGAGCCATCTCACCAGCCCCTGAGTACCTTTTCTTGGGAAAACTTTTTACAGTCCTTCATTCTTAGGTAATGTCTAAGTATGTTTGCCAAGGTATGTTTCTTGCATGCAGCAGAATGACAGATGCTGATTCCACATCCAGTCTGTCAGCTTAAATCTTTTTATTGGGGGAGATGAGTTTACTGGTGTTGAGAGATATCAATAACCAATGATTGTTAATTCCTGTCATTTGATGTTTGTGGAGGGAAGATGATTATGTGTGGAGAACACCAATCAATTTGGTGTTTTGTAAGCTTTTTCTACGTTGATAGGCATTCTTTCTTTAGTTTGGGTGAATTTTCTCCTATGATTTTGTTGCAAATATTCCCTTGTCCTTGGAGCTGCTACTCTCTTCACTGTTGTTCATTCCCATTATTCATAGAAGGATTTTTCAGAGTGTCACAGATTACCTGAATACTTTGAGTCAGAAATTGTTTTAGGTTTAACATTTTCTTTTGTTATATCATCTATGCCTGAGATCATCTCTTCCATTATTTTTGTTCTGTTGGCTGTGCTTCTGTCCCTGTTGTCCTTCTTAGGTTTTCCATCCCCAAGGTTCCCTGAGTTTGTATTTTCTTTACTGTTTCTTTTACCATTTGCAGGTATTGAATTGTTTTATTCATTTTCTTGACCTGTTTGATTCTATTTCCCTGTATATTTAAGGGATTTATTAATTTCCCCCTTTAAAGTCCTCTATCATCTTCATAAGACTGGATTTAAAGACATTTTATTGTGCTTTGCTTGTGTTAGGATATCCAGAGCTTGCTATACTAGAATACCTGGGCTCTAGATGTGTCATATTGATTTAGTTCTCCTTGATTGTGTTCTTATGCTGGCCTTTAGCCAACTGGTTATCCCTGGGAGTTTCTGGCACAGGAGTCCTGAGGTGGGCTGCCTTTGCCTGGACAGTGTATGTCTCCAGGAAACTGGGCAGAGCATTGGATGTTCCTGGAGCAGCAAGCCTGTTTAATTTGGGTTTAATTGTAGCCAAAGAATGGCACTCAGGGGAGAACAGCTTGCAGCTCAGCTCTGGGTTTTACTCTTTTTAGGGGTGGGGTTGAGACACTGTCTCCTAAATATAGCTCTGTTTGTCCAGGGAGTCACAGTTTCTCCATCTACTTTTGCCTCCTAAGTGTTGAGATTCAAATTGTGTGCCACCAGACTCAATCTCTAAATCTTTCCAGAACCATTAGCCTAGAGTTAAAAGGAATCACAAGAAGTTATTTTTGAAGCAGTTGTTTATTCTGGTCAGGATTGTGCTCTCTATCAGTCTGAGAGAGTTCATTTAGGATCATCACAAATGTGTGTGTGTATTTATTTTTCGGCATTAATGTTTGATAAATTATTGTCATCTTCAATTTGAAATATACAGGGAATGAATAGTTTTATGCAAAGTAATTAGCTAAAAGTGAATATTTACTCTTGAATAGTCTCTAGATTAGTCTCATAGAAATTGATACTAACAATGAGTCTGATCGTTTTCATATGTAATATTTTTCTATAGTTGTAATAAAACATATTTTGTTTTTCTTTTCAGAAGTCTTATATTTTAAAGAGGAAAGGCCTTTGTCCTGGTAAGGTTTAACAATTTATTAATGGTAGGTCAATTCAAAGATAAGAAGCAAATTCTTGTTGGGAGTACTTTTAGTCCTGTGTCGTACAAGTTCCACAATATTATGAATATATCTTTTAGCTTGGAAACTTGCTCAGTGTAGTTCATAGGAACATGAACACTATATTCACCCACCATTTGCAAGAATCAACTCTGCAGTTTGGAAAAAGAGCCTGCTGGGATTAGCTATGCACATGGATTTTCATCTAAGATTCATTGGCTTTTCAAAGCCTTACTGACTTCAATTTGTGAACTAAGACCCACACTAGTAGATATCATTTCAGGCATTTCTCTTGTCTGAGAGTTTACATAATTCGGGATGCTTCTCAGTTGTCAGTCATCACTACAGGATGCCAACAAATTTCTTTCCTCTTCTGACAGAGCATTACATGTACAGGACATTTTTGTCAGGGGTAGCATCTTTCAGAGCTGTTGGAAGACACCCATGTCTTCCAGAATGCTCTATCCATCCATCAATGATCTGTTCACATGATCTGTTTTCCACAGTAATGAATCCTTTGACTCTCAGTAGATTATCTGAATGACAGTGTAACTAATAGTTATCTTTCTACAAAGGGGGCTTTTATCTGCCGCATCAGTTGGACATGACCATAGAGGTAAAGGCCCATTCACTCCAGTCCAGGATGCTAGGTTAGACACTAGCTTGATAGAAAACTAAAAGTTGTATTTCAAGCTAATTCTGTGCTCATTAGGATTCATTACTTCCAGAAGACAGGACAACTATATTGTCCTCTTTATTTGTGCTATGTATCAAAAAACATTTTCTAAACATTATTAAATAGCTTACTGAATCCAAAGGTAATGTTGAAAGTGAAGATTCAAAATTTTTCAGTACTTAAAGCTCTTCGGAGACTCCTTAAAAAATATACATGTTGACTTCTATTGGAATTCCAAACAGTTCCACAGTAAAACTGCAAGTGTCAACTAAATTTTATTGTTCCTTGCTCTTGTTACTATCTTATTATGTTTCTAGAAATGCTTGTTTGGCATAGAAACAAGCAGACTGTGATATCAGGATAGAGTCATGCATGAGATAAGAAGGGGCAGCTTGAACATTATGAAAGCTGTGGTGGGTTGTTTAGAGTTCCTGAAATCTATTTGACGGTCCACAAAACATCCTCTTGTATGGTAACATCATAGTCAATGAAATACGGGCAAAGTACCATGAGAGAAGTACTTTGCTGTTCCAGGGGCAAAGACTGACATTGAGTCAATGGATTAAAAAAAAAAAAACTGTCTGTCAGCTGTCATAACAAAGGCTGAAGAGGTACTAGTGAGTGTGTGTGTGTGCATGCATGCTTGTCTGTATCTGTGTGTGGTTTGTTGGGCTATATTTTGTGGGCTAAATTCTTCCTTTCTTTCACATGAGGAGAAGTTGTAAGGAAAGTGTCCCCAAACGTAATGAACTGGTTGAAGAACAAGTTAATAGTTTTTATTGATTTGTAATGTAGCATAAATTGTGAAATCAAACAACAAAGAATTCAAAGTCTTTGATTACTGCTTTATATGAAATTAAAATAACACTCTTAAAATATGCCACAGTGGAGCAAGACCACCAGGACAGCTTAAATCCATCTTGAAACACCCTGTACAGAATAATACAGGTAAGTTTAAGAGTAAGTACTCTATTGATTCTATCCCAATCATAAAAAGAGTTTTGTTCCTGCTAGAATAGAAACTAAGGAAATCAAATATGCCAATATTAGTTATATCCTTTCTTAATTTGCTGCCAAACATTTTTAGGATTTAGGATTATTTAAGGAATTGTTTCTAAGAAATTTCAAATTGTATCACCTGAAATATGTTTGTTTATTTAAAATGAACTACTTTAGTATGTAGTGTCTTTTTATAAGTAAAAAGATTTTTCACCTATTCCACA
This sequence comes from Mus caroli, assembly GCF_978045245.1. NCBI lineage: Eukaryota > Metazoa > Chordata > Mammalia > Rodentia > Muridae > Mus > Mus caroli. The sequence continues at coordinate 21,509,492 of NW_028227264.1, forward strand.
ATGTAGATCCTCTCTAGTTACATAACAACAGCAAGTTGACTTTGGTATGAAGTGGATTTTTACTTAACTTTTATAATTGATATATATTACTGACTACATATTGTTGTATGTGTATCAGTGTCCATAAAATGCTGTCATGTTAAGCAAAAAAAAAAAAAATAGAGTATTCAATTACTTTCACTGTGTTTTGAGGACTTAATGTCAGTAGGGCACTCTGGATTTTTTCTCCATCATAGAATTTCTGTATTTCCACTTATTTGAGAATTCATACATTATCTTCTGGTTATTTTTATTTGTCTTCCATTTAATGTGAATATCCTGATATAATAAAAAACTGGCTCAATTCTGAACTTTTAAATGACTGGATGGTGTGTGAGTTTCGTAGGTAGTGCTGTGGAATGAAAACTGCCATTCTCAGTATTCTATGCAACAGCCTCCATATGGGCTACTCTGACAGCACCTTTTCCCTGTAGTTCTATTAGTTACCAAATTTATAGTGATATTTGGTTTACATGCTACAAGACATAATTTGCAAAAAAAAAAAAAAATTGCCACAGTAGAAGGAAGGTTGAGAAAATCCTATCATCCTGTAGTGCATGGCATGGAGGGCCCATTGGTTCAGTTTGAATATGGTTCTTACAGTGGGGGAAATTCCATGCAGTTTATGTTTTCAGCAACTGTCACCACAGCATCTCTCACACCTACTTTACCTTTGGAAAACACCAGCCAGAGAATAGTGTAGAGGAATCTAAATGGCTGTCTTCACATAAGCATGGGATCAAATGCTATTAGTGTAATGTGGGTGAATTTTTTAAGTTATTTCAGCATTGGAGTTTTCTTGTGGTGAGGAGGATTGACAGGGGCCCCATACATGTGTAGCATAAGGCCCACCAGAGATCCACTTTCTCAGCCCATTTCTTGGTGGGTCAAAGCTGTGCTCTGGCCATGGGCAATGCCCATCAGGGTACAGTGGAGTTTTACATATTGCAAAGGAAGTAAACAAGAATTGTTCATTTGCTAGATTGTTTGCTGAGCAGACTTTTTCCATACAGTGAAACCAGAGTCACTCAATGGTATATATGCAGAAATAAATAAAATAATGTTTCATATGAGGCATTACTCCCTTGGAATTGCTGTTTTCTTATATCTTCCATGCTTTCCTCCCTGGAGTAATACTTCAGTTTGCATAGCTACTAAGGGGGTCTTTCAGGCAGCTCTTGCCATGGGAGGCAATGGAAGTTGATGCTGATCTTCTTTGCATTGCACATGAGCTAGGGACCAGTGTTAGCACTGAGGGCCTTTAGCATCTTCCTCAGAAGATCTAGAGTAGAGTAACACACTGATCTCTCTAAAGCTTTGTCACACTTGCAGCTGGAAATCCTTTGCAAAGGGCTTTGGGTCTCCTTATTTGGCTATGTTGCATAATCATAGACTGAGCTTCCCTGTGCTAGGAATGGATATTCCCCCTTAGTGAAGGAAGTTCAAGTCAATACTTGGAGAAGTCCCTTCACTTCTGTCCAAGATGAGTACGCTCACTTAGAGTTGGGCCAGCATCCCTAGGGCAGAGACAGAAAGCAGCAATGGCAACACAATTCACTGTGGGATAACACTTCAGGCTAAGATGACACTTTTTGTGTCTGATAGGGCTCAGGATTGTAGGTATTTTGCACAATTTATTATAGATAGTAACTTTTAATAAATTTTTCTCTTCACATATTAAAAACACAAGAATGTGGCAAGGAAGAGTTCTAATATATTTATTCTGACAAATCAATATTCATCTTAAAGGCTTTTCATAAATGGTGTCAAAGCATATAGGGTCACAAAAATATTAGCCTCGGCACTGGCTACAATTGTTTAATGACAAATTTTGTTTCCCTCTTTTGTAGTTAGTGAGAAAATCACCAGAAGAACGTCACTGCGGTAAGAATGTGGTGTGCATTTTATAACATATTAATCTGTAGAAAATATAACATTCAGAACCTGACACTGTCTTTGCCTCTATGTGATACTATTTCAGCTCTTTACTTTTCTATAATCACAAGCTGAATAATTATTTATAGAGCAAACCATGTTGAAATTACTGATGATATCTCTCCTGCAGCATGAAATGCTGAAAAGGATCCATAGCTAGGTCGAAGATCCAATGGATAAAGTGCTTGCTATGCATGTGTGAGAATGAGAGTTTGGATGCCCAGAATCCACATGAGGTCTGATGGTCTCATGTGCTGCTGTATGCTGGGACCCTATGGTGAGACTGGAGGTGGTGACAGAGAATCCCCTAAAGTTTACTGGATATTTAGCCTGGGGTTTTCATCCATGAACAAGAGATCCAGCCCCAATCTAAGGTTGAAAGAAGGTTGCATATTTGCATTCTAACGGCTCCCTGACAATTCTACCATTTTTCTTTCTAGGTGTTCAAAAGTGGAAGATGTCAGGTATACTTCCTGTATCAAGGTAAAATGCTTCTCTGTGAAATCGACTTTCTTATGAATTGTCTTAATTCACCAGTACTCTAACTATCCCAGTTTTATAAGGAAAGGTGATTCAGAGAAAACCATATTGTAGATGTGGAACTTTCTATCAATTGCAAGTGAGCAGTAAGTCCTTATGGGTTGTAGTGGCCCAATATGAGAATGGACTCAAAGGACATAGGGAATGGAAGACTGCGTGCAGTTCTCGTATAATAGAAATTGTTTGATGTTTGACAAAGTAATGTTTGCAGAAATGAATACACATTAGACTGATTTTAAAAAGTGACTGTGATAATAGACCAGAATACCATTTAGTAAGTCCAGATATTTCAATGATCCAGGAATCCAGGTAAAGTGCCTTTACCCTCAGCAGAATGCCCATAGTTTTATCTACCCTTGGACGCTCCTATTTCAGGATCATATATGAGAGCCTCTCTTTGGTTTCTCTCTTTCATCTGTGTTTACACTGAGAAGAAATTGTGGATATTTAGCAATTATGTTCATCAAATTTGCCTTATGAAGAGATTAGAGCATTTTCTATTTGATTCTTATAAGGGTATGTTGAAAGTTCTTCATCTAGTTGAACAATAACTGTCCTTCCCCAGTTAGCCAGCATTTCTAGAAGCAGAGAGTCAATTACTATATACTTCCGTATAAGTTCTTCTTTTTCTATTTTTGAAATATACATGTATATTCTTTGTGCCATATTCAAACACTTAAACTGTTGTAGTGTTTTATTTAGATACTTCCACATTCAGTATGAGGCTACTTTATCACTATGAGATGCTGGAGTTTAGGAAACTTGTTTCTGTATAACCTGTAGCCCTAGACTGAGGTCCTTGTGAATGATAAGTGACATTTTAATGATTTTTGAATGTGACTCAGTGGTCCAGTGTGTCTCTATAAAGCAGTTCCACAGGTACTATGGTAAGGACAGCAGTGGCAATTTAACTGGCATTTATTTACAAATGGGAAAATGTGCATTTTATGCCCTCCAGCAATGGAGGAGAAAGACTGCCAAAAGAGGTTTCATCAATATTAATGATCATCTTATATAAAATGTAGAAAATTTGGCACATAATGAATTAAGTTTAGTCTCAACCGTAAGAACAATGTCCCGTGTCTCATTTCATGATTTTCTCTTAATCTAGTCTAGCCTAAATATTTTTACATCTTGATGATATCCTAGCAATTTGAAAATAGATAAGCATATTAGCAGGCCTTTCATGTTTAATTAGGGTTTTTATTTTTCATATGTCAATACCCTGTGATTTCTAAGAAGTAAAGTTGATTTGAAAGCATGCACCCAAAAACAAAAGAGTTAATTTCAGAACCAAACAAAAAGTTAACTCTCTACCTTTGCTTTGCAGGAAGAATCTAGCAAAACTTTACTTAGACCACTGAAGAGGATGCAAAAGGGTTTTGTGGGTTTTTGGAGTTCTGGAGTTTATGTTTGTTCTCCGGGAGAGCCAATACCTAACACTTGTGAAGAAAAAGCATCCCTAATGGTAATTCCCCCTCCATCCCTAATGGTAATTCCCCCTCATTTGATAAGTAACATATTTGCTTGTTATGAAGGGAAATGTTGGCTGTGTGTGCCTGTGCCTTGAGTACTGCAAGTAGTGTCAGAGAAGAGAAACCTAGCCTTGAACATTCCCCTCATCTCCTTCATATCCTCACTCCTTGCCAGGCCCTGTATTAGGCAGTGCTTCCCTACCTCCCTAATGCTGTGACCCTTTCTTTAATAGAGTTCCTCATGTTGTGGTGACTCCCAACGACAAAATTGTTTTTGTTGCTACTCCATAACTGTAGGTTTGATAATGTTATCAGTTGTAATGTCCTATCAGGGTTTTCAGATGGTCCTAGGCAACTTGTGTGAGCCTGTTCTATTCAACTCCTCTAATTGATCATGGCAGATAGGTTGAGAACCACTGTGTTAAAATGTAAGTGTTAGGAAATTAGACTATGGAAACAACAAGAAAGAAAAAAAAATGAGCATGTTTGTAACACAGTGAGGAGAATTCATAAAATGACAGAAAGTAAATAATACAGGCTCCTGGAAGGAGGTACAGTCAACATGGAAGCAACCAACATATTTGTGTTTCTCTTCTTAGATCGACTGACTTAAGTGTGTGAATGCTTTGCATGTGTATTCTGTCTGTGTCCCATGTGTGTGTGCTTCCCACAGACATCAGAAGAGGTTATTCCATCCCCTGGACTTGGTGTTCCAGAATTTTATCAGCAAACATTTTCTTTTTAATATTTTTTATTACGTATTTTCCTCAATTATATTTCTAATGCTATCCGGAAAGTCCCCCATATCCTCCCCCCCACTTCCCTACCCACCCATTCCCATTTTTTTTTTGGCCCTGGCGTTCCCCTGTACTGGGGCATATAATGTTTGTGTGTCCAATGGGCCTCTCTTTCCAGTGATGACTGACTAGGCCATGGCCTAGTCGGTCAGCAAACGTTTATGTATTACAAATCAAACCCAGGTGCTAGGCAAGAGCAATACTTGTTAAAAACTCCTCAGCCCCCTTTTCCAGCTCCTAGAGTGAATATGTTTGATATGAAAATGATTAGAAGTGTCATAAGGGGAAATAAGTATTCAGTCTTAGGATATTTTTTAACTTCCTGGACCCAGGCCTCAGCCTTCACATTTTACCTATTGAAGTCCAAAGGACTAATAGGCAGGGTGTGCACAATAGGAGGCTCGGTAAGCTGGGCACCCCTTTAATTTATGAACTCATAAAGCAAGCAGGATGGTCTCTGTCAGGTCAAGGACACCCTGTTCGTAATGGATATGGGAAGTAGGGGAAGGCAAGGTGAATTGTGGGTATCAAATGATAACTAATAGGAGTCAGTCTTCTCCTTCCACTATTTCAGTCTCAGGCATCAAGTTCAAGCTGTTTGTCATGCTGACAAGTACCTTTATCTACTCAGCCATCTCGCTGACCCTGATTTACACATTGACTGAAAATGCTTTAGCATGAACACACATACACACACATACACACACACACACACACACACACACACACACACACAGAGTATATAAAAAGTGTGTGTGTGTGTGTGTGTGTGTGTGTATGTCTGATAACATTACACACCTGTTACCCAGTGCATGGGAGCTTCAGACAGAGAGAGATGTGTTCTCCTGGGTTTGAATACTTGCCCACTCTTTGAGAGAGGGTTCAACATTCGGGAATATGGCCAAGGGAGCACAAGGTTGTCAGGGGTAGGTTTTCATGGTTATGACTAATTGTGGTACCAGTTCTGTGTTATTTGTTTCCTGGTCTACCAGCATGTGAGAAGCAATAGAATACTACCACAAAATGGGACACCCCGTTGCCTTGCTGGAAGTTACTGACTTACTTTCCCATCAGACATTTTGTCACAGCAACTACAGAAGCAAGTAAAAAAAAAAAAAAGCCCTCTTTTCTGTTTTAATCCCCATTGAGAAGTTACAAAGCAAACACAAGGGTCTGTTTGCAGATCTTACTCACACCACTTCCTCCACTGCCTAGTGTTAACAACTAGCTAATTATCTTAATGTAAACCCTCTAAATTGACCATTAAGAAAGGGGCAGATTAGAGGTAATTATTACACCCAGTGAAATCATTAGAAACTGTGAGCTTAATATTGTCAGAAACCAAACTCAAATGTTCCTTCTTTTTAGCCTGGTTCAACTTAGTTTCCAAATTAAATTTAGCTACAATATGTGATGAACCTGAGTAAATTTTGTTCTAGAGAGAACTAAGCAAGAATTTAGAACTCAGGTAATTTTCGAGCACAGAAATTCACCTGGTAATCATCTTCTAGTTCAGTGAAAAGCCGTTAGAGTTTTCAAAACTAACATTCCTACTACAAACACCTTTCCCCTAAATAGAGATTTTTATGATGATACAGAACGTAAATAATAATGGTGAAGGATATGGTAACCAGAGATTAGTTACTGTTGGCATGAAATGAAGCAACTTCTTTTGTATACCAATTATTAGATCCACAATATCATGAAAGCACTGATATATGCCAGGCACAACCTAGCCAAAGGTAGTTTCCATTCTTCAAAAAATAAATTATGTGATTGAAATAAAGATAGACGCTATTTTCTGATACTAAACTTGCATAAAATCAAACTAACAGAAGACTTCCCAGAAGCCTATGTGGCAATCGCAGTGAAATAAGTATAAAATTAAAAAAAAATGGACCTGAGCTAGATAATAACAGTTCTCTATTGCATGCTAAGAGAATACCCAATGTAAGTCTTTATGAAGAAGTACAGCCAGACAGGGATGACAACGACACAGGCATGTTTCAAATATGCTAACTAGCTTGGGCAAAGGAAAAGTTCTCATGTCAATGAGAAATTCATACTTTTCTCCATTTCATTTGCATTCTAAACGGGTAACAACCAACATCTCTCTCTCTCTCTCTCTCTCTCTCTCTCTCTCTCTCTCTCTCTCTCTCTCTCTCTCTCTCTCCCCTTTATTTTAAAACTAGAATAAAAATGCATAATATATATATACATGTATATATACATATTCATATATACATACATATGTATAAATACATACACACATACATGGTCTCATGCATGTATATATACATAAAATATACCAACCAGATGAATCAGTGGATTCATGCACTTGCCTTGGAAGCCTAATAAGCTGAATTTCATCCTGAAAAAAGGAAAAAGTCTGTAATCTCTGCACCTCTAAATCCAGATTGGAGGCTAAGAGAGTAGAACAGCCCTGAAACTCACAAGCTAGACAGATTGAACCATACAGAGCAGCAGAAATGGTCAGAGCCCCTTTCTAACTCTGTGGAAGAAGAGAGCCAGCTCCTGAAATTTCCCTCCAGTCTACACACACACACACACACACACACACAAACACACAGACACAGAAACACACAAGAGAGAGAGACAGACAGAGAGAGAGAGGGAGGGGAGAAATACACAGGCAAGCATAACACAGGCAGAGTAATGTAAACACATGTATAGAAACCCCTAAGATAAAGATTATTTTGAATCATGAATTTAAGTATACTGGTAGATAAATGCTGTTTATATACACCTGTTGTGTGACTAACAATTCAGGGAAATCTCTTCAGGGTCCTCTCATTTATCTTCAGTGTTATCTTCATGAATGTGGCAGATGTCCTGGAAATTTAATTTTGCATCATATGGTCCTTTCATTCTTCTTTAATAACTGGCTCAAGCATATTTACAAAATGAGGAAGGGGATAATGAGCCCTGTAACACGTGGTATATGAAAACGTGCCTATGTCTGAAAATTCCACATGCTTAGCTGTTTTCTTTTTTTTTTAATTTTTAATATTTTTTATTACATATTTTCCTCAATTACATTTCCAATGCTATCCCAAAAGTCCCCCATACCTCCCCCCACTTCCCTACCCACCCATTCCCATACTTTTGGCCCTGGCATTCCCCTATATTGGGGCATATAAAGTTTGCAAGTCCAATGGGCCTCTCTTTCCAGTGATGGCCGACTAGGCCATCTTTCGATACATATGCAGCTAGAGACAAGAGCCGACTAGGCCATCTTTCGATACATATGCAGCTAGAGACAAGAGCTCCGGGGTACTGGTTAGTTCATCATGTTGTTCCAACTATAGGGTTGCAGACCCCTTTAGCTCCTTGGGTATTTTCTCTAGCTCCTCCATTGGGGGCTCTGTGATCCATCCAATAGCTAACTGTGAGCATCCACTCCTGTGTTTGGTAGGCCCCAGCATCGTCTCACAAGAGACAGCTATATTTGGGTCCTTTCAGCAAAATCTGGCTACTGTATGCAATGGTGTCAGCGTTTGGAAGCTGATTATGGGATGGATCCCTGGATACGGCAGTCTCTAGATGGTCCATCCTTTCATCACAGCTTTGCTGTTTTCAAGTCCATGATTCTCAGTGAATCCAGTGAACTAAATTCTAACATTTGAACAGTTTGAAGACACATAGATTGCATGCTTCCTCATCCTTTCCCTTTGATCAACAGTGCTTCTTAACTTATTTTGTTGAATCTTCTCTGTGTTATATTGTTTGATGATGCAGAATATGTTTTGGAGTGTGACTTTTTCATGTAAGTATCATGAAACCTGGTACTGAAGGGAAAAAGTAGGCTGCTAAATTATAAATTTCATGGAGGTGTAAGGAGCAACAAATATGTGGAGACCTTATTTGCCATGCCGCATCAAATCCACTTTCAACATTCATATTTCCTAAATGTATCTGGTTGAATCAGTGAGTGCTCTGGGTAGCCTATCTAAGCTAGCATTATAGAATTGCTTTTTTCATTTTTTAAAAATTAGGTATTTTCCTCATTTACATTTCCAATGCTATCCCAAAAGTCCCCATACTGTCCCCCCCGACCCCTACCCACCCACTCCCACTTTTTGGCCCTGGCGTTCCCCTGTATAAAGTTTGCAAGTCCAATGGTCCTCTCTTTCCAGTGATGGCCGACTAGGCCATCTTTTGATACATATGCAGCTAGAGTCAAGAGCTCTGGGGTACTGGTTAGATCATAATGTTGTTCCACCTATAGGGTTGCAGATCCCTTTAGCTCCTTGGGCATTTTCTCTAGCTCCTCCATTGAGGGCTCTGTGATCCATCCAATAGCTGACTGTGAGCTTCCACTTATGTGTTTGCTCCGCCCCGGCATAGTCTCACTAGAGACTGCTATATCAGGGTCCTATTGGCACAGTCTTGCTAGTGTATGCAATGGCGTCATCGTTTGGAGGCTGATTATGGGATGGATCCCTGGATATGGCAGTCTCTAGATGGTCCATCCTTTTGTCTCAGCTCAAAAATCTGTCTCTGTAACTCCTTCCATGGGTGTTTTGTTCCCAATTCTATGAAGGAGTAATGTGTCCACACTTTGGTCTTCGTTCTTCTTAAGTTTCATGTGTTTTGCAAATTGTAACTTATATCTTGGCTATTCTAAGTTTCTGGGCTAATATCCACTTATAAGTGAGTACATATCACTTAAGTTCTTTTGTGATTGGGTTACCTCACTCAGGATAATGCCCTCCAGGACCAACCATTTGCCTAGGAATTTCATAAATTCATTCTTTCTAATAGCTGAGTAGTACTCCATTGTGTAAATGTACCACATGTTTTGTATCCATGTCTCTGTTGAGGGGCATCTGGGTTCTTTCCAGCTTCTGGCTATTATAAATAAGGCTGCTATGAACATAGTGGAGTATGTGTCCTTCTTACCGGTTGGAACATCTTCTGGATATATGCCCAGGAGAGGTATTGCTGGATCCTCTGGTAGTATTATGTCCAATTTTCTGAGGAACTGCCAAACTGAATTCCAGAGTTGTTGTACAAGTTTGCAATCCCACCAACAATGAAGGAGTGTTCCTTTTTCTCCATATCCTCACCAGCATCTGCTGTCACCTGAATTTTTGATCTTAGCCATTCCTGACTGGTGTGAGGTGGAATCTCAGGGTTGTTTTGATTTGCATTACCTTTTTGATTAAGGATGTTGAACATTTTTTCAGGTGCTTCTCTTCCATTCGGTATTCCTCAGGTGAGAATTCTTTTTTTTTTTTTAAAGATTTATTTATTTATTTATTATATGTAAGTACACTGTAGCTGTCTTCAGACACACCAGAAGAGGGCATCAGATCTCATTACGGGTGGTTGTGAGCCACCATGTGGTTGCTGGGATTTGAACTTCGGACCTTTGGAAGAGCAGTCGGGTGCTCTTACCCACTGAGCCTATGTTCAGTTCTGAGCCCCATTTTTTCATGGGGTTATTTGATTTTCTGGAGTCCACCTTCTTGAGTTCTTTATAAATATTGGATGTTAGTCCCCTATCTGATTTAGGATAGGTAAAGATCCTTTCCCAATCTGTTGGTGGTCTTTTTGTCTTATTGATGGTGTCTTTTGCCTTGCAGAAGCTTTGCAACTTTATGAGGTCCCATTTATCAATTCTCGATCTTACTGCACAAGCCTTTGCTGTTGTAATCAGGCTTTTCCCTACTTTCTCCTCTATAAGTTTCAGTGTCTCTGGTTTTATGTGGAGTTCCTTAATCCACTTAGATTTGACCTTAGTACAAGGAGATAGGAATGGATCAATTCACATTCTTCTACATGATAAGCTCCAGTTGTGCCAGCACCATTTGTTGAAAATGCTGTCTTTTTTCCACTGGATGGTTTTAGCTCCCTTGTCGAAGATCAAGTGACCATAGGTGTGTGGGTTCATCTCAGGGTCTTCAATTCTGTTCCATTGGTCTACTTGTCTGTCGTTATACCAGTACCATGCAGTTTTTTAACACAATAGCTCTGTAGTACAGCTTTAGGTCAGGCATGGTGATTCCACCAGAGGTTCTTTTATCCTTGAGAAGAGTTTTTGCTATCCTAGGTTTTTTGTTGTTCCAGATGAATTTGCAGATTGCCCTTTCTAATTTGTTGAAGAATTGAGTTGGAATTTTGATGGGGATTGCATTGAATCTGTAGATTGCTTTTGGTAAGATAGCCATTTTTACAATGTTGATCCTGCCAATCCATGAGCCTGGGAGGTCTTTCCATCTTCTGAGATCTTCTTTAATTTCTTTCTTCAGAGACTTGAAGTTCTTGTCATACAGATCTTTCACTTCCTTAGTTAGAGTCACGCCAAGGTATTTTATATTGTTTGTGACTATTGAGAAGGGTGTTGTTTCCCTAATTTCCTTCTCAGCTTGTTTATCCTTTGTGTATGAAAGGCCATTGACTTGTTTGAGTTAATTTTATATCCAGACACTTCACTGAAGCTGTTTATCAGGTGTAGTATTTCTCTGGTGGAATTTTTAGGGTCACTTATATGTACTATTATATCATCTGCAAAAAGTGATATTTTGACTTCTTCTTTTCCAATTTGTATCCCTTTGATCTCCTTTTGTTGTCGAATTGCTCTGGCTAGGACTTAGGTAGGGAGAAAGTGGGCAGCCTTGTCTAGTCCCTGATTTTAGTGGGATTGGTTCCAACTTCTCACCATTTACTTTGATGTTGACTACTGGTTTGCTGTAGGTTGCTTTTATCATGTTTAGGTATGGGCCTTAAATTCCTGATCTTTCCAAGACTTTTATCATGAATGGGTGGTGGATTTTGTCAAATGTTTTCTCCGCATCTAACGAGATGATCATGTGGTTTTTGTCTTTGAATTTGTTTATATAATGGATTACGTTGATAGATTTCCGTATATTAAACCATCCCTGCATCCCTGGAATAAAAGCTACTTGGTCAGGATGGATAATTGTTTTGATGTGTTCTTGGATTCGGTTAGGGAGAATTTTATTGAGTATTTTTGCATCAATATTCATAAGGGAAATTGGTCTGAAGTTCTCTATCTTTGTTGGATCTTTCTGTGGTATAGGTATCAGAGTAATTGTGGCTTCATAGAATGAGTTGGGTAGAGTACCTTCTACTTCTATTTTGTGGAATAGTTTGTGCAGAACTGGGATTAGATCTTCTTAGAAGGTCTGATAGAACTCTGCACTAAACCCATCTGGTCCTGGGCTTTTCTTGGTTGGGAGACCATTAATAACTGTTTCTATTTCTTTAGGGGATATGGGACTGTTTAGATCGTTAACTTGACCCTGGTTTAACTTTGGTACCTGGTATCTGTCTAGAAATTTGTCCATTTCGTCCAGATTTTCCAGTTTTGTTGAGTATAGTCTTTTGTAGAAAGATCTGATGGTGTTTTGGATTTCTTCAGTGTTTGTTGCTATGACTCCCTTTTCATTTCTGATTTTGTTAATTAGGATGCTGTCCCTGTGCCCTCTAATGAGTCTGGCTAAGGGTTTATCTATCTTGTTGATATTCTCAAAGAACCAGCTCCTCGTTTGGTTGATTCTTTGAATAGTTCTTCTTGTTTCCACTTGGTTGATTTTGCCCCTGAGTTTGATAATTTCCTGCCCTCTACTCCTCTTGGGTGAATTTGCTTCCTTTTTTTCTAGAGCTTTTAGGTATGTTGTCAAGCTGCTAGTGTTTGCTCTCTCCAGTTTCTTTTGGAGGCACTCAGAGCTATGAGTTTCCCTCTTAGAAATGCTTTCATAGTGTCCCATAAGCTTGGGTATGTTGTGGCTTCATTTTCATTAAACTCTAAAAAGTCTTTAATTTCTTTATTCCTTCCTTGATCAAGGTATCATTGAGAAGAGTGTTGTTCATTTTTCACGTGAATGTTGGCTTTCCATTATTTATGTTGTTATTGAAGATCAGCCTTAGTCCATGGTGGTCTGATAGGATGCATGGGACGATTTCAATCATTTTGTATCTGTTGAGGCCTGTTTTGTGACCAATTGTATGGTCAGTTTTCGAGAAGGTACCATGAGGTGCTGAGAAGAAGGTATATCCTTTTGTTTTAGGATAAATTGTTCTGTAGATATCTGTTAAGTCCATTTGTTTCATCACTTCTGTTAGTTTCACTGTGTCCCTGTTTAGTTTCTGTTTCCATGATCTGTCCATTGGTGAAAGTGGTGAAGTCTCCCACTATTATTGTGTGAGTTTCAATATATGCTTTGAGCTTTACTAAAGTTTCTTTAATGAATGTGGCTGCCCTTGCATTTGGAGCATAGTTATTCAGAATTGAGAGTTCCTCTTGGAGGATTTTACCTTTGATGAGTATGAAGTGTCCTTCCTTGTCTTTTTTGATAACTTTGGGTTAGAAGTCGATTTTATTAGATATTAGAATGGCTACTCCACCTTGTTTCTTCAGACCATTTGCTTGGAAAATTGTTTTCCAGCCTTTCACTCTGAGGTAGTGTCTTTCTTTTTCCCTGAGATGGGTTTCCTGTAAGCAGCAGAATGTTGGGTCCTGTTTGTGTAGGCACTCTGTTAGTCTATGTCTTTTTATTGGGGAATTGAGTCCATTGATATTAAGAGACATTAAGGAAAAGTAATTGTTGCTTCCTATTATTTTTGTTTTTAAAATTGGAATTCTATTTTTGTGGCTGTCTTCTTTTTGGTTTGTTGAGGGATTACTTTCTTGCTTTTTCTAGGGCGTGATTTCCGTCCTTGTATTGGTTTTTTTCTATTATTATCCTTTGAAGGGCTGGATTTGTGGAAAGATAATGTGTGAGTTTGGTTTTGTCGTGGAAAACTTTGGTTTCTCCATCTATGGTAATTGAGAGTTTGGCTGGGTATAGTAACCTGGACTGGCATCTATGTTCTCTTAGTGTCTGTATAACATCTGTCCAGGATCTTCTGGCTTTCATAGTCTCTGGTGAAAAGTCTGGTGTAATTCTGATAGGCCTGCCTTTATATGTTACTTGACCTTTTTCCCTTACTGCTTTTACTATTCTATCTTTATTTAGTGCATTTGTTGTTCTAATGTGTCAGGAGGAATTTCTTTTCTGGTCCAGTCTATTTGGAGTTCTGTAGGCTTCTTGTATGTTCATGGGCATCTCTTTCTTTAGGTTTGGGAAGTTTTCTTCTATAATTTTGTTGAAGATATTTGCTGGCCCTTTAAGTAGAAAATCTTCATTCTCATCTATTCCTATTATCGGTAGGTTTGGTCTTCTCATTGTATCCTAGATTTCCTGGATGTTTTGAGTTAGGATCTTTTTGCATTTTGTATTTTCTTTGATTGTTGTGCAGATGTTCTCTATGGAATCTTCTGCACCTGAGATTCTCTCTTCCATATCTTGTATTCTGTTGCTGATGCTTGGATCTATAGTTCCAGATTTCTTTCCAAGGTTTTCTATCTCCAGCGTTGCCTCACTTTGGGTTTTCTTTATAGTGTCTACTTCCCTTTTTAGGTCTTGGATGGTTTTATTCAATTCCATCACCTGTTTGGTCATGTTTTCTTGCAATACTTTAAGGGATTTTTGTGCTTCCTCTTTAAGGTCTTCTACCTGTTTAGCAGTGTTCTCCTGTAATTCTTTAAGTGAGTTATTAAAGTCCTTCTTGATGTCCTCTACCATCATCATGAGATATGCTTTTAAATCCGGGTCTAGTTTTTCGGCTGTGTTGAGGTACCCGGGAGTGTGTGGGGTGGGAGTGTTGCGTTCTGATGATGGTCAGTGGTCTTGGTTTCTGTTAGTAAGATTCTTATGCTTGCCTTTCACCATCTGGTAATCTCTGGAGTTAGTTGTTGTAGTTGTCTCTGGTTAGATCTTGTTCCTCAGGTGTTTATGTTAGCCTCTATCAGCAGACCTGGGAGACTAGCTCTCTCCTGAGTTTCAGTGGTCAGAGTACTCTCTGCAGGTAGGCTTTCCTCTTGCAGGGAAGGTGCCCAAATATCTGTTGTTCAACCCTGCTTCCTGGCAGAAGTTGTGATCCACTCACAGAGGTTTTAAAATCCTGTGGAGGGTCCTGTGTATACCTTACGGGTGTCCGCAGACTCCACGCCCAAGGTACCCCTGTGCTGGTATGGAGCAGAAGGGGCTTGTGTCCCTGATCAGGCCGGGTTTTCTGCTTCCCTAATTAATGCAGTCTCAGGTCCCACAGGATTGGATTGGAGCAGAAGCTGTGTTCCACTCACCAGAGGTCTTAAGATCCCGTGGCAGGTGTTGTGGGTAGCTGGCAGATGTCAGCTGACTCTGCACCCTAGCTACCCAGGTGCTGGCCGGACCGGAAGGGCACCTTATGGAATTTGATCACTTGTTTTGTGACCAAGTCCACTGGGCAAAACCCCTGCACAGCTTGGAATGAATCCCTCAGACGTTTGAAGTCACTCCTTCTGTACCTAGATGATGGTTATGTTAGTTACTTTCTATGGCTGTAAGAAAAGACCATGAGAAGACAACTTCCAGAAGAAAGGGTGTGTTTGAAGTTGGGCTCAAGGTTCCAGTTGGATGCACACATCACCATCATGGTTCAGGCAGCAGGCATGGTACTGAAGCAGCATCAGAATGATCACATCTTGACCTACACAGGAAAGAGAGAACTTTGTGGAATAGGCCTATGCTAAGTTTCACAGAGGCTAGAAGCTTCCAGGACTAGGCCTAGGTTATCACTCAGATGGAGGTATTAAGCATCAAAGATTACAATTACACCTAGTGCATAAAAGTTACTTTAACATAGAGTTAATAGGTAAGATTTTAGAAGGCCTATATAGAATCCATACATGGAACTCAGCAATTTCCCTCTGCTGTAGATATTGAAATACTTTATTCACGCATTCACAATTCAGCTCCACTGTTCTGATATCCCAGGTATCTAATAGACAACTGTGGAAGATCATTCATTGGGGAAGGGTTAGTGTAGTGCAGAAGAGAGAGGTTCATTTTGTTCTCAAAGCACCTCACTGTCCTATTCACTTCATCTGGCTGGAATTTAAAATTCAGGTCATAAAGACAGGAGAGGACACATATTGTCCTTTCTTTTTATATCTTTCCATTTTGCACATAATGATGATGTTAGGTAGCAATGAGCAGAAGAAAGGAAAGCATAACCCTAAGCAAGTCCCCATTAAAGATTTCTAGATACTCTGGGCCTTTTACTCATCATGCAGAAATGAAGCAGAAGTTTCTGAATATCAGAGAGTGTCCTTAGTGATGAAGTGGGTCTGGATACAGAAAAATTTTGGGGACTATAAATTGAGACTCTGATTAGCAGACAGGTGATAAAATGAATAAAACGAGTGAAACTTTCAATCAAAAGTAACATTGCCAATTTTTCTTATAGGTGCGAGGAAATGAACCACCTATCTTCCTTCACATTCCCAGGAAGCATAGAATCCATGTGCGTGAGGCTCCTGATGACATTGAGCCAACTCAATCCACAAGTGCTGCTGACAGCAGGGCTCCTGCTGATGCTGAGCCAAATTCTTCCACCTGTGCTGCTGTCAATGGGGCTCCTGTTGATGTTGATCCAACTCTTTCCCAGTGTGCTCCTGACAATGGGGACCCTGTAGTCAGTGAGCCAACTCATTCCACCTGTGCTGATGACACCAGGGCTCCTGATGACATAGAACCTACTTCTTTACAACCCGCTCCTGATAGTGGTGCTCCTGCTCATTTTGAGAAGATTCCTTCCCCAAGTCCTGTGGACAGTTCTGAATCTGATGAAAAATATGACTCAGAAACAGGTAGTGACATTGGGTTGGTTTTCATAACTGATTCAGATTTTTTCATGGAGCATGCAAGGGACACACCCCATTGTGACCCAGAGCCTACTCCTGGTACCTGCACTTGCTGTTCCCTAGATTCCATTGAAAGAACTGACCTGAATGTTCTGACATTGCCTCGAGCATAAGACAAGTATGCTATTCTTTCTTCAGGTGAGGAACCCAGTCCTGTTCCTGACCTAGATGAAGATCTAGCTGAAGTTTTTTATGACGCTTTAGAGTCACTGGATCAACCTAGCCATAGTGAATCCACTGTCTGGGAACATGATTTTCCTTGGGACCCAGATAAGCTACTGCTGCTGGTAATGCCCCCGATGTGGTTTCTTACATTGTTGTTATCAACGATGGCATGGATGAGAATTCGACTTCGGCAAGCGTGCTATGAAGAAAATGGCCAAGGACCTCCCTCCAACAGAAACGATAAACCAGGTAAGGTAGACCACAGTGGTTGCTTAAAATAGATGAACTTTAAGTTTAGATTGAAAAGTAGATCTCTTTGGTACTAATAGTCATGATTAATACATTTCATGCTATTTAAGCATTACCTAGCATCAGAAAAAATTGTTTTCTTTTCCCAACTTAATGAAAATACTTCACATAGTTAACAAAACCAGTTTAGACCAACACAACTGACCATGGTACTTGGTTGACTCCCATCCTGGAATGAGGCAAAATTTTTTTCACTCCCATTGAAAACCTTGTGTTTTTTGAATGGCTAAGCAGAGAAATCTTCCTGTTAAACATTAGTTTCTATTTATCTCTGCTCTTCTGAAGTCTGATTTTTGAAGACTGAAGTCAAAAATTATTGTTTTATTGGAGTCTCAATTGTGCAATGTGATATTTTCTGAGAAAATGTTTTTTTTTTAATTTGTTTTTATTTTTTACTTTTTGGTTGTTGTTCATGAGATTGGTCCCTACGTGGGGCAGTCTCTGGATGGTGCTTCCTTCAGTCTCTGCTCTGAACTTTGTCTCTGTAACTCCTTCCATGGGTATTTTGTTCCCCCAGCTAAGTAGGATCAAAGTATCGACACTTTGGTCTTCCTTCTTCTTGAGCTTCATGTATTTTGCAAATTGTATTTTCGGTATTCAGCCTGGAAACAAACATTCCAAAGGAAGCAACATCTGAGAATATAATTAATAAACAAGCCTCCACCTTCTCACTGTTTCTCATTACATTGATCCTGATGACAATGACACTGCTGCTGCTCCTGGCAATGCCACCAATGATGTGCCCGGTGATACTATTGATAATTCTTGCTTTTCTTGTAGATGCTGCTGGAGCTGAACACTCCAACACACACTGACATACCTAGACAAAATCAGTGAGGAAGAAACTTATTATATATATGTAAATATATAAATTTTATATATAAATAAAATATTTTATCTAATAGAAGACTGAAGTCAAAAATTATTGTTTTATTGGAGTCTCAGTTGTGCAATGTGATATTTTCTGGGAAAATGTTTTTTTTTTAATTTGTTTTTATTTTTTACTTTTTGGTTGTTGTTCATGAGATTGGTCCCTACGTGGGGCGGTCTCTGGATGGTGCTTCCTTCAGTCTCTGATCTGAACTTTGTCTCTGTAACTCCTTCCATGGGTATTTGGTTCCCCCAGCTAAGTAGGATCGAAGTATCTACACTTTGGTCTTCCTTCTTCTTGACCTTCATGTATTTTGCAAATTGTATTTTCGGTATTCTGACTTTCTGGGATAATAGCCACTTATACAATTTGAAAAGGAAGAGGTCAAAATATCACCATTTGCAGATGAAATGATAGTATATGTAAGTGACCCCAAAAATTCCACCAGAGAACTCCTAATCCTGATATGCTCATGGATTGGCAGGATCAATATACTAAAAATGGCTATCTTGTCAAAAGCAATATACAGATTCAATGCAATCCCCATCAAAATTCCAACTCAATTCTTCAACGAATTAGAAAGGGCAATCTGCAAAGTCATCTTCAATAACAAAAAACCTAGGACAGCAAAAACTCTTCTCAAGGATAAAAGAACCTCAGGTGGAGTCACCATGCCTAACCTAAAGCTGCACTACAGAGCAATTGTGATTAGAACTGCATGGTATTGGTACAGTACAGAGAAGTAGACCAATGGAATAGAATTGAAGAGTCAGAAATGAACCCACATACCTATGGTCACTTGATCTTTGACAAGGGAGCTAAAACCATCCAGTGGAAAAAAGACAGCATTTTCACCCAATGGTGCTGGCACAACTGGATGTTATCATGTAGATGAATGCGAAGTGATTCATTCCTATCTACTTGAACTAAGGTCAAATCTAAGTGGATCAAGGAACTCCACATAAAACCAGAGACAGTGAAAATTATAGAGGCAAACGTGGGGATAAGCCTCAAAGATATGGGCACAGGTGAACAGTTCCTGAATAGAAAAGCAATGGCTTGTGCTGTAAGATCAAGAATTTACAAATGAGACCTCATAAAATTGCAAAGCTTCTATAAGGCAAAAGACACTTTCAATAAGACAAAATGGCCACCAACAGATTGGGATAGGATCTTTGCCAATCCTAAATCCTTCCTTCACCGGAAGGAGCTTGTGCCCCTGGTCAGGTCTGTTTTCTGTTTCGCTTAGGCTCTTTTTACTGAGCCTCACTGCATCATTTACCTCCTTTAGGGTCCTGGGCACCTAGACATGCACACTTTATGACATCAGCTCCTAGGTCTTCTATAAGGAAAGCAAAATAAAAAATTCAGTTAGTTTATAAATACTTAACCATTGTCTCTTTTGAAGTACTGTATCGGATACTTTAATGTGACTTAGTAAAAGAAAGTACATACATTTTACTTCATTGTATGTGCTTAACTTTTGTAGATTTATATAGAGGAGTATTTTTGCTGCTGTGTGTTTTCTATGCACTGTGTGCTAGAATTGAGTGGGGAATGCCCTGGAATTGGAGTTATGGACAGTTGTGAGGTACCATGTGGGTAATAGCACTCAAAACTGAGTGCACTAGAAACAAAACTAGAGCTCTTAACTGCCAAGCCATCTCTCCATAATATTTATGTTACTTATACTCTGTTATATATATTATGGAAAGTTTTATCCTAAGGTCTATTATCAACTTTAATGCAAAAAATATCACCAAGAAACGATAGGTCAATATGTCTTGTGTTGTCTAGTGGACCAAACAAAGACGTTTTGAACTGTTGCCATGACCCTGCTCCACCATACTCACCTTGTGCACATGTGGTGTGTGCATTGATACACATGTGAAGGATAGAGACTGACACTGTCTTCCTCTCATTTTCCCGTGTCCCACACATGCGGAGCTAAGTGTGTGGTGGTCAGAGACCTTGCCACTTGACAGTTCTCTTCTGCCACATTATGGGTTCTGGGGACTGAAGTCAGGTCATCAGGGACTCTTGTGTGTTCCACCCAATGGCCCCTCAGTTTTGGAGACATGTTCACTCACCCAAACCATGGTGTGTTTGATTTATTCTCTTTAAGCACACTGACTCTCAGACTTGTAGGCAAGTAAGGATTGGGGATCCCCTTATCCCCACATGTACTCTCCGGTTTTCAGGGCAAGTGTTTTACCAATTGAGTTTTACCAACCACCCCAGCCCTTTATTCTTATTTCCTATTCTTATTCTGCACTAGGTTATGAAGGAGAACCAATGACACAACTGTAGATTTTCCATAGTCCCCATGCTTCTTGATCATTTTGTAGTTCTAAGGGGCTAATTATTCTTTAAGTTGGAGCTTGATATAGATAATAAAGAATAAATTATAAATTATAGTTTCAAGATATTCCTGTAGCCTCTCAGTCATCCAATGGAAACACCCACAGCCTGTCAATCTTTCATAAGATATCTCAAAGCCTGTCAATCATTCATAGGCAATGCCAACAGCCTTTCAATCAACCACATGTCCTGGCCTCAGATTGTCAATCATCCACCATAAACACATACCAACCCTGTCACTCGTCCAAAGGACAAGTCCACAATTGGTTAATCTTCCATAGGAAATGCCTACACCCCGTCAATCATTCACAGGATATTCTTTTACTCATTGATTATTTTCTTTAAAAACACTGAATTGGGGGGCGCAGGGTCTGCTGACACTAGCCAGCTACCCACAACACCCGCCACAGGATCCTAAGACTTCTGGTGAGTGGAGCACAGCTACTGCTCCAATCCAATTGTGCGGGACCTGAGACTGCATTAGTTAGGGAAGCAGAAACCGGCCTGAGTAGGACCACAGGTCTCATCCGGCTGGATCAGCGCCAGGGTAGCGGGAGCGCAGGGTTGCCTGACACCCGCCAGCTACCCACGACCCCCGCCGCAGGATTTTGGGACTGCTGGTGAGTGGAACACAGCTTCTGCTCCAATCCAATCGCGCGGGACCTGAGACTGCATTAGTTAGGGAAGCAGAAACCGGCCTGAGTAGGGCCACAGGCCTCATCCGGCCGGATCAGCGCCAGGGTAGCGGGAGCGCAGGGTTGCCTGACACCCGCCACCTACCCACGACCCCCGCCGCAGGATTTTGGGACTGCTGGTGAGTGGAACACAGCTTCTGCTCCAGTCCAATCACGCGGGACCTGAGACTGCTCTGGTTGGGGAGAGAGAAATCCGGCCTACATAGGGCCACAACCCTCTTCCGGTCAGAAAAGCACCAGGGCAGCTGGGGCGCAGGGTCCGCTGACACTCACCAGCTACCCACAACACCCGCCACAGGATCTTAACACTTCTGGTGAGTGGAGCACAGCTTCTGCTCCAATCCAATTGCGCGGGACCTGGGACTGCATTAGTTAGGGAAGCAGAAACCGGCCTGAGTAGGGCCACAGGCCTCATCCGGAAGGATCAGCGCCAGGGTAGCGGGAGCGCAGGGTTGCCTGACACCCGCCACCTACCCACGACCCCCGCCGCAGGATTTTGGGACTGCTGGTGAGTGGAACACAGCTTCTGCTCCAGTCCAATCACGCGGGACCTGAGACTGCTCTGGTTGGGGAGAGAGATATCCGGCCTACATAGGGCCACAACCCTCTTCCGGTCAGAAAAGCACCGGGGCAGCTGGGGCGCAGGGTCGGCTGACACTCACCAGCTACCCACAACACCCGCCACAGGATCTTAAGACTTCTGGAGAGTGGAACACAGCTTCTGCTCCAATCCAATTGCACGCGGGACCAGAGACTGCATTAGTTAGGGAAGCAGAAAAACGGCCTGAGTAGGACCACAGGCCTCTTCCGGCTGGACCAGCACCGGGGTACCGTCAGCTACCCACAACCCCCGCCGCAGGATTTAGAGACTGCTGGTGAGTGGAACACAGCTTCTGCTCCAATCTTTAAACAGTGACAACGATAACAACTAACCCCAGAGATTACCAGATGGCGAAAGGTAAACGTAATAATCTTACTAACAGAAACCAAGACCACTCACCATCATCAGAACCCAGCACCCCCACTTCGCCCAGTCCAGGGCACCCCAACACACCGGAAAAGCTAGACACGGATTTAAAAGCATATCTCCTGATGATGATAGAGGACTTCAAGAAGGACTTTAATAACACACTTAAAGAAATGCAGGAGAACACTGCTAAACAGGCAGAAGACAATAAAGAGGAAGCACAAAAATCCCTTAAAGAATTGCAGGAGAACACTGCTAAAGAGTTTCAAATCCTTAAAGAAAAACACGATAACATAATCAAACAGGTAGAAGTCCTTACAGAAAAACAGGAAAACACATCCAAACAGATGATGGAAATGAACAAAACCATACTAGACCTAAAAAGGGAAGTAGACACAATAAAGAAAACCCAAAATGAGGCAACACTGGAGATAGAAACCCTAGGAAAGAAATCTGGAACCATAGATACGAGCATCAGCAACAGAATACAAGAGATGGAAGAGAGAATCTCAGGTGCAGAAGATTCCATAGAGAACATCGGCACAACAATCAAGGAAAATGTAAAATGCAAAAAGATCCTAACTCAAAACATCCAAGAAATACAGGACACAATGAGAAGACCAAACCTACGGATAATAGGAGTGGATGAGAATGAAGATTTTCAACTCAAAGGACCAGCAAACATCTTCAACAAAATTATAGAAGAAAACTTCCCAAATCTAAAGAAAGAGATGCCCATGAACATACAAGAAGCCTACAGAACTCCAAATAGACTGGACCAGAAAAGAAATACCTCCCGACACATAATAATCAGAGCAACAAATGCTCTAAATAAAGATAGAATACTAAAAGCAGTAAGAGAAAAAGGCCAAGTAACATATAAAGGCAAGCCTATCAGAATTACACCAGATTTTTCACCAGAGACTATGAAAGCCAGAAGATCCTGGACGGATGTTATACAGCCACTAAAAGAACACAAATTCCAGCCCAGGCTACTATACCCAGCCAAACTCTCAATTAACATAGATGGAGAAACCAAAGTATTCCACGACAAAACCAAATTCACACATTATCTCTCCACGAATCCAGCCCTTCAAAGGATAATAACAGAAAAAAACCAATACAAGGACAGGAACCACGCCCTAGAAACAACAAGAAGGTAATCCCTCAACAAACCTAAAAGAAGACAGCCACAAGAACAAAATGCCAACTTTAACAACAAAAATAACAGGAAACAACAATTACTTTTCCTTAATATCTCTTAATATCAATGGACTCAACTCCCCGATAAAAAGACATAGACTAACAAACTGGCTACACAAACAAGACCCAACATTTTGCTGCTTACAGGAAACTCATCTCAGAGAAAAGGATAGACACTACCTCAGAATGAAAGGCTGGAAAACAATTTTCCAAGCAAATGGCATGAAGAAACAAGCTGGAGTAGCCATTCTAATATCTGATAAGATTGACTTCCAACCCAAAGTCATTAAAAAAGACAGGGAGGGACACTTCATACTCATCAAAGGTAAAATCCTCCAAGAGGAACTATCAATCCTGAATATCTATGCTCCTAATACAAAGGCAGCCACATTCATTAAAGAAACTTTAGTAAAGCTCAAAGCACACATTGCACCTCATACAATAATAGTGGGAGACTTCAACACACCACTTTCACCAATGGACAGATCATGGAAACAGAAACTAAACAGGGACACAGTGAAACTAAGAGAAATTATGAATCAAATGGATCTGGCAGATATCTACAGAACATTCTATCCTAAAACAAAAGGATATACCTTCTTCTCAGCACCTCATGGTACCTTCTCCAAAATTGACCACATAATTGGTCACAAAGCAGGCCTCAACAGATACAAAAATATTGAAATTGTCCCATGCATCCTATCAGATCACCATGGACTAAGGCTGATCTTCAATAACAAAATAAATAATAGAAAGCCAACCTTCACGTGGAAACTGAACAACACTCTTCTCAATGATACCTTGGTCAAGGAAGGAATAAAGAAAGAAATTAAGGACATTTTAGAGTTCAATGAAAATGAAGCCACAACATACCCAAACTTATGGGACGCAATGAAAGCATTTCTAAGAGGAAAACTCATAGCTCTGAGTGCCTTCAAAAGGAAACTAGAGAGAGCACACATTAGCAGCTTGACAACACACCTAAAAGCACTAGAACAAAAGGAAGCAAATTCACCCAAGAGGAGTAGACGGCAGGAAATAATCAAACTCAGGGGTGAAATCAACCAAGTGGAAACAAGAAAAACTATTCAAAGAATCAACCAATCAAGGAGCTGGTTCTTTGAGAAAATCAACAAGATAGATAAACCCTTAGCCAGACTCACTAGAGGGCACAGGGAAAGCATCCTAATTAACAAAATCAGAAATGAAAAAGGAGACATAACAACAGATCCTGAAGACATCCAAAACACCATCAGATCCTTCTACCAAAGGCTATACTCAACAAAACTGGAGAACCTGGATGAAATGGAGAAGTTCCTAGACAGATACCAGGTACCAAAGTTGAATCAAGATCAGGTTAATGATCTAAACAGCCCTATATCCCCCAAAGAAATAGAAGCAGTCATTAATAGTCTCCCAACTAAAAAAAGCCCAGGACCAGATGGGTTTAGTGCAGAGTTCTATCAGACCTTCAAAGAAGATCTAATCCCAGTTCTTCACAAACTATTCCACAAAATAGAAACAGAAGGTACTCTACCCAACTCATTCTATGAAGCCACAATTACTCTGATACCTAAACCACAAAAAGACCCAACAAAGATAGAAAACTTCAGACCAATATCCCTTATGAATATTGATGCAAAAATCCTCAATAAAGTTCTTGCTAACCGAATCCAAGAACACATCAAAACAATCATCCATCCTGACCAAGTAGGTTTCATCCCAGGGATGCAGGGATGGTTCAATATACGGAAATCCATCAACGTAATCCAGTATATAAACAAACTCAAAGACAAAAACCACATGGTCATCTCGTTAGATGCTGAAAAAGCATTTGACAAGATCCAACACCCATTCATGATAAAAGT
Source organism: Mus caroli (assembly GCF_978045245.1). Taxonomy (NCBI): domain Eukaryota; kingdom Metazoa; phylum Chordata; class Mammalia; order Rodentia; family Muridae; genus Mus; species Mus caroli. Next base: position 21,534,493 of record NW_028227264.1, read on the forward strand.
CTTGGAAAGATCAGGAATTCAAGGCCCATACCTAAACATGATAAAAGCAATCTACAGCAAACCAGTAGCCAACATCAAAGTAAATGGTGAGAAGCTTGAAGCAATCCCTCTAAAATCAGGGACTAGACAAGGCTGTCCACTTTCTCCATACCTATTCAACATTGTACTTGAAGTCCTAGCCAGAGCAATTCGACAACAAAAGGAGATCAAAGGGATACAAATTGGAAAAGATGAAGTCAAAATATCACTTTTTGCAGATGATATGATAGTATATATAAGTGACCCTAAAAATTCCACCAGAGAACTCCTAAGCCTGATAAACAGCTTCGGTGAAGTAGCTGGATATAAAATTAACTCAAACAAATCAATGGCCTTTCTCTACACAAAGAATAAACAGGCTGAGAAAGAAATTAGGGAAACAACACCCTTCTCAATAGTCACAAATAATATAAAATATCTTGGCGTGACTCTAACTAAGGAAGAGAAAGATCTGTATAATAAAAACTTCAAGTCTCTGAAGAAAGAAATTATAGAAGATCTCAGAAGATGGAAAGATCTCCCATGCTCATGGATTGGCAGGATCAACATTGTAAAAATGGCTATCTTGCCAAAAGCAATCTACAGATTCAATGCAATCCCCATCAAAATTCCAAATCAATTCTTCAACGAATTAGAAAGTGCAATCTGCAAATTCATCTGGAATAACAAAAAACCTAGGATAGCAAAAACTCTTCTCAAGGATAAAAGAACCTCTGGTGGAATCACCATGCCGGACCTAAAGCTCTACTACAGAGCAATTGTGATAAAAACTGCATGGTACTGGTATAGTGACAGACAAATAGACCAATGGAATAGAATTGAAGACCCAGAAATGAACCCACACACCTATGGTCACCTGATCTTCGACAAGGGAGCTAAAAACATCCAGTGGAAGAAAGACAGCATTTTCAACAAATGGTGCTGGCACAACTGGTTGTTAACATGTAGAAGAATGCGAATCGATCCATTCCTATCTCCTTGTACTAAGGTCAAGTCTAAGTGGATCAAGGAACTTCACATAAAACCAGAGACACTGAAACTTATAGAGGAGAAAGTGGGGAAAAGCCTTGAAGATATGGGCACAGGGGAAAAATTCCTGAATAGAACAGTAATGGCTTGTGCTGTAAGATCGAGAATTGACAAGTGGGACCTCATGAAACTACAAAGCTTCTGCAAGGCTAAAGACACCATCAATAAGACAAAAAAACCACCAACAGATTGGGAAAGGATCTTCACCTATCCTAAATCAGATAAGGGACTAATATCCAATATATATAAAGAACTCAAGAAGGTGGACTCCAGAAAGTCAAATAACCCCATTAAAAAATGGGGCTCAGAACTGAACAAAGAATTCTCACCTGAGGAATACCGAATGGCAGAGAAGCACCTGAAAAAATGTTCAACATCCTTAATCATCAGGGAAATGCAAATCAAAACAACCCTGAGATTCCACCTCACACCAGTCAGAATGGCTAAGATCAAAAATTCAGGTGACAGCAGATGCTGGCGAGGATGTGGAGAAAGAGGAACACTCCTCCATTGTTGGTGGGATTGCAAGCTTGTACAACCACTCTGGAAATCAGTCTGGCGGTTCCTCAGAAAATTGGACATAGTACTACCGGAGGATCCAGCAATTCCTCTCCTGGGCATATATCCAGAAGATGTCCCAACCGGTAAAAAGGACACATGCTCCACTATGTTCATAGCAGCCCTATTTATAATAGCCAGAAGCTGGAAAGAACCCAGATGTCCCTCAACAGAGGAATGGATACAGAAATTATGGTACATTTACACAATGGAGTACTACTCAGCTATTAAAAAGAATGAATTTATGAAATTCCTAGCCAAATGGATGGACCTGGAGGGCATCATCTTGAGTGAAGTAACACAATCACAAAAGAACTCACACAATATGTATTCATTGATAAGTGGATATTAGCCCAAAACTTAGGATACCCAAGATATAAGATACAATTTGATAAACGCATGAAACTCAAGAAGAATGAAGACCAAAGTGTGGACACTGTGCACCTTCTTAGAATTGGGAACAAAACACCCAGGGAAGGAGTTACAGAGACAAAGTTCGTAGCTGTGATGAAAGGATGGACCATTTAGAGACTGCTGTATCCAGGGATCCGTCCCATAATCAGCTTCTAAACGCTGACACCATTGCATACACTAGCAAGATTTTGCTGAAAGGACCCAAATATAGCTGTCTCTTGTGAGACGATGCCGGGTCCTAGCAAACACAGGAGTGGATGTTCACAGTCAGCTATTGGATGTATCACAGGGCTCCCAATGGAGAAGCTAGAGAAAGTACCCAAGGAGCTAAAGGGATCTGCAACCCTATTGTTGGAACAACATGATGTACTAACCAGAACCCTGGAGCTCTTGTCTCTAGCTGCATATGTATCGAAAGATGGCCTAGTCGGCCATCAATGGAAAGAGAGGCCCATTGGACTTGCAAACTTTATATGCCCCAATATAGGGGAATGCCAGGGCCAAAAGAATGGGAATGGGTGGGTAGGGAAGTGGGGGGCGCTATGGGGGACTTTTGGGATAGTATTGGAAATGTAATTGTGGAAAATATGTAATAAAAATATTAAAAAAAAAAACAAAAAAACACTGAATTGTCCAACTGTAGTTTTTCATTTTGTCAGTCCATTTATTTCCCACACATAACTTAGATAGCTACTGTGTAGAGTATAGATTCTACTATCTCTCCAGATCTTCCTATTCTTATATCTTTATGTTCCTCTTCCCAGTCAAGTTTCAGACCCTCTATAAATTTAAATTATGAAATGGAATGAGCCATACTCTTTGGAACCCTAGTTTCATTTTGCTTAAAGCCTTTTGAATATCAAGCATGGGAGCTAGGATGGCATAGGTTATCACTTTGTAGGGATATTTAGCCAATTTTGGTGTGAGTCCAGGGGCACACTGACCATTTTATGGCAAAGCATGAGGTCCTGCTTTGTTAACATTTAGCACCTGGATTACCATGGACACTTTATCTATTACCTTAGGAGTGTGTTGTGCTCCTGCTGGTAATGAGGTATGGAAACACTACTCATGGGCATAAATCAAAAGAAATGTGTAAATGAAAAAAATCAAAGTAATGATGACTTAGGGTTTAGGTTTTCATTTGTTATCAAAAATTTATATAGATTCAAGAGATCTGTAGACTTGCATCTATAGGTCATTCCTACGCAAGACCCAAAGCCTGTCAATCATCCACAGGACACACATAGCTTATTAAAATCTGTGCAACAACCCCCCACAGCCTGTTAATTATCCATAGGAAAAGTGTACAGGCTGGCAGTCATCCATAAGAAGTGCCCAAGTCCTGTCAACCATTCACTGGAAACGTCCCTAGCCTGTCAGTTATCTACAAGCAACTCACAAATCCTGAGAGTCAACCAGAAGAAATAATCACAGCCTGTTGCCGCAGACCCTCTGGGTCCCTGTGTCTTCGTGGAACGGGTCTCTTGAGCAGGTGGACAAAGAGTAGGATTAATTGACAAACAGATGCACACAGGAGAGGTTGTGTAGAATCTGAATGTAATGTCGGGTCGAGCATTAGACTATTTTATATTACAGAGAATTATCAGGAGCTACAAATCACAAAAGACAAGGTACACTGAAATTTACCAGATACAAAAAATGACTGTGAAAGGAATTTGTAGGAACTAGATAAATGTTTGCAATAGAGATAATCAGCCCTGCCTAGGATCAGCCTAGTGACAGGCAAGAATTTCACACTTTAGTGTTAAAAGCATCAGGGGGTAATTACTCTTGGCAGGCCTCAAGAATAATGTAGTATCACGGACCCCTAAATTCCTAGGTCTTGCTCATTCTTATCTTATCTGGAGAATCAACTTGCTCTTGGCATGGAATATAGCCTGTACTAAAGATTTTTATCTCAGTGAGATTCCCAGGCTCTTCCTGCCGACCAGTTGAGTTAATGGCTCTGTCTATTGTAATGCTTAATTAGTTACTGAATAGGTTAAACTCCTTGCTGTTTTCTGGGATCTTGGAACACTGGGGGAGGCTTTAGCTATGTCAGAATTCAATCTTAAAAGGCACTTGTAATAGGGTAATACTAAATAGAGAGCACAGGGATCCATACACTAGACTAATGTGGGAATGGAAAATTAATTTATGGAATAGAGGGGACACTAGACTCCAGGAGGGAGTTTCTGTGAAACTCTTTTCCTCGTGGGCAGCTTCCAAGCTTCTGCTTGTCAAACTGACCCAACTGGAGAGCGTGGCTTTCACCAGACTCCAGGAGGGAGCTACTGTGAAACTCTTTTCCTCATGAGATAACTTTCAAGCTTTCGCCTGTCAGGCTGACTCCACCAGAGTGTGTGGCAGCCTGTCAGTCATCCACAGAAAATTCCTACAGCCTGAAATCATGCAAAAAAATGGCCATAGGCTCGTAATCATCCACAGGACATGCCCAAAACCTATCAATTTAACGTAAAAGTGCTCAACGCAGCCTTATTTATAATAGCCAGAAGCTGGAAAGAACCCAGATGCCCCTCAACAGAGGAATGGATACAGAAAATGTGGTACATTTACACAATGGAGTACTACACAGCTATTAAAGGGAATCAATTTATGAAATTCCTAGGCAAATGGATGGACTTGGAGGGCATCATCATGAGTGAGGTAACACAATCACAAAGGAACTCACACAATATGTACTCACTGATAAGTGGATAGTAGCCCAAAACTTAGGATACCCAAGATATAAGATACAATTTGTTAAATGCATGAAACTCATGAAGAATGAAGACCAAAGTGTGGACACTGTGCCTCTTCTTAGAATTGGGAACAAAACACCCATGGAAGGAGTTACAGAGACAAAGTTTTGAGCTGTGACGAAAGAATGGACCATCTAGAGACTGCCATATTCAGGGATCCACCCCATAATCAGCTTCCAAACACTGACACCATTGCATACACTAGCAAGATTTTGCTGAAAGGTCCCAGATATAGCTGTCTCTTGTGAGACTATGCCAGGGCCTAGCAAACACAGAAGTGGATGCTCACAGTCAGCTATTGGATGGATCACAGGGCTCCCAATGGAGAAGCTAGAGAAAGTATCCAAGGAGCTAAAGGGATCTGCAACCCTATAGGTGGAACAACATTCTGAACTGACCAGTACCCCGGAGCCCTTTACTCTAGCTGCATATGTATCAAAAGATGGCCTAGTCGGCCATCACTGGAAAGAGAGGCCCATTGGACACACAAACTTTATATGCCCCAGTACAGGGGAACGCCAGGGCCAAAAATGGGAATGGGTGGGTAGGGAAGTAGGGGGGAGTGTATGGGGGACTTTTGGGAGAGCATTGGAAATGTAATTGAGGAAAATACGTAATTAAAAAAAAAGTGCTCAAAGCCTGTCAATTGTGCATTAGAAACTCCTGTAGCCTGTCAGTCATCCAATGGAAACACCCACAACCTGTCAATCTTTCATAAGATATCTCAAAGCCTGTCAATCATTCATAGGCAATGCCAACAGCCTGTCAATCAACCACATGTCCTAGCCACAGATTGTCAATCATCCACAGTAAACACATACCAACCCTGTCACTCGTCCAAAGGACAAGTCCACAATTGGTTAATCTTCCATAGGAAATGCCTACACCCAGTCAATCATTCACAGGAAATACCCAAAGCTTATCAACCATACATAGTACACATCTACAACTTTTCAATACACATAGGAAATATGCACAGCCTTTCAGTCATCCACAGGATATGTCCACAGCCTGTCACTCATCCATAGTAAATGACTGCTACCTGCAAATCATCCATAGGAAATGTCCACAGCCTGTCAGTCATGTATAGAAAATGCCCAAATCCTCTCATTCACCCACAATATATGCCCACAGCTTGTTAATCATTCACCGGAAATGCCCACAGACTTTCAATCATTCATAGGATATACCCACATCGTGTCAATTATCCTTAGGAAATTCCCACAGCCTGTCAGGCATACATAACAATTACAGCTTGTCAATTATCCATAGCAAATACATTCAACCTGTCAGTCTTCATAGGAAAATCCGATAACCTATCAATCATCCACAGGAAATAGCTACAGCCTGTTAGTTATGCACATGGCATAGCCCCAACCTGGCAACCATCTGGAGGAAAAACCTATATCCTATCAATCATCCATAGGAATTGCCCACAGCTTGAGAATCATCCATAAGAAATGCATAGCTGATAGCCAAACACTGCAGGGATAGTGCAGGTAGCACTGGAGTGCAGACATTCCTGTGAGCACAGCTAAGACTGGAGGGACCTGCCCAGAACCCTCATGACACAGGAACGGAGGAACAGCCATGGACAGGTCCTTCTGGTTTCTGTCTACATTCTTGAGCTGACACTTTGCCACAGCTTTTCATACCCAAATTCCTGTAAGAGAGACCTGTTCTCCCAGGAGTACTGACACACAGGCTTGCAGGAGGGACAAGCCACAGTCAGAGACAGCGAAACCAGCGAGCGCCAGAGATAACCAGATGTCAAGAGACAAGGGCAAAAGCATAAGCAACAGAAACCAAGCCTACTTGGCATCATCAGAACCCAGTTCTCCCACTACAGTGAGCCCTGGATATCCCAACACACCAGAAAAGCAAGACTCTGATTTGAAATAACATCTCATGAGGATGATAGAGGACTTTAAGAAGGATGTAAATAACTCCCTTAAAAATACAGGAAAACATAGGTAAACAGAAGTCTTTAAAGAGGAAACATAAAAGTCCCTCAAAGAATTACAGGAAAATACAACCAACAGGTGAAGTAATTGAACAAAAACATCCAGGATCTAAAAATGGAAAGAGAAACAATAAAGAAATCACAAAGAGAGATAACCTTGGAGAGAGAGCACCTAGGAAAGTGGTTAGGAGTTATAGATGCAAGCATCACCAACAAAATAGAAGAACTAGAGAAGAGAATCTCAGGTGCAGAAAAGACCATAGGAAACATTGACACAACAGTCAAAGAAAATACAAAATGCAAAAAGTTCCTAATCCAAAACATCCAGGACATCCAGGACACAATGAAAGGACCAAACTTAAGGACAATAGGTATAGAAGAATGTGAAGATTCCCAACTTAAAGGGCCAGTAAATATCTTCAACAAAATTATAGGAGAAAACTTGTCTAACCTAAAGAAAGAGATGCCCATGAACATACAAGAAGCCGACAGAACTCCAAATAGATTGGACCGGAAAAGAAATTACTTCCGACACGTAATGGTCAGAACAACAAATGGACTAAATATATAAAGAATATTAAAAGCAGTAAGGGAAAAAGGTCAAGTAACGTGTAAAGGCAGACCTATCAGAATTACACCAGAGTTCTCACCAGAGACTGAAAGCTAGAAATATCCTAGGCAGATATCATATAGTCCCAAAAAGAACACAAATGCCAGCCTAGGCTACGATACCCAGCAGAACTCTCAATTACCATTGATGGAGAAACCAAGATATTCCATGACAAACCAAATTTACACCATACCTTTCCATAAAACCAGTTGTACAAAGAATAATAGATGGAAAACTCCAAAACTAGGAGGGAAACTACACCTTAGAAAAAGCAAGAAAGCAATCTTTCAACAAACCCAAAAGAAGATAGCAACAAAAACATAATTCCACCTCTAAGAACAAAAGTAGCAGGAAGTAACAATTACTTTTAATCAATAACTCTTACCATAAATGGACTCAGTTCCCCCCAAAAGACATAGGTGAGCAGGCTAGATATCTACAGAGGATCCAGCATTTTGCTTCCTACAGGAAACACACCTCAGTGACAAAGAGAGACACTACCTCAGAGTAAAATGTTGGAAAACCATTTTCCAAGCAATTGGTCCCAAGAAAGAAGCTGGAGTAGTCATTCTAATACTGAATAAAATCAACTTTTAACCAAAAGTTATCAAAAAAGACAAGGAAAGAAACTTCATACTGGTCAAAGGAAAAATCCACCAAGATGAAGTCTCAATTATGAACATCTATGCTCCAAGACGCAAAAGCACCCACATTCATAAAAGAAACTTTGCTAAAGTTCAAAGCACACGTCACACCCCACACAATAATAGTGGGATACTCTTAGCAATGGACTGATGATGGAAACAGAATGTAAACAGAAGCACAGTGATACTAAGAGTAGAAATGGTTCTAACAGATATGTATAGAACATTTCATCCTAAAGCAAAAGAACATACCTTCTTCTCAGTACCTCATGGCACTTTCTCCAAAACTGACTATATAAATGATCACAAAACAGGCCTAAACAGACACAAAAAGATTGAAATAATCTCATGCACCCTCTCAGTTCACCATGTACAATGGCTGGTCTTAAATAACAACAACAACAACAGCAACAACAAAGAACAGAAAGCCCACATACACATGGGAGCTGAACAACACTCTACTCAGTGATAACTTGGTCAAGGAAGAAATAAGAAATTAAAGGCTCTTTAGAAGTTAGTGAAAATGAAGACATTTCACACCAAAACTTATTGGACACAGAATGCAGTTGTAAGAGGAAAACTCAAAGCTCTAAGTGCCTCCATGTAGAAACTGAAGAGAGCTTACAGCTTGACAGTACAACTGAAAGCTCTAGAACAAAAACAAGAAAATACACCCAAGAAGAGATGATGGCAGGAATGAATCAAACTCAGGGCTGAAATCAACCAAATAGAAAGAAAAAGAGCTATACAAAGTATCAACGAAACCAGGAGCTGGTTCTTTGAGTAAATCAACAAGATAGATAAACCCTTAGGCAGACTAACAAGAAGGCACAGAGACAGTATCCAAATTAATAAAATCAGAAATGACAATGGAGACAGAACAACAAAATATGTCTTTAAAATTATTTTTTATGTTGAATATTGACAGTTGAAAATATTAAAATCATGTTCTACAAAAAACTAAACGGAAGCTGAATATGCACATTTTATCAGGAAAGTGTACAGTGACCTAACTAAAGTTTTGTTAAGCACTGTCTGAATTTGTAAATAGATATTGGACCAGAAAAAAACCAATGCCACTGGAAAAAAAGAAGTAAGAAAGAAAAAAGAAAAGAAAAGAAAACAAATAATAAATAGGAGCATGTAGCACAAGAGCATGAAGTGACCCACAGTGTCGCAGGACCAGCATGGGGAACCAGAGAAGGGCACCTGACTCCAAGATTTTTGCCAGCTCCCTCTTCTCCCCTACCTGCCCATCAGGAGGAGCACATAGCTGTCAGTGAATAAGGAAAACCCCAGCTCTCTCCACTATGCTGAACTTACCATGGGTAGAGGTAGAGAGAATGGATCAAGCCACCTGTAAATGGTCTGGCCAGTCCAGGTTAATGATCATGAAATGGAGTCCCTTGTAGGGTCTCCCTGTGTCCTGAGAAGGTCTTGGGGGTGGTCCCATCTATGTGAGTGAGCCAGGTCTGGGTGCCAACATCCAGAGAAGTAAGCTCAGGTCTCTGACCCTAAAACAAGTACCTTGGTCTGAGTCAACAGAATGTCAGGCTTCTTTCCTATAGAATAATAAATCCATGTCCGGAAGACTCTCCAAGCCAGGGGACATCTGCATATCAAAGGAAGAACTGTCGAGTTCAACAGTGCCTGCTCCACAGTCAGCTGTGACCCTTTACATAGGCTCCTGGTGCAGCCAGCATGTCTGGCCTCCTGAAGGCACTGAGTTATTTATGGACTAGGAATCCAGACCAGAGACACCAAGCAGCCGCAAATTGACCCTCCTGCCTTGTCTCACCCTCCTATTTATCTGAGATGAGGTCAGAAACTGACATTGTATATATATCCCTGGCCCCCAGAACATGTCACTACATCCTTATTTACCAACAGACCCTGTCATCAGACAGAGCTGCCTCACTGCCAAAGACACAGTGTAATGGATGCAGATAGTGATGAACTTCACAGAGGCTGGTGTCCCGAGGGTGCAGGCAGCCACGTATGCTATTGTTGTGGCGAGTGCCCTCCTCCTTGTAACCTGTAAAGAGACATCATGCACTGCTCTGGCGTGACTATGGTTTCTGAGCAGCTGTTGGACTTTATTAAATGACCCTACGTGGGTTTCTCTTGGAGATGATGACCCATGTAAACCCCCCATCCACCTGCAAAGCATTCAGTCCCCCTAGATGTGCCTGCACCTGCCTGATCCTAGCCCTGCTTCTGTCTGGAAACCACCCAGACATGAACAGGCTTCTAATTGGATGGTGGCTTGCCAGGCCTTCCCACATCATTAGGATTCATCAACAAAATGCCCTGGCTCCAGCCACAGTTGCCCAGACAATCACGGGCCACGTTGACCTCAGGAAGGAGGTGACTTGTGATGTGAGCTCCTGCTGAGACCTCTGTTGTATCACTGTCAAATGAGAAGAGGCTCCAGAAGGACTTGCCACCAAAAGCATGCTGAAGCCTGTCATCAAATATTGATAAAGGCAGAGGGGAGAGGACTATGTAAATGACTTATCAATGGCCAGGCCTGGCTCTCAGGCCCTGCAGTCACTGAGGGGCCTACATGCTGTTATTGTTGTTTTTTGATGAAACTCCTTATTTGATTTATTGACTCGAATTATTTTTTATTGGTTATTTTCTTTATTTACATTTCACATGTTATCCCCCTTCCTGGTTCCCTCCCTGCACACTTCCCTGCCCCCAAACTGGATGCTAGCAGCTAACCATTGGACTGAACCCAGGTCCCTAACAGAGGAGTTAAAGGATAGAATGCTGTTGTTTTTAAACACGAGCACTCGGGTTAATTTTAGTTTGAAACAATTTTTGGAGCATGTTTGTTAGATTTACAGAGTCCTATAATCCCTGAAGAAGTAGAAGCAGTAAAAGTCTCACAAACAGCTCTTACCCTCTTGCTCTCTTGCCTCTCTCTTGCCCCTTGTGCCCCCTCTCTCTCACTCTCTTCCCCTCTCTCTTCATGTGACCATGGCCAGCCTCTATGTCTCTACTTTCTCCTTCTGTCTGCCTTTCTCTGACTCTGCTACCCTCTTAACTCCCCTCCCCATTACCTACATAAGCTCCAATGTATTAAAAAAAAAGTCTCACAACTGAAAAGCCCAGAGCCAGATGGTTTTAGTGCAGAATTTACCAGAAGTTCAAAAAAGAGCTAATACTCCTCAAACTAGTCTACAAAATAGGAACAGAAGGAACACTGCCCAACTCATTGTATTAGCAACAGTCACCCTGATACCTAAACCAAGAAGCACTGAACAATGAAAGAGAACTTCAGACCAATTCCTTTTATAAACATTGATGCAAAAATACTCAAGGAAAGACTTGCAAAACAAATCCAGCAGCACATTAAAAACATCACCCATCATGATCAAGTAGACTTCATCCAGGGATTCAGGAATGAGCCAATACATTGCTAGGGTTTCTTCTTAAAGATAAAAATGTTTTTAAAACAGAGTAATGGGTACATAATTTTAATGACATACTAAGAAGGCACTACTAGATTGTATACTTTCATAGAATGAGCTTAGTAATAAGTGTATTACATACCTGTAAACCCATTATTATTGAAAGATAAATTATGTTTATTTCATGTGTATGTATGTCTTGCCTACATGTATGAGTGTGCACTGTGTGCATGTCTGGGCCTGTGACAATGCAAGAGGATTTGGATAGCCTATAATTGGCTTTGAAGATGGTTGTGAGCTCCTTTGTAGGTGTTACTGTAAGTTGCAGGGTTTGTAGCTGACAGATATTGAGGATTTCCTTTGTTCTCCAGTAGTAAACAGGTTTCCTTCCAATCTTATGAACTCTGGTTAGTAGGGTGAAGAGTCTAGTTAGACCCAGCTCAACATATTGCACTGTGATGACAGAAAGGTTACCTTCAGAAATCAGTCCTAAACATCAGATTGTGTAGACCACCCAATAGTCTTGGCACTAGCCTGTGCTGATAGTTGAGGCTTTATGTAGGACCCTTTGGTTAATGACTCAACAGGCTGCAACCCATTCCTGTTACTGGAGGTGTAGCTTGGTGGCACAGGATGGGTAGTTGGAGCCTTGTCTCCTCTGTCAGTTTTAGGCTCCATATGGATTCCTTGCATAAATGCATAGGAGGCTGCTAGAGTAGCTGATTTCCATATAGCTTTTCAAAGGGCCTTTAGTATTTGTGGTTCCTCCCCTTATTTCCTACTTTAGCTAGGCCTGCATGCCAGGGCTGTGGGTGCTTGCATAACCAAAGGAAACTGACCCTCTCTACATTATCAGGTAGGAATCACTGGGCAGCCAACATGGGTGACCTGGATACAATGGAGAGACTCATCAACTCCATTCAATATCATGTTGATGAATATAATAGGAGGGGCAGGTAACAGAGCCTGAAAGAGGTGAGGGCTGTGGAAGGGTGTACCCCATGCCTCTACCTGTCTCTCCCAATTGCCTCTTATTAAACCCTCCTGCTCTAGCTTTTCTTTCTCTCTTTATAACACTATGCACTACTTCCTCTTCCTTGGGAGATAGTCTTCTCCCGCTGGTTTCTTATAAGATGGTAATCCTGTGTGGTTATTTAGATCATAGTTCTCATGTCAGATCCTTAACCACTAACATCCTTATAAGAAGCCACATAACATATTTGTGGTGTTGGGTCTGGGTTTGGCAACACAGGATGATTATTTTTGTCCCATCAGGCCAGTTAGGTCCACATATTGGCAGGGCTGCAGGGTTGCAAAGGATCTGAACCATCACCTATCTGCCCTCAGTATTCCCTTTGAAGGCCATGTAGGGAGATCTAATGCAGAGTCAAAATTGACAGTGCTTTGCACAGGCACCGAGGAGGGTGGGCTCCTGCCACTGCAGTCTGAGGCAGGCATGCATACACATCATAGATAGCACCATTGTGTGCTCAGAGCATGTCATGGTGGTGGTGCTGGCAGAGCTGTGCTGCTGCTACGTGCTGAAGTACAGTTCACTTCACAGTGAACTGGCTGTGCTCTCCTGCGTTTTATATACAATACTTGGCTCTTTTTTCTTTAATTATAGAATTTTGGATTCAGTTATCAGCTAAAGAGAAGGGAAGAGAGGGAAGAAGGTTCGTGGGTGACCCTAGGCTCCAATAATGGAGGAGGACATCAACGATGATGTCCAGACAATGAACATCCCCAGAAGGGGACGCTGGTACACCCGCCTGTGGCATTCATGTCTGGGCCTTAGATGCATGCATCCTCAGAAAAAGAAAAAATTTCCCCTTTACTTGATTGGCTATGATCCTATAGGTCCATTACAACGAGCGGCCAGTGTGGGAGACCTGGATATGACCGAGAAGCTAATCCAATCCAGTCAACATCATGTGGATGAATCTGATAGGAGGAACAGGTAATGGGGCTTGAAATTGGTGAGGGGGGTGCACAGAGGTGGGTGGGATCTGTCAGGTATACTCAGAGATAAACAGGGAGAAAAATCAACTTTCAGGGCCACATCCTAATGGAGGAGAGATGGCATGCTTAGGTTCATTTTCACTGGGGTCCCCTGCATTGTCTACCTGTTTAATGCTCTTAGGCATATGAGACCTGCATACCCTGGAACACCAGCTCCTAGGCCTTAATCAAACTACATCATTTTATTTTTATGTTACACTAAAACTTTGAAGACACTCATGCACAGCAACACACACACACACACACACACACACACACAGAGGTTTTGTCTATGTGCATTTTCGATGCACCATGTGTGACCGAATCAGGTACTTGGTCCCCTGGAATTGGAGCTATACACAGTTGTGAACTGCCATGTGGGTGCTAGCAATCAAAGCTGAGTGCTCTAGAAAACATACCTAGAGCTGTTAACTGCCAAGCCACCTGTCTAGATTTGTTTCAATATATAGACCATTGACACTAATATACAGCACTGAAAAATTTATCATAAGATAAATCGTCAACTGGAATGGAAAAAATCACTATGAAATCTTAGATCAATATGACCCATTTTTGCAAATGGATCAAAGACATTTTGAACTGGAACAATGACACAGTCCCCTGCCACCACCAACCCTGCTTCTCATCATATGTCCATGTTATTTGTGCATTGATACACATGTGAAGGGAATGACATTGGCTTCCTCTTCCTTTTCTGTGTCTGACACATGTGGAACTGAGTGTGGGGTGATCAGAGAAATCGCCACTTGACAGTTCTCTTCTGCAACATTGTGAGTTCTGGGGACGGAACTCTGGCCATCAGGGCCCCTGGTGGGTTCCACCCAATGGTCCCTCAGTTTTAGAGACATGTTCACTCACCCAAATCCCATGGTATATTTGATTTGCTCTCTTGGAGCACACTGATTCTGAGACTTGCAGGCAAGTAAGGTTTGGGGATCCCCTTATCCCCACATCTTCTCTCAGGTTTTCAGGGCAAGTGTTTTACCAATTGAGTTTTACCAACCATCCCAGTCCCTCATTCTTATTTCCTATTTTTAGGTCGTACTAGGTTATGAAGGGGAATCAATGACACAACTGTACATTTTCTGTAGTCCACAAGCTTTTTGAACATTTTGTAGTTCAAAGAGACTTTAAGTTGGAACTTCATATAAATAATAGATGAATAAATTATAAATTATAGTTTAAGATATTCTTTTGCTTAATGAATGTTTTCTGTAAAAACACTGAGTTGTCCAATTGTAGTTTTTCATTCTGTCAGCCCATTCATTCCCCACACATATCTTAGATACCTACTGTGTAGAATACACATTCTGCTATCTCTCTAGATCTTTCAAGTCTTATACCATTACGTTTCTCTGCCCAGTCAAGCTTCCTTACATTCTATAAATTTAAATGTTAAATGAACTGACGCATGCTCATTGGAACCCTAGTTTCATTGTGCTTCTAACATTTTGAATATCAAGCATGGGAGCTAGGATGACATAGGTTATCACCTTGTAGGGATATTGACCCAATTTTGGTGTGAGTCCAGGAGCACATTGACCATTTTATGGCAAAGCATGACGTCCTGCTTTGCTACCATTTAGTGCCTGGATTACCATGGATACTGTATCTATTACCTAAGGAGTAGGTTGTGCTCCCGCTGCTACCAGGTATGGAAACAATACTCGTGGGCATAAAAAAATGAAATGTAGAAATGAAAAAAAAAAAAAAAACCAACCAACCAAACAAAGAATTGATGGCTGAGGTCTTAGAGTTTTGTTTGTTGTTAAGAATTTCCATAGATACAAGTGATCTGTATCATTGCCATTTACCTGTGGACTGTGCCATATTTTTTTCAATGTAAGGCACAATGGGTTTCATGATAACCCTTTATTTTGTAGAGAAACAAAGTTAAAATATTGGCAATTATAGTTATAAAATAATAGAAATGATGAATGACATTCCAATGTTAGAGAGGCTAAAATGTGAATGAGAAGGGACAGTGAGCCCAGTGTCACTGCCGCTATTTAGGATGAGTTAGGAGGATTATCATGCTCAAGACTTGGTTGGTGAAAAGAGTCATTTTAAAAGAACTGTAAACTTCTTTGAATAGAAAAGTTTGATATGTGTACGGTTGATAGAATCCTGTTTTACCTTCACTGAAATGTTGTGTTTGTTATAACAAGGAAGAGAAATCATTATCATGATGAGCAAATGCTGAACTCTCAGGAGCTGTAAATGCTTGTAATGTTCTAGCAGAGTTCTTGCCCATCCAAACTGAAGCCTCACAGCAGCCCCAGGTAAGATAACAGCTCTGCTTAATCTCCATTCTTTGGATCCGGACATGGAGTCATGGAGCTCATAGAAATCCCAAGTAGTCACTACTGAGTACCAGATATTAGAGTAGGATTTGAACTCATGCTGAGATCAACTTACTGGGAACTTTTCTATGATTCTTTGTGCAGGGATGAAGGTCGAGAGAACCCCTGCCTTATGCGGGGACAGCCATGCACTATATCCCTAGCCCAGTAAATGAACATTTGCGTTGCCATAAATAAATAAGGGAATTCCAGTTATTTTCTTACATCAGAAGAAAATTAGCTTCATAGTATGTGGTGCTTAAAGGAGATGGGGCTTTTATTTCGCATTCTGAAATGTCCCTATTTGTCCTTTCTATTTGCAGGACTTCCCTGCACTATGCATGTGCCCACAACCATCCAGACGTGGTGACCCTATTATTACAAAATAATTCCAGCATTAACATCCGGGATGATGAAGGCTGCACAGCCTTGATTAAGGTAGCTATTGGCCATCTGTTTTGATATGAACTTGACTAGAGGTTGTCCTTGTTTGGTTTCTGTTACTGTGATAAAACACTGACCAAAAACAACTCAGGAAAGGAAATGGTCATTTGGCTTACATTTACACATCACAGTTCATTCTCAAGGGGAACCAGGGCAGGAGCTCCAATCAGGAACTGGGGGGGAAGAACTAAACTGGAGTTCACAGGAGAATGCAGCTTTTCCGTGGCTTTTACCAAGGCTTGCTCAGGTGTTTGTTGTTGTTGTTGTTTTGTTTTTTAACAAAACTGAGGCCTTTGTCCCAGGCATGCCCCAACTCCTAAAACCTGGACTTTCCTACTTCGATCTAAAAAAAAAATAGTGCACATAATTGCCCAGAGGCCAGACTGATAGAGGTATTTCCTCAAGTGAGAAACTTTCTAGGTGTGTTAAGCCTGTGTTACACTGGCAAAAAGAAAAACAAACAAACAAACAAAACCAACCAACAAACAAAAAACCTAACCAAACAACTAATCTCTGCACTGCAGCAACCAAACAGCCCAGCCCTGAATCCTTAGCATATCTAGGTGTGTTGGCAGAACCCTTAAATTCTACCACTGGGAAAGAGATGTGGAGGGGAGATTATAAAGTTAGGCAAGCAAGCCTGGGGGTTCTTCAAAGACCTTGTGTCTAAAGAGGGTGATAATATGCAGAACTGAAACTCTATGTTTTATTTAAGGGAAACTATTCAGTGCAATGGTAGAAACATCTCTCTTGACTTCCTTGAATTTAAGATGTATTTCTTTGTACAATTTTACAGGCCATCCAACGAGACAATGTGGATTGTGCTTCTGTATTGCTCAGCCACAATGCTGATCCAAATCTGATGGATTTCAGTGGGAACGCAGCTTTACATCATGCTATATCCAGGGGTAACTTAAGGATTGTAAAAATGCTCCTTGAGCACAACGTAGACATCGAAGCAAAAACAGAGGTAAAGATCACTCAACTTCATCCCCAGGGCACCTCTAGCAGTGACACGCACATCTATTTTCTACACGCAGAAGCTCAGCATCCTCACTGAATCTCTTCAGAGGAACCCTTTTATTTTCTCCAAATGTGTTTTTTCATATTTTTTGGTAGTTCATTCAAAAAAACACAGCATAGTGTATTTTGTCTCAGAATTGGCCTTGATTTTAAAATTCAAAAATAAAGGATTTAGGACCATCCAAACATCACATATACACAGACAATAAAAATAAATTCATTTCAAGTTAAGTAATTGTAGAAGAAATAGAAATGTGTTGCTGCAAAGAAGGTACTGATACGTGTTTGGCTCAGGATGAGGGTAGCCTGAAAAATGAGAGAGGTAACAGGAAATTAAGAAATTTGATCATTGGAGAAAATATGACAAAAATCTTATTTAAGTTTTAAAAAGTTTTGGTGTCCAGCTTGTGAGATAATTCTTAGTTTAGAAAAGAAACATATTTGAAACACAGGTAGAGAAACTCTGCCTCAGACCCCTCTTGAGCACACTCCTTCAACAGGGGCATAGCAAAGTGTACTCTGTATTTCAGGGCAGTGGCAATGGAGGCCCCACTCCAAGGAGCTAAGAAGATTGGAATCCTTGAGTGTTTGGGGAGAGTTCTGGAAGGGAGTGGTGTTATGGGCAGTGATGGACAGGGAAAAGGTGTGTCAAAGAGAAAAAGACAGCTGTGTGTGGGAAAGTGCAGCAGGTGTTGTAGGATGAATGATCCCTTATGACACTTTTCAGTGTGTATTTATCTTCACAAAATCTGTGATGAACAGATTGTTGAGAGACAAGTAGTTTTGTAAAATGTAATGTTTTTTTCCTTTATAGTATGGCTTGACACCGTTGCAACTAGCAAATTTTGAGCAGAAACCTGAAATGGTAGAATTTTTAGCAGCAAAGTGTGCAAAAAGGTACAGTTTCTTCCTTTCTTCAATCCTAGTGCTGCTCTTGAGGGTGACAATTGCTTAAGCCAGGAGTATTAAAATGATAGAGAGATTGCAAGAAACTCAGTGGCACATAGTTAGGAAGCTGAGCACACATGAAGGGGGACCTGGAAAAGAGACAGTTTCACCACAACAAAGAACAGCATGCACCAGGGATCACTGCCTAGTTCAGTAGTTCACCTCATGAGCCATCCACCAAGCCAAAGGATGACCAAGATCAGTTGCTGCTCCACTGCCATTGTATTTTTGCTTTTGAAAGTGTTTGTCACTGAATGAAGAGCCATAGGTGTCATTGGCAAGTGTTCTAGCATGGATAAACACCCACAGTCCCTAAGCCTGAAAACTTATAACCTGTGACCCCAAAGATGACAGCATAAGCCATTTCTTTAGAATTATACCATACATAATCACAGGTACAAAACAGTGTTTCCAAATGATGTTTGAGTTTTGAAATGTCCAAGCCAGCAGAAAACTACCTTTCACTGGGAGATGTTCTTAAACTGTCATAGCACAGGTACCCAGCAACTGTGGTGATTCCACAGTTCAAGACATTTCTCTTCCACATTTCAGATGGAGCTTTCAAAGTGGATATATAAGTAGTTCATTTCTTTCCGCAGAGTCTAGTACTTTATTTAGCATTATAAATCTTGTACTGAATTCTGTGAATATGTATCTCTTACAATGCAACATGCTTTTTCCATATGGAATACATCTGTTTATGCTGAAATTTTCTGTTTAGTAGACATGTATACCTGTTGCTTATGTTGAGCCATTATTTCCAAATAACAGTTCTTTCTGTGATTTAAGACACATTTCAAAACTTTAATGATTTACGTAAAAATTTAATTTTATGTTTTTCTTATTCATGTTTACATCTAGCTCACTGACCCCCTCCTGGTCACCCAGTCCCACAGTCTCTCCCTGCCCCTCCTCCACTTCACCTCTGAGCAGTTTAGGACTCACTGTATGTCCAAAACCTGGCACTTCGTCTCTCTCTGAGGACAGAAAAAGCAGCTCAGCTAGAAGAATATTTCTGAGGTAGGATGAACAGCTTTTTTTGATACCCGCATCCCAGTTGATTGGGACCCATATGAAGACATAGCTTCCCCTTCTCTACATAAGTGCTCAGAGATGTCCGGCCAACCCATGTTTGTTCTTTGTTTCATTGTTCCATCTCTGAGTGCCCTGAGGGTTCAGGTTATTTGATTCTGGTGGTTGGTAGTCCTCTGGAGTTCCTATCTCCTTCAGGCCTGGAATCCTTCCTCTTAGACTTCTATAAGTGTCTACAGCCAAACCACCCTCAGCATGCCCAATCTTGTCTTTAATTCTTTTTAATGTGTGTGTGTATGTGTGTGTGTGTGTGTGTGTGTGTGTGGGCGCGTACATGCACTTTTGTTTCTGTTTTAATTAAGAGCTAACTATTCCTCATATTTTCTCTTGAGAAAAGGTGGGAGGAGAGCAGTGAGCAATCATAGTCAATTGCTGAAAAGTGAATTCAACATTTTCTCTAGTCCTGTTGGCCCATGCATTGCATCCCAGAACTTGGGAAGTAGGACATAAACAGATTTCTGTGAGTTAAGGCCAAGATGCTCCATAGAGCAGTTTTCAGACCAGCGTGAATATATAGTGAGACCTGATTCAAAAAAATATTGTTTGTAAACATCTAAAGCAAGATACAGAAGGGACAAAAATATAAAGTACTTAAAACACTTACTAAATGTTTTTCTTATGAATAGCACAATAATGCTAACTTTAAAATCTATGTCACAGCACGAGATCATCAGCCAAGAGAACTAAAGTGAAACATGTGAGGTTCAAGAAAGGTAAGGTTTCTATAGTGAATATAAATATGGTATATAGTAACCAGTCCTATTACTCTAAATAAGAGTAGAGATTTAGCTCCTTTTCCACTGAGTCCAGACAAGGCAGCTCAACGAGCAGAAAGGAATCCAAATGCAGACAACAGTGTGAAGCAGTCCTCCCTTCAGTTTATAGAGAACCCACATGAAGACCAAGCTGCACATCTGCTACATATGGGGAGGGGGGTCTATGTGCAGCCCATGCAGGCTCTTTGATCGGTGGTTCAATCTCTGTAAGCCCTCACGGGCCCAGGTTAGTTGATTCTGTAGGTTTTCTTGTGGTTTCCCTGACCCCTCAATCACACTGTTCTCCTTTGAGTTCAACGTCCTTCCCCAACTCCTCCACAAGACTCTCCAAACTCCCCTTGATATTTGTCTGTGGTTATGTACATTTGTTTCCATCCTCTGCTGGATGAAGCCTCTCAGCTGAGTTATCCTAGGCTCCTGTCTACAAGCATAGCAGAACATGATTAATGGTGTCAAAGACTGGCTCTCTCCCACAGTGTGGGTCTCAAGTTGGGCCAGTTATTGGGTGGTGATTCCCTTAATCTCTGTTCCATTTTAATCCCTGAATATCTTGTAGATAGGATAAATTTTGGTTTGATGTTTTTGTGAGGGCATTGGCATTCCCCTCCTTCCACTGGAAGTCCATCCTGGTTACAGGAGATGACTGCTTAGGGCTCCATATCACCTGCTGCAGGTTGACTCACCCCTATAGATTCCTAAGAGCGCCCACTGTCCCTGGTCTTTGTTTCATCACAGAGGTGCCTCCCCTCAGGTATCTCTTCTCCCTGATACCACCCTACTCTTGCTCCCCACCTTAGTTTCCCCTCTCCATCTCCCACAAATTTCCCTCCCTAAATCAAATCCTGATGTCTATTTTATTTTCCCTTCTGAGTGAGAATCAAGCATTTTCCTTTGGGTCCTCATTTTTTAGCTTCTTTAAGTCTGTGGATCTTAGCATGATTATTCTGTACTATATGTCTGAAAAAGTATTCACTTCTAAGTGAGTACATACCATGCCTGTGTTTGAAATATCAAATCTCACCCCTTTGCCTGCAAATTTCATGGATTCCTCGTTTTATACAGTGGAATGATATTTCACTGTGTAGGTGAAATATCATTCACACCACATTTTCTTCATCTATTTTTCAGTTAAAGTCCATCTCGGTTGTTTTCTGTTTCTGGCTATGACAAATAAAGGTTTTATTAACAGAGTTGAGCAACAGTCCTTGAGATGGTATGGTGGAACATCTTTTGGGTATATGCCCACGAGTGGTAAAGCTGTGTCTTGAGGTAGAACTATTCCCAATTTTCAGAAAACAAAAACAACAACAACAAAACCTGCCAAATTACTTTTCAAAAGGGGTTGTAAACATGTGCCCTCCCATCAGCAATGGAAGAGTGTTCCCCTTGCCCAATATTCTTGCCAGCTTGTGCTGTTACTCGAGGTTTTGATTTTAGCCATTCTGACTGGTGTAAGATGGATTCTTCGAGTCCTTCTGATTTTCATTTCACTGAGGACTGAAGACTTTGAACATTTAGTTGTTTCTCAACCTTCTGAGATTCCTCTGTTGAGAATTCTCTGTTTAGCTCTTTACCCCATTTTTAAATTGGTGTATGAGTTCCTAACTTCTTGTGTTCTTTATATATTTTGGACTTTAGTTCTCGGTCAAGTGTACGGTTGGTGGGTATCTTTTCCCAATATGTAGGCTTCCATTTTTTCCTATTGACAATGTCCTTTGTCTTGCAGAAGTTTTTCAGTTTCATGAGTAGTCCCTATGTTTCAATTATTGATCTTAGAGACTGAGACATTGGTGTTCTGTTCAGGAAATTGTCTACTGTACCAATGTATCAAGGATATTTCCCACCTACTCTCCTAGTAAATTTAGTGTATCTGGTTTAGTGGTCTAGAGGTCTTTGGTGCATCTGAACCCAAGTTTTGTGCTGGGTGAGAAATATGCATCTATTTGCATTCATCCTCATGTAGATGTCCAGTTAGACCTGCAACATTTGTTAAAGATTTTTTTTTTCTTTCTTCCATTGTATGACTTTTATGTCAAAATCAAGTGTTGGTGGGTGTGTGAACTTATTTCTGGGTCTTCGATTTGATTCCACTGATCAACTTGTTCGTTTCCATAGTTATACCATGCAGTTTTATTCTGATTGCTCTGTGGTATGTCTTGAGATCAGGGATGATGATACATCCAGGAATTATTTCATTATATATAGTTATCTTGCATTTTTTGTTTTTGATAGGAAGCTAAGAATTACTCTTTCATATTCTGTAAGTAATTGTGTTGGAATTTTGATGGGAAATGTATTGAATCTGAAGATGGTTTTGGTAAAATGGCCATTTTCACCATGTTAATCTGTCTATCCATGAGCACAGGAGATCTTTCCATCTTCAGATGTTTTCTTCAACTTCTTTTTCAGGGAATTGAAGTTTTTGGTAGACATGTCTTTTAGTAGGTTGGTTAGAGTTATACTGAGATATTTTAGATTATCTATGGCTATTGTGAAGAGTTTTGTTTCTTGTCCCTTTTATATAAAGGAGGGCTACTGATTTCTTTGGGTCAATTTTTTTATACAGCCATTTGCTGTAGGGGTTTATCACCTTTTGTGTAGGCACTCTTTGGTATATTGTTTGAGGTCTCTTATGTATGTGGGCAGCCTTGTTTAGTCTCTTAAGTTTCCATTTAAGTTGTTGGCTATTGGCTTGTCATATATTACCTTTATTTTGGTTGTATGTGCGAATTTTATCACTGAAATTTCCAAAACTTTCAACATGAAGGGGTGTTTGAATTTATCAAAGGTTTTTTTCAGCATGCAATGTGACAAACATGTGAATTTTGTCCCAAACCCCCACCCCTGCCACCTGCAGATATCCACTCATTCTCATGGCCATCAGGTCATCTCCCCCGTGTCTCCCTACATCTGATACTGAAACACCCCATTTCCCTGATCATCCCCACTCCCACCTAGTTCTCTCCTTCCATTTCACTCCTATGACTATTTTATTCTCTGTTCTAAGTCAAGTTCAAACAACCTTGTTTGGTCCTTACCTCTTGTTTATCTCCTTTTGGTTTGTGGAGTATGGTATGGTTATCCTCTACTTTATTACTAATATCCATCTATAAATGAGTACAAACCATCCATGTTTTCGGTGTCTGGGTTACTTCATTCAGGATGATATTCTCAAGTTCTATCCACCTGCCTTCAAAATTCATTATGTCCTTACTATTAATAGGTGAATAGAATTTCATTGTATACACATACCACATTCTCTTTTGCCATTTTTAAAGAATAATTATTATTTTTAAAATTCTATGTGCACATGTGACCCTTGAAGCCAGAGGAAGGCATTCTGCTAGAGTTGGAGTTGGAGTTTTAGAGACAGTACTGAGAACTGAACTGCAGTCCTCTGGAAGAGCACTGGGCGTGCTTAACTGCTGAACTGTGTCTCAGGACTATAATTCTTATTTTTTTAAATTTAATCTAATTGTTTTCACTTATTCACTTTATTTTTTGAATGTACTTATTTATTTTCTTTATTTGCATTTCAAATTTTATCCCCTTTCCTCATTTCCCCTCCACCACCCCTACCACCACCACCACCACCCCAATCCCATCCCTCCTGCCCCTGCCCACTAACCCATGGACTCCTGCTTCCGTGTCCTAGCATTCCCCTACACTGGGTCCCATCACAAAACCAGAGGCCTCTCCTCTCCTTGATGTCCCACAAGTCCAACCTCTGCTACATATGCGGCTGGAGCCATGAGTCCCACCACGTGTACTCTTTGGTTGGTGGTTTAGTCCCTGGGAGCTCTGGAGTTACTGGTTGGTTCATATTATTGTTCCTCCTATGGAGCTGCAAACCCCTTCAGCTCCTTGTGTCCTTTCTCTAGCTCCTCCATTGGAGACCCTGTGCTCAGTCCAATGGTTGGTTGTGTGCATTCACCTCTGTATTTGTCAGGCACTGGCATAGCCTCTCAAGAGGCAGCTCTATTAGGCTCCTGTCAGCAAGCACTTGTTGGCATCCACAATAGTGTCTGGGTTTGGTAACTGCATATGGGATGGATCCCCGGGGGGGGGGGGGGACAGGACAGTCACTGGATGGCTTTTCCTTCAGTTTCTGCTCCAAACATTGTCTCTGTATCTCCTCCCATGGGTATTTTGACCCCCTTTCTAAGAAGAACTGAAGTAGTCTTCATTCTGTGGTCTTCATTCTTCTTGAGCTTCATGTATTCTGTGAATTGTAGTTTGGGTATTCTGAACTTCTGTGGTAATATCCACTTATCAGTGAGTAAATAGCATGTGTGTTCTTTTGTGATTGGGTTACCTCACTCAGGATAATATTTACTAGTTCCATTAATTTGCCTAAGAACTTCATGAATTCACCGTTTTTAATAGCTGAGTAGTACTCCATTGTGTAAATGTACCACATTTTCTATATCCATTTCTCTTTTGAAGGACATCTGGGTTCTTTCCAGCTTGTGACTATTATAAATAAGGCTTCTATGGGCGTAATGGAGCATGTGTCCTCATTACCTGTTGGAGCATCTTCTGGGTATATACACAGGAGTGATATTGCTGAGTCCTCTGATTAGTACTATGTCCAATTTTCTGAGGAATCACCAAACTGATTTCCAAGTGGGTGTACCAGCTTGCAATCCCACCAGCAATGGTGGAATGTTCCTCTTTCTTCACATCCTCAGCAACATCTGCTCTCACCTGAGTTTCTGATCTTAGCCATTCTGAATGGTTCTCACGAGTCTAACATCTTGAGTTCTTAGTATACATTGGATACTAGCCCTCTATCAGATGTAGAATTAGTAAAGATCTTTTCCCAATTTGTTGAGTGCTGTTTTGTCCTATTGACAGTGTCTTTTGCCTTACAGAAGCTTAGCAATTTTATGAGGTCCCATTTGACAAGTCTCGATCTTACAGCACAAGCCATTGCTGTTCTGTTCAGGAATTTTTTCCCCCTGTGCCCATATCTTCGAAGCTTTTCCGCACTTTCTCCTCTATAAGTTTCAGTGTCTCTGGTTTTATGTGGAGTTCCTTGATCCACTTAGATTTGAGGAGATAAGGAGATAAGAATGGATCAATTTGCATTCTTCTACATGATAACAGCCAGTTGTGCCAGCACCATTTGTTGAAAATGCTGTCTTTTCACCATTGCATACACTAGCAAGATTTTGCTGAAAGGACCCAAATATAGATGTCTCTTGTGAGACGATGCCGGGGCCTAGCAAACACAGGAGTGGATGTTCACAGTCAGCTATTGGATGCATCACAGGGCTCCCAATGGAGAAGCTAGAGAAAGTACCCAAGGAGCTAAAGGGATCTGCAACCCTATTGTTGGAAAAACAGGATGTACTAAACAGAACCCCGGAGCTCTTGTCTCTAGCTGCATATGTATCGAAAGATGGCCTAGTCGGCCATCACTGGAAAGAGAGGCCCTTTGGACTTGCAAACTTTATATGCCCCAATATAGGGGAATGCCAGGGCCAAAAGAATGGGAATGGGTGGGTAGGGAAGTGGGTGGCGCTATGGGGGACTTTTGGGATAGCATTGGAAATGTAACTTAGGAAAATATGTAATAAAAATATTAAAAATCAAAAAAAAAATGCTGTCTTTTTTCCACTGGATGGTTTTAGCTCCCTTGTCAAAGATCAAGTGACCATAGTTGTGTGGATTCATTTCTGGGGCTTCAATTCTATTCCATTGGTCTTCCTGTCTTTTGCTATACCAGTACCATGCAGTTTTTATCACAATTGCTGTGTAGTACAGCTTTAGGTCAGGCGTGGTGATTCCAACAGCGATTCTTTTGTCATTGAGAAGAGTTTTTGCTATCCTAGGTTTTTTGTTATTCCAGATGAATTTGCAAATTGCCCTTTCTAACTCAGTGAAGAATTCATTTGGAATTTTGATGGGGATTGCATTGAATCTGTAAATTGCTTTTGGCAGGATAGCCATTTTGACAATATTAATCCTGCCAATGAGCATGGGAGATTTCTCCATCTTCTGGAATTTTTCATCCTTTGAAGGACTGGATTTATGGAAACATATTCTGTAAATGTAGTTTTGTCATGGAATACCTTGGTTTCTCTGTCTATGGAAATTGAGATTTTTACTGGGTGTTGTACCCTGGGCTGGCATTTGTGTTCTCTTGGGGTCTATATGACATAAGCCCAGGATCTTGTGGCTTTCATATTCTTTGGCGAGAAGTCTGCTGTAATTCTGATAGGTATGCCCTTATATATTACTTGACCATTTTCCCTTACTGCTTCTAATATTCTTTCTTTGTTTTATGCATTTGGTGTTTTGATTATTTTGTGCCAGGAGGAATTTCTTTTCTGGTCCAATCTAGTTGGTGTTCTGTAGGCTTCTTATATGTCCATGTTCATCTCTTTCTTTTGGTTAGGGAAGTTTTCTCCTATAGTTTTGTTGAAGATATTTACGGGCCCTTTAAATTGGGAATCTTCACTCTCTTCTATACCTATTATCTTTAGGTGTGGTCTTATCATTTTTTTTCCTGGGTTTCCTGGGTGATTTGGCTTAGGAGGTTTTTTTTTTTTTTTTTTTTTTTTTTTTGCATTATGCATTGTCTTTGACTGTTGTGTTAATGTTTTCTATGGTATCTTCTGCACCTGAGATTCTCTCTTCTATCTTGTGCATTTTGTTGGTGATGCTTGCATCTATAACTCCTGACCTTTTTCCTAGGTTTTCTATCTCCAGAGCTGTCTCCGATTGTGATTTCTTTTTTGTTTCTACTTCTATTTTTGGATCCTGGGTGGTTTTGTTCAATTCCTTCGCCTGTTTGGTTGTTTCCATGTAATTATTTAAGGGAATTTTGTATTTTCTCTTTAAGTTCTTTTACCTGTTTTCCTGTGTTCTCTTGTATTTCTTTAAGGGACTTATTTATTTCCTCGTGAATGTCCTCTATCAGCATCATGAGATGTGATTTTCAATCCAAATATTGCTTTTCTAGTGTTTTGGGGTATCCAGGACTTGCTCTAGTGTGAGAACTGGATCTTGATGATGCCATTTAGCCTTGTTTCTGTTGGTTAGGTTCTTGGTCTTGCCTTTGCCATCTGGTTTACTAGGGTGTTAGTTGGTCTTGCTGTCTCTGGGTTGAGCTTGTTCCTCCTGTGGGCCTGTAAGCCTGTCAGCACTTCTGGGAGACCAGCTCACCCTGGCAGGGCCCATGCACAGAGGGCTGTGGAACAGCCCCAGCTCCTGGGTGCAGATGGAAGGCAGGAAGGACCCTGTCTCCTGTGCATTGCTAGCTGTGTTCTCCCCCCCACCCCGTCCCCATTAGCACCTTTAAAGTAGGATTTAAGTTGTAAATGTGAGGGCCCTTTAATTTGGGGATTCAGAATTGAGAAGTCATCTTGGTGTGTTTTTCTTTGATGAGTATGAAATATCCTTCCCTGTCTCTTTTGATTCATTTTGGTTGAAAGTCTGTTTTATTTAGATATTACAACTGCTCCTTAGCTTTCATCCTGAGTACCTTTTCTTGGGAAAACTTTTTACAGTCCTTCATTCTTAGGTAATGTCTATGTATGTTTGCCAAGGTATGTTTCTTGCATGCAGCAGAATGACAGATGCTGATTCCACATCCAGTCTGTCAGCTTAAATCTTTTTATTGGGGGAGATGAGTTTACTGGTGTTGAGAGATATCAATAACCAATGATTGTTAATTCCTGTCATTTGATGTTTGTGGAGGGAAGATGATTATGTGTGGAGAACACCAATCAATTTGGTGTTTTGTAAGCTTTTTCTACGTTGATAGGCATTCTTTCTTTAGTTTGGGTGAATTTTCTCCTATGATTTTGTTGCAAATATTCCCTTGTCCTTGGAGCTGCTACTCTCTTCACTGTTGTTCATTCCCATTATTCATAGAAGGATTTTTCAGAGTGTCACAGATTACCTGAATACTTTGAGTCAGAAATTGTTTTAGGTTTAACATTTTCTTTTGTTATATCATCTATGCCTGAGATCATCTCTTCCATTATTTTTGTTCTGTTGGCTGTGCTTCTGTCCCTGTTGTCCTTCTTAGGTTTTCCATCCCCAAGGTTCCCTGAGTTTTTATTTTCTTTACTGTTTCTTTTACCATTTGCAGGTATTGAATTGTTTTATTCATTTTCTTGACCTGTTTGATTCTATTTCCCTGTATATTTAAGGGATTTATTAATTTCCCCCTTTAAAGTCCTCTATCATCTTCATAAGACTGGATTTAAAGACATTTTATTGTGCTTTGCTTGTGTTAGGATATCCAGAGCTTGCTATACTAGAATACCTGGGCTCTAGATGTGTCATATTGATTTAGTTCTCCTTGATTGTGTTCTTATGCTGGCCTTTAGCCAACTGGTTATCCCTGGGAGTTTCTGGCACAGGAGTCCTGAGGTGGGCTGCCTTTGCCTGGACAGTGTATGTCTCCAGGAAACTGGGCAGAGCATTGGATGTTCCTGGAGCAGCAAGCCTGTTTAATTTGGGTTTAATTGTAGCCAAAGAATGGCACTCAGGGGAGAACAGCTTGCAGCTCAGCTCTGGGTTTTACTCTTTTTAGGGGTGGGGTTGAGACACCGTCTCCTAAATATAGCTCTGTTTGTCCAGGGAGTCACAGTTTCTCCATCTGCTTTTGCCTCCTAAGTGTTGAGATTCAAATTGTGTGCCACCAGACTCAATCTCTAAATCTTTCCAGAACCATTAGCCTAGAGTTAAAAGGAATCACAAGAAGTTATTTTTGAAGCAGTTGTTTATTCTGGTCAGGATTGTGCTCTCTATCAGTCTGAGAGAGTTCATTTAGGATCATCACAAATGTGTGTGTGTATTTATTTTTCGGCATTAATGTTTGATAAATTATTGTCATCTTCAATTTGAAATATACAGGGAATGAATAGTTTTATGCAAAGTAATTAGCTAAAAGTGAATATTTACTCTTGAATAGTCTCTAGATTAGTCTCATAGAAATTGATACTAACAATGAGTCTGATCGTTTTCATATGTAATATTTTTCTATAGTTGTAATAAAACATATTTTGTTTTTCTTTTCAGAAGTCTTATATTTTAAAGAGGACAGGCCTTTGTCCTGGTAAGGTTTAACAATTTATTAATGGTAGGTCAATTCAAAGATAAGAAGCAAATTCTTGTTGGGAGTATACTTTTAGTCCTGTGTCGTACAAGTTCCACAATATTATGAATATATCTTTTAGCTTGGAAACTTGCTCAGTGTAGTTCATAGGAACATGAACACTATATTCACCCACCATTTGCAAGAATCAACTCTGCAGTTTGGAAAAAGAGCCTGCTGGGATTAGCTATGCACATGGATTTTCATCTAAGATTCATTGGCTTTTCAAAGCCTTACTGACTTCAATTTGTGAACTAAGACCCACACTAGTAGCTATCATTTCAGGCATTTCTCTTGTCTGAGAGTTTACATAATTCGGGATGCTTCTCAGTTGTCAGTCATCACTACAGGATGCCAACAAATTTCTTTCCTCTTCTGACAGAGCATTACATGTACAGGACATTTTTGTCAGGGGTAGCATCTTTCAGAGCTGTTGGAAGACACCCATGTCTTCCAGAATGCTCTATCCATCCATCAATGATCTGTTCACATGATCTGTTTTCCACAGTAATGAATCCTTTGACTCTCAGTAGATTATCTGAATGACAGTGTAACTAATAGTTATCTTTCTACAAAGGGGGCTTTTATCTGCCGCATCAGTTGGACATGACCATAGAGGTAAAGGCCCATTCACTCCAGTCCAGGATGCTAGGTTAGACACTAGCTTGATAGAAAACTAAAAGTTGTATTTCAAGCTAATTCTGTGCTCATTAGGATTCATTACTTCCAGAAGACAGGACAACTATATTGTCCTCTTTATTTGTGCTATGTATCAAAAAACATTTTCTAAACATTATTAAATAGCTTACTGAATCCAAAGGTAATGTTGAAAGTGAAGATTCAAAATTTTTCAGTACTTAAAGCTCTTCGGAGACTCCTTAAAAAATATACATGTTGACTTCTATTGGAATTCCAAACAGTTCCACAGTAAAACTGCAAGTGTCAACTAAATTTTATTGTTCCTTGCTCTTGTTACTATCTTATTATGTTTCTAGAAATGCTTGTTTGGCATAGAAACAAGCAGACTGTGATATCAGGATAGAGTCATGCATGAGATAAGAAGGGGCAGCTTGAACATTATGAAAGCTGTGGTGGGTTGTTTAGAGTTCCTGAAATCTATTTGACGGTCCACAAAACATTCTCTTGTGTGGTAACATCATAGTCAATGAAATACGGGCAAAGTATCATGAGAGAAGTACTTTGCTGTTCCAGGGGCAAAGACTGACATTGAGTCAATGGATTAAAAAAAAAAAAAAACTGTCTGTCAGCTGTCATAACAAAGGCTGAAGAGGTACTAGTGAGTGTGTGTGTGTGCATGCATGCTTGTCTGTATCTGTGTGTGGTTTGTTGGGCTATATTTTGTGGGCTAAATTCTTCCTTTCTTTCACATGAGGAGAAGTTGTAAGGAAAGTGTCCCCAAACGTAATGAACTGGTTGAAGAACAAGTTAATAGTTTTTATTGATTTGTAATGTAGCATAAATTGTGAAATCAAACAACAAAGAATTCAAAGTCTTTGATTACTGCTTTATATGAAATTAAAATAACACTCTTAAAATATGCCACAGTGGAGCAAGACCACCAGGACAGCTTAAATCCATCTTGAAACACCCTGTCCAGAATAATACAGGTAAGTTTAAGAGTAAGTACTCTATTGATTCTATCCCAATCATAAAAAGAGTTTTGTTCCTGCTAGAATAGAAACTAAGGAAATCAAATATGCCAATAGTAGTTATATCCTTTCTTAATTTGCTGCCAAACATTTTTAGGATTTAGGATTATTTAAGGAATTGTTCTAAGAAATTTCAAATTGTATCACCTGAAATATGTTTGTTTATTTAAAATGAACTACTTTAGTATGTAGTGTCTTTTTATAAGTAAAAAGATTTTTCACCTATTCCACAATGTAGATCCTCTCTAGTTACATAACAACAGCAAGTTGACTTTGGTATGAAATGGATTTTTACTTAACTTTTATAATTGATATATATTACTGACTACATATTGTTGTATGTGTATCAGTGTCCATAAAATGCTGTCATGTTAAGCAAAAAAAAAAAATAGAGTATTCAATTACTTTCACTGTGTTTTGAGGACTTAATGTCAGTAGGGCACTCTGGATTTTTTCTCCATCATAGAATTTCTGTATTTCCACTTATTTGAGAATTCATACATTATCTTCTGGTTATTTTTATTTGTCTTCCATTTAATGTGAATATCCTGATATAATAAAAAACTGGCTCAATTCTGAACTTTTAAATGACTGGATGGTGTGTGAGTTTCGTAGGTAGTGCTGTGGAATGAAAACTGCCATTCTCAGTATTCTATGCAACAGCCTCCATATGGGCTACTCTGACAGCACCTTTTCCCTGTAGTTCTATTAGTTACCAAATTTATAGTGATATTTGGTTTACATGCTACAAGACATAATTTGCAAAAAAAAAAAAATTGCCACAGTAGAAGGAAGGTTGAGAAAATCCTATCATCCTGTAGTGCATGGCATGGAGGGCCCATTGGTTCAGTTTGAATATGGTTCTTACAGTGGGGGAAATTCCATGCAGTTTATGCTTTCAGCAACTGTCACCACAGCATCTCTCACACCTACTTTACCTTTGGAAAACACCAGCCAGAGAATAGTGTAGAGGAATCTAAATGGCTGTCTTCACATAAGCATGGGATCAAATGCTATTAGTGTAATGTGGGTGAATTTTTTAAGTTATTTCAGCATTGGAGTTTTCTTGTGGTGATGAGGATTGACAGGGGCCCCATACATGTGTAGCATAAGGCCCACCAGAGATCCACTTTCTCAGCCCATTTCTTGGTGGGTCAAAGCTGTGCTCTGGCCATGGGCAATGCCCATCAGGGTACAGTGGAGTTTTACATATTGCAAAGGAAGTAAACAAGAATTGTTCATTTGCTAGATTGTTTGCTGAGCAGACTTTTTCCATACAGTGAAACCAGAGTCACTCAATGGTATATATGCAGAAATAAATAAAATAATGTTTCATATGAGGCATTACTCCCTTGGAATTGCTGTTTTCTTATATCTTCCATGCTTTCCTCCCTGGAGTAATACTTCAGTTTGCATAGCTACTAAGGGGGTCTTTCAGGCAGCTCTTGCCATGGGAGGCAATGGAAGTTGATGCTGATCTTCTTTGCATTGCACATGAGCTAGGGACCAGTGTTAGCACTGAGGGCCTTTAGCATCTTCCTCAGAAGATCTAGAGTAGAGTAACACACTGATCTCTCTAAAGCTTTGTCACACTTGCAGCTGGAAATCCTTTGCAAAGGGCTTTGGGTCTCCTTATTTGGCTATGTTGCATAATCATAGACTGAGCTTCCCTGTGCTAGGAATGGATATTCCCCCTTAGTGAAGGAAGTTCAAGTCAATACTTGGAGAAGTCCCTTCACTTCTGTCCAAGATGAGTACGCTCACTTAGAGTTGGGCCAGCATCCCTAGGGCAGAGACAGAAAGCAGCAATGGCAACACAATTCACTGTGGGATAACACTTCAGGCTAAGATGACACTTTTTGTGTCTGATAGGGCTCAGGATTGTAGGTATTTTGCACAATTTATTATAGATAGTAACTTTTAATAAATTTTTCTCTTCACATATTAAAAACACAAGAATGTGGCAAGGAAGAGTTCTAATATATTTATTCTGACAAATCAATATTCATCTTAAAGGCTTTTCATAAATGGTGTCAAAGCATATAGGGTCACAAAAATATTAGCCTCGGCACTGGCTACAATTGTTTAATGACAAATTTTGTTTCCCTCTTTTGTAGTTAGTGAGAAAATCACCAGAAGAACGTCACTGCGGTAAGAATGTGGTGTGCATTTTATAACATATTAATCTGTAGAAAATATAACATTCAGAACCTGACACTGTCTTTGCCTCTATGTGATACTATTTCAGCTCTTTACTTTTCTATAATCACAAGCTGAATAATTATTTATAGAGCAAACCATGTTGAAATTACTGATGATATCTCTCCTGCAGCATGAAATGCTGAAAAGGATCCATAGCTAGGTCGAAGATCCAATGGATAAAGTGCTTGCTATGCATGTGTGAGAATGAGAGTTTGGATGCCCAGAATCCACATGAGGTCTGATGGTCTCATGCGCTGCTGTATGCTGGGGCCCTTATGGTGAGACTGGAGGTGGTGACAGAGAATCCCCTAAAGTTTACTGGATATTTAGCCTGGGGTTTTCATCCATGAACAAGAGATCCAGCCCCAATCTAAGGTTGAAAGAAGGTTGCATATTTGCATTCTAACGGCTCCCTGACAATTCTACCATTTGTCTTTCTAGGTGTTCAAAAGTGGAAGATGTCAGGTATACTTCCTGTATCAAGGTAAAATGCTTCTCTGTGAAATCGACTTTCTTATGAATTGTCTTAATTCAACAGTACTCTAACTATCCCAGTTTTATAAGGAAAGGTGATTCAGAGAAAACCATATTGTAGATGTGGAACTTTCTATCAATTGCAAGTGAGCAGTAAGTCCTTATGGGTTGTAGTGGCCCAATATGAGAATGGACTCAAAGGACATAGGGAATGGAAGACTGCGTGCAGTTCTCGTATAATAGAAATTGTTTGATGTTTGACAAAGTAATGTTTGCAGAAATGAATACACATTAGACTGATTTTAAAAAGTGACTGTGATAATAGACCAGAATACCATTTAGTAAGTCCAGATATTTCAATGATCCAGGAATCTCCAAAGTGCCTTTACCCTCAGCAGAATGCCCATAGTTTTATCTACCCTTGGACGCTCCTATTTCAGGATCATATATGAGAGCCTCTCTTTGGTTTCTCTCTTTCATCTGTGTTTACACTGAGAAGAAATTGTGGATATTTAGCAATTATGTTCATCAAATTTGCCTTATGAAGAGATTAGAGCATTTTCTATTTGATTCTTATAAGGGTATGTTGAAAGTTCTTCATCTAGTTGAACAATAACTGTCCTTCCCCAGTTAGCCAGCATTTCTAGAAGCAGAGAGTCAATTACTATATACTTCCGTATAAGTTCTTCTTTTTCTATTTTTGAAATATACATGTATATTCTTTGTGCCATATTCAAACACTTAAACTGTTGTAGTGTTTTATTTAGATACTTCCACATTCAGTATGAGGCTACTTTATCACTATGAGATGCTGGAGTTTAGGAAACTTGTTTCTGTATAACCTGTAGCCCTAGACTGAGGTCCTTGTGAATGATAAGTGACATTTTAATGATTTTTGAATGTGACTCAGTGGTCCAGTGTGTCTCTATAAAGCAGTTCCACAGGTACTATGGTAAGGACAGCAGTGGCAATTTAACTGGCATTTATTTACAAATGGAAAAATGTGCATTTTATGCCCTCCAGCAATGGAGGAGAAAGACTGCCAAAAGAGGTTTCATCAATATTAATGATCATCTTATATAAAATGTAGAAAATTTGGCACATAATGAATTAAGTTTAGTCTCAACCGTAAGAACAATGTCCCGTGTCTCATTTCATGATTTTCTCTTAATCTAGTCTAGCCTAAATATTTTTACATCTTGATGATATCCTAGCAATTTGAAAATAGATAAGCATATTAGCAGGCCTTTCATGTTTAATTAGGGTTTTTATTTTTCATGTGTCAATACCCTGTGATTTCTAAGAAGTAAAGTTGATTTGAAAGCATGCACCCAAAAACAAAAGAGTTAATTTCAGAACCAAACAAAAAGTTAACTCTCTACCTTTGCTTTGCAGGAAGAATCTAGCAAAACTTTACTTAGACCACTGAAGAGGATGCAAAAGGGTTTTGTGGGTTTTTGGAGTTCTGGAGTTTATGTTTGTTCTCCGGGAGAGCCAATACCTAACACTTGTGAAGAAAAAGCATCCCTAATGGTAATTCCCCCTCCATCCCTAATGGTAATTCCCCCTCATTTGATAAGTAACATATTTGCTTGTTATGAAGGGAAATGTTGGCTGTGTGTGCCTGTGCCTTGAGTACTGCAAGTAGTGTCAGAGAAGAGAAACCTAGCCTGGAACATTCCCCTCATCTCCTTCATATCCTCACTCCTTGCCAGGCCCTGTATTAGGCAGTGCTTCCCTACCTCCCTAATGCTGTGACCCTTTCTTTAATAGAGTTCCTCATGTTGTGGTGACTCCCAACGACAAAATTGTTTTTGTTGCTACTCCATAACTGTAGGTTTGATAATGTTATCAGTTGTAATGTCCTATCAGGGTTTTCAGATGGTCCTAGGCAACTTGTGTGAGCCTGTTCTATTCAACTCCTCTAATTGATCATGGCAGATAGGTTGAGAACCACTGTGTTAAAATGTAAGTGTTAGGAAATTAGACTATGGAAACAACAAGAAAGAAAAAAAAAATGAGCATGTTTGTAACACAGTGAGGAGAATTCATAAAATGACAGAAAGTAAATAATACAGGCTCCTGGAAGGAGGTACAGTCAACATGGAAGCAACCAACATATTTGTGTTTCTCTTCTTAGATCGACTGACTTAAGTGTGTGAATGCTTTGCATGTGTATTCTGTCTGTGTCCCATGTGTGTGTGCTTCCCACAGACATCAGAAGAGGTTATTCCATCCCCTGGACTTGGTGTTCCAGAATTTTATCAGCAAACATTTTCTTTTTAATATTTTTTATTACGTATTTTCCTCAATTATATTTCTAATGCTATCCGGAAAGTCCCCCATATCCTCCCCCCCACTTCCCTACCCACCCATTCCCATTTTTTTTTGGCCCTGGCGTTCCCCTGTACTGGGGCATATAATGTTTGTGTGTCCAATGGGCCTCTCTTTCCAGTGATGACTGACTAGGCCATGGCCTAGTCGGTCAGCAAACGTTTATGTATTACAAATCAAACCCAGGTGCTAGGCAAGAGCAATACTTGTTAAAAACTCCTCAGCCCCCTTTTCCAGCTCCTAGAGTGAATATGTTTGATATGAAAATGATTAGAAGTGTCATAAGGGGAAATAAGTATTCAGTCTTAGGATATTTTTTAACTTCCTGGACCCAGGCCTCAGCCTTCACATTTTACCTATTGAAGTCCAAAGGACTAATAGGCAGGGTGTGCACAATAGGAGGCTCGGTAAGCTGGGCACCCCTTTAATTTATGAACTCATAAAGCAAGCAGGATGGTCTCTGTCAGGTCAAGGACACCCTGTTCGTAATGGATATGGGAAGTAGGGGAAGGCAAGGTGAATTGTGGGTATCAAATGATAACTAATAGGAGTCAGTCTTCTCCTTCCACTATTTCAGTCTCAGGCATCAAGTTCAAGCTGTTTGTCATGCTGACAAGTACCTTTATCTACTCAGCCATCTCGCTGACCCTGATTTACACATTGACTGAAAATGCTTTAGCATGAACACACATACACACACATACACAC
This sequence comes from Mus caroli, assembly GCF_978045245.1. Taxonomy (NCBI): domain Eukaryota; kingdom Metazoa; phylum Chordata; class Mammalia; order Rodentia; family Muridae; genus Mus; species Mus caroli. Next base: position 21,571,084 of record NW_028227264.1, read on the forward strand.
ACACACACACACACACACACACACACACAGAGTATATAAAAAGTGTGTGTGTGTGTGTGTGTGTGTGTGTGTGTGTGTGTATGTCTGATAACATTACACACCTGTTACCCAGTGCATGGGAGCTTCAGACAGAGAGAGATGTGTTCTCCTGGGTTTGAATACTTGCCCACTCTTTGAGAGAGGGTTCAACATTCGGGAATATGGCCAAGGGAGCACAAGGTTGTCAGGGGTAGGTTTTCATGGTTATGACTAATTGTGGTACCAGTTCTGTGTTATTTGTTTCCTGGTCTACCAGCATGTGAGAAGCAATAGAATACTACCACAAAATGGGACACCCCGTTGCCTTGCTGGAAGTTACTGACTTACTTTCCCATCAGACATTTTGTCACAGCAACTACAGAAGCAAGTAAAAAAAAAAAAAGCCCTCTTTTCTGTTTTAAACCCATTGAGAAGTTACAAAGCAAACACAAGGGTCTGTTTGCACATCTTACTCACACCACTTCCTCCACTGCCTAGTGTTAACAACTAGCTAATTATCTTAATGTAAACCCTCTAAATTGACCATTAAGAAAGGGGCAGATTAGAGGTAATTATTACACCCAGTGAAATCATTAGAAACTGTGAGCTTAATATTGTCAGAAACCAAACTCAAATGTTCCTTCTTTTTAGCCTGGTTCAACTTAGTTTCCAAATTAAATTTAGCTACAATATGTGATGAACCTGAGTAAATTTTGTTCTAGAGAGAACTAAGCAAGAATTTAGAACTCAGGTAATTTTCGAGCACAGAAATTCACCTGGTAATCATCTTCTAGTTCAGTGAAAAGCCGTTAGAGTTTTCAAAACTAACATTCCTACTACAAACACCTTTCCCCTAAATAGAGATTTTTATGATGATACAGAACGTAAATAATAATGGTGAAGGATATGGTAACCAGAGATTAGTTACTGTTGGCATGAAATGAAGCAACTTCTTTTGTATACCAATTATTAGATCCACAATATCATGAAAGCACTGATATATGCCAGGCACAACCTAGCCAAAGGTAGTTTCCATTCTTCAAAAAATAAATTATGTGATTGAAATAAAGATAGACGCTATTTTCTGATACTAAACTTGCATAAAATCAAACTAACAGAAGACTTCCCAGAAGCCTATGTGGCAATCGCAGTGAAATAAGTATAAAATTAAAAAAAAATGGACCTGAGCTAGATAATAACAGTTCTCTATTGCATGCTAAGAGAATACCCAATGTAAGTCTTTATGAAGAAGTACAGCCAGACAGGGATGACAACGACACAGGCATGTTTCAAATATGCTAACTAGCTTGGGCAAAGGAAAAGTTCTCATGTCAATGAGAAATTCATACTTTTCTCCATTTCATTTGCATTCTAAACGGGTAACAACCAACATCTCTCTCTCTCTCTCTCTCTCTCTCTCTCTCTCTCTCTCTCTCGCTCTCGCTCTCTCTCCCCTTTATTTTAAAACTAGAATAAAAATGCATAATATATATATACATGTATATATACATATTCATATATACATACATATGTATAAATACATACACACATACATGGTCTCATGCATGTATATATACATAAAATATACCAACCAGATGAATCAGTGGATTCATGCACTTGCCTTGGAAGCCTAATAAGCTGAATTTCATCCTGAAAAAAGGAAAAAGTCTGTAATCTCTGCACCTCTAAATCCAGATTGGAGGCTAAGAGAGTAGAACAGCCCTGAAACTCACAAGCTAGACAGATTGAACCATACAGAGCAGCAGAATGGTCAGAGCCCCTTTCTAACTCTGTGGAAGAAGAGAGCCAGCTCCTGAAATTTCCCTCCAGTCTACACACACACACACACACACACAAACACACAGACACAGAAACACACAAGAGAGAGAGACAGACAGAGAGAGAGAGGGAGGGGAGAAATACACAGGCAAGCATAACACAGGCAGAGTAATGTAAACACATGTATAGAAACCCCTAAGATAAAGATTATTTTGAATCATGAATTTAAGTATACTGGTAGATAAATGCTGTTTATATACACCTGTTGTGTGACTAACAATTCAGGGAAATCTCTTCAGGGTCCTCTCATTTATCTTCAGTGTTATCTTCATGAATGTGGCAGATGTCCTGGAAATTTAATTTTGCATCATATGGTCCTTTCATTCTTCTTTAATAACTGGCTCAAGAATATTTACAAAATGAGGAAGGGGATAATGAGCCCTGTAACACGTGGTATATGAAAACGTGCCTATGTCTGAAAATTCCACATGCTTAGCTGTTTTCTTTTTTTTTTAATTTTTAATATTTTTTATTACATATTTTCCTCAATTACATTTCCAATGCTATCCCAAAAGTCCCCCATACCTCCCCCCACTTCCCTACCCACCCATTCCCATACTTTTGGCCCTGGCATTCCCCTATATTGGGGCATATAAAGTTTGCAAGTCCAATGGGCCTCTCTTTCCAGTGATGGCCGACTAGGCCATCTTTCGATACATATGCAGCTAGAGACAAGAGCTCCGGGGTACTGGTTAGTTCATCATGTTGTTCCAACTATAGGGTTGCAGACCCCTTTAGCTCCTTGGGTATTTTCTCTAGCTCCTCCATTGGGGGCTCTGTGATCCATCCAATAGCTAACTGTGAGCATCCACTCCTGTGTTTGGTAGGCCCCAGCATCGTCTCACAAGAGACAGCTATATTTGGGTCCTTTCAGCAAAATCTGGCTACTGTATGCAATGGTGTCAGCGTTTGGAAGCTGATTATGGGATGGATCCCTGGATACGGCAGTCTCTAGATGGTCCATCCTTTCATCACAGCTTTGCTGTTTTCAAGTCCATGATTCTCAGTGAATCCAGTGAACTAAATTCTAACATTTGAACAGTTTGAAGACACATAGATTGCATGCTTCCTCATCCTTTCCCTTTGATCAACAGTGCTTCTTAACTTATTTTGTTGAATCTTCTCTGTGTTATATTGTTTGATGATGCAGAATATGTTTTGGAGTGTGACTTTTTCATGTAAGTATCATGAAACCTGGTACTGAAGGGCAAAAGTAGGCTGCTAAATTATAAATTTCATGGAGGTGTAAGGAGCAACAAATATGTGGAGACCTTATTTGCCATGCCGCATCAAATCCACTTTCAACATTCATATTTCCTAAATGTATCTGGTTGAATCAGTGAGTGCTCTGGGTAGCCTATCTAAGCTAGCATTATAGAATTGCTTTTTTCATTTTTTAAAAATTAGGTATTTTCCTCATTTACATTTCCAATGCTATCCCAAAAGTCCCCATACTGTCCCCCCAGACCCCTACCCACCCACTCCCACTTTTTGGCCCTGGCGTTCCCCTGTATAAAGTTTGCAAGTCCAATGGTCCTCTCTTTCCAGTGATGGCCGACTAGGCCATCTTTTGATACATATGCAGCTAGAGTCAAGAGCTCTGGGGTACTGGTTAGATCATAATGTTGTTCCACCTATAGGGTTGCAGATCCCTTTAGCTCCTTGGGCATTTTCTCTAGCTCCTCCATTGGGGGCTCTGTGATCCATCCAATAGCTGACTGTGAGCTTCCACTTATGTGTTTGCTCCGCCCCGGCATAGTCTCACTAGAGACTGCTATATCAGGGTCCTATTGGCACAGTCTTGCTAGTGTATGCAATGGCGTCATCGTTTGGAGGCTGATTATGGGATGGATCCCTGGATATGGCAGTCTCTAGATGGTCCATCCTTTTGTCTCAGCTCAAAAATCTGTCTCTGTAACTCCTTCCATGGGTGTTTTGTTCCCAATTCTATGAAGGAGTAATGTGTCCACACTTTGGTCTTCGTTCTTCTTAAGTTTCATGTGTTTTGCAAATTGTAACTTATATCTTGGCTATTCTAAGTTTCTGGGCTAATATCCACTTATCAGTGAGTACATATCACTTAAGTTCTTTTGTGATTGGGTTACCTCACTCAGGATAATGCCCTCCAGGACCAACCATTTGCCTAGGAATTTCATAAATTCATTCTTTCTAATAGCTGAGTAGTACTCCATTGTGTAAATGTACCACATGTTTTGTATCCATGTCTCTGTTGAGGGGCATCTGGGTTCTTTCCAGCTTCTGGCTATTATAAATAAGGCTGCTATGAACATAGTGGAGTATGTGTCCTTCTTACCGGTTGGAACATCTTCTGGATATATGCCCAGGAGAGGTATTGCTGGATCCTCTGGTAGTATTATGTCCAATTTTCTGAGGAACTGCCAAACTGAATTCCAGAGTTGTTGTACAAGTTTGCAATCCCACCAACAATGAAGGAGTGTTCCTTTTTCTCCATATCCTCACCAGCATCTGCTGTCACCTGAATTTTTGATCTTAGCCATTCCTGACTGGTGTGAGGTGGAATCTCAGGGTTGTTTTGATTTGCATTACCTTTTTGATTAAGGATGTTGAACATTTTTTCAGGTGCTTCTCTTCCATTCGGTATTCCTCAGGTGAGAATTCTTTTTTTTTTTTTTAAAGATTTATTTATTTATTTATTATATGTAAGTACACTGTAGCTGTCTTCAGACACACCAGAAGAGGGCATCAGATCTCATTACGGGTGGTTGTGAGCCACCATGTGGTTGCTGGGATTTGAACTTCGGACCTTTGGAAGAGCAGTCGGGTGCTCTTACCCACTGAGCCTATGTTCAGTTCTGAGCCCCATTTTTTCATGGGGTTATTTGATTTTCTGGAGTCCACCTTCTTGAGTTCTTTATAAATATTGGATGTTAGTCCCCTATCTGATTTAGGATAGGTAAAGATCCTTTCCCAATCTGTTGGTGGTCTTTTTGTCTTATTGATGGTGTCTTTTGCCTTGCAGAAGCTTTGCAACTTTATGAGGTCCCATTTATCAATTCTCGATCTTACTGCACAAGCCTTTGCTGTTGTATTCAGGAATTTTTCCCCTGTACCCATATCTTTGAGGCTTTTCCCTACTTTGTCCTCTATAAGTTTCAGTGTCTCTGGTTTTATGTGGAGTTCCTTAATCCACTTAGATTTGACCTTAGTACAAGGAGATAGGAATGGATCAATTCACATTCTTCTACATGATAAGCTCCAGTTGTGCCAGCACCATTTGTTGAAAATGCTGTCTTTTTTCCACTGGATGGTTTTAGCTCCCTTGTCGAAGATCAAGTGACCATAGGTGTGTGGGTTCATCTCAGGGTCTTCAATTCTGTTCCATTGGTCTACTTGTCTGTCGTTATACCAGTACCATGCAGTTTTTTAACACAATAGCTCTGTAGTACAGCTTTAGGTCAGGCATGGTGATTCCACCAGAGGTTCTTTTATCCTTGAGAAGAGTTTTTGCTATCCTAGGTTTTTTGTTGTTCCAGATGAATTTGCAGATTGCCCTTTCTAATTTGTTGAAGAATTGAGTTGGAATTTTGATGGGGATTGCATTGAATCTGTAGATTGCTTTTGGTAAGATAGCCATTTTTACAATGTTGATCCTGCCAATCCATGAGCCTGGGAGGTCTTTCCATCTTCTGAGATCTTCTTTAATTTCTTTCTTCAGAGACTTGAAGTTCTTGTCATACAGATCTTTCACTTCCTTAGTTAGAGTCACGCCAAGGTATTTTATATTGTTTGTGACTATTGAGAAGGGTGTTGTTTCCCTAATTTCCTTCTCAGCTTGTTTATCCTTTGTGTATGAAAGGCCATTGACTTGTTTGAGTTAATTTTATATCCAGACACTTCACTGAAGCTGTTTATCAGGTGTAGTATTTCTCTGGTGGAATTTTTAGGGTCACTTATATGTACTATTATATCATCTGCAAAAAGTGATATTTTGACTTCTTCTTTTCCAATTTGTATCCCTTTGATCTCCTTTTGTTGTCGAATTGCTCTGGCTAGGACTTAGGTAGGGAGAAAGTGGGCAGCCTTGTCTAGTCCCTGATTTTAGTGGGATTGGTTCCAACTTCTCACCATTTACTTTGATGTTGACTACTGGTTTGCTGTAGGTTGCTTTTATCATGTTTAGGTATGGGCCTTAAATTCCTGATCTTTCCAAGACTTTTATCATGAATGGGTGGTGGATTTTGTCAAATGTTTTCTCCGCATCTAACGAGATGATCATGTGGTTTTTGTCTTTGAGTTTGTTTATATAATGGATTACGTTGATAGATTTCCGTATATTAAACCATCCCTGCATCCCTGGAATAAAAGCTACTTGGTCAGGATGGATAATTGTTTTGATGTGTTCTTGGATTCGGTTAGGGAGAATTTTATTGAGTATTTTTGCATCGATATTCATAAGGGAAATTGGTCTGAAGTTCTCTATCTTTGTTGGATCTTTCTGTGGTATAGGTATCAGAGTAATTGTGGCTTCATAGAATGAGTTGGGTAGAGTACCTTCTACTTCTATTTTGTGGAATAGTTTGTGCAGAACTGGAATTAGATCTTCTTAGAAGGTCTGATAGAACTCTGCACTAAACCCATCTGGTCCTGGGCTTTTCTTGGTTGGGAGACCATTAATAACTGTTTCTATTTCTTTAGGGGATATGGGACTGTTTAGATCGTTAACTTGACCCTGGTTTAACTTTGGTACCTGGTATCTGTCTAGAAATTTGTCCATTTCGTCCAGATTTTCCAGTTTTGTTGAGTATAGTCTTTTGTAGAAAGATCTGATGGTGTTTTGGATTTCTTCAGTGTTTGTTGCTATGACTCCCTTTTCATTTCTGATTTTGTTAATTAGGATGCTGTCCCTGTGCCCTCTAATGAGTCTGGCTAAGGGTTTATCTATCTTGTTGATATTCTCAAAGAACCAGCTCCTCGTTTGGTTGATTCTTTGAATAGTTCTTCTTGTTTCCACTTGGTTGATTTTGCCCCTGAGTTTGATAATTTCCTGCCCTCTACTCCTCTTGGGTGAATTTGCTTCCTTTTTTTCTAGAGCTTTTAGGTATGTTGTCAAGCTGCTAGTGTTTGCTCTCTCCAGTTTCTTTTGGAGGCACTCAGAGCTATGAGTTTCCCTCTTAGAAATGCTTTCATAGTGTCCCATAAGCTTGGGTATGTTGTGGCTTCATTTTCATTAAACTCTAAAAAGTCTTTAATTTCTTTATTCCTTCCTTGATCAAGGTATCATTGAGAAGAGTGTTGTTCATTTTTCACGTGAATGTTGGCTTTCCATTATTTATGTTGTTATTGAAGATCAGCCTTAGTCCATGGTGGTCTGATAGGATGCATGGGACGATTTCAATCATTTTGTATCTGTTGAGGCCTGTTTTGTGACCAATTGTATGGTCAATTTTCGAGAAGGTACCATGAGGTGCTGAGAAGAAGGTATATCCTTTTGTTTTAGGATAAATTGTTCTGTAGATATCTGTTAAGTCCATTTGTTTCATCACTTCTGTTAGTTTCACTGTGTCCCTGTTTAGTTTCTGTTTCCATGATCTGTCCATTGGTGAAAGTGGTGAAGTCTCCCACTATTATTGTGTGAGTTTCAATATATGCTTTGAGCTTTACTAAAGTTTCTTTAATGAATGTGGCTGCCCTTGCATTTGGAGCATAGTTATTCAGAATTGAGAGTTCCTCTTGGAGGATTTTACCTTTGATGAGTATGAAGTGTCCTTCCTTGTCTTTTTTGATAACTTTGGGTTAGAAGTCGATTTTATTAGATATTAGAATGGCTACTCCACCTTGTTTCTTCAGACCATTTGCTTGGAAAATTGTTTTCCAGCCTTTCACTCTGAGGTAGTGTCTTTCTTTTTCCCTGAGATGGGTTTCCTGTAAGCAGCAGAATGTTGGGTCCTGTTTGTGTAGGCACTCTGTTAGTCTATGTCTTTTTATTGGGGAATTGAGTCCATTGATATTAAGAGACATTAAGGAAAAGTAATTGTTGCTTCCTATTATTTTTGTTTTTAAAATTGGAATTCTATTTTTGTGGCTGTCTTCTTTTTGGTTTGTTGAGGGATTACTTTCTTGCTTTTTCTAGGGCGTGATTTCCGTCCTTGTATTGGTTTTTTTCTATTATTATCCTTTGAAGGGCTGGATTTGTGGAAAGATAATGTGTGAGTTTGGTTTTGTCGTGGAAAACTTTGGTTTCTCCATCTATGGTAATTGAGAGTTTGGCTGGGTATAGTAACCTGGACTGGCATCTATGTTCTCTTAGTGTCTGTATAACATCTGTCCAGGATCTTCTGGCTTTCATAGTCTCTGGTGAAAAGTCTGGTGTAATTCTGATAGGCCTGCCTTTATATGTTACTTGACCTTTTTCCCTTACTGCTTTTACTATTCTATCTTTATTTAGTGCATTTGTTGTTCTAATGTGTCAGGAGGAATTTCTTTTCTGGTCCAGTCTATTTGGAGTTCTGTAGGCTTCTTGTATGTTCATGGGCATCTCTTTCTTTAGGTTTGGGAAGTTTTCTTCTATAATTTTGTTGAAGATATTTGCTGGCCCTTTAAGTAGAAAATCTTCATTCTCATCTATTCCTATTATCGGTAGGTTTGGTCTTCTCATTGTATCCTAGATTTCCTGGATGTTTTGAGTTAGGATCTTTTTGCATTTTGTATTTTCTTTGATTGTTGTGCAGATGTTCTCTATGGAATCTTCTGCACCTGAGATTCTCTCTTCCATATCTTGTATTCTGTTGCTGATGCTTGGATCTATAGTTCCAGATTTCTTTCCAAGGTTTTCTATCTCCAGCGTTGCCTCACTTTGGGTTTTCTTTATAGTGTCTACTTCCCTTTTTAGGTCTTGGATGGTTTTATTCAATTCCATCACCTGTTTGGTCATGTTTTCTTGCAATACTTTAAGGGATTTTTGTGCTTCCTCTTTAAGGTCTTCTACCTGTTTAGCAGTGTTCTCCTGTAATTCTTTAAGTGAGTTATTAAAGTCCTTCTTGATGTCCTCTACCATCATCATGAGATATGCTTTTAAATCCGGGTCTAGTTTTTCGGCTGTGTTGAGGTACCCGGGAGTGTGTGGGGTGGGAGTGTTGCGTTCTGATGATGGTCAGTGGTCTTGGTTTCTGTTAGTAAGATTCTTATGCTTGCCTTTCACCATCTGGTAATCTCTGGAGTTAGTTGTTGTAGTTGTCTCTGGTTAGATCTTGTTCCTCAGGTGTTTATGTTAGCCTCTATCAGCAGACCTGGGAGACTAGCTCTCTCCTGAGTTTCAGTGGTCAGAGTACTCTCTGCAGGTAGGCTTTCCTCTTGCAGGGAAGGTGCCCAAATATCTGTTGTTCAACCCTGCTTCCTGGCAGAAGTTGTGATCCACTCACAGAGGTTTTAAAATCCTGTGGAGGGTCCTGTGTATACCTTACGGGTGTCCGCAGACTCCACGCCCAAGGTACCCCTGTGCTGGTATGGAGCAGAAGGGGCTTGTGTCCCTGATCAGGCCGGGTTTTCTGCTTCCCTAATTAATGCAGTCTCAGGTCCCGCAGGATTGGATTGGAGCAGAAGCTGTGTTCCACTCACCAGAGGTCTTAAGATCCCGTGGCAGGTGTTGTGGGTAGCTGGCAGATGTCAGCTGACTCTGCACCCTAGCTACCCAGGTGCTGGCCGGACCGGAAGGGCACCTTATGGAATTTGATCACTTGTTTTGTGACCAAGTCCACTGGGCAAAACCCCTGCACAGCTTGGAATGAATCCCTCAGACGTTTGAAGTCACTCCTTCTGTACCTAGATGATGGTTATGTTAGTTACTTTCTATGGCTGTAAGAAAAGACCATGAGAAGACAACTTCCAGAAGAAAGGGTGTGTTTGAAGTTGGGCTCAAGGTTCCAGTTGGATGCACACATCACCATCATGGTTCAGGCAGCAGGCATGGTACTGAAGCAGCATCAGAATGATCACATCTTGACCTACACAGGAAAGAGAGAACTTTGTGGAATAGGCCTATGCTAAGTTTCACAGAGGCTAGAAGCTTCCAGGACTAGGCCTAGGTTATCACTCAGATGGAGGTATTAAGCATCAAAGATTACAATTACACCTAGTGCATAAAAGTTACTTTAACATAGAGTTAATAGGTAAGATTTTAGAAGGCCTATATAGAATCCATACATGGAACTCAGCAATTTCCCTCTGCTGTAGATATTGAAATACTTTATTCACGCATTCACAATTCAGCTCCACTGTTCTGATATCCCAGGTATCTAATAGACAACTGTGGAAGATCATTCATTGGGGAAGGGTTAGTGTAGTGCAGAAGAGAGAGGTTCATTTTGTTCTCAAAGCACCTCACTGTCCTATTCACTTCATCTGGCTGGAATTTAAAATTCAGGTCATAAAGACAGGAGAGGACACATATTGTCCTTTCTTTTTATATCTTTCCATTTTGCACATAATGATGATGTTAGGTAGCAATGAGCAGAAGAAAGGAAAGCATAACCCTAAGCAAGTCCCCATTAAAGATTTCTAGATACTCTGGGCCTTTTACTCATCATGCAGAAATGAAGCAGAAGTTTCTGAATATCAGAGAGTGTCCTTAGTGATGAAGTGGGTCTGGATACAGAAAAATTTTGGGGACTATAAATTGAGACTCTGATTAGCAGACAGGTGATAAAATGAATAAAACGAGTGAAACTTTCAATCAAAAGTAACATTGCCAATTTTTCTTATAGGTGCGAGGAAATGAACCACCTATCTTCCTTCACATTCCCAGGAAGCATAGAATCCATGTGCGTGAGGCTCCTGATGACATTGAGCCAACTCAATCCACAATTGCTGCTGACAGCAGGGCTCCTGCTGATGCTGAGCCAAATTCTTCCACCTGTGCTGCTGTCAATGGGGCTCCTGTTGATGTTGATCCAACTCTTTCCCAGTGTGCTCCTGACAATGGGGACCCTGTAGTCAGTGAGCCAACTCATTCCACCTGTGCTGATGACACCAGGGCTCCTGATGACATAGAACCTACTTCTTTACAACCCGCTCCTGATAGTGGTGCTCCTGCTCATGTTGAGAAGATTCCTTCCCCAAGTCCTGTGGACAGTTCTGAATCTGATGAAAAATATGACTCAGAAACAGGTAGTGACATTGGGTTGGTTTTCATAACTGATTCAGATTTTTTCATGGAGCATGCAAGGGACACACCCCATTGTGACCCAGAGCCTACTCCTGGTACCTGCACTTGCCGTTCCCTAGATTCCATTGAAAGAACTGACCTGAATGTTCTGACATTGCCTCGAGCATAAGACAAGTATGCTATTCTTTCTTCAGGTGAGGAACCCAGTCCTGTTCCTGACCTAGATGAAGATCTAGCTGAAGTTTTTTATGACGCTTTAGAGTCACTGGATCAACCTAGCCATAGTGAATCCACTGTCTGGGAACATGATTTTCCTTGGGACCCAGATAAGCTACTGCTGCTGGTAATGCCCCCGATGTGGTTTCTTACATTGTTGTTATCAACGATGGCATGGATGAGAATTCGACTTCGGCAAGCGTGCTATGAAGAAAATGGCCAAGGACCTCCCTCCAACAGAAACGATAAACCAGGTAAGGTAGACCACAGTGGTTGCTTAAAATAGATGAACTTTAAGTTTAGATTGAAAAGTAGATCTCTTTGGTACTAATAGTCATGATTAATACATTTCATGCTATTTAAGCATTACCTAGCATCAGAAAAAATTGTTTTCTTTTCCCAACTTAATGAAAATACTTCACATAGTTAACAAAACCAGTTTAGACCAACACAACTGACCATGGTACTTGGTTGACTCCCATCCTGGAATGAGGCAAAATTTTTTTCACTCCCATTGAAAACCTTGTGTTTTTTGAATGGCTAAGCAGAGAAATCTTCCTGTTAAACATTAGTTTCTATTTATCTCTGCTCTTCTGAAGTCTGATTTTTGAAGACTGAAGTCAAAAATTATTGTTTTATTGGAGTCTCAATTGTGCAATGTGATATTTTCTGAGAAAATGTTTTTTTTTTAATTTGTTTTTATTTTTTACTTTTTGGTTGTTGTTCATGAGATTGGTCCCTACGTGGGGCAGTCTCTGGATGGTGCTTCCTTCAGTCTCTGCTCTGAACTTTGTCTCTGTAACTCCTTCCATGGGTATTTTGTTCCCCCAGCTAAGTAGGATCAAAGTATCGACACTTTGGTCTTCCTTCTTCTTGAGCTTCATGTATTTTGCAAATTGTATTTTCGGTATTCAGCCTGGAAACAAACATTCCAAAGGAAGCAACATCTGAGAATATAATTAATAAACAAGCCTCCACCTTCTCACTGTTTCTCATTACATTGATCCTGATGACAATGACACTGCTGCTGCTCCTGGCAATGCCACCAATGATGTGCCCGGTGATACTATTGATAATTCTTGCTTTTCTTGTAGATGCTGCTGGAGCTGAACACTCCAACACACACTGACATACCTAGACAAAATCAGTGAGGAAGAAACTTATTATATATATGTAAATATATAAATTTTATATATAAATAAAATATTTTATCTAATAGAAGACTGAAGTCAAAAATTATTGTTTTATTGGAGTCTCAGTTGTGCAATGTGATATTTTCTGGGAAAATGTTTTTTTTTTAATTTGTTTTTATTTTTTACTTTTTGGTTGTTGTTCATGAGATTGGTCCCTACGTGGGGCGGTCTCTGGATGGTGCTTCCTTCAGTCTCTGATCTGAACTTTGTCTCTGTAACTCCTTCCATGGGTATTTGGTTCCCCCAGCTAAGTAGGATCGAAGTATCTACACTTTGGTCTTCCTTCTTCTTGACCTTCATGTATTTTGCAAATTGTATTTTCGGTATTCTGACTTTCTGGGATAATAGCCACTTATACAATTTGAAAAGGAAGAGGTCAAAATATCACCATTTGCAGATGAAATGATAGTATATGTAAGTGACCCCAAAAATTCCACCAGAGAACTCCTAATCCTGATATGCTCATGGATTGGCAGGATCAATATACTAAAAATGGCTATCTTGTCAAAAGCAATATACAGATTCAATGCAATCCCCATCAAAATTCCAACTCAATTCTTCAACGAATTAGAAAGGGCAATCTGCAAAGTCATCTTCAATAACAAAAAACCTAGGACAGCAAAAACTCTTCTCAAGGATAAAAGAACCTCAGGTGGAGTCACCATGCCTAACCTAAAGCTGCACTACAGAGCAATTGTGATTAGAACTGCATGGTATTGGTACAGTACAGAGAAGTAGACCAATGGAATAGAATTGAAGAGTCAGAAATGAACCCACATACCTATGGTCACTTGATCTTTGACAAGGGAGCTAAAACCATCCAGTGGAAAAAAGACAGCATTTTCACCCAATGGTGCTGGCACAACTGGATGTTATCATGTAGATGAATGCGAAGTGATTCATTCCTATCTACTTGAACTAAGGTCAAATCTAAGTGGATCAAGGAACTCCACATAAAACCAGAGACAGTGAAAATTATAGAGGCAAACGTGGGGATAAGCCTCAAAGATATGGGCACAGGTGAACAGTTCCTGAATAGAAAAGCAATGGCTTGTGCTGTAAGATCAAGAATTTACAAATGAGACCTCATAAAATTGCAAAGCTTCTATAAGGCAAAAGACACTTTCAATAAGACAAAATGGCCACCAACAGATTGGGATAGGATCTTTGCCAATCCTAAATCCTTCCTTCACCGGAAGGAGCTTGTGCCCCTGGTCAGGTCTGTTTTCTGTTTCGCTTAGGCTCTTTTTACTGAGCCTCACTGCATCATTTACCTCCTTTAGGGTCCTGGGCACCTAGACATGCACACTTTATGACATCAGCTCCTAGGTCTTCTATAAGGAAAGCAAAATAAAAAATTCAGTTAGTTTATAAATACTTAACCATTGTCTCTTTTGAAGTACTGTATCGGATACTTTAATGTGACTTAGTAAAAGAAAGTACATACATTTTACTTCATTGTATGTGCTTAACTTTTGTAGATTTATATAGAGGAGTATTTTTGCTGCTGTGTGTTTTCTATGCACTGTGTGCTAGAATTGAGTGGGGAATGCCCTGGAATTGGAGTTATGGACAGTTGTGAGGTACCATGTGGGTAATAGCACTCAAAACTGAGTGCACTAGAAACAAAACTAGAGCTCTTAACTGCCAAGCCATCTCTCCATAATATTTATGTTACTTATACTCTGTTATATATATTACGGAAAGTTTTATCCTAAGGTCTATTGTCAACTTTAATGCAAAAAATATCACCAAGAAACGATAGGTCAATATGTCTTGTGTTGTCTAGTGGACCAAACAAAGACATTTTGAACTGTTGCCATGACCCTGCTCCACCATACTCACCTTGTGCACATGTGGTGTGTGCATTGATACACATGTGAAGGATAGAGACTGACACTGTCTTCCTCTCATTTTCCCGTGTCCCACACATGCGGAGCTAAGTGTGTGGTGGTCAGAGACCTTGCCACTTGATAGTTCTCTTCTGCCACATTATGGGTTCTGGGGACTGAAGTCAGGTCATCAGGGACTCTTGTGTGTTCCACCCAATGGCCCCACAGTTTTGGAGACATGTTCACTCACCCAAACCATGGTGTGTTTGATTTATTCTCTTTAAGCACACTGACTCTCAGACTTGTAGGCAAGTAAGGATTGGGGATCCCCTTATCCCCACATCTACTCTCGGGTTTTCAGGACAAGTGTTTTACCATTTGAGTTTTACCAACCACCCCAGCCCTTTATTCTTATTTCCTATTCTTATTCTGCACTAGGTTATGAAGGAGAACCAATGACACAACTGTAGATTTTCCATAGTCCCCATGTTTCTTGATCATTTTGTAGTTCTAAGGGGCTAATTATTCTTTAAGTTGGAGCTTGATATAGATAATAAAGAATAAATTATAAATTATAGTTTCAAGATATTCCTGTAGCCTCTCAGTCATCCAATGGAAACACCCACAGCCTGTCAATCTTTCATAAGATATCTCAAAGCCTGTCAATCATTCATAGGCAATGCCAACAGCCTTTCAATCAACCACATGTCCTGGCCTCAGATTGTCAATCATCCACCATAAACACATACCAACCCTGTCACTCGTCCAATGGACAAGTCCACAATTGGTTAATCTTCCATAGGAAATGCCTATACCCCGTCAATCATTCACAGGATATTCTTTTACTCATTGATTATTTTCTTTAAAAACACTGAATTGTCCAACTGTAGTTTTTCATTTTGTCAGTGCATTTATTTCCCACACATAACTTAGATAGCTACTGTGTAGAGTATAGATTCTACTATCTCTCCAGATCTTCCTATTCTTATATGACACTGAACAAGGTAAGCATGGTAAGAAACTTCAGGAAAATTTAGTTGGTGAGCATGTCTAGGATGTCTAGGGTGGGGTGGGGTGGGGCAGTGGGGTGGTGGAATGCCAGCCTAGCTCCAGATGTTCTCAGGAGGGATGGCTTGACAGAGCCAGCTGGAGGAACCAGCAGGATCTTGGAGCTAAGTCCTGAAGGGCCGAGGTACCAGGTGAAGAGACTGGACAAGGAGCACGTGTGCTTTTGAAAATTACACACAACACATTATAGTGGAGTTCGTTTGCTGGAGATGAGTTATGGGTGGGTGGATGGGTGGATGGGTGGGTTGTATTCTTTGTTGGTTTTGTATGTTTTGCACATCTGGAGTGGTTTATATTTTAATTTTAACTTCCCCCTCTTCTATTTGGTTGTTTTGGTTTTGGTGACACATTTGGTGATATGTATATCATCTTAGCTTTAGATACAGGTCAAACGTGATGCTTATTGTCAAGTGTGGTTGTTAAGGTTATACTGACTTGGCTATCTGCCAATTTGGCCAAATTTCAAGCCTAACCATAAAGCACCAAGGCAACCAGGAGTGTAAAATCCTGAGCCATTCCTTGGATTCTGTGAACCTGCTGGGGGCACAGTACTATCAGACCCACTAATGTCTGTTTACTGTTCAGGGTGAGGCAGAGCTGTACTTAGAACCACAGGTCTGAAGTAACCTCTCAGACCACAGGAACATCGACTCCCAGTGCTACACTGACTATGTAGACCCCAAAAGTAAAATCTCCAGAGCCATACTTTACAACTGCTGTAGCCAAAGCCCAAGTCTTTCAGGGGATTCTGGGCAAGTGCACCTGGATTTCCACCTTGTACTGAGTAGGGACCACTGGAGCTACAGGCACGGTCATATAAAAATCAGAGATCTAGACATGGCGTTGTCTTCTCTTGATGGAGCTGAAGGCCTTGTCCTGCTTTCTGATTCCACTAAAGCCAGAAATCTGATACTCAGTATTCTTTGGTCCAATAGAAATGGAAGCCTTCTATTGAATACAAGAATACATTTAGTAAGTAATGATTCAAAAAGTTCAATATCAAAGGATGGAAAACAATTTACCAAGAAAATGGAAACCATAAATAGACAGGTGGAAAGGAATTTAATCTAATAACGTGGCTGCTCTGGCAGGAATCACATCAAAGATAAGATCTAGCTGGAATGCAGACATGCCACTCACCTTTAACCCCTCTGGCTGGAGTACACACCTTCAGTTACAAATAATAATATCTAATTGGGGGACAGACAGAGTAAAGAATCAGAGAAAGATTTGACAGAATGAGTCAGAAATGGGATATGCCAAACACTCACGAGCATAGACAGGAAAGAGGCTACTTAAGAGCAGTGCAGGGACAGAGAGTTCAATTAAATTCAGTTCAGTTTGGTGTGGTCAGTTGAGTATCACTGTGCGCAGTTCAGTTCAGAGGAGAGCAGTTGAGTTCATTACTGCTCAGCTTGAAGAAGAGTTTGAGCCGGAGCAGCTGAGTTGAACCAGCCAGCCAGAGTTCAGAAAGAAGTAGAAAGACTGAGTTTATTTACCAGTAAGTTTCAGAGGCTGAAACACTCTAGGCCTAGGTCAGCAAATGGAGGCTGGAAGCTGAAGCCTTCAAGGTCCAGACTTGCAGATCAGGATGTAGAGGTTTCCAGGCCTAAGCCTAGGGATAGACATTTACAAACAGACATGAGAGTCATTGTGTCAGATAGACACCGAGTCAAAGCTAGTTAGAGATGATAAAAGGGTATGCTGGTATGATATGTTATAAATGGAGCAATTCACCAAGAAAACGTGAAAATTGTAAACATTTATTCACTAAAAATCAGTGTCTAATTTCATCAGACTAATACTAAAGGCCTCATACATCTTGACACAATATTAGGAATGGGACTTCAATACCCCACTCTCATATTTAGCTAGGTCTTACAAACCAAAAATAACCAAAGAAACATTGGAGCTAAAATACAGTGTGGGTGAACTAGACTTGTCAGATACAGAGAAATGTTACCAGCAGTTAGGGAATATTCATTTTCTCAGGAGAATGCATCCTTCAAAGTTGATCAAGTTATGAGACACAAGTCAAACATTCACAGATTTAAAAATGGAGATAACTCTTCATGCTCTATCATATTAAAATGGAATAAAAGTAAAAAAAATAACAAAAGAAACTAAAGAAAGACTTGGAGACTAGTCCTTGAACAATGGTTCATTCAAAAGAAATCATAAAGAAAATTCTAAAAGTTCTTAGAGACAGTGAAAATAAAAAAAGACAGTTTCTCAGAACATCTGGGGCACAACCAAGGCAGCCTAGAGGAATCCTTAGGGCAATGAGTGCCCCACTCAAATATCTGAGGAATCCCAGATAAATCCCCTAAGGATGAGCCTAGGGAAAACAGCAAGCAGCCACTCACAAGCCCAACAGACAGCAAAGGATAGCAAGAATTAAGAAAGTAATGGAGCCTAAAATACCCAGTCATTTTTGTAAAAGTCAGACTGAAAAACTCTTAGCCAACCTGACTAAGTAAGAAAAAACAGAAATTAACGTTAGAGCTGAAAAAGATTATTAAAACAAACAACAATGAAATATAGAACATTATTGAAAAATCTATACTCTCAAATGCTGGAAAAAAAGAACAAATAGGTAAATTCTAAATCTGTATCATCTACCAAAGTGAAAAGCCAGAGGGCCCAACCATTTAACAGACTCATAACATGCTGTAAGGTTGAAGCTAGGTTAAAAAGCCTCCCTTCAAGCTGGGCATTGGTGGTGCACGCCTTTAATCCCAGCACTTGTTGGAGGAGGTGGTCTTGTTGGAAGAGGTGTATCACTAGGTGTGTGCTCTAAGGTTTCGAAAGCTGACGTTAGGCACAGTTAGGCACAGTCTCTCTATGTCCACAACGTATGAATCAAATGCCCCAGTTACTGCTCCAGCACTATGTCTGCATGCCACCATGTTCCCTGCCATGATGTTCATGAACTAACCCCCTAAACCTGTAAGCAAGCCCCCAGTTAAATACTTCCATTTATAAGTTGTTTTGGTAATAGTGTCTCCTCACAGAAATAGGTTGATAACTAAGATATCGACCTTATAGCAAACAAAGACAAGTGGATATTCTCTACGATCTGGAAAGAGATAAGCATGCCTGCTCTCTTTCTTGCTCAATATAGGACCAGAAGCTTTAGCTATAGCAATCAGAAAGATATGAATAAATCAAAATAGGAAAGTAGGAAGCCAAACTATCCCTATTTGCAGATGCCATGATTCTACACTTAAAAGACCCTTTAGGATCTACTAGAAAATGTTTTGATTTGATGAACACTTAAAGTTGCATAATCCAAAGTCAATATAAGAAAAACAGGGAGGCTCCATATTTGAATTTCCATATTGAAACAAACAATGTGCTCTCAGAGAAAAAGAATTAAGAAAAATATCCCAGCCAGGCGTGGTGGCGCACGCCTTTAATCCCAGCACTTGGGAGGCAGAGGCAGGCAGATTTCTGAGTTCGAGGCCAGCCTGGTCTACTGAGTGAGTTCCAGGACAGCCAGGGCTACACAGAGAAACCCTGTCTCGAAAAAAAAAAAAAAAAAAAAAGAAAAAGAAAAAGAAAAAGAAAATATCCCTTTACTGTGTTATAAAAAATTACACACACATGTAACAAAAACTTCAAAGCAGTGGAAAAGGAGGTCAAACAAGATAGTAAAGAATATAGCAAGCTTCCACTCCTGGACTGGCAGAATTAATTGTGTAAAAATTGCTGTAACCGTGTACAGCCTAAACTCATGTGACCATTGTTTATTTGAACTGGCTTAACGCTCATAATGCCCTCAGAATATAAATTGTCTAATACTCAGAATAAAGTTGGCTATTGCATGAGACTGTAGTCCACCTCAGTTTTTGGCTCCATTCTTCCAGGTTCAGGCCACCAACTAGAGCAATAACAATATATAACCATGAAAAACCCAAACAGTCATAAGACGTAAAATCAATAGCTAATGGTAGCATAATACCTGACCTCAAACTATACTCCAAAGCTATAGTGACAAAGACAATCTGGACCCAGCATAAAAATAGACAGGAAGAATGGGACAGAATACAACACCTGGAAATAAACAAACTATGGTCACCTAATTTTTGACAAAGGGGTAAAAAGTATGCACTAGAAAAAAAGCCCCTTCAATAAAACATGCTTGCAAAATTAGATATTCACCTGCAGAAGAATGGAATTAGACTAATAACTCTCACTTTGTATGAAGAAATCAATACAAAATGGACCAAAGTCCTTGTAGAAGTGGATGGGGAGGAAGAGGGAGGCCACAAGGGAGGGAAGGACAAGGAGTGGAGGAACGGGAAACTGCAGTCAGGATGTAAAATAAATAAATAAAATAACAGAACAATATTTTAAAATCTTGCAATGCTAAGACTATCAGATAAAAGCCTAAGAAATAGTCTCCAAGGTGCTGGGGAAGGCAAGAATTTTCTGCATAGCATAGGAACTAGCCTAAGTATCAACGGTGAGTCTACGTGGAAGCAAGGCATTTCTGCACTCACAGCAAAGGAAGCAGTCAGCGTCATGCACAGACAGCCCACGGGAGGGGAGAAAATCTCTATATGCTTCACACAAGGACCTCCAAAAACTGCAGAAATTAAATACCAAGTGATAAGACTGCCGATCAGCAAACCGGCTAGAGTACAGAGCAGACAATTTTCAAAGAAAGACCAAATAGACAAAAGCTGTTTCACAAAATGTTCAACATCTCTAGTCCTTCTTGTTTTTCTTTTTTAAAACTACTTTGAGGTAGATACCATCTCACCCTAGTCAGAATGGCTACCATCAAGAAAACTGACAATGGAGAAGATGTGGAGAAAGAACCTTTATTCCCTGCTGGTGGTAGTTCAAATTAATGTGGCCATCATGGATATCAGGGTGGCGGTTCTTCAGAAACTTGTCTAAAACTGCTATGGTGGTTTGAATGAGAGTGGCCCCATAGACTCATAGATTTAAATGTTTGGCCTCCAGCACTGTATTAAAGGATTAAGAGGTGTGGCCCTGTTAGAGGAAGAGTGTCACTGAGGGTAGGTTTTGAGGTTTAAAAAAAACCAAGCCAGCACCGTGTCTGCATACGTACTGCCATGTTCCCACCATCAGGACAATGGACTGAACCTCTGAAACTGTCACAAGCCTCAGTTAAATGACCCCCTTTGTAAGAGTGCCTGTGGCTGTGGAGTCTCTTCACAGCAACACAATGACTACAACCCCTACCACATGACCCAGTGATTCCACTCCATATCCTACACAGAGACATTTGCACATCGAGTAGAATTCTGTTCTGTGTACTATAGCAAGGAAACGTTAACAACTTAGATGTCTGTCAACAAATGGATGGATAAAGAAACCCTAGTACATATATAAAATGAAATATTATTCATCTATAAAGGAGAATGAGATCAGAATTTTCCAGGAAACTGAACTCAGAATGAATAATATTACGGGGCGGGGGGGCGGGGAGGGGTGGGGGGAGCGGGGGGGGGGTCCACACAACCTCAGAAAGAGAAACCGTGCTTGCTTATTCTCTCTCACATGCAGATTCCAGCATATAGCACAGACAAGTATTTATGGAAACATTTAAGTGTAAGCATAGCATAATATTTACAATGGAGACCCCAAAAGGGTCCTCTTAGGTGACAGGGCAGGACGGGAAGCAGGCAAAAGGACACAGAAGCTGTGAAAAAAGAACAGAAAACTACTTGTTTTTCTAGTTTCAACTCTGGAGTGTTTGTTCTTGCTTTTATTTTTGTTTTCTTTTTTATAATTAATAATTAATATGTAAAACCCCAAGGGAAGACCCACGGCTTCAGAATGACCATTCTAACCATGCAGTGTCATATTTTTGTGAGTTTGTTGCAGTATGATTTTCACAAAAAAAAAAAAAAAAAAAAAAGAAAGAAAAGAAAAAAAAATGTTTTCTAAAAGACAATAAAACAAAATCATGTATCCAGGCACTATTGCTTCATTTCTGAGGGAACTCCTCTAATAACTTGGAAATAATGTATATAACGACAGTATGAACTATGTTTGAGAACAATAGCTAAAAGTGAATTAGGACATGAGTCTTTTTTTACAGGCTGTTTCAAGCTTATTGCAAACATGCCAATTTAAGGACCTCTACTTCTGCTGTAATTTGCTGCCCCCTCGTGGTCAATTTGAGCAACTGTAAACTGATCAAAAGGAAACGAAAGCAAGAGAAACCTGGGCTATTTCTTTCAAAGGTACGGAATTGGCTCTGACAAGATGGACTCCAGGGTGAGAACAGACAAGATCTCAGGAAGAAGCCATATTGGGTCCTGAATTTCGGGAACAGCTTTTCCCCCCACAGTGTTACTCCTGTCTAGTTTTACGTCCCTATTCCTGATTGCCCATGAATTTGTGTGTCAAACTACAGCAATTGTAACCATACCTCTGGGCACCATTAAAAAACATCTTTAAAAGAAATAAGACCTCTCCTCCACCCTGATCCTGCAACAAAACACTTTGAAAATGTGCCGGAATAAATAACACTTAAAAATATTAGTGGATTCTAGAATAATGTCATTGAACAGGAAACAACTCTCCTGCCACCTGCTGTGCGCCACCTGCTGTGACTAGAGAGTGACCCTCTCAGGAGCACTATTGTCCTGAGCTAATGCATCTGCAGGCCAGTCGCCAGCTGAAGTGTACCAGCCCACAGCTCTAAGATCCTCTCTGCCAAAAAAATCATAATCATAATGTCTTCATAAAAGTCAGCTAAGAGTTTGAAACTCCTATCTTCATCAGAATCACATTAGTCTTCACTAAGGGTACCTGCCTCAGATCCCCCGGTGTTCTGCAGACCTTTCCCTCTTGAATCTAAACTGGATCCTGAGTAAGCTTTTCCATGGGATCCTGACACGGTTTTAAAGGGGAAGTCTCAACAAGGACTTAGGAAAGTCAGGTAACATCCACTGAGACAAGCTTGCTAAGTAAGCACTTTAGAGGCCAGGCGTCCTTCCTTCCGCGCAGGTGCTAAGAATGCAGGGAGCAGCTGAATAAGTTCAGAGTCTACTTAGGGAGGGGCCAAGTAAACAATAGTTACATTCAGGCTAGAGAGCAGCAAGGGCTCCCCAGAGCGGGAGACTGGCCTTGGGGAGAGCCTGGTTGAAGACGTTTGGGGGTTTTTTGGTTTTGGTTTTGTTTTTTGTTTGCTTGGTTTTTTTGAGTGTCTCCTATCAAAGAGGCTCCTGAGTAAACTGTAAGAAATGGCATTCCTCTTCCAATCTGTGTGACCCCGCACCTTTAAAAGGCTAAATGTGAACTTACGTTTGCTTGGTTGTTTAGAGGATTTTCACTGTCTGGATGGTTAGTCACAGACTTTACCGAGTTTGTAACTGTTATCAGAGCTTTCTCTGTAATTCTGCTCACAACCTTTTTTGCCTGTCAACGTGGGACTATAGGAGTCCAAATGGAGAACTATGTTTGGTAATGTGAGGGGCTGTGAGAGCCACAAATGGAAACAGTATTTAAAAGGGAAAGGAAAGGAAAAAGTGATGTAAAGACAAAGAAAGGGCGGCAAGGAACCAGAGAAAGTATGTTTCTAAATGGCTGCCTCCATGTTTGGCTATTCTGCTGCTGCGGCCAGATTTTTGTTCTCTCTCTCTCTCTCTCTCTCTCTCTCTCTCTCTCTCTCTCTCTCTCTCTCTCTCTCTCTCTCTTCCTTCTTCCTCCTCCTCCTCCCCTTCCTCCTCCTCCTCCTCCTCCTCCTCCTTCTTCTTCTCTCTCTCTCTCTCCCTCATCTCCTCACTTCTTTCTTCCTCCTCTCCCTCCCCCCTCCCTCCTGCAGTATCTGTCACTTCCCCATTCTCTTTCTGTGTCTGTCCAGCAAGACACTTCCTGTGGTCCTTCCTGAAGCAACACTCACACCCACACGCCGTGCCATACCTTGCCTATCGCTCTAGAAATTAAGAAGTTTTAAGAAAAACTGGAGCCAACTGGTCATGAGCAGAAATATCCAAGTGCAGTTTCAATTGGCTATCTCCTAACCTTTAAATTGAGGGTTAGCTTATTATCACAGGCAGTCCTCCATGTCAAAAAAAAAACATTTAAGACTTAAATAATAAACTCAAGGGGGACCTGGGAAAGCTCTTTTTGTTAAGAGGACCCAAACTGGGTTTCCATGACCACCCTAGTAGCTCCCATTCCAGAAGCTCTGATGTCTGCTTCTGGCCTTAGCAGTCTCTGCACACATTTAGCACACAGACATACATGCAGAAAAGAGCACAGTATACATAAATAAAAATAGATAACATTGGAAAAACATTAATGAACATAGAATAATTTCACTGCACCTCATTCAATTTCTGTGACCAGAGAGTGATTCTTTCAGGACCACATCATCCTGAGCCATTTCGAGGACACTTGCCGGCTAAAGTCCTCCAGCCATTCTCTCAGTCTACTTTCAAATAAACAGACTTGTTCTTCTGAAAGAAAATGAGATTTTGTATCTTGTGATTCCTGTAAAAAAGTTGTCTATGAGTCCCCAGCCTGGGGCCGAGAACAAAGCAGAACAGACAGGGCTGTTGTTAAGACATTCCTAAGAACAGCTTGATTGTACAAGCAGGGCTATCTTGTCTGGGTCAACACCACCTGGCCGGAACCTCCCCTCTGTCTACTGCCCCTTGACGCCAGGTAAAGTCATACATCAACTGGTTGCTATGTGAACAAAGATAAGCCCCCAGCCCACAGGAACAAAGTCCTGATGCCCTGTAATCTTTCTGTTAATGTTTGAATAAGCCAATAGCGTGTCGCTATGCTGAATTCCACACCCCTAAGCCCCTTACCCCATAAAACCCCCTAGCTTTCGAGCCTCTGTTATCTCCTGTGTGGGATGCATGTCGGTCCAGAGCTCCGTAATTAAAGGTCCTCATGTAATTACATCAAGAGATGGTCCTTCGTGGTTTTTGGGGTGCACGCCGAATCGGGAATTGGGTGGGGGTTTCCCCACTAGGTCTAACATTTCCTCATGTATCGCACTTAAAGGGAAAAAATTCAGAAGCAAATAAAGAAAAAAAATTAACCATAAGGATGTTTACAAGTATATTCTTCCAGATTCTGACTCCCTGCCTGAGTGTGTGTGTGTGTGTCTGTGTGTCCATGCTTATATAATAAAATCATAATACACTGATAATATTAGTTATTCTCTTGAATTTATATTGGTGATCCTCACAGAGAACCTTTGAAATATCTTTGTCTCTATTTCCTGGGTGAGGAAACAGGAGTTTGAGAGATTAAGTGTATTAGCCAAGCCTCCTTTTTGTGAATTCCAGAGCTGTTTGAACCGGCCCTCTGGCTCAGTGAGCACTCTGTTATCTACAGTCTTGTGTTTTTATCTTGTGCCCCTGGCTAGGTGTCTTAAATATGTAAAAACGCCCTTTAAAATCCCCTTGGGCAGGCTTCTACACTCTTCACAAATGCCCTAAGGTTTATTTTGTTTTACTTTTTAACTTTTATTTGTTTGGGGGAGGGGGCATCTGCACCCTGACGTTTGTGTGGAGGTCAGAGGACAAAGTTCTCTCCTATGGGGTGAGTGCTGGAATTCAAAGTTAAAGAGCCAGACGTGGTGGTGGAAGGAGTTCCTTACCACCAAGCCATCCCTCAGGTCCTGTTGGGTTTTAAAAGTACGTGACATGTCCTTTCAGCATGCTTTTCCAACTGGGGCTGGGCAGAGGACTTGATTGATTACGGCTATAGCTTTCATAGACTTGCAGAAAGGCTACACTTATCACAGGGCTACAGTACTGTACACAGCTGGTCCCCAGTACCCAGACCTGTCAATACAAATCGCATGCTTTATCACGTGGCTGTTTCTGGCCTATTTCACCTGGGCCCCGTGACCCCTCAAAACAGTAGTGTTTAGGAACCTCTCTCTGTCCTCTTCTATTCTGTGTTCTGGAAAAGACAGCCCCTACACGGCTGAGACAATGTTCTCCATCTTTTCCTGTATTACACTTGGTACAAGGAAAATGTCTCACCCCGACCCCCAGCCCCGCGCACACCATTTATAGTTAGCTCAACTTCAACTTCAGCTCTCCACTGACCAACAAGAACAAAACTCGTATTAACGAACCTCAGAGGGGACTTTGTTCTCCAAGTCCTAAATTTCAGTCTAGTGGCCTGAGCCAGCTAACAGAGCTTTCTGAGAACAGGAAGGCCTGGGGTTAAGCATTATCTGATCAGTTACTCCCATTCATCCCATTTCTCCACACCCAGTCTTCTCTGGCCCCGTTTCTATATAAGGAAACTCCTTTGTGTGAGAATCAGGGATCAAGATTTTGAAAACCAAGAAACTTCCCACTTGCAATAGTCCCTACCCTGCTGTGATAACTTCTTTTTGTTTGTTTCTTTTTATTTAAAAGTTATTTTATTTTTTTAATTTGATATTTTATTTGTTTACACTTCAAATTTTATCCCCTTTCTGAATTTCCCTTCTGCAAACCCCCTATCCCATCCCCCCCTTACCCTGCTTCTGTGAGGGTGCTCCCCCACCCACATACCCACTCCACCCTCACTACCCTAGCATTCCTCTACACTGGGGCATCAAGCCTTCACAGGACCAAGGGCCTCCCCTTCCATTGATGCCAGATAAGGCCCCTTTAGCTCCTTCAGTCCTTCCCCTAACTCCTCCATAGGGGTCCCTGTGCTCAGTCCAATGGTTGGCTGCAAGCATCTGTACCTGTATTGATCAGGATCTGACAGAGCCTCTCAGGAGACAGCTGTATCAGGCTCCTGTCAGCAAGCACTTCTTGGCATCAGCAAGAGTGTCTGGGTTTGGTGTCTGCATGTGCGATGGATCCCCAGTCTCTGGGGCAGTCTCTGGATGGTCTTTCCTTCAGTCTCTGCTCCATTTTTTGTCCATGTATTTCCTTTAGACAGGAGCAGTTCTGGGTTAAAATTTTGGAGATGGGTGGGTGGCCCCATCCCTCAAGCAGAGGGGAGGGGGAGGGCATGCCTAACCTCTGGATATGATTTCAACAGGTTCTCCCTCCCCTTTGTGGGGTATTTCAGCTAAAGCCATCTCCATGGGGTCCTGGGAGTCTCTTGCTTTCCTGGCATCTGGGACTTTCTGGTTGCTATCCCCAGTTCCCCATCCCCCATTGCTATACACCTCTGTTCAATTTCCTGACCCTTCTCCATGTACATCTCCTCCATGTCCTCCGATACCTGATTATTCTCCTCTTTTTCCCCTCCCCCACCTCCTTTCTTCCCAAGTCTCTCCCACCCTCTACTTCCTTTGATTATATTGTTCCCCATACTAATTTTTCCAATTTTTCGTCTTCCTCCCTCTTGAGCTTCATGCGGTCCATGAGTTTTATCATGGGTATTCCATGCTCTTTGCCTAATATCCACTTATCAGTCAGTACATACCATGTGTGTTCTTTTGTGACTGAGTTACTTCACTCAAAATGATATTTTCTAGATCCATTCATTTGCCTGCGAATTTTGTGAAGTCATCATTTTAAATAGCTGAGTATACTCCATTGTGTAAAAGTACCACATTTTCTCTATCAGTTCCTCTGGTGAGGGACATCTGGGTTGTGTCCAGCATCTGGCTATTATAAATATGGCTGCTATGAACATAGTGGAGCATGTGTCTTTATTACAGGTTAGAGCATCTTCTGGGTGTATGCCCAGGAATGGTATTGCTGGGTCCTCAGATAGCACTATGTCCAATTTTCTGAGAAACCACCAGACTCATTTCCAGAGTGGTTGTACCAGCTTGCAATCCCACCAGTAATGGATAAGTGTTCCTCTTTCTCCACATCCTCACCAGCATCTGCTGCCATCTGAATTTTTGATCTTAGCCATTCTGACTGGTGTGAGGTGGAATCTCAGGGTCATTTTGATTTGCATTTCCCTGATGACCAAAGATGTTGAACATTTCTTTAGGTACTTCTTGACCATTCTAGTTTCCTCAGTTGAGAATTCTCTGTTTAGCTCTGTTCCCCATTTTTTGATAGGATTGTTTGGTTCTCTGGAGTCTAACTTCCTGAGTTCTTTGTATATGTTGGATATTAGTCTTCTATCTGATGTAGGGTTGGTAAAGATCCTTTTCCAATCTGTTGGTTGCCATTTTGTCCTATTGGCAGTGTCCTTTGCCTTACAAAAGCTTCGCAATTTTATGAGGTCCCATTTGTGAATTCTTGATCTAAGAGCATAAGCTCTGTTCTGTTTAGGGAATTTTCCCCTGTGTCCATGTGCTCAAGGTTCCTTCCCACTTTCTCTTCTATTAGATTTAGTGTCTCTGGTTTTATGTGGAGGTCCTTGATGCACTTGGACTTGAGCTTTGCACAAGGAGATAAGAATGCATCAATTTGCATTTTTCTACATGCTGACTACCAGGTGAACCAGCACCCTTTGTTGAAAATGCTGTCTTTTTTCCACTGGATGGTTTTCGCTTCTTCATCAAAGATCAAGTGACCATAGGTGTGTGGGTTCATTTCTGGCTCTTCAATTATATTCCATTGATCTACCCATCTATCTCTGTACCAATACCTTGCAGTTTTTATCACGATTGCTCTGTAGTACAGCTTGAGGTCAGGGATGGTGATTCTCACAGATGTTCCTTTATTGTGGAGAATAGTTTTTGATATTCTGGGTTTTTTGTTATTCCAAATGAATTTGAGAATTTCTCTTTTTACTCTATGAAGAATTGAGTTGGAATTTTGATGGGGATTGTGTTGTATCTGTAGATTGCTTTTGACAAGATGACCATTTTTACTATATATACCTACATATATATCATATATATATATATGATACACACACATATCATAATTAAAACTCCAGTGCTGAAGAAATTCAGAGAATAAAAAAATTAGTAAAGATTCAATTTTTAAATTTCTTTCTTTACCAGAAACATCTTATTATCCACTCATTTCCATAATCAAACCCCAGGGGTATTCTTTGATTTCACAAGCACCAAGGGAAGGAAGGGACGGGGTGCAATAGTAACCCCCACCCACCCATCCTCACATGCTTCTGCATTCTGTCTCCAGTTTGCTGATTTAATAACCCTAGTCTAGATGCCCCAGGTGGCTGCACATGGATTTGGAGGGGCTCTACCACGGTGTGTCCTTTCCTTCTTTCTATTCTGGCCTCTGTCCCCTTCACTCTTTTCCTCTTCCCCTGGGAGTACTGTAAAATCTTAGCATGCCTGTTTTCTTAGGCTCTTATGTTTAAGAAAGGCGCACTAACACTTCTCTGGGTTGTCTGTTCTCAGATTTTGGTAATTTTTCTAGTGTAGCTTAAATTGTCTTTTTTTCTAAAGACTAAAGTGAGAAAAGAATTTGGAGGAATGCTCAGAGGAGACCCAGGCCAGGGAAAGTTGGATATTAAAAACAGAAAACAAAACAAAACAACAACAACAGAAAACAAAACAGCTAAGACAGCATCCTCAGGGGCTGGTCAGAGGGATAAGTGGGTAACAGGGCTTGCTGCAAGGATCTCAGTTCAGAACCACAGCACCCACATCAAAAACCACTCACAGCTATGTGCCCCTTCACCCCAACATTGGGGAGGTAGAGACACATCAATTTCCCCCCACCCTACCCTAGGGTTCACTGATCAGCTAGTATAGCAAACGGTGAGTACCAGGTTTAGTGAGATATTGCCTCAAAAAATAAAGTGAAGAGCAATTGAAAGAGGACAGGTGGATGTCAACCTTTATCTTCTACACACGCCCTCATAGACACTCTCATGGGCAGGCACACCACACACACACACACATACACACATCCCCTACACACAGAATCCAGGTACAGCTGGAGACTAGTTTTGGCCAAAACCCAGAGACTCTCTGGAGCATGAACAGAGCCACAGAATTAGCTCAATTGTAAGCCTGGGATCTGATGTTAACCAATTCAAATAAAGAGAAATTAGTCACTAGAAGATTTGGCAATCCTACATGTGTATTCACTCTATCAAGCAGATTCAAAACACCCGAGGGAGATCGTGATAGATCAAGAAGGGAAGCAAAGAGATTCACTTATGGCCAGAAACTTCAATACTCTTCCCTTGGTAACTGAGGAATCAAGTGTTCAGAAACTCAGTTAAATCCCCGAATAATACTAACCAAGGCCAAAGTAGGGTGGGTAGTGGGAGAAGATATGGACTCCGAATGTGGCAGCTATACTTGGAGGGACAACTCTCCAGAGAAGCCAGTTGTCATTTGTTCCTAGTGGCTGGCTGCTTTTACTCTTTTATACCTGTTTATTTTATTGGATGCAAGGGTTTTGCCTGCATTCACGTCTGTGTATGGTGTGAATGTCTCGTGGGCTCAGAGGTTGGAAGGAGGCATCAGATCCCTTGGAAGTGAAGTTACAGCTGATTCTGAGCTGCTATATGGGTGCTGAGATCTGAGCCTGGGTGTTCTTCTGTCTTACAGCTTTTGATGTAAGCATCAAAAGCTCTCAACCACTGAGCCACCTCTCCAGCCCCTTATGTTTTGTGTTTTGTTTTGTTTTTTTGATTGCTTAGTTAATTAAAAGACAGATCACAACAAATTCTGCTTTCAAGAAACCTTTGAGAAAAACTTAATTATGCAGAGAGGCAATTTTAGGCCAAACTCATTTCAATTTAATACTTCCTAGTCATTAAGGATCAGTTACCATGGTGATTAAAGGGAGTCTGGTTGTTCTAGCATTAGCAACAATTGCATGAAATGTCTTTTAGTGTCTGAGAGAGGACACAAAGTGACTGGGTCAGACTTGCAAATGTTCTCTTTCGCTTTAATGAACAAATGGTTCTGGAACCTCTGATTCATGTCCGTCTGCACATCCGTGAGGCTTCCACTGTGTCATGCCTGCACATCTGTGAAGTTTCTTCTCTTTTTGTCTTTCTCACCTGAAGGAGATGACACAATGTGCATGAAGAAAACTGAACTAGACTATAAACTTGATCTTACACAAAGAACCGAAGAAAGTAAGAAGCAGACAGTATAAAGACTGTAAAAACACTGTATAAATGTAGTATATAAAACAAGCACATTTCTCTTTAAATGACCCAAAAAGATTAATGATTTTAAAAAATTAAAAGGCATTAACTACTGAATAACTGTGACTGCTGTCGAGTGCTTCAGTATCAATTAAGTCAACTCCTGTCATCAGTTAGGGAGGTTTTTAGTTACAGTGTAATGAAAATTTCAGTTTCCATTATTTTATAATAGTTCATCTAAGACTGGCAGACTCCTTTTTTTTTTTTTTTTTTTTTTTAGGAAATTCATTTAGGATAACTTGTTGTAATATTTGTTGTCAGTCAATTCTATTAAAGGCTAATCAACAAATTACTGAAATTAGAGGCAAGTACAAATGTGAAGGAACAAATGTGTCTGTGCCACACTGAATCAATCTTAGATCTGTGTACTTAGTGGCTTTTCCTCAAGAAATTTTGATTACTTTAATGCACTTTGTTAAAGCACATTTCCCTGAATTACTTTCCTTATAGTGATTTTTAATTGATGAAACTTAGAATTTGAATATTAAAATATTTTATCTCTATTTAATAAAAATGTAAAATTAATGAAAAAATGAAAAGACATGTTGGGTTTTTGAAAGTGCAATATGTGAAAATAGCAAAGAACTAAGACTGGAGAAAGGGAGGCCATAGGGCTCTTAAGGCTCTTCATTCAAAAGAAATAAAGATAAGCTTTTTGAAATTATAAATTTTTATAAGCACATATAGTAATTTAATAGTTGAAATGAAAACAGTGTTTTGTTCTTTTTATTCTTTTACCCTTTGTGTGTGTGTGTGTGTGTGTGTTTTCTGAGACAGGGTTTCTCTGTGTAACCCTGGCTGCTTTGGAACTCACTGTGTAGACAAGTGGACTTTGAACTCAGAGATCTGCCTGTGTGTCTTCACATGCTGGAATTAAAGGCATAAACCACATGCCTGGCTTTTCACAAATTCTTAATAAAATTCAAGAAGAAAGAAAATAAGGAAAAACAAATGAAGAATAAGTGGAGCAAACAGATAAGAACCAGGAAGACGTTATAATTCAAACCCATGGGTGAATTTACCAGAGGACGGTCTGTATCTGCTAATTAAAAGATAAGGGTTAAAGACAGAAGTCAAGAAAAGACTTTATACTCTCTACAGACTGCTCACTTTAAACGGGAGAAAGGCTAATATAAAACCAACCCTCAGCTGAATGAAAGCTAAACAAGCTAAGTAAAATGAAGGGAACCTTAGGTGCACACACACACACACACACGTGCGCACGCGCGCACACGTACACGCGCACACACATACACACATGCACACGCGCACGCGCGCACACACACACACATACACACACATACACACACACACATACACACACACGCACACGCGCGCGCGCACACACACACACACACACACACACATCTCCATAGCATAATGGTAAAACAGCAATTCAACAGAAGACAGAGCTACCTGGGCATACATATATTTTCTGTTCTTAGAAACCCGTGAAGTATATTCTGACTGACACAGAAGGAAAAGTAGAGAAAATCCACAATTAGTTGGAGACTTTGACCCTTGTTTCTTAGTAATTGATGCGAGGAGTAGGTAGGAAATTCAGTGAATTCCTCAAATACTTGACCTACCTTGAGCTCACTCATGTTTGTAAACCACTCCTTTTGATGGCAATTGGTTTTTTACTTTAAAAGTTTTTTTTATGTGTGTGTGTACCATTCAATCCCTCAATCCCATTTCTAGATAATTAATCAAATTAAAAAAAAAAAAAAACCTTCTGTTGTTAAAAAAAAAAAAAAACCTGAATTCTGGTATTTATAGACATTTTATTGATAACAAGTGCAAACTACAAGTAGCCATCTGGCAATAATAATAAGCTATGTCATACCCAGACAGTCAGCCAGAAAAGAGCACAGTATTGATTCCTACAACAATGTGGAAACATCTTAAGTGCATTGTGCTAAGTAAAACACTCTAACGGTGAGATCGTGTACTCCAGCTCTGTACTGGTGCCAATGGTGAGGGGTCAGATCCACCCTCGCACCCTGGGCAGCCTCAGGAGTAGCTTTAATATCTTAGGGAACTTGACTCCGGTCAAACTTAGATTTGTGGCTTCGATACAGAAAAGCGTTTCTGGCTAGCTAGTTTTTAACTGAGCTGAGGAATTTAGGAAGAATATGAAGAAAGAAGCTTAGGGGAGGAGAAAAGTCTCGCCTGAGAGCATGCGCAGAGGTTTCTGTCAGCAATCACAGGGTAAGACATAGCCTAGTACGGGTACTCGGTCCTGTAGGAGCTTTGAGATTCACTGTCTTAGTATATCACCATTTAGGGGGTCGGGGAGCTGGTTCTCAAGCTATGTCTGAAAAGGTGCTAAGAACAAAGCCCCACCCCCTTTAACTTGTGAGATCCGTGGATCCAGAGATTCCTGGTGGAATTATAATCTGATAAACTAAACCCAGAAACCACTAGTGTTGCACAAGGTGTTAGTACCACCATCTTTCTGTACATCGTGTTTTTGGGGAGATTCCTAGAAAACAGCGCATTTACTGCTAGGAAGGGAGAGAGGCTTTGTGCAGTTGTTGATTGTGCTGGATGCTTGCTTCATTGATGCTAAATTCAACCTGGTTCCTGGGTAATGAGTGCCTTATTTTTCTCAAGTGCCCATAAAGTGCCTTGTCTTTCTATCTGCCTATCAGGAACAGAAGATATCATACCTGTCCAGGTTAGAGGAGAGAGCATATTGGTTTAAAAGGAGCAGAAGGAAATATTTAGGACAATGGAATGTTCTGAACCGTACTGAAAGATTCACTGTGTGCTTGTCAGCAATCTTTTAAATTATATATTAATATATACTCTCTCTCTCTCTCTCCATTCAAATAACAAAAAGAAAAAATCAGCCTCTTTGAAAATAAATCAATACCTCAGGAAGGAATACAAACCTACAACAAACAAACACTGCAGCAGGTAGGGGCAAAGAGCTAACCTTGATAAAATTTGGGAAGGTTGTTTTGACTTAAATTCTCTATGACCCAAAAGAATTGTCTATGGGCACAATATTACAGATTTTTACTTTTGTCACATGTGTATGAGCCAGCAACCCTGAAGCAACCTTTACATTACACAAACAAACTGTAGCTCAAGCCAGATAGGTTCCTCCTTGTTAGAGAAAGAAGCCTGCAAAATCCCAGGACAGCTCAGGTGAAGCATGGGCTGCCACCTTTCAGTAAAATAGACTGGCACAAACTCCTGTGCACAGATACAGAGAAAGGAGATGGAATTATAAATATGTGTATATAGAGAAGTTTACAGAACATATTTGTTTCCTAGCTTGATCTCCAAGAGAATCCATTACAATAACAATAGGCTCTCTGGTCTTGGTTTCTAAGTATTTTTTAATAATAAAAAAAAAGAACAGATATTTATATTAAAATGAACAGGTATAGAGTTGACCTAAAAATAAAAGTTAAACAACTGTGAAGTGAAATTAGAAGACCTGGCAAATGGACAAAGTAGCCAATAGGAGAGAGCTCGCAGTGGGCCGGGGTGATCGCAAGCTCAGGCAGTAGAGTGCTTGCCACACAAGTGGGAGGGACTGAGTTTGACTCTTCGTTACTAGCACCTGTGAAGAAAGGCAGGTGTCACAGCAGTCCATGCTTGTCCTCAGTGCTGACGAGGATTCCTGGAGCATGCTGGTCACCATCCTAGCTGGACCAAGGTGCTGTAGGCTCAATAAGAGACATTGTCTCAACGCATTAGGTGTAGAACAATCAAGAAAGATACCCAAGAATGACTTCTCTCTGCACATAAATACACATATATGGGCATGCACAAGTAGCCCCCATGAACATGTATATACAGACAAATCCAAAATGATGCAACAATGAAGAGATAACTGAATTAAAAGGACAAAGAATAAAATAAAGGTCCATAAAGCCATGCTTATATAATAGATGATTAAAAAATAAATCTGGGAGTAGTGACAAAGTCCTCCTTATGTATGCATAGACAGAAATAGAAAGCCAGCTCTAGGAAAATAATCACAAGAGTCTTGCTGGATGCTGCTCAAAATTCACTGATAAATTTTTAATGGATTTACAAAACATTAAGGAAATATAAAATACGTGTACTATCTCAAAATGTTTCTCCCCAAAAATTGGTTACTTAGTGTTATGTTTTCAGTTTAGTCCCATACACTTTTGTTACTCTTGTTCACAATGGGGTTTGAGACATTGCTTCACTATGTACTCCAGGCTGGCCTCAAACTCACCGCAATTCTCCTGCCTCACCCTCCCGGGTACTGAGATTTTATGTATATGCCCAGGCCATAAACTTAATGTTCTAAATACGGAGTTCAAATCTACTCCTCTTGTTTTTGAGAAGGCCTGGGATGCTTCTGTACTTTTACATGGAAATGAAAACAGTCTTTTGCCCTTGGGGCAGACACAACACCATAACTCAGAGACTGAAGCTGCCATCTCTAACAACAGGTCATGCCCATGTCCCCTCCATCTGAGGTGACATAACATGAAGAGAAGGCCATTTTCTCTGTGGCTTGCTTTCCAAACACCTCTGATCCTGTCCATTTGCATAACCCATCAGAGAAAGGTAAGCTGAGATATAGTATGCAGAACTCTTGACTTAAAAAGTATCAAGGTCATGACAAAGAAAAACAGAAATAGTCACAGATAGGAGGAGACAAAGGAATCACTGTAAAAACACAGTGAGGACTCCTAGGTTGGTTCCCAGAACAAGCAGACCAGACGTTAGTATAACTGTTGAACTGAAGTCAGGAGTTTAATTGATGCTACAGCACAGAGGTTCACTGCTTATTCTCAACAAATGTCATACTAGTTGGTACCTTTAAACATCTGAATGAGCTTCATATATGAAATCTGCAGAATCTTCAGGCAGCCTTCTAAATGTCTTTCTACATCATTTACTTATTGTGTGTGCATTGGGCATACATGAGTTTAGAAGGCACGGGAGTCACTTCTCTTCTTGTACCAGGTGGGGATTGAACTCACATTGCCAGGCTTGATGGCACATGCCATTACTTATAAAACCTTCTCCTTGCCTCTGGCCAATCTGTCTGTCTGTCTATCAATTGATTGCAAGTCCTCACTCTATAGCTCATTCTATAGCCTCTCTCTAGCTTTCTATGTAGGTCAATTGGGTCTCAAATTCACAGCAATCTTGCCCCAACCTCCAGAGTTCTGGGCTTTCAGGCATGGGATATCATGCTCAACTTGCCACTTTCCTATGTCTAAAATTATTCTAAAATTAAAAATAAACACAGAAATATTAAAATGAGGAAGTAGGAACAGGAGATGATAGTTAAAGATAACTCTGTGAGCCAAGGGCAGAAATAAGAAAACTGCCAGTGTGTGGCCATGCTGTTGCCAGGAGGGAGGTATGAGCAGAGACTGAAGCTCCTTAAAGCAATGCGTTATAGTACACGGAGAGCCAGGATCCAAAGCATGTGATCCTTAGGTGTAATGTGACTCAACAATGTAGTGTCTGAACTGAGGTACCTTTAAGAGTGAATGGGTTGTTCAGCAGACAGGATACTGGGATCAAAACTTAAAGTGGGACTGTCTGAAGCAAAGTAGACATGATCAACCCTGTTCTGTAAGCAAAAGAAGTTTAGAGATAATTTTGGAAGTTTACCATGATAAAAAGTTTAGATTTGAGAGCAGTGTTTTCTATAATGCACATTGAAAGGTCTTTTAAGAGTTTCTATTGTTGTGAAGATAAAACAATATTACCAAAAGCAGGTTGGCCAGATTTGGAAAGGATCTTTACCAATCCTAAATCCGATAGGGGGCTAATATCCAATATATATAAAGAACTCAAGAAGTTGGACTCCAGAAAAACCAAATAACCCTATTTGGGGTACAGAGCTAAACAAAGAATTCTCAACTGAGGAATACCGAATGGCAGAGAAGCACCTAAAAAATGTTCAACATCCTTAATCATCAGGGAAATGAAAATCAAAACAACCCTGAAATTCCACCTCACACCAGTCAGAATGGCTAAGATCAAAAATTCAGGTGACAGCAGATACTGGTGAGGATGTGGAGAAAGAGGAACACTCCTCCATTGCTGGTGGGATTGCAAGCTGGTACAGCCACTCTGGAAATCAGTTTGGCAGTTCTTCAGAAAATTGGACCTAGTTCTACCAGAAGATCCAGCAATACCACTCCTAGGCATAATATGCCCAGAAGATGCTTCAACTTGTAATAAGGACACATGTTCCACTATGTTCATAGTAGTCTTATTTATAATAGTAAGAAGCTGGAAAGAACCCAGATGTCCCTCAGCAGAGGAATGGATACAGAAAATGTGGTACATTTACACAATAGAGTACTACACAGCTATTAAAAACAATGAATTTGTGGTGCATGCCTTTAATCTTAGCACTTGGGAGGCAGAGGCAGGCGGATTTCTGAGTTCGAGGCCAGCCTGGTTTACAAAGTGAGTTCCAGGACAGCCAGGGCTATACAGAGAAACCCTGTCTCAAAAAACAAAAAAAAAAAAACAAAAAAACAAAAAAAACAAACAAACAAACAAAAAAAACCAAAAAAAAAACCAAACAAAACAAACAAACAAAAAACCCAATGAATTTATGAAATTCTTAGGCAAATGGATGGATCTGGAGGATATCATCCTAAGTGAGGTAACTCAATCACAAAAGAACACACATGATATGCACTCACTGATAAGTGGATATTAGCCCAGATGCTCAGAATACCCAAGATCCAATTTGCAAAATGTATGAAACTCAAGAAGAAGAAGACCAAAGTGTGGACACTTCAATCCTTCTTAGAAGGGGGAACAAAATACCCATGGAAGGAGTTACAGAGACAAAGTTCAGAGTAGAGACTGAAGGCATGACCATCTAGAAATTTCCCCACTTGTGAATCCATCCCATAATCAGCCACCAAACCCAGACACTATTGCAGATGCCAACAACATCTTGCTAACAGGAGCCTGATATAGCTGTCTCCTGAGAGACTCTGCCAGTGCTTGGCAAATACAGAAGTGGATGCTCACAATCATCCATAGGACAGAGCACAAGGTCTCCAATGAAGGAGCTATAGAAAATATCCAAGGAGCAGAAGGGGTTTGCAGCCCCATAGGAAGAACAACAGTATGTACTAACCAGTAACCCCAGAGCTCCCTGGGACTAAACCACCAATCAAAGAAAACACAAGGAAGGACTTGTGGCTCTAGCTGCATATGTAGCAGAGGATGGCCTAGTTGGTCATCAATGAGAGGAGAGGCCCTAGTTCCTGTGAAGGCACTATGCCCCAGTATAGGGGAATGCCAGGTCTGGGAAGCAGGAGTGGGTGGGTTGGTGAGCTGGGGGAGTGGGTAGGGGATAGGAGATTTTTGGAGAGAAAATTAGGAAAGGGGATAACATTTGAGATGTAAATAAAGAAAATACAATAATAGTAATAATAATAATAAGTAGCAGGTTGGCAGGGGAAGGGTTTACTTCATCTCATAATTTTTACTCCATTATCCAGGGAAGTAAGGGTAGGGACTCAAGGCAGGAACTTGGAGGCAGAAACTGAAGCAGAGGCCATGGAGCAATGATGTGTCCTGCCTTGCTCCTCATGGCTCACTCATCCTGCGCCCTAATACAATCCAGTATCACCAGCCCAGATGTGACACCATCCACAGTGAGCTCTGCCGTCCCCACATCAGTCACTAATCAAAGACATGCCCCACAGGCTGGCCCTCAATCCAGTCTGATGGGGGCGTTTTCTCAATTGATGTTTCCTTTCCCCAAACAACTCCAGCTTTTCTAAAGGTGACATAAAGCTAGCCAGCGTAAATGTATTCTCCAATGTTAAATGTAAAATTATTGATAATGGAATATTTTCAGAAATCTTGGATCAAATAAAGCCACACCTGTTTCTTTACTGCGCTACTCTTTGTGGTCTCTGATATATGCATGTACAATGTGCTCTTTCATCCTCAAAATATCATCTGTTGCTCAAACATTTCTCTGTAGACCAAATCCCAGCTTCTTTCATCTACTCTAGATGCTCCACCCTCTCCCTGCTGGGCATTTCCATCCTGAAGTGGCTCACTTTGGGGTTTATGGCAATCAGCGTCATGGAGTGTTGGTTTTGGGGTCAGGCTTCCAGTGCGTGAGTAGCTGCTATGGTGGTAAGAAAATGGAGCAGAACTGAATTGATCACTTTCATTGCTACTGAAGCAGACAGGGAATAGACAATGAGACAAAAAGAAGAGGCCCGTGGAAACTGTTTAAAAAGTAATGACAAAAAAACCAAAAAACAAAAAAACAGGTAGCTATGTTTGCTGTGTCTCCTAAGGTTTATGTGTTAAAGATGGAATTCCCAGTTCATACAAGCCATGGCTAATCTCAACTATCGATTTAGTGAAATTTAGAGTCACCTTGTAATAGGCCTTTGGGCATGCCTGTGGGAAACTGTCTTGATTTGATTAAGGGAGG
This sequence comes from Mus caroli, assembly GCF_978045245.1. Lineage (NCBI taxonomy): Eukaryota > Metazoa > Chordata > Mammalia > Rodentia > Muridae > Mus > Mus caroli. The sequence continues at coordinate 21,609,853 of NW_028227264.1, forward strand.
TGGGAAGACCTGTCCACTGAGGGTGAAACCATTCCCCAAGCTGAAATCCTGGACTAGAGAGGTGAAAAAGAGGAGGGCACAGACACTACTGCCACTAGACATAATGTGGCCAGCTGCTTCATGTTCCTGTTGCTGCTGCTGCTACTTCTTTGTCATGATAGATTGTAACTCAAAAATGTGAGTCAAAATAAAATCCCTCTTTTAATTTGCTTTTGCCACAGTATTCATAGAGTCACAGGAAAAATAACTAAGATAATATGCTAATGTTACTTAAAGGAGACCTAGGGAGTTACCTGGGATTAGGAACAATCATGATGACATTAGCAGCTTTGAAGATTGCTGTCTTGTTATATGCTTCTTTAAACCTCAAAATGTCGTATGTTTCATATTAAGTATAAAAACAGTCATAATGAAATATATTCAGAAATGTTGGATCAAATTAAGTCATGCTCATTTCTTTACTGAGCCATTAAATAGCCACTAAATAATAAAATGTAGTACTTCAGTTGTCAGGCATTTCTTTGGGATCCATTTACTCTCTGAGCCTCTACGTTTAGCCGAGTATTATACTTAATTTTTCTCTTTGAATTAAAATGACTAGGAAGGAATCCAATTATTATACTTTTTTTAAAAAAATGACAACTTGGAGCAATCTCAGAATTTGATTTGGAATGCCCAGCTTTGGTCCCAGTATAGCCAGTGACTAGTAGGACAACCTAGAGGTCTCTGAGTTCCAGGGCCCTCTCTACCCAGTCCAAGATTCCAGCAAAAGTGGTAGGGAAGGGTGTATGGAAAGCATGCTAGATATCAGGTCCATGCCACAAATCTTCTCTTTAGCTCTCCATACCCAGTTGTTGTACAAGTCTTCTTAAATATTTGTCACATTAACCTCACCCCTTCTCCATCTTATTTGCCTTAGAGTGCCCTTCAACCTCTCCAGCCCTGATGAAGTTCTTTATGGAGGCCTGCTATTGTTACATTATGGGCATGATATTGTTACATCATTGCCTTTCTTCTCGGTAGTATTTCCCTTTAATTTTCTTCTTCCAGACTTTCCTATGTGGCAGGGAGTAAGAGCACTTAGTACCTTTCCTTAAAATCTTGTAGTAGCTCAACTCTCATCAGTCATTTAACGTGGGACAGAGGCTATTTGCTTTAAGAATCTCATTTGCATTTCTAGGGTCTTGACTTTTGAGTTCATGCAACATGCTTTATCCAAGTAAAGTAAAAATTTACACATTATAAATTATATTATACACATTAAAATAAACATGCACACTCCTTCTTTGGCCGAGATGTTCCTTTCCATGTTGTCTTCCAGCGAAACTTTTATATAACTTTCAAAAATTTCGTTTCTGTTTTCACTTCAAAAACCACTACAGTGAGGCGCTCATCTTTTGGGTTACCGCTAGGCTCTGTATAAATCTCCATCCCAGCATGTGGTGTCATGTGGAGGGTGCCACTGCCAGATAGGAAAACACCATATTCTACTCAATTTGAAATCTGTAGTACAAGTCTTGATAGTTGCTTCAGAACAGACTCTCAGCAGATATTAGTGTCTGGATCCGGTGGCAGGAAGGATTCCAGAGTCTGGACAGGACACTTAAGGCTTTGCTGTTCCTAATTACCTGTGTGACTCAGAAGTGTTTGGTGTTTCAGGTTCCTTAATCTGTGTTATGAGGAAACAGAACCAGATTTTCTAAAAGGGACTCTGTAGCTTGAACAGCAAACATGACTTTCTATTAGAGGTTATTGCCTTGTCAAAGAATGATTTTTAAAAATAAAACAATTTTGAGAAAGGGAGAGATTTCAAAGAAAAACTTGAATTTCCTCTGTATCTTGGGAAACAGACAATGTCACTATGATGGCCTAATACTTCTAAAAGTTCACAGTGGAGATGATGGGTAGAACTCAAGGGTAGATCAACTACCTGAAATGTGAGGCCTTGGGTTTGATCCCTCATTCCTCAAAACAAAACCACAAACAACCCGGGACAATGATACAGGTCTGTACTCTGAACGTTGAGGCAGGTTGCAAGTTCAAGGTCTACCTGGGTTACAGAGTGAGTTCAAGGTTAATATCTGGGTTTCAAAAACAAAAAAACACTGGAGATAGAGGACAGGGTGAAGGCTTCTCATGTCCAAGGACCTTGGTTCAATTTCCAGTGCTGGACAAAACAGCAAACCCCAACAGTTCACCATGGCCCTAGCTGAATCACATGACTTTAAATGAGTACATGTTCTTTGATCCACTGGGTGGATCCTACTGAGAAGACGCTGTGTTTGAGTCTGACCTAAGTCATCTACGTATGCTTGCAGGTGTAAAACCAACCAACATACAGTTTGCTCTGTGGTTCTGATTCACAATAGTCTGGATTCCCCCCCTCCCCCACTTGAAGTCTATCACATTTTTGGTATCATGTGTTTTCATGCTCTTTCCAGAAATAACACCATCTTAATTATAGGCAAAACCAAGGCAATCTATTTTAATTAATTTGGCAAAGTATTTCTTTCACATGAACAACTGATGTTTCTCACCCGAGAGGTCACATGTTCGAAGAGTTATTGTTGGAACAGTGTGTGCTCTTAAAGCCTGGGAAAACCACATCCTGTATTTCAAGGATGCGATACCAACTATGAGCCAGGAAAACATCTTTATCAAGTGGGCATTGGGAGATGATCTTTCATTTATCCTTCCGGGGCTTTAGCTAGGATTGCCTTGACATTTTTGCAGTGACATTTTAAAAATGGAGTTGTCAAGTCTACCACAGAGCTGAGGGTTAGGAAACAGAACCTTTAAAAGCTGATAGTGCTCCCTCAGTCCAGGGAGTCTGGCGCCTCCGAATAAAGAACCCAGCTCTTCTCTATTGTATTGTTTCCTCTTCTGTTGCCCATAGACATCACTTTGTCACCCATCAGAGCTTGGCTCCCCAGCAATTTTGCCAGTCCCTCCAAGCTTCAGCGGTCACTGACCAATGGGAGAGACGCAAGCCCCGCCTCCTCCTTCCTGGGGCTGTGCCCCGAGCATGCGCAGTGGGCGTGCTTGTGCCGCCGCCCATCAGCTGAGACCGGCTGCGCCTGGCAGTGGGCCCCCGGGTGACAGCGGCTGGAGGTGGCGGAGGAAGCCGGCGAGGTCAGGGTAAGAGGAGACTGCAGAGGCGGGGGAGAGGGGGGCGGGAGGGACACCCCAGAACTGCAGCTCGCTAGTGGTTGGTTTGGGGTGCGCAGAGCGGGGCTCCCCAGGGCGCAGGGCCGGCGCCTCCCTCTCGGGCTCCCACGCCCCGCTACGGACTCGGGGACGCGACGTGCGAGCACCGGGGCGCGCGGCAATGGAGCCTCAGGGACCGGATCCTACCGCCAGATCCTGGCAGGCGACGACTGTGTTCCCATTCTCTGTCAACTTCCCCTCCGAAGGACAGAAAGGGAAACGCGATGGGCCCTGGTCATCTGGCCACAGGTTCGTTCCGCGGCCCAGGGCGTTTGCTTGGCTGTTGGCCTTACACAAGCTAACTTTCTTTGACCTACCTTGTGCACGTTTCAATTGATTTATGCAAGACACATAACAAGGTAACAAGGTATTTCGAGAATTTGCATATGTGTTTTCTAGGTTAAATTCAGACAAAAAAAAAAAAGCTTGGACGAGGGTGGGGAGAGGAAGCTTTACAGTCAAATGCTAATTTTTCTTTATAGCTTTTAAAAATATGCTTGCATTTTATATGCATATATCAATTTTTGATTGCTTCAGATCTTGTATCTTGTCACGAATTATTATTTACAAGTTTTCCACAATCAGGAAAATAAAAGGAGTTAACTGTGAAACACCGGTTTGGTCCTGTTGGAGGTAGGCATTTCTTTTAGGTGTACTCTGAGCCACAGTGAGCAGAGATTGATAACACTGTTAAATTGTGCCTTGTGGTGCTGATGGGCCTTCGGCTTTGCAAGCTGCTTTCGAAGTTGGCCCCCAGGCTTGTGACTAGTTACGAATGAGGCTGTAGTTTCCCAGTGTCTGGGGAAGTTAATAGAACACAGTATTAACTCACTGACCTCTGGGTTCTTTTCCTTCAGCTAGATCACTTCTTATGCTGCTCCCGATTCTAATTCTGATTTTTATCCCAAGTTCATACATATGCTGCTGGTGGAAAATTATGAATAATTATGTTGAGCTGTATGCCACTAAATGGTGTGTGCACAAGGCCCTGGTTCAGTCCCCAGTACTGCAGTGAAATATTACCTCTATGTCTACTAGTACTGCTAGATAAAACTCCCACAGTTAAGTCTGTGTGGATTTTTCTCTGGTTTAGTGTAACTTGAAATATTAATGTGTGAAACTGTGGAGAAAAAAAAATCTTGGTTAATTAAGCTGAAACCAAACAGTGTAGCATTTGGATTGATGAAGGAGCTGGGCAAAGATGCACTTGTGGACCGAATACTCATATGGAAGATTGAGCACCCTCATGCCCATTGATTGTCTCCTATGGCTCCTTTCCTGTTTGTTTTAGGAACTGAAAACAAAGAGTGTGAATATTCCCATCTTCTAAGTATGATGCATCTCTTGAAGTAGAAGTTACATTGATAGAGACTTCTCATTTCAGACCTGGCATCTCTAGTGTGTGATAACACCTTACTGAGACAAAGAGCTAGTCCTCAAAGGGGGTGGGCGTGTATCATGGAAAGGGCCATCTACAGATAGAAAGGGACACTGAGAAAAGCCCAGGTAGCAATAAGCCTGAAACAGTGTTTCAGAAATGTTAATATTTACTCTTAGGCTGGGCATGTGTTCATAGGAAATCGGTACACTTGTTCATTCAGACTTACAACATTTATTCAGGACCTACTTTGTAGCCAAGTACTTAGAGAATCGACTAAGTCCAAGATTTACACTCCCCCACACACCACACATACACACACACACAAACACACACATACACACAGCACACACACACACCATACACACCCCACACACACACACCCACACCACACACACATACATTGTACACACATACCATACACAGTCACACACCACACACACACACACACCACACACACATACACACACACAATACACACACACCACACATACACACCACACCACCCACACATATACACCACACACACAATACACTGCACACACATACACACACCACACACACATACACACACATAATACACACACACCACACCCCCCACACATATACACCACACACACAATACACTGCACACACATACCACACACACATACACACAGCACACACACACACACACCATACACACACCCCACACACACCACACACACATACACTGCACACACATACCACACACACATACACACAGCACACACACACACACACACAAACACACACATACACACACCACACACACATACACACACCACACACACATATACACACATAATACACACACCACACCCCCCACACATATACACCACACACACAATACACTACACACACATACCACACACACATACACACAGCACACACACACACACACACCATACACACACACCACACATACACACCACCACCCCCACACATATACACCACACACCCAATACACTGCACACACATACCACACACACTCACACACCACACACCATACACACACACCATACACACCACACACACACACACACACACACACACACACACAAATTAAAACCCTGGGGAACAAAGGAGGAGGAAGCTCATATTTTATGCTGGGCTTCATGATTAAGAAAGTGAAACTGATTGTTTGATTTGAGCAGGCTAAATTTTAAGCCAGTGTCTGCTCAGAGGAAGTCTTGAAGATTCTACAGTATGTCCATTAGTAACTACAGGGTAGTGTTTTACATCCAAGACTCTGTATCAAAATCCCCTTTGTTCATTTTTAAATTGTCCTTCCACACAGTCTTGAGACAGCGCTCACTGTGGGTGTTACTGTTGGACTCTCCCATCTCCTCTTTCACCTTAGTGTTTATATATCTTCATAAAAAGATAATTACTGAGCTGTTGAGTTGAACCCTGCCCAATAGAACTTTCCGTGGGGGATAGAAGTGAATATGCGAGCTGTCCCAGCTGCTGGCCACTGGCCACATACAGTTTCTGAGCACTTGAAAGGTGGCCGAGGTGGCCTTCATCTACCTTAGTTCATTTTGATAGTTGTGTGTCAGTTCATTTTGATAGTTGTTTGCAGGCAGTGCAGGTGCACGTGAGGAGCGATGTAATTATTTTGAGCAAAGACACTAGAACACAAATGCTTTGTGTATTGCAGCTCAAGCTAGACACTGCAGATGGTTATAGAGCACAAACATTTTATAAGCATAAAGTTAATTAGCTCACGTGTAAAAACAGACTTCAGAGCCATTTGTCAATAGCTGTCTATGAACATGTGTGTTTATTTCTTTCCAGCAAAGGTAGCCACTGTCCTGGTTGTTCCTTGTTTTATCTGAAGAGCCAACTCTTATCTTTTAAACGTCATCATAGTCGAACAGGACAGAAAGGGAGAGTGCCACTCAGTAGTGTTACCTTCATCCAGGCTTGTTTCCTTGATGTGAAGAAATTACCCCTGGGCCTGCAGCAAGGTGGCAAGTTTGGTTGTGTAGTTGTCCAGGTCCACCTGTGCTAAGTTCTTCTACAGAAGCAATAGGGTTTAGTCTAGTGTTTGTGACAATGTGAGCTCCCAGATTTACTTTCAGAGTTTAAATCCTCTGTTCATCTCAGCAATGCCTCCATTTATCTGTGAAAAACTACAGTAGCAGTCATGCCTCCTGCAGAGCCTTTCGACATTGAGGGACACAGCCATAAAAGTCACCACATGCAGGAAATATTCAGCCCTTTCTCAGATTCCTGTTCACACACCACTCGAGACAGAACTGGGGTGGTCATCTCCATACCCCTTCTCTGGTAAACTACACAGAGATGAAAAGGGGAAGCTCTTAGAATGGGTGAAGACCACGTGTCTCACCAACAGCCGCATCCTCTAGTTTGCTTGGGTACAGGGATGAGAACAGCTGGCTGTGCATGTGACTGTCTGACTTAAATTATGGGAAGAAAAAAAATCCTTTAAAGGAAAACACTGAAAAGCTTTGGACTATATGTGTATGAATTTTGAGAAGAAAAAGCTGGAATCCTTTGCAAGAATTAACAGTATTCTGACATTAGTCTCTGTGTGAGGGGTGTAGGTTCAGGGCAGTTTATGGCTGCATGCCTCTGATGAGCGTCCACAGGTGCAGGGGCACATCAGACCTGTCCTCTATGTACAGTAGCAAAGCACTTGGTCCTATTATCTTATTTTGATCTTGGCAGGAGGCCCAGATGCTAAGGATCTTGCCCAAGGTAGATATTTCTGGTTGCCAGTTATCCTGGCAACTGAACAGTCAAGTGATGAGTTCTAGTAACTTCAAAGATATAGGAGAGAGGGAGGGAGGAAGGGAGGGAGAGGGGGAGGGGGAGGGGGAGAGAGAGAGAGAGAGAGAGACAGAGACAGAGAGAGAGAGAGAGAGAACATTAAAGGTGTCTTTTGTAGGTAGAGATGTGAAACTTATTCGTGCCCATGGTTACAGGAGAAGTTATTCACAGGGTGTTGGTGTAAACTGAGAGCACTTTTAGAAGCCTGATGATGCCACTGATCCCAGAGAAAATTGTCTTTATCCATTTAGTATATTTTTTGCCAATAAAAGGCATTGAGGTACTCACAGATCCTACAAGGATCTTGAAAATACATAGAAGACAAACAAGTCAGTTACAGAGAAAACACACACACACACACACACACACACACACACGTATATATAAAACATTCCACTCATGTGAAACATCTAGAATAGAAAAACATACCAAGTAGATTAATGGTTCTAATGGCTGAAAGGTTGGGCGCAAACAGGAGATAAAAAATGATGGGAAAGAACTTTCTTCTCAGAGTAATATGCACTATAAAAGTCACACATTGATTATCCCAGACCTTTGTTATCACAGTAAAAACCATTGGATTATATGATTCGAATGGTTGCAGTTGTATATGAATTATATCTTAATAAAGATCTGTTTTAAAAGGATGGGGCTAGCAAAATGGCTCAGCAGGTAAGGGCACTTGTTCCTCAGCCCGATGACCTGCGGTTAGTCTCCAGGGCACACATGGTGGGAGGGGAGAGACAGTTCTGGAAAGTTGTTCTTTGGATGTGATAGGGTGTTTCCTGGAGGGAGGGAAACTGGGATAACATTTGAAATGTAAATAAAGAAAATAGCCAAAAAAAAAAAAAAAAAGAAAAGAAATTGTTCTTTGGTCTTGATGCACTCACAGTAGCATGTGTTTGTCTCTCTCTCTCTCACACACACACATACACTGAATGTTCAAAAATTTAAAGGTATAATTGGTTTGTAGACTGCAGAAAATGTCGTCAGGGAAGTTGAATCTCCAGGCTGAAGCTGATCTTGAACTCTAGGTCCTTATGCAAAGGCGACTCCTGTGCTGGGATTGCAGGCATAGAATGTGATGTGATGTCTAGCTTTTCAGAACTGCCCTACTCAGTCTGGCCCAGCTCTTTCCATGGCTGCAGTCCTAACTCAGTGCTTCCCGGAAGGCAGCTTATTCCTGCTACATTGCCAATGGGGGCCAGCTGTTAGTTACATTTTTGACTTTGCTTTTAAGTTGGTTGAGTCTATATCCTCGACCTGGTTTGTGTAGAGCAAGGACAGAGGGTGGAGAAGACACCAGAGCTCCTGAGACTGTCTGATGTCCAGGGATATCCCACAATACTCACAGCCTGCTGTATCAGCTCAACTGCTCCGTTTCCTCCCAGCACTGTCCCCCTGTGCCTTCCCTTTACTTGGGTTCTTTGTAGATTCAACCCAGCATTGCATCAAAAATGTCATTTAATTGTATCATGGTAGAACATTCATACATGTTTCTCTTTTTAGCATATTCCCTACACAGTGCATTGTAACAACTATGTACATAGCCTGAGACTTGAGCATAGTCAGAGGTTAGTGACCCTGTACCCTTATCTGTTGGAAATCTCAGTGGTTTGGTTTTTTTTTTTTTATTGGATTATGGTCAGGCTAGACCTGGAAACCTAGACATGTGCTGGAGGTGTTTATTCCCAGTGTTAGGCAGCATGGGTAACTTGGGCATCTGAACCCTGGGCTGAGACCTCACTTGCATCAATGCATGGTTTTCTTCCTGGGGATCAGGTACTTCATCATTGTAAGCCACAGTCCGCTCAAAAGAACAGAAGAGGGGGACTTTAAAGAGGAGGTTGTGATGTTACGTTAGACAGCCAGTGTGAAGTATTTCCATTTCACTTCCGCTTCCTTTGATAAATAATATTTACCTTCTCCACATGGTCTAGATCTGTCGGATTTGTCTTCCCATCTAAGCCTTTGTTCTCCATCTTAATCATACCTAAATATACAATGTATATGTTTGTTTTATAAATGCTTTTTAGAAAATAGCAGTAATAATTTTCCTTTTTCAACCCTATAATATCCCAGGTGTATACTTTGGGAAATGTACACGAATAACTTTTAAGAATGTAATTGTACAACATTTATGTTCTTTTAGGTGACTGACTCCTAGAAATCCAGATAGCCTACCTGCATCTGATGAAATCAGCCAGCCAGCCAACAAGCCATGTCTTACACTCCGGGGATTGGTGGGGACTCTGCCCAGCTGGCACAACGCATCTCCTCTAACATCCAAAAGATCACACAATGCTGTGAGTTCAGTTTCAAATTGACTTCATTGCTGTTCTCAATTCTTACTCTGAAGTTGGTGGTATTTGCTAAACCACGAGCAATTAAGGGAAGAGGGAGGGGGGAACATTATAAGAACACAATTGAAGTAGCTAGAAGGCATCAGAGTAAATATGGAGGGAGTTTAATAGAGGGGCAGAGTGCTACCAGGGCCTGTGTTGCACTGTTTTTTAGTGAGATAAAGATTACAGGTCGATGTTTACATTTCCTTTAAGGCCATCTGGATATTGACGGTGAGGTCTGCTGGCTCATTCTCATAGCTTAAGATGCACTGAGCACTGCTCAGAGCTCAAAAGATTAATATTTGTTAGGAATAAAATCGGAATAGATTGTGCTCAGATTAATTTTGTACTTATGAATATACAGTATGAAATTAAAAGAGGCAAGAAAGATAGAAGCAGGTGTTTAAGGTTTTGGTTGTTACTGTTGTTGCTGTAACAAAATACACACAGATGGATGGGCTATAAAGGAATATGTTATTTAGCCACAGTTTTGGAGACAGGAGCACAGCTCAGCATCTTGGCTTCCGGTGATGACGTCTGGACACGAAATATCACCTCCTGGGAAGGGAAGCTGGTGAGGAGAGGTAGCAACACTCACCATAATGACTGTCACCTTCATGAAGACCAGTCTAGTTCCAAGACCTAGAAATGTACTGATGACCTCTCAGTGGCATCCTAACACCCTGACCCTGACCCTGACCCTGACCAACTCTAACCCTAACGCACTTGGGAATCAAGCCTCAGCATAACATTCAAACTGTGGCAGGATGAGACACTTTAATCTGTCGAGAGACATATTCTAGAAGATGGTGTAGCTTCCCCAAGAGATGGTGTAGATTCCCCAAGAGTTTCCCTTATTACAGAGACAACAAACCAACAGAGCCAATGTGACATTTACCCCTCAGCACATACACATGTACATGTATATTCGTATGCATACAGATTTAGGTTTTTAATTCCTGAATTACAGATAAACACACACTCTAGAATACTGTAGCCATCTTTCTGTTGGTACTTTGACTTTAAAACATTGCCAGATTCTATTTTTTTTTTTTCTTTTGGAGACAGGGTCTCACTAAGTATAACTGGCCCAGAACTATGCAGACCGGGCTGACCTCGAACTCACAGAGATCCACCTGTATCTGCCTCTGGAGTGCTAGGAATAAAGGCACCACTGTATGTGCCACCAGAACTTCTTGACGGCATGTTAATTCTCTTTATTCACCATCAGCCTTACCAAAATGCAGAATGTTTTCAAATGATCTTACCATATTTTTTTTAATATTTTTATTAGGTATTTTCCTCATTTACATTTCCAATGCTATCCCAAAAGTCCCCCATACCCTCCCCCCCCACTCCCCTACCCACCCACTCCTACTTTTTGGCACTGGCATTCCCCTGTACTGGGGCATATAAAGTTTGCAAGTCCAATGGGCCTCTCTTTCAAGTGATGGCTGACTAGGCCATCTTTTGATACATATGCAGCTAGAGTCACGAGCTCTGGGGTACTGGTTAGTTCATAATGTTGTTCCACCTATAGGGTTGCAGATCCCTTTAGCTCCTTGGGTACTTTCTCTAGCTCCTCCATTGGGGGCCCTGTGATCCATCCAATAGCTGACTGTGAGCATCCACTTCTGTGTTTGCTAGGCCCCGGCATAGTCTCACAAGAGACAGCTATATCTGGGTCCTTTCAGCAAAATCTTGCTTGTGTATGCAATGGTGTCAGTGTTTGGAAGCTGATTATGGGATGGATCCCCGGATATGGCAGTCTCTAGATGGCCCATCCTTTCGTCACAGCTCCAAACTTTGTCTCTGTAACTCCTTCCATGGGTGTTTTGTTCCCAATTCTAAGAAGGGGCAAAGTGTCCACACTTTGGTCTTCGTTCTTCTTGAGTTTCATGCATTTAGCAAATTGTATCTTATATGTTGGGTATCCTAAGTTTCTGGGCTAATATCCACTTATCAGTGAGTACATATTGTGTGAGTTCCTTTGTGATTGGGTTACCTCACTCAGGATGATGCCCTCCAGGTCCATTCATTTGCCTAGGAATTTCATAAATTCATTCTTTTTAGTTGCTGAGTAGTACTCCATTGTGTAAATGTACCACATTTTCTGTATCCATTCCTCTGTTGAGGGGCATCTGGGTTCTTTCCAGCTTCTGGCTATTATAAATAAGGCTGCTATGAACATAGTGGAGCATGTGTCCTTCTTAACAGTTGGAACATCTTCTGGATATATGCCCAGGAGAGGTATTGTGGGATCCTCCAGTATTACTATGTCCAATTTTCTGAGGAACCGCCAGACTGATTTCCAGAGTGGCTGTACAAGCTTGCAATCCCACAAACAATGAAGGAGTGTTCCTCTTTCTCCACATCCTCGCCAGCATCTGCTGTCACCTGAATTTTTGATCTTAGCCATTCTGACTGGTGTGAGGATCTTACCATATTTTAAATTTAATCATTGGCCTCAATGATAGTCTACCCAAGTGATTTAAATGAGATGCCACTGTACATACGTTGAAGGTAAAGGAAATAAAACTACAATATAAATGGTTCTAGAAGGTGCTGGTGTCTACTCTGATTTGGAGTAGTATTTTCTCTGGCTTCCGTCTGGAGAGCCCGGAAAGGGTAGCATTGAGCTTCATGCTGTTCATGGCCAACAGCTGAGAGAGCTACATGAAGACAGTGATTCCGGCATCTTGTCCTCCTGGATGCAGATTGCTCTCCTCTCTCCGTGGCTCCCTTGCTGCTGGTTGTCTGTGTGTTGCTGATTGGCCTCGGCTGAGCGTGATCACTTGTGTGGAATTTAAGGGAACTGACTGTTCAGTTTACACATGTGGAAATCCAGTTGTTTTGCAAGAAAGGATGCCAAAGTGGACCACGTCTCTTGGTTTCTATTTTTAAACAGTGCCAGGAGTTCAGGAGGCTGAGGAGTGACTGTACCACTGTGAGATTAGAGATGTGGTAAGCAGCAGACACAATAGACGAGACAGTGGCAGCGTGGAGTGGAAGGGCCAGTTTAAATCAAGCCGTGCTTACTAAGAGAGAGATCGGTTGATCCAGCCAGAAAAGACGTGATAATCTGAGCCAGGCTTCAATACTACAGTGTGGATGACAGCTAAATAAACAACCTAATAATTACCTATAGCAATATTGGATTGTGTATAGGGCTTCCCCCAATTATCCCATGTCCAGGATTCTTAAGATGGGACCAAGCTGAGCCTCATTGTTCAGGCCTTTAATTCCTGATACTCAGAAGGCTAAGGCAAGAAGATGACAAGTTCAAGGCTTGCCTGGGCTACTGAGGAACTTTAAGGCCAGCTTGTGTAACTTAGTGAGATCCGTGTCTCAAAATAAAAAGTAAAAAGAGGGCAGGCTAGAGATATAGTTCAGTAATAGGACCCTTGGCTTTCATGTGCATGACCCTAGATTCAATATAATTAAAATATTTTTTAATGAAGACTAAGGTCATTAAGGAAAGGTCCAGTCACTATCTTCAGATATGCAAACTACTGTCCATTGGGGCCACCACACAAGTTCAAAGCTACTGGGAGTTAGGCCCCAAGCTAAAGTGGGTATTGTTGACTAGCAATAGTGGTCAGCTGATTCCCAGGTCATTTATTCAGAAATTGACATATTGTGAGGATGGTTCAGATGAAGTGCCTTTTAATTGTGGTATTCTGGTGTGCCACACTCAGCGGTAGTTCTTTGTGCATGTATTACATATTAAATTCCTTTTCAGAGAATGTGAACGTAGCTGTAAATAAATCTATAGGGTCCTGTCTTCATGTGGTTTACCGTTGTAAGCAGTGTGTGGTATGACAGTTAAAAGCAACACAGCCTCCCGTGAGGAGACAGACTGAAAGTGATGCGGGAGCAGCTGGGCGCTTTGTTGCTTAGATGGGCCCTGGATACAGGAGGAGAAAGGCCTGGTAGAGAGAGCTACCAGGGCAAGTCACATGAAGGGGATCGCAGCAGTAAACACCCCAAAGCAGTGTAGAGCTTGAGTTGCTCAGAAGGGGAGAACAAAGAAGCCTCATGTCTAGTGCACAGTACTTGAGGCTAGAGTGGCCAGAGGGGAAATCAGGGGGCCCTAGAGGTTCGTCTGTGCTGTGGAGAGTTCAGATTTCACTGTACAAGGCAGTGTAAATCAGCGAAAGCTTAAGAAGAGACACAGTCAGTTCTGCACTTTGAGAGGATCACTCGGTTGCTACTTAGAGAACAGACATTAGGAGAGTGAGGGGCATATGTTGCTCTTGGCAGAGGTCTGTTGAGAGAGACTTTGTCGTGTATCAGTGGGAAAGAGAGATGTGACTAGAGCCAGAGCCAGGAGGACTTGCAGGTGCATGTGGGTGGGCCTGGAAGGGAAGGGGCGGGGCCTGTGCACACAGTGCCGGAGCAGGTGGTTGCAAGTATGAACTGGGTGAGACAGACTATGCCCAGGACTAGTTGGGGAGGATTTTGTTTCCTTCGGGTAAATGTTTTTATTTTTACAAGAGTTCCAGCGAAAGCACATCACTCCTGGATCACTTCACCTTTAGTCAAGTAAAATTTGAGATGTCTTTGGGGCATCTACATGGAGATACCAGGCAGTTGAGATACAGGGAAGTCGGGATCCATATCACAGTTTGGAATTTGGGATCATAGCACAACTGGTACTTAAAACCGTGAATCTGAGTTAAGCCCAAAAGATTAGGAGACGGGGACTGGGATATAAAAACTCTGGACATCACGAAGAAAGAAGCATGGAGAGTTGGAGTGACCAGAGAAGGAAGAACAAAATCCAGAGGGAGATAAGATACATATTTATTTTTCAAGACAGGGTTTCTTTGTATCCTGAAACTTGCTCTGTAGACTGGGTTTGAACTCACAGAGATCTTCCTCTTCTGCATCCTGAGCACCAGGATTAAAAGTGTGCGCCACCCCCACCAGCAGCAGCCCTGTCTACCTCTTTTCACTTTCAGTATCTGTCTGACCTTGGGTCCTTCCCTGGATAAACAAAACAAGTCACTTTCCCTGCCTTCTCCTGACTCATTGCCCAGGATTCAAGACGTGAGTCCCCACCACCGGCAAAAGATTATGGTATCAGCAGGAGCTGCAGTTTTCCCCTCGAAAAGGGAAAACTCTAAAATTGTATCGTTGTAAAAGAAAAGTCTTTCAAGGCCAGAGGGGACTGGAAATGTACAATTTAGAGCAGCGGTTCTCGACATGTGGCCCATGACCCTTTAAGGGGTCAAACAAACCTTTCACAGGAATTGTCTAAGAGTATTGAAAAAACGCAGATATATGGATTAGGATTCATGACAGTAGCAAAAATTCCAGCAATGAATTAGCAATGAAATAATGTTATAGTTGGGAGTTACCCCCGCGACTGCATTAAACGTTGCAGTGTTGGGGAAGTTGAGAACCACTGCTCTAGAGAACAGCTTGCCTTTCATCTACTCTGCAAGGTGAGGCAAATATGTTGTGGGGACTGGGCTGTGTGCAATCTGCTTCTGAGTATGTCTGCCTTTAAGTGCAATGTGAAAGAAAAGCATCAGATAAGGAAAGGGGGGGAAGAGACTCGTGGGTATGGCTTGAACAGCTGATATAGCAATGTGCCATCCAGGAGGAGGTTTAGTTGGTTGATTCAGGCTTGACTTTGTGACCAGCAGTGCTGTGTATGTTTCCTGACTCTAGCGTTCAGTGTCTGAATGAAAAGAGGTTTAGAGAGAAACCAAGTGGCTGGTAGAAATGTAGCCTACCACTCTGATATGAGCTGCATCGAAACCTGTGGAAATGAAAGACAGAAGTGTGAAATCTCACTTCTCCTTTCCCGGTCTGAAGACGCTATTAATATAGAAGGGTGGACAGAATAGGGCTCTGCACCGTAGGTAAGTCCTTCCTTTGAAGTCTAGCAGAAGACCTGGTTTATAAATGGGTCTAGGGAGGGTAAGTAAGGTAGCTAGGTGGCAAGGTCTTGATCAAGCAGAACTCAAGGCTTCCTGGGACTGCAAGGAGAAAGGTTTACATTCCTGCTACTCTGGATCAGATAAATAAAGGCCTGCATGAATATTAACTCTTGCAGTTCATTTTGTGCCAAAACAGAAAACAACAGTTTTTTTTTTTTTTTTCTATTAGAGGAAGTCAAGAATAACCAATAGCAAGAATATAAATTTGTCTTCTTTTACCAGTATTCTGACCCTTCTATTTTGCAAAGCCTAAGAGAGATGAACCTTTTGTCTCCTGAGGTAGTGGGTGTTGAATGGAGGACCTCATACTAGTGAGGCAAGTGCCCTGCCACTGAACTGTGTCTCCAGAACCCTCGGCTCTGAAACAGTAGTTTAAATTTCAGTGGACTTGCTGTTAAATCACATCTTACTGAAGGGGATCTACACTGTTATAAATCTGCTTCAATAGTAACTATTGTCAAGTATACTATGACAGTTATAGACTATTTAGGTAAGTGTTTACATACGTGTAACAGGTATGTGCTGCATATTGTAGATGCTTACTTAACATCGAAGCAGCAATCTCACAAGTCAAGATGGAGCAAACTAGAACTTGATGGATCTCCTTGTGAATCCAATACGGAACGTTAAAACGACGTAGCCGATCTTTTCATCCCTTGGTGTAAGCTGCTGGTTGTTAGCAGGGCTGGTAAGACATCTGTGCTGCCAGCCCTCCTTCCTGTGCCTGTGTGCTAAGGCCATGCTTTCTGTCCCAGGCCTGATAGCCTGATAGTGTCTAGTCCTTCTTAGCTCAAGCTTTCTGACTGCTGTTCCCAGAAGGTCTCTTAGGACTAGGTCTCAGCATGCATCTCAGAAATAATATTTTCTCAAAGCTTGAGTTCATGTTCAAAAGTAGCATTTTTATTAAAATATCTGGAATTGGGCTATCCAGCCATTACGTCCTGCCGTCCTTAGTCAGGTCTCAGTGAGTGTTTGTGGGCTGACTAGAGAAGGACATTTTTACATGCATCCAGTGTGCATGCATGCACACACCCACACACACACACACATACACACACACACACACACACACACACAGAACTTGTATTTTTGAAGAGCAGAAGAAACATACTGAGATCTTCAGCGTAACATTTTGTATCCTTAAAAGCTGGCTTACGTTTATTACTAAGGAGTGCATGTGAGGAGTGTGCAGCCCAGCCACAGTCTGCCAGATACTGTGCAGGTCACAGAGCACATTCTGAGCCCAGAGCCCTTCACCAGCTTAGGCTTCCTCCATGCCCATCACTGTGCGTTTTCAGTACCACTAATCAATTTACCTGATTCTTAAGCCTCATCTGATCGAGTCAATAATGTGTTTTTGTGTGTGTGTTGAGCTATACTCTCCACTCTGTGGACTCACCTGTGTGGAAATGGTGGTTCATTTTCCTCTGTAGTAAGTAGTCCTTATTC
This sequence comes from Mus caroli, assembly GCF_978045245.1. Lineage (NCBI taxonomy): Eukaryota > Metazoa > Chordata > Mammalia > Rodentia > Muridae > Mus > Mus caroli. The sequence goes on from NW_028227264.1 coordinate 21,627,000, forward strand.
AGACATTCATACCAGTTTACTTTAACACTGTTGGCAAACACTCAAAGTCTTTTCCAGTCTTTTGTTTTGTTTTGTTTTGTTTTGTTTCTGTGCTTTCCTGTTGATGCTGCTTCTGTTCCTGGGTTGGTGGATCTTAGAATTTGTGAGTGGTTGGCATTGGTAGAAACAAGAAGAGCTTCCTGAAGTGCTTGCTTCCTCCAGCCAGAGCTGACATAGCTCCAAATCCTTGCCAACAAGAACAGCCTAAAGCTTAATCCATTTCAGCAACATTCTTATCTCATATTGGCTTAATTTGCATTTCTAACTTGAGTTGGGTTTTTGTGAACATAGCTGTTAGGAAATTCAGTGAACATAGAACATTCTGTAATTCAGCAAGCTCTGTGTGTATGTGTGTGTGTGTGTGTGCGTGCGTGCGTGTGCGTGCGCATGCACACCAGATTAATCTCTTCCAACATTATAAAGTCAAATCTCAGCCAGAGTTTCAAGGACTCCTGAAAACTCTCCTATCATGTGCAGGTTTTAGTGTTAAGAGGCCATTTGTCATGGGACTTATGCATTATTTACAGAGTCTCATAATGGAAGCAGCCATTTGTAAGAGCTACTAGAGCAGTGATCGTCAACCTTCCGAACACTGTGACCCTTTAATACAGTTCCTCTTGTTGTGGTGACCCGCCCCCCCCCAGCCATAAAACTACTTCACTGCTATTTGATAACTAATTTTGCTACTGTTATGAATCATAATGTAAATATCTGATATACAGGATATCTGATCTGTCACCCCACACGGCGGTGACACTCGCAGGTTGAGAAGCACTGGGCTAGAGTACCACCAGGATTATGAGGTATTTTCTGATAGTAGAAGATGGGAGTTATTGACATAAATGTTTCAAGAGTGAGCCATGCCGTGAATTAACTGAATTAAGAACTGAAGAAAATTGATAAATAGAATTTAGAACAGTTAACTGTGAAACAGTATTTGACAAAAAAAAAAAAAAATCCATACATAGTTGTTCTAGTTAACTCTCTGCCATTAATGGGTAGTTACAAACCCAGGGTCAAACAGATGGGCCTAGTTACATTCTGTGGGACCAAACAAAAAGGAATGGGTGTGGGAAGGAGATTTGTAAAGAAGTGTGGCTGGCAAGGCAGAGGGAAGGGGAAGGGGAAGAGAAGAGAAGCCATAGTCATTACATACATGTGTGAGATTGCCAAAGAATAACATTTCCAATAAGAAAACTCTGGCATTTAAGAATTCTTTGGTTTTATGGAGACTGTAAGGTGGCTAAGAACTTTGTGTAAACAAACTAATCAAATACATTGGTAACAAAGTCTTCTTGTTGTGGGACTGGAGAGGTTGCTTGCAGAGAGTGCGATTTTAGTCCCCAGCATCTACAAGGCGACGTACAAACATCTGTAACTCCAGTCCCAAGGGATGTGATACCCTCATCTGCCCACCCTCTGGGCACATGGTACACATACATACATACATCATACATACATACATACATAGACATACACATATAGGCTAAACATTCATGCACACAAAATAAACAGCAAATAAATGGAAAAAGAAAAAAAAATCTTCCCATCAGAATTTGAGTATAGACATTTCTGCTAAAGCTTGTATAATAATATTAAATGTGCTTTTCTGTGTATGTGTTTTCTGGAGCTTTCTGGGAAGATACTCTGTAAAAGCTTGAGCCCTTGCTATAAATGTTAGAAGAAGATAACAGAAGCATGTTTTATGTTGAATCATCTGTCTGTCTGTGTGTCTGTCTCTCTCTCTCATCATGTATCTCCTATAGATTCTACTATCGCAGTAAATGTAATCTTGATGGAATTTTAAAAGACCCACATTGTCTCCATGCAGTGCAGTAACTGTTCTTACTTCACACTCACTGTCCCTGTTTGTTAATAAGAATCTCTGTTTAGCTCAGGGCCTGTAAGGTTCTGAGGAGGCTCTTAAGTTGGAGTGGTTCTGGGAGGAACTGAGGGACTAAGTCTAGTCAAAATTTATTGTCTGAAATCCTCAAAGAATCAATAAAATTAGTTTTTAAACTATAGGTCATCTTGTTGTTCTGGGAGGAAGTGCGTTCTGGTCTAGTGAAGAGACACCCATTTTTGCCTCTGAACACATGAGTGCACAAAGGGGAAGCGAGTATTTTGACTTTTCTCTTTGGCATCACAGCAGGCTTTTCTGTAAAAAGGACTTCAGTCCCAAGAAGTGAGCAGATCTGCTGTCACATTTGAAAATAGATGGCTGACATCATTTACCCCCTTGAGTACCCACAGTTCTGGTATTATAATTTTCTCATGTCCAACTGTTGACGCAGTCCAGATACAGGTAGGAGAGTATTTCTCCTGGAAGAATCTCAGTGAGAAGGGCAGCTCTGATTTTCTATGGTGACTTGTCCTATGGGGTAGAGTGCCTGCTCTTGGAGGTGGGAGTATACTCTTCTCACTTCATACACCATTCTTAATCAGTGGCTAAGGTGCTTCCTGGAACTCTCTCTCTTCCCTCTGTGTGAATCATCTGTTGGCTCATGCCCTGAGCGTGAACTCTCTTCCCTTTGGTTCCTGTCCTACCTTGTGATCTGGGAAACTTCCCTGCCTGGATCCAGTCGAAGTGCACAGAAGTACACAGCCCGCTGGTCCCTACTCTCCTTTTGTGGCCACCAGGTCCACACTGTTCTTACTACTTCAGATGACAGCAGCCTCCACATTGTCCTCTCTGCCCCCTTTCTTGCTCTCTTATCTTCTCCACAGTGACAAGGCAGATTTTTAATACATGAGCACATGTCACACTCAGATTTAAACTCATCTGTGACTCTCTTGGCCCTTGCAAGGAAGTGTGAGCCTTGTGCTGTTCACACCCCCATCCAACCTGCCTCCCCCATTGCCCACCTAAGGTTCTTCCTGAAGCCTCTTGGGCTGAGCCTTTCACACCTCAGGGCCTTTGAACCGGCTTCTCTTTCACGTAGCCCCTTTTGCATATTCAGGTGACCTCAGTACATTTATCTAAGTGATGTCTTATTTGGCTATTCTTTATAATCATTTCCTCATCATCTTGCTTTCATTTTATAATGCCTTTTATCAGAAAAATCAAAGTTTAATTACTATTTTCCCCCTGTGTTCCCCCATTAAAATGTTAATCTTTGAGAGAAAGGTTTGAATACCTCAGTCGCCAAAGTATTTAAAAAAAAATTAAGAACATGAGGTTATAATATACAAAGGGTATTTTTTATGATTTACCTTTTCTCCTGCATCTGCTAGCTTCATGTATTTCATTAGTGGGTGTTACATCAATATATTAACCACCCTTTATTCCTGAAATTTTTATCTGAAGACTGAATGTTTGTTTATGAGCCGGGGATCTTGGCACCTATCCTGTTTCCAGAATGCATGTTTAGAGATCTACATGGATAGAGTGGTGCAGTCCATATGCCAGCATCCCCATGAGAACACAACAGGCTACTTTCACATAAATAATCACAGTTACTTTTAGCCTTATTTACCATGAACAAAATCTATGCACAGTGATTGGTTGGATCACAGTGTTGCTTCCCTTTTATGAAATTACAGTTTGTGGTTAGTTGGGCAATGGTCCTACATGTATTTGGTTGCTTGAAGCTGACTAGTTTTTGTTTCCTGGAATTAATTATTTTGACAATACATCTCTTTGAGTCCTTTATGAAATCCCTTGCCTGGTTGTTCTGTAGCCATTCCTGAGCAGCACTTTTCATTACAGAGTAACCGCCCTGCCTGTGTATACCAGAGTTCCGTTTTTACAAGTAGTTGATACTTTTAGTTACTTTGGAAGAATTCACATAGGACATGAACTGTGTTCTGCTTTGGTGTGTTTATTGTCTATAGTCTTCCCTCAATATTACAGTTACCAAGATCAGTGAAGAAACCACTGAGGTAGTAATGTGTTTGTGATCAGAGTTGTGACCATTTAACTTCTGCGGGGGAGGGTTGTCTTCATCCCCTTTGAAGTCAAAGAGAACACCCACAGACATCACGAAGGGCTGGCTGGCTGCGGCTGCTTGTAGCCCATGAACCATTGTTCTCCCGCTTAGGAGTGTGATAGCCATTAGGAAAGTCCTACTGAGCCTGTTTACTGAGAACTCAGTGTTACCTTTCTGCAGGCACAGGTGGGAAGCAGCTCTGCAGGAAACATCCAGTGATCTTAATTACATTGTCTTTCTCGAAGGTACCTAAACTCTTTTGGTGTTTGTTGTTTTTGAGAATGATTCCTGCTGTATGGCCTTTGTTGGTCTTGAATTTGTAATCTATCAGCCTCCAGAATGCTAAGAGCACATGCAATTATAGCACATGCAATTGTGACTGCTGTCTTAATCGAGTATTTTATTTTTAATTTTTAAAATTTTGTATGTGCATGGTATGTATATGATTGTGTGTGTCTTTATTTAAGTATGTATGTACAGTCATATGTCTCATAGCGTAGAGGTCAAAGGACAACAACCTCAGAAACCAGTCCTTGCCTTCCAGCTAGTTCACTTAGGACAGTGTTTATGCTGTGTTATGTAGACCAGGCTAGCTGCCCAGTGAACTTGTGTGGAGCCTCCTGTCTCAGCCTCCCACCCTGGCATGGGAGCACCGGGGAATATAGATGCATGATACATACTGTGCTTGCTGTGCATACATGTGTTCTAGCGATCTGAATTCAGGGTCTCAAGCCTGTGTGGCAAACATTTTACCCACCGAGCCATCTCCCTAAAGTTAACCTAGAAGGTTGAAGCTCTCTCTTTAAAACTGAATATTCTGGTTCTGTAGGAGGACTAGCAGTCTCAATTAATCTGGACCCCCGAGATCTCTCAAACAGTAGACCACCAAACACACAGCATACACCAGCTGATATGAGGCCCCCCAACACACATACAGTAGAGAACTGCAGGGTCTGTGTCCATTCAGAGATGATACACCTAACCCTCAAGAGAAAGGAGGCCCCAGGGAGTTTAGAGGTCAGGAGGGATGGGGGTTGGGAGCATCCACGTGGAGATGGGGTGGGGTTGGGAGGAGGTGTGGGATGTGGAGCAGTCAGTGTGGATGGGACGGGGCGGGGAATGGAATATGGAGTGTAAAAAATGAATTACACATAAAATTAAATTAAAATAAATAAATATAGAAAAACAAAAATAAATAAAATTGTATATTCTCTACCTAAAATTAACTATTGTGTATTTTTAAAATGTTCTTATCAGATTTTGTCATCGAGTCTATCAGATGAAAATTTAGTTTTGGAATGCTTAAGTCACTTGCCCAAGTTTATACAGTTGGGTGAGGTTTGTGTCAGATTTCCGAAGACTCTGGTTCATAAAATAGTATGCATTTAGATTATGTCATATTGTATGAGAGTGTAACTTGTGTGTCCGTGCAACTTGCCCCGATTTATGAAGTATCTGTGGTGTGCTAGGGAGTCTGCATCCTGCCGGTGAGCACAGCGGCGACGTTTGCATCTGTAGAGTGAACCTTAGAGAGAAAAGGATATGGTGAAGAAGTGACTTAAAAGGAAAGATCGAGTTGAACAACAGCAATAACAAAAGCATACTGTGAGCTGGAGAGGGACGGCCCATATAAGGGGGTACCTGAGGGCCAGGGAGGAACGCTGAGGACTTCATGGCTGAGATGATACTTGAACTCATCACTGAAACAATTTGTAGAATGAGCCTTGCAGTATCTGGGAATGTTTTGAATGGGAAAAGCCATAGGGTGAGCTGTTCAGATGGCAGCTCCCTTGAGTTATTAGAGATGAGGAGGGGGCCAGTCCCAGTGTAGACAGCCCTTTACCATGGTTAGAACAAGGTTTGGGGCAGAGGTTCACAGTGGCAGTGCAGAGGCAGAGGGAGCATGGTTGGAGATGTGTCAGAGACAGTTAAGCTGGAGGATGTGTGCAAAAGAGAGCAGATACAGTGATAGACGGTGGAGTGTGCATTCCATCAGATGGTCACGGAAGAGGAAGGTGAGAAGAGGCAGGGCTGACGCCGAGGAGGCACATGAAGTCAGCATGCTAGGGGGAGGTGGACACACAGGATGGCTGTAAGTGAGGAGCCTGGCACAGCACTGGAGCTGTGGAGGAGTCACAGTGGCACGCTTGTGTGTTGAAATCAACAGGAATTAAGACAGGAGTCTGGGCAAGCAAGATAAGAATCAGCCAAGAACTACGGCTATCAAAAGAGGCGAGTGTGGCAGAGACACCAGAATATGTCAAGCCACCCTGGATGGAGGAGAGGACTTTGGCACTTCCTGCACATTGGTTCTTTCTGGTACCCTACCCACCCCCAGACCTCATTTTAGAATTTGCCGCTTCCCTTGTTCCCCCAGTGGCTATCACTTTAACCTTTTTAGTGTTTATTATTTGGCTAGCTCTCCTAGTTCTCTTGTGACCTTCCTTTTCATGTTTTAGGATCTTATGTATAATCAAAGTGCTTCTTCGACATTCTGTGGGATGACTTTGATTTTCCAGCGAGCAGGTTGGCCTGTGGAAAAGAAAGTGACCATGTCCCCACCCTGCTCAAGAACTTTGTTCTAGTTTGTGCCTATGTCCCGGATGCTTAAGTCCCTCATCCTTTGTTCTCAGGATTAGAGGATTTTCCTCAGTCTTGATCACTCTGTCATATATAAGGGTCCCAAGATACTAGACAGCTCTTTCCAAGCTGCCTCTCTCCCTTTAGAGAATACTTTGCCATCCATTTATGTTCAGATCTCCTCTACCCTCCTGCCTTGGCCGCTTGCCCAGGACTTTAACTGCCCAGCAAGATCCAGCAAGTCTGGATCTCCCTCTTTCTTCCTCTTCCTCTTTCAGGTTGAAACTTAATTGTGTTGCATGTCTACCTTGAACCTGTGGGCTGAAGACAGTGTAACAATGGTTCCAGAGTGACTTTGTACAGGAAAAAATTCATAGCATGCAGCTTTCTGCCATGCCACTATGTAGATGCTCAAAAGTTTTCAATTTGGAACATTTTTTGTTTTGGATTATGGATTACGAGTGCTCCATTCATAGCAAAGTTCTGTGAGTGACATTTCACAGCTCTGCTTCCCTTACCTGACTGGGCATTATCTGTGGTTGCCTGCCTGGCTTATTCCTGTTCCTTTCATTCATGGCTACCCAATCTTACAGGATTTTTTAAATAGCTCTGAAAATATAATTTATACAAACTCTCCAAGTCTCAGCCCCATGCCCCGGTTCTGTGCATCACACATGTGGAGGGGAGGGAGGAAAGGACTCCAAGTCAAGCTTCTGCTGCCTACTTAAAGGAACCACACGTCTATCGTCAGTGACTCCATGAGTGGTGCTTTGTCAGTGAGCACAGATCAGAAGTTGGAACAGAGGTAAGGGAGGGTTTGGAAACCATTGCCATAAATACTTGAGTTGATATGGCTTGTCCCCTGCTACCTTCAAGCAGAATGACTGGTGTATTTGTGTGTGTGTTTGTGTGTGTGTGTACTTATGTGTGTGTTTGTGTGTGTGTTGTGGCTGGGGGAGGTAAAAAGGAGAGAGAAGCTGGAGATATGATACGATATCATGAGCAATCAGATATCAGGAGCTCTGGGCTACTTCAAGGTGTAGGACACCCCCGCCCCACTCCAGCCCAGTCCAACTCTGTGGATTTGAAGTTCCACTCTGCAGAGACCAAGACCTCACAGAACAACTCAGCAGTCCACCCAAGAACAGAGCAGCCCAGCAGTCCATGTATTAAAGTGGGGACACAGAGTGTCTTAGTCAGGGTTTCTATTCCTGCACAAACATCATGACCAAAAAGCAAGTTGGGGAGGAAAGGGTTTATTCAGCTTACACTTCCATACCACTGTTCATCACCAAGGAAGTCAGGACTGGAACTCAAGCAGGTCAGGAAGCAGGAGCTGATGCAGAGGCCATGGAGGGATGTTCTTTACTGGCTTGCCTCCTCTGGCTTGCTCTGCCTGCTCTCTTATAGAACTCAAGACTACCAGCCCAGGGATGGTCCCACCCACAAGGGGCCTTTCCCCCTTGATCACTAATTGAGAAAATGCCTTACAGTTGGATCTCAGGGAGGTATTTCCTAGACTGAAGCTCCTTTCTCTGTGATAACTCCAGCTGTGTCAAGTTGACACAAATCTAGCCAGTACAATTGACCCCTTGTCAACTTGACACACAAACACATCACTATTAAGCCTCAACCCCTAATTTCTTATTCACCTCCAAGATCTAAACAACTTTAAAAGTCCCATAGTCTTTACATATTAAAAGTCAATCCCTTTAAAATGTCTAATATCTTTTAAAATCCAAAGTCTTTTTACAATTAAAAGTCTTTTAACTGTGGGCTCCACTAAAATAGTTTCTTCCTTCAAGAGGAAAAATATCAGGGCACAGTCACAATCAAAAGCAAAAATCAATCTCTAACCATCCAATGTCTGGGATCCAACTCACGATCTTCTGGGCTCCTCCAAGGGCTTGGGTCACTTCTCCAGCCATGCCCTTTGTAGCACATGTGTCGTCCTCTAGGCTCCAGATGCCTGTACTCCACTGCTGCTGCTCTTGGTGGTCATCTCATGGTACTGGCATCTCCAAAACACTGCATGACCCCTTCAGTCCTGGGCCATCAATTGCAACTGAAGCTGCACCTTCACCAATGACCTTCCATGGCCTCTCACAGTGCCGAGCCTCAGCTGCTCTGTGTGACCCCCTTCATGCCTTCAAAACCAGTACCACCTGGGTGACCCTTACACATTACCAAGTCCCACTGCAGCAGGAGTACAACCTTGCCTATCTCTGGAACACAGCCTCTTTGTGCTTTCAGAAAACACTTCCCAGAAGATGTCACCTCAATGATGCTGGTCTCTTCTTAATCACTGCTAATTTCTTAGCTCCAGCTAATAAGCATCAATAGTCCCAGTAATGCAAAGTTTTTGCTTTAGTAGTTCTGGTATCTTGTTAATCACAGCTGATTCTTCAGCCCCAGCTAACCAAAACCACAGAATCTTCCCAATCAGAATATCAATGGCCCTGAAAAGAGTCTTTAATTTTCCCTCTGAAATTTCACAAGCCAGACCTCCATCTTCTGCACTGTTCTCAACATTATCTTCCAAGCTCCTACACAACATCTGACAGAGGCTCTTAACAACGAATGGATCTTCAAGCCCAAAGTTCCAAAGTCCTTCCAAGGTCCTCCCCAAAACATGGTCAGGTTGTCTCAGGAATACCCCACTGTGCTGGTACCAATTTGTCTTAGGGTTTCTATTCCTGCACAAACATCATGACCAAAAAGCAAGTTGGGGAGGAAAGGGTTTATTCAGCTTACACTTCCATACTGCTGTTCATCACCAAAGGAATTCAGGACTGGAACTCAAGCAGGTCAGAAAGCAGGAGCTGATGCAGAGGCCATGGAGGGATGTTCCTTACTGGCTTGCCTCCTCTGGCTTGCTCAGCCTGCTCTCTTATAGAACCCAAGACTACCAGCCCAGAGATGGTCCCACCCACAAGGGGCCTTTCCCCCTTGATCACTAATTGAGAAAATGCCTTACAGTTGGGTCTCAGGGAGACATTTCCTCACCTGAAGCTCCTTTCTCTGTGATAACTCCAGCTGTGTCAAGTTGACACAAAACCAGCCAGTACACAGAGCATCCTTGATAAGAGGTACAGTCTGTCTTGTTCCGCTCACCTGGAAATCCAGTCGAAGAGAGCACTTTTCTGTGCATTATGGTTAAGAACAGAGCTACCCTCTATTATTCTAGTGTAGCAGTAAACTGCTACTTTTAATGCTGATGAGAAACCTAGACATTTTCTAGACCCAATTGCTTTACAGACAAAGAGTGATCTGTCTGGGCAGCAGAGTGCTGGCAGCTAGGGACTGGGCCATCTCTCTCCACTCCCCCAGAAAATGGCCTCTATAGTGTACTCAGGGCTTGAACTGTCCCAGAAGATAAACTCCTTTCTGCTGAAGTCACAAGACAGGACAAGAGATAAAACTTCAAAAAGAGGCCACTGTTTTCAGCAGCTGGTTTTGTGGTCTCCAGAAGACTTTTGTATTTGAAGCCAGAGTACAGTTTTATTGATATGAAATAGGCCAAGCTCACGTGACTTTTCCCTTAATACTAACAGGACTTTAAGTGAGCATTCCCTGTTCTCTGCACCTCATGCTCCACACGGAGCCTGCTTTCAGCTCCCAAACTTACTAGTTCTTGTTATGCATCATTCTAGAGGACCCAGGCCACTTCCAGAGTCCTTTCTTTCAAATATTCTAAACTACTCCATAACTCAGAAAGGAGCTGAGAGGTGAGGGAAGATTCAAGTCTTTAAACATTCAACCTCTGTCTCCTCCTGTTTCAATCTTGTCTCTAGTATGCAGCTGCAGCGCCTGTGCCACTGGCAGGCACTAGCTCACTCTTGGCTCTTCTAATTAAGATGTAACTCTCATATCATTATCATTACCACCGACTCAGGCAGTGCATTGTAGACTGTTGTCTTAGTTAAGGTAAGCATTGCTGTGACAAAACACCATGACCAAAGGCAGCTTGGAGAAGAAAGGATGTATTGATTTACGTGTCCTGGGTCACAGTCCATTGAGGAAAGCCAAGGTAGAAACTCAAACCAGGCAGGAACCCGCAGGCCGGAGCTGATGGAGAGGCCGTGGAGGAGCGCTGCTTACTGGCTTTCTCCTCATGACTTGTTCAGCCTGCTTTCATATGGAGCACAGGACCAACTAGCACATTAAATACTGTTGCACCATGTGCTTGCATACAGCCTGAGCTTATGAAGGCATTTTCTCAATCGAGAGTCCCTCTTTCCAAGTCCTTCTAGGATGTGTCAAATTGATATGAAACTAGCGAGGACATTGCTACTACTGAATTCTCCTTAAACATGAGTCACAACAGTTAATAAGGATATTCTTACTGTTTACTCATAAGAGAAAAAAATAAACTGCTTGCTTCTGTTTGCCCATTTGATGGCTTACACTGTCCCCAGTACAAGCTGCTTCCTGCTAAGTTAATGACAACTGGGAATTAGGTGGTTGCTGGAGCAGTGTGGTAAATGCAGAGTAAGCAGCAGGAAGTGGAATCGAGTTTCCAAGCCTGGCTGACTCAGTGCCCTTGCTGGCGTCCTTTCCTGGTAGGCACCTACTTGCTTGTCCTCTGGGAGTGAAGCCTGAGTCCGAGCACCGGCATCGCACCAGGGTCTCACCTGTCGTTTTATCTCTGACACACTGCGACTCTGTTATTGCAGATTCAGTGACAGAAAATTCTTCTGCTAAAAGATGGTAGTGAATTCTTCCGTTGGCTGTTGGGGAAGTTAATTGAAGGTGCTTTATGTGGGTTAGGGCCGGTTCTGTGCTCCCCAACGCCTGATGCACTCACTTGTCAAACGTTTGCAAGAATTCCACAGTCCCTGAGCTGCAACTCTACACAGGGCCCATCCAGTGTACCTGCAATCCAATGACTAAAAAGTACATACACGTATTCATGCCCCAGTCCACTAGAGGGCAGCACACACACACTTACTTAGCAGGAAAAGACTGCAAAAACTAACTTTTTGATGGAACAGAAAGCCCTTTGGGGTGGATGTGTTGAAAGTACTGTCATATTTTTGTTAAAAAATTATATTTCATAAATCCCCATCCTTGAAGTTAATGATGCAACAGTACAAGTTGGCCAATGATAGCAAAAGCAGCTTATGTATTTCATTCTCATAGAAGCCTTGACTTACGCTTTCCTCTGTGTAGTAAATTAGAAATTTCTAGAATTCCTTTTGAAAGTTGAAAAGTATTAGTTAATATTTATGTATCATATTTTTCTTTAGTTGAAGTTCTTCCAGTTGAAATAGAGTATGACTGTCCCGTGAGCTCAGAACACCTTCTAGACTATAAACTGAAATGGAGCCCAGTAGGGGTGGGGCAGATTACCAAAGAGTGACTGTAATCCAGCTCCTAGTTTACAGTAAGGACTTAGAATAACCTGCTCAAGCCTGACTTCTCAAGCACTGGTAACACACACCTTCTGAAACTACAGGACCCCAGCTTGGCGCTCAGGCAGCATTTGTGGAAAGGCAGCAGCACTGTTGAGCATTTATTCCAAGCAGACATAGTTACATAGGAGTTCTTAGCACCTCAGGGCTGAGTGGGCTTTCCAATTCAGAGTTTAGTAATATTTAATAATTCACAGCAGGGATAAGTCAGCTTTTTCATTAAAGCCTCAAATAGCAAATACTTTGGAGGCAGTGCAGGCTCCTGCAAACCCCTCACCTTGTGGTTTGTGTTTAATCTCTGTATTTAATACCCGTAACGGTACAGCTCCAGATCCTGGCCTTATCAGGCCATGGATGGCCTTGGTACAGGGCGGTGGTGATGGTGATACATAAAGTCATGTCTCTAGAAGTTTGTTAGGTTCACAGCACCTCAGGGAACAAAAGCAGGCCACTTTCACCTGCATGGAGCGGGCTTCAGCACCCTGTACTGGGAGTGCTGGGTGCACATGGCCTCCGCCTAGCCTCTTTCCATAGCTTCTTGAAGTCTTAGTTAGGTACATTTGACTTTTGTCCCCGTTGGCCACACACTCAAAACATGAAATCACCTTTTTCAGTGTGCTACCACACTGAAAGAATAACTGTTTTGAAAGCCAGGAAATCACTCTTTTAGTCCTAGCACCTTTATTAAATAGAGTTTCTTAGACTTCAGTTACTCCCCGTGGCTGTCAACATCTTTGTAAAATGGGGTTGACTCAATTTCGATAGATGGATGGGGAGGTGGATGGATGGATAGATAGATAGATAGATAGATAGATAGAAATGGACTTGGTAATTTCAGATTTATGTATCCCTAGCCCTTTATCCAGTGCTCAGTGATTTATCTGATCTTCAAGTACACACCTACTCGAGTAAAAGAACATTGCAGAAATAATATTCATGTCCAAAACCTCCTACTGTGTCTGGCCCTCAGTAGATGGCCAGTAACTACTGAATGGGTGAATTAATTACAATTGAGCACTTAGCTACTTTGAACTCACCTCCTGCTTTGGCCTTATGTTTTATCAATGCATGCAATTTCTTATATAAGTGTTTTATCTCTCTAGGGCTTTTAAAAAAATAGTTGTGCTATAGAGAGATCTACTGAATGTCAACAATAACAGTATGGTAAATCCTGTGTGCACAACAATGGATACAGAATAGTTCTGGTCCTTGGCTGTGAAGGGCTTACTTTCTGCTTGTGGTGTCTAGTGGGTAAACTAGTCATTTAACTCTGTTTCTAAGTATGGAATTAGAAATCTGAGTCTCCAAAGTGACAGCACACAGCCAGGCAAGGCCCATAGCTTAGCAAAGCATAAATGAGAGATGGCCAGAGGGGACTCCAGTATCTCCAGGTGGGTAGCCAACGGACAGGGTGTGGTCATTAATCTGGTTAGGCCAGGGGACACGCATAGTGTGTTTTGGCTCTCAGTCGCTATTGATAGCCTCGAGAAGTTACCAGTCTTAACAGGTACCCCAGCCTTTGTGCACTCTCCCATAGCCACGTAAAAACTCTAGAAAAGGAGGCTCAAAGGCCTCCTCCTCTCTCCGAAGCCTCTCTTGCTTTCTCCTTAATTTCTTACTTGTCTGTTTTCTCTTTAATAAAGTGAGTTTCCATTTCACATACTCCCAGGAGTGTATATCTTCAGTCTACATCAGAATAAGACAAGGAGCAGTCTTTGGTGACCACAGTGTCTGAACACCTAGGTCCTTGGTCCCACTGGGCTGTGGAAGGTCTCATTACGTGAAATCAGTGCATCACTGCCAGTTTTACAAGTCCAGACTGGTTGTCTTGTAGATAATCCCACTGTCTAGATTGGTCCAGTTTCTTCCTCATGATTTTAAACTCAGGTGAAACATTTTGGAAGTAAACTATGTAAGGACTGTATGGACTTTTCATCCACACCGTGCCATACACCTTCTAATGCCACTTTGTCCCATGTTGGCATAGACTTTGAGTTTTTAATCAATGGAAACGTTGTCTCTTAAACATTGTCTCCCAGGAATATCTTGAGATTTTGACATATTTTAATTAACTGTCCCTTGCAAATTGAATCGGGGTTAATAACAGAGGCGGAAAGTAAATCCTCGAACTTGGAGGGAAGGTTCTAACAGCTTACTTATTCATAACAGCAATAACCAAGTAAATGGCGAAATGGGACCACACTCGTACACACACACACACACACACACACACACACACACGCACACACACACACACGCAACATGCTTTCTATGGCTTGGTGTTCATAGTTATCCGGGGCTGTGGGCACGGTCTGGGGCTGTGGGCATGGTCCGGGTCCGCAGCAGCAGGTAGCTTTGCAGCGCCAGGGAAATGCCTTCTGGGGCCATGTGTTCCTTACACCGTCTCTGTGCCAGTTGTTTCACAGATGACTGAACATAAGTTTTCTAATTCTGATATGCATTTCTCATTTAAAGCTGTATCATGTGCTTTATATTAAAACAAAGTACATGATTTCCACAGCTATTTATTGTTCAGTAACTTTTATGCCAGTAGACTCAAGTAAATTTTATATGTATTACTTACATCACAGTCCTTGTAGCATAGGAAAGAGGCGGCCATTTTGGGCCATGAGCACAGTTTCACAGGTCAACTTTCCACACGGTTTGCTCTTGGAAAATCAGTCTGTCAATTAGACATTAATAAACCATTTACTTTTTCTTTCTTTTTTTTCCAGATATTGTTATTATCCCCACAGTTTTGTTTTTCTTTCTTTTACTCATGTAATTACCTGATTGCTTCTAGTGTAACATTTTATGCGGCTATAACTTTTATAACAGTTATTCATTAATTTCTTATTATGATAGCCGTGGAAATACAAAGGACTCTGAATCAACTTGGAACACCTCAAGACTCTCCGGAACTGAGGCAACAGCTGTAAGTGGTTTTTTTTTTCCTAAGACAGAGAGAAGAGCAGCTATGCAGACTTCTCTGCTGCTGCATCCGTAGTGGCTTTTTATTGGAAACATTGATGGGAATGTAGTGAGCTTTCTCTGGTACCAGTGCCCTGCTATATGAAACTTGGCTGATCTAGTGTAGATGGGTGGTGGGTTTCTCCTTTAAGGATCTCGCTCACTCTATCAAGGCAAAATTATTTACTTATTTATTCTACATTCCTATTAGTTTTAAAATAGATTTTCGGTGGCTTTTGAAGATTTGGACTTAGAGCTTCATTCATATATATATATATATACATATATATATATATATATGATTTATTTCTTGCTTTTTTTGTTGGTTTCAATCCAGTATATGTTCAATGTTATGAACTATCCTCCTCAAACAAAACAAAACTAAACCAGAAAATGTGCACAGTGAGAACTTCAGAAAGCAAGTAGCAGCTGCTTAGCATGTGTGCAAAGGGAAGCAGTGCACATATGGCGGCTCACGACGGCAACTCCAGGGCCCTGGCTGAGAGGTGGAGTAAGTTCCAGACCAGCCTGTGCTACTCGGCAAGACTTTGTCTCACAATTTCCAGTCATGCATGCATGGTCACATACACATGTACACACTCATGCATACACACACTAAACATCATGAACATATTGCAATTCACTAAAACAAAAGTACAAAAAGACATGAAAAGTTATGCCAAAACTCACGGTTTTTAGAAGTGCCATTTGAAGTATTTGTAGTTACCTGTAGTTTATATTTTATTTTTCTATAATAAAAGAGATGCTTATAAATCATAGTTACTACACCATCACTCATTGAAATACAGTTCAATGCAAGTATGTAATAAGTAGCGACATTATTTTGGTAGAATTAATGCTGGAAGATCTGAATTGGCAGACATGATCACGCAGGCTCCCTTTTGAGAACTTTGAGAGTTAGGAAAGCCTGTCTAAGCAGGGGCACGTGCTGTGTACAGCTGTGAGCTGTTTCTTAGTTTCCTCGCTAGCCCTGTATAGACATCTCCATCCGAGCACTTTGTTACTGTGAGTCCCACTGGCTGTCCACGTGTGCAGGAAGAAGTGTACAGGGGAGGCCTGGTGTCATTTCTAAGCATTCCTCTAATTCAAGATTATATTGTTGAATATTCAGTTTTTTATTGAAATTTGTATATTTTTCCCTGTATCTAGGAAAACTCAGGTATAGGTTTAATTTACCCCCTTTTTTTGTATTCAGATCTATTTATAAGGAAGTCCTATTAGGTTTCGCACTTCACGTTTAATTACTGGTCAGTCTGTACTACGGCCTTCCCTTCCATATTTGTAAGTGTTTGTAGAGTGTAAGTGTTCACATAAGGAAATACGGCCTGCATATATACCTCAGGCCTGAGAACTGGACAAAGACAAATAGTCTTTCCTTCTCGGATGTCCTCCCAGGGGAGACACAGATAACAGCTGTCCATACTTTCAGTCCCTTGGATATAAAGGACCAGTCAGCCAGCCAGCGCTATCCTGAGCACAGCCCTTCTCACTCCAGCCCTCTACATGTATCGGTGATGACGTTGACTGATAGGCAACACCAATTCGTATTCATTTCTCTAGGCTTGGGTACTCTGGGTGAATGAAGACCCTCCTATGTCATGTTTCTTAGCATCTCCCAAAACCCAGAACCTAAAGATTTGGTTTAGCAGAAGAAATTGACAGCCAGTTCAAAAAACTATGAGTACTTTTACAGTGTGTTGTTGAAATAACTACTTCGGCGAAACTAGCTTTTCTGCAACCATTTACCAGGGTTGGTACAGGTGGTGTAGAGCTTTTCTTTGGCTATACACACCTGTGCTTTCTGATTTTTGCTTTATTATTTTTATTTTCCCTTTTCACTTTAGGCAGCAGAAGCAGCAGTATACTAACCAACTTGCGAAAGAAACCGATAAGTACATTAAAGAGTTTGGCTCTCTGCCCACCACCCCCAGTGAGCAGGTAGGCAGCTTCAGGTGTGAGTTTTGATGTACTGGATGTGAGAGAAATTAAATGCATGGTGGGATCTTTGAACTGGGATTCTACAAAGGAAGTTAGGCAGCCAAAAAAATGATTGTATTTGAGATTAGTTACAGTACACAAAACTATATTTAGTGGTTCAGGTAGTATCATGCGCTTCCATAAAGCAGAAATTATTTCCATGTCGTTGCCCTGACCCATAATTAAGTGTACGCTGAGAAAATGCCTCCTGTGTAATTGCTTCCTGGCTTTGCAGGACTGCTCCCCCACTCTCCTACCCCTCACCCCCACCTTCCCCACCCCCACCCCCACCCAAGCATGCACACACTCACGATGCTCCTGGGAACACAGTTATCTGCTTGCTTGCTTGCTTACTACAAGCTATGAGGTATAGGTTTTATTTTCCTAAAAAAGGGGATTACTTAAAATTAACCTTAACACCACAACTGACTTATCAGCAGCTAGGAAAGCCTAAGGCAGAGGTCCTGCAGAGTTGGCCTTCTGTCTTACGATCAAAATACAAGTGCCAGGCCCCACTGGAAATGTGTGTGAGAGGCCATCCGAGGGTTTCTGTGGCTGGAGAGTGAATGACAGTTTTCAGGGCCCAATGGAGTCAGACAGTGAAGCGAGCCCTGTGGGTCCTAGCAAGCTTCTCAGGCTGGTTTACTTACTCCACGCTTCTCTCTCGTCCATCTAGCGTCAGAGAAAGATACAGAAAGACCGATTAGTGGCAGAGTTCACTACATCGCTGACAAACTTCCAGAAGGCCCAGAGGCAGGCTGCTGAGAGAGAGAAAGAGTTCGTTGCTCGAGTGCGAGCCAGCTCCAGGGTATCGGTAGGTACTGAGGACGGCTGAAAGCACGGTTCTTGAAGCATCCCGATGTGTGACATTGTAGAGCCCGGTAGCACTCTTAAATCTGTGACTGTTTTTAATGATCTCTCCTTGGGTTTTAAGAAGCCTATTGTTGTATATTGCTGTCGTTACCCCTCATAGAACAGTAGCAGAGCACAGACTCCATAAACACAGAAAACCCTGGAACGGATCAGGGAATCAATGCTCTGATGTGGATTTGAGTTAATCCAGTTTTAAGTCTCTCAGGAGTTGCCACTAGTTGATGTTTCTTTAATGCTCAGGTCCCACAATGACATTAAGTATGAGCTGAATGATAATTATTATTTGGGCCTTGTAACTAGTGAATCAGTGAATTCCCTCCTTGTCAGCCTAAGATATTATTTTGACATTGCATTCGCAGTTGACCTTGAAAATTAGAACAAGGACTTAGCTTCCCCTGCTCCCATTGCACATGCGTGCATACACCCATGTGTATGCACACACACATGTATACCCATATATGCATACACATGCACACACCCATACATAGGCTCAAATACACACACCCACATATATGTACATGTACATACACATGCTCACATGCACACATATACACCCAAATGTATGCACATGCACATATGTATGCACACACTTGTATGCACACACACCTGAACACATATACAAAACACAACTAGGCTGTCTTCGGGGGAAAATGTGTTTTGTTACATTTTCTTATTCTTGCTTTCTTTCTGTCCTCCAACTAAATTATTCAGGGTGGTTTTCCCGAAGACAGCTCAAAAGAAAAGAATCTTGTATCCTGGGAAAGGTAAGAAATAAGAAAACTGCTTTGCAAATCAAAGATAACTTTTGAGGTTTTACATATTATGATCCATGATGCAGAATGAAACCTTTTATTATAGCATGAGTAGCCTGTTATTTATAACTTAAATAGTAGATTTGTGGAAATGTAAATATTTATAAACTATTTATTATGTAATATATAAATAGATCCTGCTAATAAACTTATTTTCTTACTTTTAAGAACAAAATATTCTTACATGAATTTACCAAGTATGACTTTTAATAAGTAAATCAAAAACTATATAAGCTGAAACCATGAGTAGAATGAAAACAGGGTAAATTTGGATAAAATGTCTATTTATACCTAGAAGTTTTTCTTTATTTATTGAGGCATTTGGAGACAGGATCTCACTGTGTTATCCAGGCTAGCCTGGGATTCCCCATGTAGCCAGGACTGGTGTTAAGTTCCTTACCCAATCAGAACTGGGATTATCGGCATGTATCACCATGGCTACTTATTTTAGCACCTTTATAAATAAACAATATTCTGATCTTAAAGATCAAAATATCCGGTTTCATAAGAGTGTCTTTAGTAAGTAAGTTTTATTTCTGTTTGTTTTTATAGCCAAACACAGCCTCAAGTGCAGGTCCAAGATGAAGAAATCACAGAGGACGACCTCCGACTCATTCATGAGAGAGAGTCTTCAATCAGGCAGCTGGAAGTAAGCCTTAGAAGGCCATGCCAGTTCACACACCTGGAGAACGCTAGACAAGAAAACTCGATAAACATCTGGCAGTTTGGTGAAGTCTCTAGTGTAGAATTTAGAATAACTCCTGTGTAAGAAATGATGCTGTTGGTACTAGAATGAGAAGAAGCCATAGTCCTCCCACATTGTTAATCACCCAGAGTTCTCTTTAGTGTTGAGAAAACTCCACTCTAGGAATAAATGCCCTCCTATAGAACCTGGGCAGCATCCTGAAATATATCCACACCATCCCTCCACGAGTGGGACTTGGGCAGTAGCATTAAAAGAACTGTAATTTTCTTAGTGTGTCTACCACATCACAGAGATGAAGAAGGATTTGTTAAATTGTAGTTCTGTTGAACTGACCCTGCTCCTAAAAGTGGGCTAGTAATAGCTACCAGTGACTATAGTTGACCGATGATGGTCTTCCACGTGACAAGGCACTGTGATAACTGAATTTTTTTTATTTCTTCCTCACAAAAGCTCTTTAAACTTACTAAATATGTCATTATCATTGACATTTTACAGATGGGGAAGCTAAGGCCATGATAGATAGACAAACATCCTTACACACTTACAAAAAAGGAGTCTTTAGTCAGGGAATAGGTATATATTGAGGAAAATAAAGTTACAATTTCTTTATCCAGTAAATTTGTAATCTGTTTACACATTAATGATATTTATAGTTTCAATATGATCTACTAGATATTCAAATTTATTAATACAAGGCTTTAAATTTATACAGGTTTTATTCATCGAAATTGTCAAGCTGATGGGTAGATTTTTTTTGAAATACAGGAATATACATATTCTTCTAGTCAAGTATTGATTATGACAAGAGAAATTGTCAGGTTGACCTTAGCACTCCATGGCCTTCCTCAGTTTCTGTCACTTGAGGTAGTGGATGTCACAAATTTACTTTGGGCAACTAGAAGCCATCCAGAGGATGTTAGGTTAGAATTGATTACAGTAGTGTATTTTTCTGTTATTCCTAAAATTTATATATTACTTCTAAATGCATGCTTATATATCTGTGAGGGTGTTAATTTGTTTATTTCTTTTCTTTTGAATTTCCCCATTGGAGGAATGGGGGCCATGTTTCTAACAATACATAATAATGTTTTTTTTTTTCCTTAGGCTGATATTATGGACATTAATGAAATATTTAAAGACTTGGGGATGATGATTCATGAACAAGGCGATGTGATTGGTATGTACTGCTGCTGTGGCCTGTGAGGTGGGAGTCAGCGTCCTGCAGTTCACCTGCAGCAGCTTTCTCCATCAGGAGTACCCTCTTGCTTTCCATTTCTGTAGTCTACAGCTGGCAGGCTGCTGCCCTTGCCTCTGTTCGCATCCCTGCTGATGGAAGGAAGCTCCGCTTGCTTCAGAGGCTCCGAGTGTAGTCAGTGGCTCCTCATGGTGGGACATAAGGCCCCACCCGGCATCGCAACCTACTTCCAGGGCTTGCTTTTCATTTTTATCCAAATAGGACTGGAGGATCTCATGATATTTGCAATTGTGTGTGCACTGTCTTGTTTTGTGGGAAATAGCTATTTTCCTGGTCATTTGTTCTACCAATTACCAAATGGTTTTTGATAGATTAATATAGCTCATTTAGGTGCTAGAGGACTGAGACCTGTAGCATTAAAGCTTTAGGTTTGGAATGTGACTGTGGAAGTGTGTAATAGATGAGATCATTAAAAAGTAAAAGTATGGGAGCTGGAGGGAGAGTGCAGTGGGTAAGAGCTCTTGTTGTGTAAGCTGAGGCTGAGATCAGACACCTGGGAAAAGAGAGCTGGCCGTGGCAACACATGTTTCTAACCCCAGAACTATCAAGTGCAAAGACTAGATCTTTGTGGTTTGTTCCTTGCCTGGCATCAGGTCCAGAGAGACCATGTCTCAAAGGAATAAAGTAGACAGTAGTGAATCAGGACACCTGGCATCCTCCTGTGACCTCTGTGCACACAGATGCAGGTACCCAAATAACACATGTGCACATACACCACACATACATATGCCATAGTCATACATATTCGCACTTCCACAGTGCATACATGTGCATGTACACAACTCGCATACACACACACACACACACACACACACACACACACACACACACACACTATGGTAGGGCTGGAGAGATGCCTCAGTTAATAAAACAGGTTGATACACAAGCTATGAGGACCTGAGTTCCGATCTCTAGCATCTACATAAAAAGACTGAGTGTGGGCACATGCTACCCTCATCCTAATCGGAGAACTGAAGAGGCAGAAACACAGGTATCCCTGGAGCTCACTAGCCCATTAGTCTTGATGAATTAATGAGCTCTAGATTCAGTGAGAAGCTCAGTGTCAAAAAGTAGTGAGGAAGACATCTAAGGAAGACACGTGATGTCAACTTCTACCTCCACACCCGTGTTTACACATATGTGCACATCAGACATGTGTGGTCAATTTATAGAAAGACCAAGGTGAAGTTAGAAGGTTCTGCCATTGCAGAATGCAGACACCAGCTCTGACACCTAGAGAAGTGCAGAAAAGACCATCGCTGCATCAGGAGCCAAGATAGCCAAGAAATGAAGAAGGCACGAGATCTTTGAGTGTCTGCTGCAGAGGAAGGATTGATTGGCAAATGTGACACAGTGGCCTTTGAGCGTCTGCAGGGAGGAGGAAGAGATGAGATCTCTGGTCCTGTCAACCAGTGTCAGTTCTACCCTCAGGTTAGAACAGAGTGGAAAGGAGGGCTGCAAAGGCCTGTGGGCCCTGGGTGAGGTTTACACCTCTCTGTAGCTAGAAGGAAGAAACCAGAATGTTACCAGATTCTTACAGTGAAATTACCACTGCACCATGCAAAGTAGGTAGCACATTGCATGTATGTGAATGACTGGAGGAAAGCTGCCCTTACAGAAATACACACAAAGCCAACAGACCCCCAGAACTGGCAGGACACTTTGATTAAATCAACATAGGAAGGACCAAGGTTGAGTGGGCTCTTCCATTGCTCTTGGGGAGACTCATGTTTTGAGAAGCTGAGGTGGGTTTTTTCCTATGTGATGATGAAAGCCTTTGGGGCTGGGCAGAAGGGGGTCAGTTTGTTTTGCACTTTGATCTTGAGACAGTGAAACCTCTGTGGTTAGAAAGCGGCAGGTGCTTGTGCTGCCGCTGATGCAATAGCTGCAAAATGACAGGACTGTGTTGTGTCCAGGTAGAACTGGAGAAGGTCTATATATTCGTATGTTGGTTGGGTTGTGTCTTTTCCTTAAATGTCTGCTGCATGAAGTTTAGTGATTTATTACCAGAGCATCAAATGTGTTTAACAGTGCTGTGTCTGTGCATTTTATTTTAAAGACAGCATAGAAGCCAATGTAGAAAGTGCGGAGGTTCACGTTCAACAGGCAAACCAGCAGCTGTCAAGAGCGGCAGATTATCAGGTAACATGAACTGTAATACAGTTCCGTATCACTTGAAGTTTTGACTTAAGATACAAGTATGTAACCAGTTTGAAGTAGCTGTGTATACTACTGTTAGAATTATGTGGAAAGTGGTGGCAGTGGTCAGAAATAAGCCAGTAAATTTGAAATGCCAGTCGGTTGGCTTGGGCATCTGTTTTTTCATGGTGATCCACAGAGATAGGAAGTCATGATGCTTGCAAGAAATTACGACTCCAGGCTTTTCCTATTGTGGGGGTTCCTGCAAAAATCATAGCTGGTAAGGAACCCATATGGGTAAGCTAAAAGTGAAACGTGGGTCAGCACAACATGGCCATGGCCGATGCTGGGTCAAAAACTTCTGCAGTCTGACACCAAGCAATGTGTTCTTCATATATTTAAATACAGTAAAAGTGGACATCATTTGAATTAAAATGATTCCTTAGACAGTTATCACAACGGAGCTTTAGGCATGGCTACACTGAAGAGCATCTCTTTAGCAAAGCACGTGGGACATTTACATGAATAAGCAGGGGTTCTCTTGACAGATGAGCAGAGCTCAGAACAAGGGCCTAGGGAGGGAGGGTTTAATGAACATAAAGATGGGTTCTATGGACTGAGGAACAACGCTCGGGATTCTGGGGGATTCAACGAGGGCTGGCTTTACAGAATAGCAGAGATCACTAGGTATTGACACATATGATCCCAGATGTATGGATGACAAACAGTGCCCGTGTCTTTCATTGGAAAACAAATCCATGTGTCTAAGAATTCTAGTGTTCCTCTGCATCCATGATGGTTTATGATGTGACAGCACATGGAGAGACCTCTTGGGTGGTCTGTTCCCCTCCATTACCCTTCCTTCCCTGTTACTTTTCTTTTTTTAAATAGTTTTTCAAAACAGTCTCTACACAACCCTGGCTCTCCTGGAACTCACCATGTAGACCATGCTAGCCTCAAACTCAGAAACCTACCTGCCCCGGTTGCCCAAGTGCAGGCATTAAAGGGGTGCCTCACCATCACCCAGCCCACTTTTTCTTTCCTCTTGTCAGTGGCACTCCAGGCTGACGTGACAAAGGTCCTCACACTAGAAATGTCTCTTCAAAGTCTCTGAAACTATATTATCCGGGAGTGTCATTAATCACTGCATAGTATGTCAACATGTAGCAGACCCTTCAGTCGATACCAATTTATTTCTCAAGGGAATGTCATTAATGTGTGGAGACTCTGTATATCTGTGAAGTGTGAGTCATGCGTCAGGTACTATACAGATATCACAGCTGTGAATTACTAATGATTGCACAGTGTGCAGACCTTCGCTCAGTAAGAGCAAGGTTAGACTCTTTTGAAGATTCTGAACATCATAACATATCATTTGATTCCCCTGTAAAAACATCGGGTTTTGTTGTTCTTCATAATTACCGCTTTCTTGAATCTTGACTACAATCCTGCAACTTCTTAGATATTTTTCAACTGCTTTTTATTTTCATGTTAGCGCCATTCTTCATCAGGTGAGCCACTGTGCACTTGGCAGCTTGTAACACTGACACTTTATGGGGCTATTCTTTGTCCTCATTTCTAGTTATTCTCAGTCTATCACATAGTTGGCAACTTATATCTTTCTATCTTCCTTTGCATTATTGGGGGTTGAGGGAGGACAGGGAATCTAACCAGGACCTTGCATACCAAGCAAATGCTTTGCCACTGAACAATATATATATACATTAGGTATATATGTATATATATATATATATATACCTAACACAGTTTCTTCTTTCTTTTCTAAACATTTTTATTTACTTATTTTATGTGTGTGTCTGCTCCAAAGGTAGTCAGACCTGGGAGAATAGAGCCTAAACATGAGACAGACTCATAAAATCTCATGCAGTAGCCAACTTTATTCAGAGCATCAGACAATGTATACTCAGGGTTAAGAAGAGTCACATGAGTAAAGTGTGCAATCTCAAGGAGAAGCCAAATGCAAACATGTGTTTTTACCTAGTAGCACACAAACAAATAACAATACCTAGTTGTAATGAATAATCTAAGGTAAACTCAATTCTATCCACTCTACCTGGGAAGGGCACAGAAACACATTCCAAGAACAACTAATTGCATGTTTTTGAAGCAACTGAGGTCCTTGTTTTTTTGGCGTTTTCTCGAAAGCACTCCGAGTTCCCCTGACATGGCTCCATTCCTGCACCATGTCCCGACAGTGTGCATTGGCGTTTGTCTGTGTACCACATGCTTGAGTTACAGACAGGTGTGAGCTGCCATTCGGGTACAGGGAATTGAGCCTGGGCCCTCTGGAAGAGTGTAGTCAGTGCCTTCAACCACCAAGCCATCTCTCCAGCCACTGATTTCTTCTTTCTTAAGTTCAACCATATTCCCAGGAAACTACCAGCAATTAGAAAATTGCCCCTTGAATTATAGCATTATTTCAAGAAAAATATTTTTTTGAGAAAAACACCACCATGTGTGTTGTAAAGGTTTTTTTTTAATTTTTAATATTTTTATTACATATTTTCCTCAATTACATTTCCAATGCTATCCCAAAAGCCCCCCATAGCGCCCCCCACTTCCCTACCCACCCATTCCCATTCTTTTGGCCCTGGCATTCCCCTATATTGGGGCATATAAAGTTTGCAAGTCCAATGGGCCTCTCTTTCCATTGATGGCCGACTAGGTCATCTTTCGATACATATGCAGCTAGAGACAAGAGCTCCGGGGTTCTGGTTAGTACATCATGTTGTTCCAACAATAGGGTTGCAGATCCCTTTAGCTCCTTGGGTACTTTCTCTAGCTTCTCCATTGGGAGCCCTGTGATACATCCAATAGCTGACTGTGAACATCCACTCCTGTGTTTGCTAGGCCCCGGCATCGTCTCACAAGAGACAGCTATATTTGGGTCCTTTCAGCAAAATCTTGCTAGTGTATGCAATGGTGTCAGCGTTTAGAAGCTGATTATGGGATGGATCGCTGGATACGGCAGTCTCTAAATGGTCCATCCTTTCATCACAGCTACGAACTTTGTCTCTGTAACTCCTTCCCTGGGTGTTTTGTTCCCAATTCTAAGAAGGTGCACAGTGTCCACACTTTGGTCTTCATTCTTCTTGAGTTTCATGCGTTTAGCAAATTGTATCTTATATCTTGGGTTTCCTAAGTTTTGGGCTAATATCCACTTATCAGTGAATACATATTGTGTGAGTTCTTTTGTGATTGTGTTACTTCACTCAAGATGATGTCCTCCAGGTCCATCCATTTGGCTAGGAATTTCATAAATTCATTCTTTTTAATAGCTGAGTAGTACTCCATTGTGTAAATGTACCACATTTTCTGTATCCATTCCTCTGTTGAGGGACATCTGGGTTCTTTCCAGCTTCTGGCTATTATAAATAGGGCTGCTATGAACATAGTGGAGCATGTGTCCTTTTTACCGGTTGGGACATCTTCTGGATATATGCCCAGGAGAGGTATTGCTGGATCCTCCGGTAGTACTATGTCCAATTTTCTGAGGAACCGCCAGACTGATTTCCAGAGTGGTTGTACAAGCTTGCAATCCCACCAACAATGAAGGAGTGTTCCTCTTTCTCCACATCCTCGCCAGCATCTGCTGTCACCTGAATTTTGGATCTTAGCCATTCTGACTGGTGTGAGGTGGAATCTCAGGGTTGTTTTGATTTGCATTTCCCTGATGATTAAGGATGTTGAACATTTTTTCAGGTGCTTCTCTGCCATTCGGTATTCCTCAGGTGAGAATTCTTTGTTCAGTTCTGAGCCCCATTTTTTAATGGGGTTATTTGACTTTCTGGAGTCCACCTTCTTGAGTTCTTTATATATATTGGATATTAGTCCCTTATCTGATTTAGGATAGGTGAAGATCCTTTCCCAATCTGTTGGTGGTTTTTTTGTCTTATTGATGGTGTCTTTAGCCTTGCAGAAGCTTTGTAGTTTCATGAGGTCCCACTTGTCAATTCTCGATCTTACAGCGCAAGCCATTACTTTTCTATTCAGGAATTTTTCCCCTGTGCCCATATCTTCAAGGCTTTCCCCCACTTTCTCCTCTATAAGTTTCAGTGTCTCTGGTTTTATGTGAAGTTCCTTGATCCACTTAGACTTGACCTTAGTACAAGGAGATAGGAATGGATTGATTCGCATTCTTCTACATGTTAACAACCAGTTGTGCCAGCACCATTTGTTGAAAATGCTGTCTTTCTTCCACTGGATGTTTTTAGCTCCCTTGTCGAAGATCAAGTGACCGTAGGTGTGTGGGTTCATTTCTGGCTCTTCAATTCTATTCCATTGGTCGTAAAGGTTTTTTTAGAAGAAGAATCTCAGCCCCAAATATGAGGTCTCCAAATTGTTCCCCAAGTACACTGGGTGGTGTTCAGCTGCTGTGGCATCCCCTCACTGATGTACTCACCGTGTCGTCTTCTTGCTTCCACAGCGTAAATCCAGGAAAACCCTCTGCATCATCATTTTTATCCTTGTGGTTGGAATCGTGATCATCTGTCTCATCGTATGGGGACTGAAAGGCTGAGCTCCGAGGGCGTGGATGACTGCATGATGCTGTCTGAGCGATGCAGGCAGATTTTTGCGATCACTTTCTCTTATTGTTATTTTGAGGCTGTTGTGTAAAGCGATGGTTCCATACTTTGTCATTTTTACTAGGGTGGGGGGATTCTTTTGGATTCAGTCTGATATTTTCTAATACCCAAGGCTTTTCTAAACACCCTTACTGGCACAGCTTCCCTGCTTTTTAGTTCAACAACTGTTGGGTTTGGCTCACGTTGTATATGCCTTTCATTTATAATTTATTTATATTGTTTGACTGAGTTTTGGGAATTATTTGATTGGCCTGTATACTCTGCCTGCACCTCTGTAACTGTGTACCATGTGTAACATGATTGCGCTATCTTATTTAAAAAGAAAGCCCAAGTTTAAATGTCATTTGTCCAGTAAATGTTCTCAGTAGGAAACCCTTAACATAACTGTTTGTGGGATGTTTTATCCGCTGTGGTCCACTGCACTGCAGATCATTATTGCTCTTTCATTATTGGATTGTTCTTATCGTCTCTGAATAAAATCAGTGAATCTTTTCCTGATGTGTATATATGCATTTGCTGTGGATTACCTAGTAAAGACAGTAAGGATAGGTTGTTTTTAACATATGGACTATTTAATCCAATGCATACTAAAGAAAGCTTAGTTACTGTATTGTTCAGTGAAAGTTGGAGGAAGTGGCTGAAAGGTCCATACCTGCATCTATTCTGTTCAGATGCTAAAGATTCCATTCTCTTACTGCACTGAAACACTTTCTCCATATGGTCTGGCTTTGTGGCCATCATACCTTCCCTCGTGCGCCATGGAACACTTCTTAGACCTGTATCTTTGGGTCCTGTCTTCACAAAGTAATGTTCCCACAGTTACAGATTTGGGATTTCATTTTTATATTTTGTTTTTTGACTCTTAAGTTTTAGAGTTTATTTAGATGCCATTTTTTATTAGTCTTCATTCAAATAGGAATCAGATGTCTGCCAATGAACACACTTGTCTTTTTTGAATCAATGTTTTAATGCACTAATATGAATGCTGTAAGAGGGGTTATCTTGGTTTATCATTTGTGTTTTATAATGTTCTTACACAGCAGTTTGCTAATGATGGCACTGTTTAATGTGGCTCTGAAACCTTTAAATGGGAACAAGTGAAATATTAACAAAATAATTGTATCTTTGCAAGCAGAATAAAGATGATTCTGGAGATGTCTGCTAATTCTGAGTCCCAAGAACTCTTTCCCTGGAGCCTGGGCTTCCCAGACATTTGCTGCTGACTATGCACCGTGGTGGGACATTCCACATATTTCTGCGGGGAGTTTTTTTTTTTTTTTTTTTAATGTTATTTTTTAGAGTTGTTCCTCCTCCTCCTCTTCCTCCTCTTCCTCCTCCTCATCTATATACATATACACATCTTCAGACCAGAAGAGGGCACTAGAACCCATTACAGATGGTTGTGAGCCACCATGTGGTTGCTGGGAATTGAACTCAGAACCTCTGGAAGAGTAGTCGGTGCTCTTGACCGCCGAGCCATCTCTCTAGCCCCCACATATTTCTGTATCACTGGTTAACATGTTTAATTTTAGAGTGACGAATGGGTTCTTCTCACAGAAACCATTTTTGTGGGGGTCTGGAACACTGAAGTTTTCTGGTGCCCGGCTCTGACTGTTTTCATGGGTGGTCAGGAGCAATGTATGCATATGCTGTCAGATGAGTGCCAGCCTGCCAGGCCGGCTCCCACAAGGTCTTCTCTTCCACCTGCCCCTGTAGCTTGTGTGTCAAACAGTGTGCTGCCATCTCCTAGCTGCAGGAGAGTCTCAGTGGCATCTGTAAAATGGCTCTGTACTCCCAAGGCAGTTAATCCTCATGTTACCACACCCATTTGTTCCTGTTCTCTCCATAGTGGATGCCCCACAACAGCAGAGCTCTTTCAAAAATCGGGGCATAACTTAGCAACTTTTCTTAAAATTGGAACTTAAATTATTATTTTGCCTGGTCCACTGGCCATTGATGTATGACAGGAACTTTAGTTGCTGTATTCTTTTAAAAAGCATTAATTTGAGGAAATGTTCACAAAGATACTTAGAACATGAAACTGACTTTTATTGAAAATATTTAAATGCAAAACAAGGGAATTGCTAAATGAGAAAAATAAAGCTTAAGGTTCAGTTTTAGAATTGCTCTGAAATGTTTTAAATTTTTCTTTAATATTGAGAATATCACGCACTGGATAATGAACTGTGATCATATCTACCCTTTATCCCCCTCTCCGACTCTTCCCACATCCTCTTCAGCAATTCCTTCCCAACTTTATGGGTTTTTTTATTATTCATTTTAGGTTTTTTAATAGCTCACTGAGACCAGTTAGTGCTGTTTATATGTGCTTGGGTGTGAAGCTATCTGTGAGGGCATGGGAATTCTACCCATGACCACATCCTTAAAATGATTACCCCCACCCCAAGCAACTATAACCTACCACTAGCTTCTCAGTAAGAGGCAGGAGGTGGCGCTCCTCCACTGCACCCGGGCCAGAAGCTCGGCCGGTGTGATCTCATGCAGATGTTCCCAGGAACTGGGAGTTCATGAGTGTGATGTGCGTTTCATATCCAGAAGACAGCATTGCGCATGGCATTCCTCTTCATCCTGCAGCTCTGCTCTTACACATCACATCTCTGCACTGGAAAATGAAACAGGAAGCCGTTTTGGCTATGTCTGCATCTGGTTCAAACCAAAGGAATCTCCTCACCGAGTTCCTTGTGTTCTCAGACAGGACTGAGATTAACTGGCCTCTTAGATTGAACGATAGTCTTAACATTAAGCATGTAGGTTATTAAAATATGGCAAAGATATGGTTTGGCAGAACAGTTGATAGTATGAGTAACTGTTCCCTCTGGTTACAGTGAAGTGTTTCTCAGAGAGAATGGGCATCTTCTGCTATAGATATGGGCACAGACAGGGCCCAGGATAGAGCAGCAAGCCATGTGCACTGTCTGAAGGCACCCCCGTGAGCATGCCAAGGGCCACAGCAGCACCTATGGCAGGCACCACTTGCACCACACCTTGAAGATGTTAGCACTGGGACGGTGAGCATCCTCCCTGCTTTTGGTAACAGTGTCCGAGTGCTTTTATATCCATAATACTTTGAATACTAGCCTTTTTAGGTAAATCTATAGTGAAAACAGGTTGACTCAGTTCATTTGGGACCCAAGAAACAGGTACATGATTTTAGCAAAAGCAAACACACAAAAACCACTCACAATACTTTGGAGTTTGTGTACTGTTTGTTTCTTTGTGCAGAAAAGTGAAGTTCATGGTGGAAAAATAAGAGCTTGAGAGAGAAAGAGTCACTGTCACATCTGAGAAATACATTTGACGTGGCTTTCACTGGACACTGAGTAGTCTGCTCCTGGGGACTGTCCTCACTGGACAAGGGTAGTGGCTTTCCCCCAAACCCAATGAGACGTTTTCTTATTAGGGCGGCAGCATCCAGAAGTTTCTTCCTGCTTCACTTCCTTGTTTCCACCCTACTTCCATCCCATAATAGTTCCTCAATACATACTTGACCATTTGGAGTTAGCTTTTTGCCGGGTACTACAGATCTGGGCATAAAGATTATGAATGAGCCAAATGAATGTAGGTCTTCTCACAGAGAGCATATGTCCTGACATTTGACATATAAAAAGTGCTTACTATCACGCCAGGCAATGTAGCTCAGTGTGGCAGTATGCTATGTCAGAACTCTGGGAAGTGAGGCAGGATGGTCAGAAGTTCAAGGCCATGTTCCACCACAGTGAGTCTAAGGCAAGCCTGGGCTATACTTTATTCATCATAAGAAAATGCAGCGTGGAAAAGGAGGAAGTGTACAAGGATGAATTCACTTTGGGACCACTGGGCGCTTCAGCAGTTGGCCAGACTCTAAGGACCACTCTCTCCTGTTGATCTTTTTTCCTTCAGAAAGTGACAGAAATTATTTTTTTAGAAATCAAGTTTTCTGGAAATAATCAGTTTTGATAGCCTATCTAAACCGTCACCAAGTGGAGTTGTTCTGATGGTTGTGACTGGGATTCAGGGGTATCTTGGATACCAAGGTCCTGTGTTTGGAAGACATTCACAGAAGGCTGCTGCTTCCAGTAGAGGGCAGAGATACATAAAGAAGGGAGGGAGTAAGGGGAATTTGCAACATAACAGCCTCAAACAAATACATTGAGTATCCTCTGTACAAAATGTATCACAGAATGTATATATTCAACCTTACCCCACCCCCTCGCAGCAGTTGTTCTTGTTGGTTATTTTGTCTTTAATGAAAAGGGAGTGTAGAAGGAAACCCTCATGCAGGTGGTAATCTACCCTTGAAATCCCAGCACTTAGGAAGGGAAGGCAGGAGGATCAGGGATTGCATTTCTGATCAGCTTTCACTGGCTACACAGCAAGAGCCCAGGCCAGTTTGAGATCCCTGTGACCCTGTCTTCAAATGAAGTGAAGGGAGAGGAAGGGGATTGAGGCAAGGGAGGAGCAAGAGAAAGAACAGGGACAAATGAAGATTAAGCTGATGGTTGATGCCAATCTCATTTCCTGTAATTCAGATGCATGCCTCAACATGCTGATCTTAACGCCTTGTCTTGGTGATCATTTTGATTGACGCAAAAAAAGTTAACCAGGAAGCACTATTATCCAAATAATCCTCTCAAACACTGAAATTGAGCCGAGGAGCCAACACTGTTGCTTCTTGCAGGGTTTTAAGAAGTCTGTCACCTACTTACTCCCAGTGGGTTCCTGGAGGTTGTGAAATTATGGGATTTTTTTTCCCTGAGCGTGGTGGAAGGCAAAACCAGATTTCCTGTGTGGGCCCTGCATGCATAACACCTCTACTTGTTTTCAGGGGAGTCTTCTAGAACTGAACCAAGGAGTCTTTAAATAAACTTGAAAGAGCATTAATTCCCACTTGGGCCAACCCAAAGTACAAATTTTTAAGTGTTTACTGTAAGTACCGTTACACAGTAGTTACTCACTCTGAAAGCTTTAGACATGGGCAGACAGCTGAGCAATGAACTCACTTAGCCCCAGCTAAGGCGCACTGGTTCCAGCTTTCCCTTCAGAATGCTTGCTTTGTATCAGTGTTGTAACAGGAGAATGGAAATACTGAACTCCACCGAAGGAAAAATAGTACTAGAAATTAGGTATCTACCCCAAATAACGTGAAAGATTTATTCTTTTTAAAATTTTGTATCACTAAAGACTTAGTGGTGAAGACTTCCAGGTCCAAGCTAGTCTTCCTGTCAGTCGACCCAGGAAACACAAGGCATGTTTTGGTGATGAACATGTTATGGTTTAGTCCATTTTCCAGTGTTACATAACCAGAACTATATAGCTTGTAGCTTTTATGGTGGACATTTTTAATTTTAATCTCAGTTCTTAGGAGAGTCACCCCAGTTTGTGTAAATATATATATATGTATATATATATATATATACATATATATATAGTCAGCTAGCATTTTGTTTGTAATGTGAGTATGGTTTTATATTGTGGGCTTTACCCTGGCATATTTACCTGCTGAGGAACATCTGACCAGTCCTGTGTTAATATGGTTGAAATAGGCATAAGCATTCATGTGTAAGTGTTACAATAATATATTTTTTCTTTTTATGGGATAAACGTCCCACAGTGCAATTGTTAGGTCACGTGCTAGTTGAATAATTTTTTTTAACTTTTATTATCTTTTAGGTGAATGTGTGCTTTGCTTGCATGTATGTCTGTGTACCACATACATGCCTAATGCCCATGGAAGACAAAATATGGTGTTAGAGCCCCCGGAACTGAAGTTACAGATGGTTGTGAGACACCATGTGGGTGCTGGGAATTAAATCCAGGTCCTCTGGGAAGGCAGTCAGCATATTAAACAATGAACCACTTTTCTGGCCCCTGAATGGATAATTTTACAGAAAATGTGAAAACCACTGGTTGCCACAGTATATATTTTCAAGATAGTCCTTCACTGGATGTATGGCTTGTACTGGCTGGTTTACTGTCAACTTAACTCAAGCTGGAGCCATTCGAGAGGAAGGAGCCTCAGTTGAGGAAATGCTCCATGAGATCCAGCTGTAAGGCATTTTCTCTGTTAGCGATCAATAGAGTGTGTTTGATGCCATCCCTGGGCTTGGGGTCCTGCATTCTATATAAAAGCAGGCTGAGCAAGTCAGGGGGAACAAGGAAGTAACTAGGACCCCTCCATGGCCTCGGCATTAGCTCCCACTTCCAGGATCCTGCCCTGTTTGGATGTCCGTCCTGACTTTGATGATGAATAGCAATGTGGGACGTGTAAGCCAAATAAACCCTTTCTTCCCCAACCTGCTTTTTGGCCATGATGCTTTGCTGCAGCACTAGAAACCCTAAGATGCAGCTCATGGAGTTTTCCCCCAGTCAGTGGCTTACCCTCTACACCTCTCATCTGTGGCTTTTGCAGAGTGAAAGATTTTAATTCTGATGAAATCCCTCTTATCCATGTTTATTTACTGCTCATGTTTTTGGTACTAAGAACTCTTTGCCTAGCCCTAGATTCCAAAAGTCTTCTCCTTTGTGTCTATGAGTAATGTATCTCTATATTACCTTTAAATAAAGAGGCATTTTGAGTTAATTTTGCATAAAGTCAGAGTTGGATCTAGATTCATTTCTTAGCTGTGTTTCATTACTGTGTTTGTTTAAAATGTTTTCTTTCCCCTGTCCACTGGGTTAGTTTTCCTTCTCCACCAAAATCGGTTAGTCAAGTGAGGTAGAGGACAGACACAGTTGATTTGGAGGTATGGGGTGGGGATGTGAAAGGAGTCCCCCTCTTGGTTATCTGCTGTGATCCACTGAGCTGCCACTCTGCATGTGTACCAATGCCAACCGTCTTGGTTACTGCAAATAAGAAGTCTTGAAATGGGCAAGAGGGATGGCTCAGCGTTTAAAAGCACTAACTGCTCTAGTTCTAGAAACCATGTATAATGGGATCTGATACCCTCCTCTGTCATGCAGGCATACATGCAAATAGAGTATCAATCAGTCAGTCAGTCAATCAATCAATACATAAATAATTTTCAAAAGGTTTGAAATTAAAGGGAGGCATTATTTCTGCTTTATTCTTCCTTTCTGAGACTGACCACTCTTTATTTATTTATTTATTTATTTTGGTTTTTTTCAAAACAGAGTTTCTCCATATAGCCCTGGCTGTCCTGGAACTCGCTTTGTAGACCAGGCTGGCCTTGAACTCAGAAATCCACCTGCCTCTGCCTCCCGAGTGCTGGGATCAAAGGCATGTGCCACCATGCCTGACAAGACTGGCCACTCTTATTTTCAGTGTCTCGATATTTGACTATTTTCATGGCAGCTCTGGCTATCAGATTTTAAGTGTCTAACTCTAGATATCTGTAGTGTGTCCACTTCGCCACCTGGAGTCATGAACAGTCTTTGAACTCTCATTTATGTCTCCTATCATTTCCTATGTCTGTTATAAGTATTCCCTCAGTACACATTCAGAACCATACTTAAGGTCATAGTTGTAAAAGGAACTTTTATTGCCTGATGTAATTGTAGTCTCCAAGGCTTACTGCTGAAGCTTCCAGCCTCCATACAATCTTGTCTAGGCCTAGAATGTTTTCAGCCTCTCGAGACTTTCTGCGGAATAAACTAACCCTTTCTAACTCTTTCTGAACTCTGTCTGTCTGATCAACTGAGCTGTTCTGGCTCAAAACTCCTCTCCACACTGATTAAATCTTGCTTCTTTCTCAGTCTCTCCTGCTCTGTTTGGCCTCATACTTAACTTTGGCAGTCTGTCCTAATCTTCTGGCCCCTTCTCATTTTCTGGATCATTCTGTCTTCACCTATGTCTAGCTTGTTCTCTATTCAACCTTTCTCTGTAAAACTCCCCCAGTACCAGTAAAACTGCCTTGTTCCTTTTTTTCTGCACTGCCTCTCAAGTAGCTTCTCTTTCCTCTCTCTTCTCATGAGAGCTGGGCAGATCTTATTCTGTCAAATCTTTCCCTGATTCGTCACTTTGTCTGCCACTCAATTAGACGTCACTTTCAAATGTGGTGCTTCTTCTACCAACTAACTTTGCCTTCATTGTTTGGGATTAAAGGTGCATACTAAGGGTGAGCCACATGACAACTAGAAACAACTTTCTCCAGTAAATAACACAATCTCGGGGTTCACAGTGTGATCAAATATCCTGCAACACATAGTTGTTATTTAACCTCTGAACACAGGTTAGAAGCCTTTTAAAAAGCAAGGGTGTGAGGATGGTTCCTCATACTCTCCATGTTGGGTTCATTTCTTCCTGATAGTCTAAACGTCTGTGGTTATCATTACATTTCTGTGTGACAGGCTTCCTTTGACCTATACTAGTTACTGTCATTGCTACTCTGTTAACATTCAGTTCTGTAAGTTCTTTTTCATACCGTCTGCATTTTCCCTTTATCTTTGAAAGACCCATCCTTTTCCCTAGACATAGAATTCAAGGTTAGTAATTCCTGAATGCCAGCACTTGGTAAAGATTGACCTTCTCCTTTCATTTTCTAGCTTCCATGGCTCCTCCTACGAAATGCACCCGTTTTCAAATTTTCTTCTATAGGCATGGTATCTAATTGTTTTCTTATTTCATTCTTTTGTCTTCAGTTTTTGTGTTTTGTTTTTTGTTTTTTTTTTTTTTGTCTTCAGTTTTCAAATGTTTAAACCTGAACATGGTTGTGGGAATTGGTGGCACTTCGGAACTCACATTGTTTGAGAATTTTCAACTTATCTGTGTATTTATGTCTTTGGACAAATTGGGCAAATTTAGGGTCATCATTTCTTCAAGTCCTTTCAAAACGGACCCCTGTCTTCTCCTGGGCACTCCCATATGAATGCCAGACCTCTAACTGTAGTCTTGTGGGTCTTTAAGATCTGTTGGAGTTGC
Source organism: Mus caroli (assembly GCF_978045245.1). Taxonomy (NCBI): domain Eukaryota; kingdom Metazoa; phylum Chordata; class Mammalia; order Rodentia; family Muridae; genus Mus; species Mus caroli. The sequence continues at coordinate 21,663,200 of NW_028227264.1, forward strand.
TGCCCATCTTTTACCTGTTGTTTGAGTGGGAATTAATATTTATTGTTTTATCTTAAAATATATTGCCTTTTTTCCCTCTGTGTCTTTTATTTTGAATTCACCAATTTGATGAATAGTATATGTTGGAATAGATATCTCAATGAATGAGTCAGATTTCATCATTTTAAACAGATTAGAAAAATTAGTATAACTACAGAGGAAACCAGAGAAGCCTCTTGCTTTAAAACCCTCCTTCCAGTTTTAGCTCAAATATCAAAATAAAACATAAGTATATAGAGTAGTAATATGTTCTTATGGTGTCTCTCATGTGAATTGCAAACTCTCAACTGTTAAACATGTGTACCTGGGTGAGGCTGAATGTGAGTGGAAAGCAGCCGACTAGAAAGGGGTCCTTGAGACTGTGATGGAGGCTGAACAGGACAGGGTGGGGACAAGAGAGCAAAATGGAAGTGAGAATGACAAAGGACGGGGACAGGGAGATGGGGGTGTCAACAATAAATAAACAAAGAGCCTCAGTGACCAGACTTGACTGGATTAATTCGTAAAGACGCACATTCTCCGAAATGAAAGAATGCTCATTTCCTCAAAGCTTGTGTGGAAAGCTTAAGTGCAGTGTGTTGACAGTCCTCTGCTTTCAGAAAGATTTCCTTAAAAATATGCAAAACCAGCAAACATCATCTACATAAAATCATTTTTCTTAAAATTTCAGTGTAAATAATGTTAATTGGTTAAATACAACAACCTAGTCAGTTAATCAACACTGACTTAATCTAAAGCATTTCTTTTACACAATGGATACCACAGTATCTTAGAAACAAAAATGTGGTGTAAAATGTCATAGTGTTGCTTTTAGTATTTTGTTCTTACCAACATGAAGGAGATTTTCTTTACTACTTAAGAAATGTGGGATTTTTTTTCTTATTCATATCACATCCTTAATTTCACATTGAGTCATACTAAATATACCAAATTATACTGTATTATTGGTGGCCCAACCAGCACCCACAGGACACTTGTCCACTCTGTTTCTCTTACATGTGTGAGTTCATGGCTATGTATGAGTGTCCTTGCATGTGTGAGTTCATGGTTATGTATGAGTGTCCATGCATGTGTGAGTACATGGCTATGTATAAGTGTCCACATATATGTGAGTGCATGTGCACATGGATGCATGTGCCTGTGGCGGCCAGAAGTCCTCGCTGTGTATCTCCCTTGCTCTTTTACCACCTGTGTATTGAGGCAGAGCCCCTCAGTACCCAGAGTTCTCTGATTGGGCTAATCTGGCTAGCCAGCTTGCTCTTGGGAATCACCAGTCTCTCCCTCTAGAGCACTAGGCTTGTAGGCTGCCACCATGCATCATGCCTGCCTGTAGTACTCACAAGGGTGTTGGGATACAAATTCCAGCCTCATGTTTCTGGGTCAAGAGATTTACTCACTAAGCGGTCTCCTCAGCTTGTCAGTTCTTATTGATGCTCAGGCTTCTTTCTGAAACTATCTTTCCTTTTGGTGAGTAGATTCTTTAATCTGGAAGGCTGTAGGTGGAGTTGACATTGTTCTAATGGCCAAGATTGCAGATGCTGCTTTAGTACTTATTTTGTCTCAGTGATGGTTTAGAGATAGATAGGCAGAAACCCAGTCTCAGTGGTCCGTCAGCATACACTGTTTCCTTTAACCTCTGATGCAAACTGGGAGAGATGCAGAGCAGCATTCTCAGATGGGGAAGCCAGACCCTAAAGAGACGTTTCCATTTTATGATGAAAAGATATCTGCCAAACAGGCATGAATGGGAAGAGCCCTTCATCCCATTATTCATCCAGAAAGCATTTGTTGGGTTCTTCTTGAATGCTGGGCCCTCAGAGCAAAGTCTCATTCACTAGTTTCTAACACTGGCAGTAATAAAATAATCCATAGTTTTCCATACTTAATGAGAAACAAAAGATTACCTCCCAAAGTTTCATTGTTGTATCTAGGAAGACTTGTTTTTCCAGGCAGGAATTTTAGTTCCAAGAAGGAGAATAAGACAATGAGAACAATGCATAAAAAGTTCTTTTCAAACTTCTCCAACCAACAGTCTTCCTGCTTGCCTCACTACGGTGCAGAGAGGCCTCGGAAACACAAACAACGCTGTGTTCAGACGGAGTACTTGACCCGGGGAAGATGAATGACCAGACCTAGTCACCATATGATTATAAGGGTCAGGTAGTTTAAAAAGAAATTACAATCTGAATCGAAGCAAGGATGAACAGCATTGCTATTGATTAGGGTTGCTACGGATCAGCAAATAAGCATGACCCCGTGAAGAAAGGCTGGTGTTAGGGAAACTGCGTGTTCCTGGAGATGGGCAAAGCTTGTGTAGGGGAGCTAGCTTTTGTCTGTGATGCCTTTGCCCTCTTGGTTAAAGCTGTTTTGGGTCTATGTTGAGAATTTTAGAAACCCCAAACATTATGATGATGGCTCCACTTATAATTCAAAAGCAAACTTTCTTTTTTTTTCAAAATGGTCTAAAACTCACATGGATCCTGGCATTCAAATGGTCCTCCGTTATTTCAAAATAATGAGTAAGCGTTTCTTGGCCATTTCTCAGCGCTCCGTTTTGTGGGTGCCCTGAATGATTACTTAGTCTGTTGACTAATTCAACACTGATTGCATTTCAACCAATTATAGTCTTTCTATAATTTTGTAAAGTCTACGTAGAGAGGAGGGCTATTATTTAGACAGGAATTTGATCACTATCTTAGTTATTCGCTACTGCTGTGAAGAGATTCCATGACCAAAGCAACCTCACAAAGGACAACATTTCATTGGGGCTGGCTTACAGTCTCAGAGGTTTAGTCCATTATCATCACGGTGGGAAGCATGGTGGTGTGCAGGCAGACATGGTGCTGGAGAAGGAGCGGGGAGTTCTACATCCTGATCCACAGGCAGCAGAAGGAGACTATGCCACACTGCCTGTGGCTTAATCATATGAGGCTTCAAAGCCCACCTCTGCAGCAAGGCCACAGCTACTCCAACAAGGCTACCACCTCTGAATAGTGTTACTCTCTATGGGCCTATGGGGCCCAATTACATTCAAATTACCACCCTTACTCATAGAAAGCCATATGTTTTGTCTTGGGCTCCTCTAGGCTAATTGTATTGAATGGCATGCATATACTGTGGAATGTTTTTCCGCTATAAAGAAAACCTGAAATGCTTGTAACTTGAAAAGATCATATTGAGTGAGGCACCATGAGGGGGTGGTCGGGTGGGGCAGGCAGTAGCTGGCATTAATGCTGTCCTAAAAAAAATGTGATCACCCCTGCAGTCCTTTCATGACATTTGGTTGCAGTCTCCCCCACATCTGAATCAGTGCAGGAAAAAGCAAACAAATTTTTAAAAAATCTACTTGAATAAAAATGTCTTTATGAAACCCATCTCTATGTGCAATGAATATATGCCAACAATTTTTTTTAATCTCTTATGCCATAGGGTAAAAATCTACTTCAAAGATGTCTTTTGTTTTTAATTTGTTAAAATACTTGGGAGATTTATATAACTTCCCAAAAAGAAACTTTTCTTTTGTCCCCACTGAGTCTTTTATTCAGCAATAATGATTTAAAGATAATTCTAATTTGTTCTTTTAGGTATAGTTTTCTCTAGGAAAAGGTTACTATTAATTAGCTATTATAATAAAGCAAATAGATTATCAAGAAAAACCTCTAGTGTTGATTTTTCACATGTATCATTTACAATTTAGGGGCACAAAAAATTAATAAAAAGCATTAAAAAAATCAAGATAATGCCAGTGTTGCATGCCGATATCCCCTCCAGCAATTGGGAAGCTGAAGCAGGAGGATTCCAGGAAGTTTGATGTTAGCCTGAGCTACATGATAAGCAAGTCACACAATAAGACCTTACCTGAAACAAAAGAAGCAATCAGTACATATGTCCAGGTGTGAGGGTGCATACTGTTGCAGTAGGTGAGCTTCCAGTAGGGGTACCACCCACCTCTAAGTACAAGTGCAGATTCTCCTTCTCTAAGATCTGCTGTATGCGGGCTCACATCCAGCAAACATCCGTGACTGGGGGAACTAAGCAGCTGGTTATAGATCAGATTTCTCCACCTTTCTTTGGATACCTAGAGCAGCCCTTAATTTGATTCCTGAGATGAGAAGATGAGATGCGTTGAGCTTTCCCACTCCCTACTTCCCCCAAACACATCTCCTTTCATGCTCTCTGCCTGAGGCCACACTGCTCCCACTGCTCTTCTGTAAGACAGAAACAAGGTCTATGCTCATTTCCGTTTCCATCTGTACATTTTGAGGACATACAAGTGTTAACACCTGTCGTCTCATGCTTGAGTCTTCATGGATCACAAGAGTCCATCATCTCCCTTAAAATGACAGTGTAGCAACTTTTGCAAGGGGTTTATTGGAGCAGTGACAGTCTCTGCTCCAATAAAGATCCAATGTGTCGTTGGATCTTCCATTTCCTGGACTACCTGGTTGGACTGCACTTCTCAGTGGGAGAGGAGTGCTCAGTTCTGCTGGGTATCCTAGGGTAGGGTGGTACCCAAGGGGGTTCCCTTCTCTAAGGAGAAGAGGAGGGTGCAATGAGAGGAAGGATTTTGTAAGGGAGAGAAGGGAGGGGCTGCAATTGGGATGTAATGAGAATAAAAAAATAACAAAATTATGGGGGGAAAGATGGCAGCAATTCATAAGACCTAAGGTATGGGAATGATGTAGCTGTTTGCCAACAGCTGAATGCATAAAAGAATACAGTTACGATGTATTCATTGGAAGATGTGTGTCCTCTCTCTCTCTCTCTCTCTCTCTCTCTCTCCTTCTCTCCTTCTCTCCTTCTCTCCTTCCCGCCCCCCCCCTCTGCCTGTGGATCAGGATACATGTTTCAATCACTGATCCAGTGCCTGCCTGCCTGCAGCCATGCTCCCCATCATGATGATAATGGATAAAACCTTTGAAACTGTAAGCCAGCCCTCAACTAAATCTTTCTTTCCTAAGAATTACCTTGGTTGTGGAGACTCTTCACAGCAATAGAAGAGTGACTAAAATATGGATGGAACTGGAGATCATGTTAATAAAAATAAATTGGACCCAGACAAACGTATTTTCTCTCCTAAATGGAATGTAGTCATAAGGCATAAATATTATTATGAGGGGGGAATAGGGCTAACAAAAGGGGGACCAAGAAAGGAAAAGAGGAACAGAAATTCATATTACTTCTCAAGTGGAATCTAGAGGGGTATGTGTGTGTGTGTGTGTGTGTGTGTGTGTATGTGTGTGCCTCTGCATTTGAGTGTGCACATGTGTGTCTCTCTGTGTGTATATATGTGTGAACATGTGTGTACACGTGTGTGTACATGTGTGTGTACATGTGTGTTTGTGTGTTTATGCACATGTGTGCATGTGTGTATTTGCGTGTGCAGATGTGTATGTGTGTATGCATGTATATGTTTGTGTATCTCTGTGTATGCATGGATGTGTACATTTGTGTGTCTATCTGTGTGTTTGTGTGTGTGCATACATGTGCGTGTGCACACATATGTGACACAAAAGCAGACAGAGAACTATTTGGAAGAAAGAAGGAGGGGCAGGTAGAGAGTGAAAAGAATGTGGAGGCACAATGAAGGGAGGTGAATAGGCACACAATACAATCATTTATATATGAGCATGTCATGCCATACTGAAACACACTATTTTGCACAATAACATTTTTTTGTTTTCTCATGTTTGTATTTTATAATTTTTATTAATTATTTTATTTATTTACATCCCAAGTGTTGCCTCCCTCTTGGTCTCCTCTCCCAAAGTTCTCCCCCTTCCTCCTTTCCCCTTTGCCTCTGAGAGGGTTTCCCCCTTCCTTGGGCATCAAGTCTCTACTCCCATCTGAGTATCCTCTCCCTCTGAGGCCAGAGAAGGCAGTCTTCTGCTACATATGCCCCAGACCAGCCTGTGTATGCTCTTTGGTTGGTGGCTCAGTCTCTGGGAGCTCCCTGGGATCCAGGTTAGTTGACACTGTTGGTCTTTTCATAGGGTTGCCATTTCCTTCACTTCCTTCAATCCTTCCCCTAACTCTTCCATAGGGGTTCCTAACCTCAGTCCAATGCTTGGCTGTAAGTATCTGCATCTGTCTCAGTCAGCTGCTGGTGGAGCCTCTCAGAGGACAGCCATGCCAGGGTCCTGTCTGCAAGCACAACATAGCATCAGTAGTAATGTCAGGGATTGGTCCCAAGTTGGGCCTTTAAAAGTCTAACTCAACAGCTTGATCAGAATGGAGCATGTAGTTCCCTTTGCTTCAAAACAGGATCTCCCTCTGTAGAACAAGCTCTCCCACGTGACAGAAGGCCTTACGCTTGTCATAGACAAGGATCACTTCCTTTTCTGAGACTGGAGGAGATCTCACTATCATTAAATGATGATGAGTTCAATAGGAAGTATCTGCAGGTGTGTGGCTCCTCTTCTTCCAGTCTGAAGGGCCATGAGTGATGTCAGGAGACCAGGCCATATGTCACACTGGCTATGTTCGTTTCAGTTCCATCCAGGGTGGCTTTTGGATGCCATGGATGTACGTGGCTCTAGAAACATTTAGCCAGGCTTGCGGAGATTTTTCTTTTTGCAATCTTAGGGGTAGCATCTGAGAAAACATGATTTAACTGGCTTGTAGTTTTGAGGGTGTTTGCATGGTATTATTATTCTTAAGCATTCATGTTTGAAGGATGAATAACTCTGAAGAGTTTCAAGTATCATACAACAAGTTTTCTCTAAGACAGCGCTTGGAAGATAGAATGATGTTTGCTTATTCTCAGTTAGAAAAGTTACTGTTTAAAAATTGAATAGTTCACATTACTTGGCATCTCATTTGAATCAGTTGACTCAAGGTAAAATGAACATAGGTACACAAGATATTACAGAGGGGGGAAATCGGTGAGATTCATCAAGTGAGTTACACATCTAGTCTCATTTAAGATTGTCACCAATAAATGACAGAGATGTACTTATAGAAACATACTTATAGAAACCCAAACATTAGATGCTGCAAGCTATAAATGTTTCTATAGTTTAGAAATAAGAGAGAAAATGAGGTGTTCACTGTTTTCAGCCCCGTATTTTGTTTAAAGTAATTGTGTTTCAAGGCAGCTACTCATTCACTTGTTTCTGTTTAAATGAAGAACAGGACTGAATAGCAACTTTTGACATTTAAAAATTAACATTTACATTAAGATAATCTGCTAGAATGCTTTCTCCCATGAATTTAAAGAGATTTATAAACACTTGGGTAAATTTCATGTTCATATTACTGCCTTTCAATTATATTTTCCTATAACTGTAAACAGTAAAAATGAAGCCATCTGTCCATGGCAGGCAGTGGTCATCATTCTTGTTTATTTTATTCTTAAGCTTAAAGCATTTGTTCAGCTGGAAGACAATTTTAGAAATTAAGACAAAGATTAAAAGATACTGGGTTCATAGTAATGAAGAAAGTTATGAACTGAGTAACCAGTTGAAAATGTATATCCAGGACATTCAAAGAAAGAAAGTGTGTGCGGTTTACTTGACTAAGCTATTGAATTTCCAACATGAAACAAGGCATTAAATATGTGCAACAGAACACATTATGTATGGGCATATTTTACCATTTTGATCATAGAATGTTTCAAAGGTTAAACAGAATGAGAATTATTTCAGTTAGAGTTTGGATTTCATGCTCATGTTTTGCAGTTTTACCCTTGGCTTTTTACAGTCCCTCAAATCTTTGAGCTGGCAATTTGCAGTTGGTTGATATATCTCTATATCTCTATATCTATGTATCTATATATATCCAAACATTATATGTTATATATATATATTCAGTTTTAAGAGAATAGATGAGGTATTTTAGTCAACAAATACATGTCTTGGATAACCATATCTAGGATTTCCATATTAGTTACTTTTCTCTTTTTCATGATAACATTCCTGCCTACAGCCATTTAAGGGAGGATGGATTTACTTAGGCTTACAGTTTGAAGAATACAGTCTGCCTGTCACAGTTGGATAAGACATGCTCAGCAGGTGGCTTCATGGTAGCAGGAGAATGCAGCTACAATGTTCTACCTCCTCACTTGTTGGCAGAACAGGAAACAAAGACAAGAAAGGAGTGGGACTCGGCTATACATCTCAAGGTTTCAGTGATTAACCTCCTCCCTTGAAGCTCCAGTACCTGAAGTTTCCACAACATCTGAGGACCAAGCACCTGCACCAAGCTCATGAGCCCATGAGACAGATTTCATATTTAAATGGTAATAAGTCCCAATTGGGATATGGGGACAGAGCTTGTGTCTATGGGATCCATATATGAATAAGCATATGAACCTTTTAGACCCTGGAGAGAGCATCAACTTCCTTTCCTTGTACTGAAAAAAAAAAAAAACCCCAGGAGAAGAAGACCTCTTGAGCTTCTCTCAGGATTATGCTTGGTCGGAGGAGTTCAGAAAGTTAAAAATCAGGTATTTTCATGTAAGCACTTGGGGTTCCACTTAAATCTGATCCTGTCCTATAGCCATTCCCACTTTCAGTGCAGTTCACTGCCCCTTATCAAACTGGTATCCGATGGCCTAATAATTAGCACTGAGACCTGAATCTTTGATTTCTCGCCAGCTGTCATCTCTGTGATCACAAAGCAATCACTGACTACTATCTCTCTACTAAAATATTTTTAATATTTCCCCATGCTAAATCAATATAGTTTTGATTTCCCAGCATACCTACTGAAGTAGCATATGTGGTCACAAATGAACTGGCTTTTTCAGGGCGGTTACACATCCATAGGTTTTGTACAACCTCACTGAAAGTATTCAATGTACTGTAGGAAATGGGGGCCTCACAGCTCAAACCCAGGGCAGCAAAGATGTGATGGAGGGAAAGTGTTCCCCTCTGAATTATCTCTTTCAGTTGCAAGCACAGTCACAGACATGTTCCTATTTGCTGCTGCATACACTCCAGAAATCTCTGGGAAGTTAGGGACACTCCAGAATCTTTCAGAGTTCATTGCCACAAAATAGCAGGACCGATGCACAAAAGGAAGAAAACAAAAAAACAAAAAACCTGTTGTATATTTTGTATGTGATCATGAATAGTTAAAATGTATCACTGATTCCATTCATTTTGATGGCAATGGTTGGTTATCTCCTCTTTAGATTATACAGTGGGAAACTGGCCAATATTCTCTCCCTAAATTTCCATATGACCATGGCAAATCCCCAGGGAACCGTCTCCAATGTTGGTAGATACACACCTGATTTTGATTGGTTTTTCATCCTCCTACCGTGGTGCTCCGTCTCTGTGACAGCTAAACCAACCTCAAAACAGTGAACATTCCATGTGTAATTGGCTTGGTTCATTTGCCACGTGGAGATCTGACTTTAGTCAGCAGAAGGGCAGTCTTATGGTATACTTCAAACATCCAGATGTTCTAAGTACCAGAAATAGCTTCCCACCCATATTCTGCCCAAGTAAATATTTCCTAGTAGTATTTCTAAGAGAGATGTTGCTTAAGTTGAAACAACTGTTCCTTTGTATTGCTCTTAGTGGCGAAGTGGCAAGCTTTGATCTCACATTCTGCTGGCAAAACAGAACTCAGCCAGAGGAGGCTGAAGAGTGAGTCTAATTAGGTTACATTCTTACTTGAAGAACAACCAAATTGACATACTTTTTTTTGTGGTATTTATGCCAAAACAAAATAGATCATCTTGGTTCAGAGTGCAAGGAGGTATAAAATTCTCAAAATTATTTATACTCATTTTCCTTCCTGGAATTTTTCATTGTTATTTTGCACAGATGTTTTAAGAAATTGAATATCTTGAACACTGGGGTTCCTACTGTCTATATTTAAATTTTTTGGAAGTTTATGAAAAAATGCTGAACCCTGATAAATGTTATGTGAATGAGTCACCCCCTTTCCTATGCAGAGATCTGAAGAGGGTTGACCCTTATGTATGAACAAGATCTAAGAGGCATCAAAGATATTATCAAACAAGCAATAGAGAAATAGGAAACTCAGGGAAACCAAAATAGCTGGTTGTTTTTGGTAACTGAGACCCAGATGAGGAGTATAGGTCCTGAGAGGGGTTGAAAGGAACATGAGAGAGAGAGCATGGTGCACACACCCCTATATCTGTAGACCTGAGGCTTCACACTTGATCTTCCTGGAAATCTTTGGGGATAGATCAGAGTTCTCAGGAGAGACATTTATCAATGTAACCTGAATGAGGCTCGTGTTAGCATTTCTCCTGATTTCTTACTGGTCTAGACACACTTAATGGATACTTACCATTTTTCCAGGCAAAGGTTTATGTTTCAAAGCATAGCAATAATTTATCAGACTCAAATCTGCACCTCTGGTATGTATATGTTCTAGTAAAGTATAAAAGTTAAAGCTATTGGTATCTTTAATAGTGATAAGTACCTGGGCGGAGGGTGTGGAGGACAGGGACGGAGGATAAGGGAAAGAAAGATTAAAATTTTAGAAACAGAAGCACAAAAGTCAAACAGAAGCAAAGCTGTAAGATGACCTAGCTTGGAAATCAGACTGTTGTTTCCACATTACCCACAGGTCAGCCATTCGAAGTGGAGGGGGCAAGCAGCACAAGATCTGAGTACCAGCAGGCAGAGAACACTAAATACTGCCCTCAGAGCCAAACGTGGTGCTGATGCTCAGATGGCAGGCTCCTGAGAAAGAAGCAAAGCCTAGGAAAATACGTTAGTAAAAACATCAAGGAATTGGTCCTTACCATCTCCTGGGTCTAAAGCACACTGAGCTCAAAGATAGCAGAACTTATTTAATAATCCCAGAAAGACAAAATCAGAAACATGACACACACAGCGTGAGGAAAACCTAACAATGCTGAATTCGTAGGAAGATGAAGACAAGAAGCACATGATAACCAAGAGGACCACAAAAAGATCACAGTGACCTGTCGTCTCTACTGCCCTGTGTGCTGGTGGAAGAATGCGCCAGATGGGCTTGTACTCACTAGACATACACATAACTCTGGGGTTGTGAAACCCCACTTCCTGAAGAACCTCAAAACCCAAAACTGAAAAATATAGTCCAGAGCCAGTAGCTTTGAGATACATGGAGGCATCAATTGTGTATTTTATCAGTACCATGGCTGCTGCTGTGAGAAAATATCACTAGACACAACTAATGGAAGGAGGAGTTTATTTTGGCTTGTAGCTTCATATGGGGTGACCTATTATGGTAATAGGCATGGCAATAAGTGGTAAGCTTGGTCGTAGACTTACAAAGCTGAGAGATCACATCATTACCCATACGTGCGGAAGCAGAGAAAATGACTTAAAAATGGGATGAAGCTATAAACTCTCAACATCCTCCCTCAGTGATGCACTTCCAGCAAGAATGGCCTCCTGAGCCTTCACAACAGTCCTACTGAGCTGTTCAAATACACAAGCCCATGGAGCATTTCTCAAACCACCACACAGAGCAGCAAGTCTCAGGTTATGGCTTCCGTGATTCCTCATGGTAAACCTGAGAACACATTACAAAGTTATAAAACTCTCTGACAAATAAGGCATTCTGGTGAGAATCACAGGAATAATAAACAACAGAACCAAACACTAATACATTGGAATTAACATGTTAAATTAATAATAAAACTGTATAAAATAGTAAAAGAAAATACATATAAAAATCACTCAGCTTTCCAAAACCATGAACACGAAGAACAAAACACTAGTATAAATAATATAACCAATATGGTCATATAATGGGGGAGGGGGTGAGAAAATATTTTTTTTTCTCTGAAGCTGGACAGAGCATCTGATCTAGCTAGATGTGGTATTTTCCTGAAGCAGCAGCAATGATACTAACATACTTCTTTAGATATGACTTACAACCGATGCTTTCCATGTAGAAACGCATTTGACAAGACCAGTACTCACATATGATAAAAATATCTCAATGAGACAGAGATAAGAGGAAGAGATAATATGCACCCATGAAAATATCTAAGGAGCATCCTATGTAGCTGAATGACTGGATATTTCTTCTTGAAAATCACCTTCAAGGCATAGAAAGCTACTGGTGTTCCTTTATTCAACACTGTGATGGAGGCCTCTGCCAATAAATAAAAGAATCATTTGCTCCCCTCTCCTTTTATTAGTTTTGCTGTTGTTTTGGTCTCTGGCTTTCCTTTGGAGTAGCTGGCTTTCCTACAATACTCGTAGGGTGTGCACTTTTCCACTCTGAGAGCTGGGGCCTGGAAATAGCAAACACTGAGACTTAGTGGGACTTGTATTGTGCTGGAGATGCCAAGATGGCAGTTTCAGTAAGAAGCCCTAAATCCAGTCCTCAGGCTGAGTGGGTCTTCCAATGAAGAATGTTCTGGCTTCCATCCTCAAAGTTTCAGCCCACTCCCAAAAATCTAGACACAAATTTGTAACACACAAGACCTCACTCTCCTCTTCCTTCCCTCACAGATTCCTTTGGCCTCATCAGTCTCTCTGACACCCTTTCTGAAGAGTAGCCTTTCAGTATGGGGCTTCAGTAGACACGGGTCTATAGGTACAGTTGAATGGGATTGATCAGTTGGGCTTTGGTTGTGTTTTCTCTAAATTTCCTGTCCTATTTTGATGGATGTCTCTACTCCCCCTCTCTTGAGGAATTGCCTGGAATCCCTGAAGCTGATGAATCATTTGGAGAATGCACGATTGATTTAAGAAGTCACCCACTCCTGGGTAAAGTTGTTCCCCAAATGTGGTAAGCACGTGAGCATTGGTCAGTACCCGACCCAGTTGCCCCGAGAGTGTCGCTCTTTCTTTTCTTCCTAGTCTTCTTCCTGGGTTTCAGGCTCTGCAGAGTGAAACAGCTGAGGCTTGGGAGGGATCCAGGTAAGTCTAGACCAAAGGTGACTCAGCTTGCCAGGTCTACTCAGTGGCATTCCCCTATTCTGCACATATTTTCACATGCCAGGCAGTTTCTACAGTTTAAATTAGTTCATTGAAAACCTCTCATGCTTAGAAATAGTTAAAGTCAGGATGAGCCCAATGATCACCTTTGCTTGTTGAGGCATGTCTGTCTCTGGTATGACCCCATAAGTCCCTTCTCCGGTCATACAAAAAAAAATCACACTTCTGGTTTTGGAAACCTATTGTTCTTTCCTTGGCAAATGTAAATAAAAACACTTATCTTACCCTACAACTTCACATATGACAATTCCTTTGGCTTATTTATTTTTGAAAGTGTAAGATACAGAACAGTGACTTATGAATTCAGCAATAAACAAATCAACAATGCACATTCTAAACTCTCAGGATCGCTGCCTAGTTCCAGATGACTTACTTAGACTTGGGTTTTTACTTCCTTACAAATGAATGGCTATTTCAGAATTCTCAGGAACTAGATCTTTCCATTTGGTCAAAGGTCAACTTGATGCAGCTCATAGAGGGTGAGTGTTTTGTGAGTGATGTCAAAGCCCTCAGGGGAGTCTACTAGTCTGAGAGGACCTTATTCAAGGATCTCACACAGCAGTCTCATGGCTCATGAGACATCTGGTGTCTAACTTGAAGAATTTCTTAGTTGGCCCATAGCAGTTACATTTAATAAAGCCTCTTGCGTGCTTATGGGGCAGGGCTGGTGAAAAAATCCACACTTAGCATCAAAGCTGAAGGTTTGGTTAGTACACTGGAAAATCTAGTTGGTCCAGGGGGAATGGGTGGGCCCCTTGGCCTCTTACACTTTCCCTTTGCCTTTGATGCTATTCACTCTGTAACTCTTCCTCCTGTATTTATAGCTAATGACTCAGGAAAAGGCTCATGTCTCTCCTAGCCGTGTGATGGGAGGCAGGCAAGGTTAACAAGGCTCATTAGATGCTTTTAATCGAAGCATTTGTAAATATTTTTTCTTGCTTCACTGCCTGTATTTTAAAGGCACTTCTGCTGCATTCATCTCTCAATCCACCTAATTTCTGAAGAGCCCCTGCCTCTCCGTAATTGCTGCTGCAATGGGAGCAGTAGGTTCTTAATAGAATTTGTATGTGCATATATGAATTCAATGGGTGAAAAGAAATAACTTTAGATTATTTAAACATTGCATTTGTTGTGTAAGGACAGGATTAATGTGGGAGGGTCAATGGAAAAATCTGGTGTCTTCCCAAACTTTCCATGCCTCTGTGCTAGGGAAACTATTTCTAGGAGTGAAGATGAATTTTGTCGTTAGTGCTATTCTTTAATTTTATTAACTACATGCTTACACATTATTTCCCAGTGCTAAACTCTGAGGATTTGGAAGATGAGTCTACTTTTTCCTAACAGTCCCTGTGATAGATAATTACTGTCACCTACATTTTACAAAGCAGAAAAATGAAGCACAGAGAAATTAATTGAAGTTGCAAATTGTAGGTGGCGAGGCTGAGACCCAATTGCATGAATTCACCCCTTGTACCAACATCCATGTTCTACCTAACCTAAACTCTCTGAACTGCTGCCGTATTGTCACCTACAGCTTTACCTGCTTACAGAACTCAGAGAAGGAAAGCAAGGAAGAAAGAAAGAAAGAAAGAGGAAAGAACAGGAGAAGGAGGGGCAGAGAAAATAGGGAGAGAAGAATAAAAAATATGGAGGGGCGAGGGAGATCACAAGTGGCAATCATCTGTCTCTATCATCATTCACACACACCATATATAATATATAAAACATATAATATGTATATGATCAATGTATATTGATCAGAACAGAAGGAAAAGTTTAAGTTTCAGCATTTTTCCTAAATACAGGATTCTGCTTTAAACTGCAGACCCAATAACTGAGGTTTACCTCTTGCAAAATTGGACTAAATTGACTTTAGCCAGATGTTGTAGATGTGTGTGTTTTCCAGGAAGATTCGGCTCTTCTGTAAAGCGCACTGTTTGTGTGCAGGCTCAGTCTGCAGTGGAATGGAGGCTGCACAGGAAATGTGGTCGGGAAAGGAAGCTTAAACACTGAGTCTTATAGAAGGAATGCTCACCATGACTATGTGCCACCATCAAATAAACACAAGGGAGAAGCTGAGACCACTTTTATTTCTACAATAACTAATGATAAAGTGATTTACATATATGCAAACAATTAATTGCTCAGCAGAATTTGCTTCCTAATGAATTAACTCGATAAATAGCTATATTTTGAGATACTATCACATTCATACACACACACACACACACACACACACACACACACACACACACTCCTGACTTTGGTGAGCTAAAACCTTACCCAGAATAACACTTTCTATTTGTTCCTTTAGAGCCCAAGTGCATGACTTTTTGCTGGTTAAAACTTTGTGTCTTGCTCCATGCAGAGTATCTTGATGCAGTTTTATTTTATGTAAATGTTCTTCTCCACAGTTTTTGTTTTGTTTTAGTTCTAATACTACTTACCACATGGACAAAACAATTCAAGTTTTATTTAGGAGAATGAAGGCCTCGTTTTGGACTTTTATTTTGTAGCACTCAAAATAAAGAAAGTAGGCCAGATGAATAGAAGTAGAAATAAATATAGGTAGATGATGGGCAGGTCGAGAGAGAGAGGAAGAGATAGAGGGAGGAAGGGAGGGAGGGAGAAATGGAGAGAAAGACAGAAAATGAGAGTGAGAGTGAGATAGAGATGAGAGAGAGAGAGAGAGAGAGAGAGAGAGAGAGAGAGAGAGAGAGAGAGAACAGACAGACAGATTTCATGTGTTCCAAACTGACTTAAGTTGGCTACATAGCTAAGGCTAGCCTTGTGCTCCCTGGTCCTCCTGCCCATACCTCCTAAATGAATCATCACTCCCAGCTATAATAGATAATATCTTTAACATTATTTAATGTTAATGAAAATGTATTTCACATTCAGTTTAAAGGGGGAGTTGTCAGGTCTGTGACCAGCTATGTTTATTTCTTCCAATTCAGGCTTCAAACTGGCAATTCAGGAGACTAGGCCCGAATCTCTGTCTCCAAGAACTGGGCAAGTTCAAACAAATCCAGGTCTCAGAAGCTGCCCTGCCACCTGGCCTGAGGCAAGGCCTAGTGTAAGACTCTGGCGAGACCCTCCGAGTGAACAACTAGGACTCAGGAATCAATGCAAAAGCAAGAGGAATTTTATTGTCCCAACATTCTGGGATCACTGCACATAAGAAGAGAGAATGACCACATGAAGCCCATTCAGCGAGTTTTTAATACAGTTTTCAGAGCAGCAGCCATTAGGCATAATGTGATTGGCAGAACTGTGTGACTTTTAAACTGATTGGTCTCTAGGGAATGAGGTGGCAAGGACTTCCCTTGTCTGTAGGTGAACAATGGTTGGTCCACCTTGTGGAATGTGTCTACATTCTCTGGGCCACCCCATCCACAGGTGTTGAATAGTCGCCCCCCCCCCAGCCCCCTTGGAGTCTGAGGAATGTAATTAAGTCTCTCCCTTCTGGAGGGGAGGGGTGCCTAAATGTTCCATGACCTTTCTCTCCCAGGAGGGGAGGGGTCTGGTGGAATTTTCCAAAGGTCCTGAGCTGACCTCCTCACTGAGGGCTCCCTTGGGCATCTCCCTCATTCTTTGTTTTTACGTATTATTCCAGGATATCATTCTTCGGACGAATCATGAACCTTGTATAATAGTAGTAAACATTTGTCTGACATTGTCACCTTGAAGTAGCATGCAGCTCTGGTGCTAATTTCTCAGGTTCACCATGTGTTAAAGAGTCAAGCTTAATGTTCTTTATCCTAAACAACTTACGATTTTCACAGGACCTAGACTATGCACACATCTCTGCATGATCATGATGAGTTTTAAAGTGGAAGGAAGGTTGGGACCAGGACCTGGTTTGACTGTGTAAAAATTTTGACTTCTTTGTCAGACACAGAAAAAAACAGTTTCCAAAAAATCATCTCCAGGCTCCTCCCTTGAATAGTTATAGATTCAAGTTTCTTTACATGGCTAAATCTCACAAAAGTTTCTTATTTTTCACATCAGTCTTGGTTCTGCTAGGGAAGCAAAGGTGCTCTTTAATAGTACTGGAGATATAAAATTAATGTGGATTTCCTGCATTCTACCTCAGGGGAGAGTTCTTTCCCTGCTTTGTGTTTGTTGGTTTTTCTTAGTTATTAGTCCTGACATGTAAATATCAATAATGAAACCTTATCAGTCAGGTCCATTAATGAATTTTTTTTCTTTTTAGATTATATGTTCAAAATAACAAGAATTTAGCAGACAAAGATAATAGAGTAGGGAGGAAGGAGAAAACCTGGCAAGAGAAATGGGTAGCGTGTCGGTATGGTAGAAATAGGGCATGTGCACATCAAAAAAAACATACAGAAAAACCCAGTGATCTGCATAGTAATTATACTGCAATATATGTCAAAATTTTAGCCAGTGATGGGTGGATAGCTGCAGTTATGGTCTGAATGATCTACATGCCTTTGCTTTCGGATGCCGCTACAGGTCACAAGATAAACACATAATTTTAAACATTTGATCCTGGCAATTTTCTCCATAATGTTTTTGTGCTATGAATTCTAAGCAGTTATTACATACCTGGATTTCTTTTGTTTCTAAAGTTGTATGTTTCAAGATATCCACTCCCAGTCTATGCTACACAAAGTTTACATTTTCAACTTGCACATGCTTAACAGCTTAAAGAAAATAGATTCAATAGTAGCAAGCCCCTTTAAAAGAATAGCTGAATTAATTATCACTGGTGAGTGTGTGTGTGTGTGTGTGTGTGTGTGTGTGTGTGTGTGTGTGTGTGTCTGTGTGTGTGTTCTCTGTGACTGACTTGGTTTTCCTCCATGTATATTCAAGATCCTTGTAGAATCTGTGAGTACTTCAAGGCCTTTTATTGATGAATAATATGCGAAATGGATAAAACCAATTTTCTCTTGGCACAGTGGTATCTTTCTATCACACACAAAGGAAGGGAAATGATTCTTTTTGAAAACCAAACTATAGTTATATGAAGACAGCTATATAGTTTGGATCTTAAAAAGTAGCCGTTTCTAAAAATAATTGAGACTAGAGGTTAGATTTAGTTATGAAATAAAATCACACAGCAAATAAATAGGCACACATAGTTTCCCTCTTTATCCCCATGCTGACCAGCGTGCTTCAAAGCCTTAGTCCTCAGTCCCAAATATGCCCGATATCTGTCACTTTCCATACAAAGATAAATGCTTGACTCTAGATTTTTCCTCTTCAGAAGAAACTTTATTCATTATTTGTTATTCTTTGTAATGGCCATAATGACTTCAGTTAAGATCTTGGATATTAAAATTTAGTTTTATATTTCTGGTCTTCATGTTCTTTCATTACAATACAGATTATAGTCTGTTATTTCAGTATAGTATAGATTTCACTAAATTTTCCCAAACAACGTGAGGAATTCTGGAGTCAAGTGAGTTACCCTAGACCTGCCTGTCAAATGTGTTGTTAAATTTGCCTTCAACTTTGAATTGAAGTCGTTATCCTATTTTGATAGAAGGCATGCTTTCTTTAAGTTGATGGCTACAGAAATATAAGAGATCAAACTATTTAAGTGCCAAGTCTGGCAGAGAGGATGATGAGTGGAGAGATATAGGCTTGGATGAGGAAAGTGTCTTCCCCTCTCTACTCTCGACTCCACATCTCTTCCAATCTGTCAAATCACTGCCAGGGGAGAGGCTCTAGTCTCCTCTGAGAGGAGGACATGGAAGAGATAATATTGATTGTGTTGGGCAACCCATTTTCCTGCTTTTTAAATTTAAAATCTGTATTCTGGATCAGTTCGCTTTTCCGTAGGCCTCATTTCCTTTATCTGCAAGATGATAATATGGAAATTTCTTTTAAGGTTCTTTACAATCATAGTCCTTTGGTCACCCCCCTCCTCTCTCTTCCTGCGGTCTCTGACGGCTCAGGTTGTCTGGTCCCCTCAGAAGTGAGATCTAACAAGACACGAGAATATGGCGTTCTAAGGTTAAGGATCGGTCGGGTAAGAGCACAGCCCGGAGGCCTGGCCTCACCAGGCCCACAGGCATCTTTTAGACATGGCTCCATGGTAACACAGCTGAGCACTGGGAATACGTTGCTGATGCCCCTGTGCTTCCTTGTAACGAGGAATTCTACCAAGCAGCATCATTAGTAGAAAAAAAAAGTTTTGCTTCCCCACCCCACAACCCCAACCTTTTAAAGTTAAAGCTGCTGACTTTCAGAGCATGGCTCACTAGCAACACGGAAGTATATGTCTTGACTGAAGTGGTTTGCTTGCTGTGAATCGCAACAGGCAGAGCCCAAGAGTGATTTTCATTGTCAAGTCGCACCCATTTCAAAGCCACCTGTAGACTCTAGGTAGTAGAAGCAAATCCACTTGATCCTCATCCTTTTTCTTACCTATCTCTACTGTCACTCACAGCAGCAGTGACCTCAGTGAGGAGCACACAACAACCCACATGTTTTGCAGCACCTCCTGCTGGACCCACATGGTCCACAGCACCTCGTGCCCGACTCATGGGGAACGGACCAGCCCTACCAGTAGAATGCTCCAAGGCGAAGACCGGTGGCTTTAAATGTTATCACTGCTTTTACTGGAGATAAATTGAGTGCTGGAGAAAATATATTTCAGAGAGACATCTCATTTCTGCTTCAGTCTTTTCTGCCATTGACTTGGGGATGAATTTGAACTAGAACACTTACCCACCAATGCAGATTGGTTATAAAGTGAGAAAATGCTTCAAGTTTCCTATTCTAGAGTTGAAGAACGGCTGACCACTTACATAAATATTTTTCTTTGTGCTCCCTAGAAAACAGAAACTTTACAAATATTTAGTATTATTGTTACTCCTTAGGTACAGCGAAACAGGGAAATTATGATCGTCTCAAGAAGTACGCTCTTTCAGACCTCCTAGTGTGCACCCAATAACCTTGCTTTGACTTACCCCACCTGCCAGTCTGCTGGCTTTCCTATTCTCCATCCTGCAACCAGCCCTGTGTAACTGACTAACGTGACAAAATAAATAAACTTTAGCAACAGAGGTTTGGGGTGGGGATGAGGAGGCTCAGCTTGGGTACTGTCACCCCGGCTGATGTCCAGCTGTGTATCATCACAGGATGAGTATCAACATAAATACTAAGTTTTGAATTCCTGAATGAAAACTCTGAGAATTGATCTGGCTGAATGTGAGATCCCACACAATTCTAGTTCTCTCCCCACCTCCTGCCTTCCCTCCTTCCTTCCTCTTCCTTTTCTTTTATCTTCTCCCACAGCCCGATCTAGCCTTGTGTTCCGAGGACATGGAAAGAAAATGAGCCCTATCCAAGGGTTCCAGTCACTCTGTTTATTTCAAGTGGCGTCTTCACAAAATTAATTCACTTGTCGGCACATTCTTGCCCAGCAGTCTGTCCTGGGATATTTCAGTGCAAGCAGGTCCTGGAAATGGTTCAGAAATGCACAGGGTTATCTTTGGAGGACAGATTTGCAGGGTTTTTCCAAGTTTACTTCCTTAACTCTGCTTTTCAGAGTTTCCTGACTGTCACATTTCATTTTTAGAAAATCAATAGCATAAAAGATGAACGTGAACTCTCTCTACCTTCAATCCCATTCTTTCCTCTGCTATACACCAAGTTTTAATGGAACTTCCTCTTTCCTCCCTTACCTTTTTTTCCCCCATTGCTAAAGACCAGATCTTCTTAACCACACTATACAACTACTGAGCCACACACTAGGTCCCCTTCTGATTTCCTTATAAATTTAAGACAGGCATTAATGCAGTAACCTCTTTCTAAATGAGTTGGCAAGAGTGTTTTGACCTAGGAAACTCAGGTAATTACAAGGGGAACATAAGACAATTTTTTCCATTTTACCTTAAGTACTTGGCTACTTCAAACCAAAGTAGAGTAAGTAGAGTGTCTCTCCTGAGCAGGCACTGTGCTAATTGATCATTGTGTTCAATTAAGCTCAAGATGAACACATTAGTGTTACTGTTTCTCGAGCCCCCAGAAGACTGAGTCATAACACCAATCACGATAGACAAAATACAGTAATTTCTTTTTATAAAAAAATTTGTGTCACCAAACTGACCTTTCCATGAAATATGTAGATTACTGTATCAATCAGCATGGTTGATGGGAGCTGCTCTGTTGATTGACACATACACACAAACCCAATGTTGTTTAAGTGAGTATTAAATACATACAACTTTAAATTGTTATCTTCTTGTCTATGGATTATTTGCGAAACTATTTTATGTATTTTTCAACAGCTTACATATGTAATTTTTTTTCGAGACAGGGTTTCTCTGTGTAGCTCTGGCTGTCCTGGAACTCACTTTGTAGACCAGGCTGGTCTCGAACTCAGAAATCTGCCTGCCTCTGCCTCCCAAGGGCTGGGATTAAAGGAGTGCACTACCACCGACCACCGGGCTACATATGTAATTTTAACTTCATCATATTGATGATATTGACATGTAATGTTATCATTTAAATCTACTTTCTTCTTGGAAAAAGAGAAACAAAAACTTCATGCTCCTTGAACTTCATGAATCCAACTTCCAGCTCTCTCTGTTGTGTATTCATGTGTGGTCTCTTTTATTTTGTCTTAGTTTGGTCAGGGTTTCTATTGCTGTAATGAGACACAGTGACCACAGCAACTCTTATAAAGGAAAATGTTTAATTGGGGCTGGTTTATAATTCAAAGGTTTAGTCCACTAGCATCATGGTAGGAGTCATGGCAGCAAACAGGCAGACCTGGTGCTGGAGAGGTAGCTGAGAGTTCTGAATT
Source organism: Mus caroli (assembly GCF_978045245.1). Taxonomy (NCBI): domain Eukaryota; kingdom Metazoa; phylum Chordata; class Mammalia; order Rodentia; family Muridae; genus Mus; species Mus caroli. The sequence continues at coordinate 21,684,950 of NW_028227264.1, forward strand.
CTGATCAGTAGGCAGCAAGAAGAGAATGAAACATACTTCTTCCAACAAGACCACACCTACTCCAACAAGGCCACACCTCCTAATAGTGCCACTCCCTATAAGCTATGGGGCTATTTCTTTCCAAACCATTACAATACCCATGTAAATTACAGCATTTGATCACAGTACTAACGCTTGCCCTCTCTAGCCCACTTAGTTAACAGGACTCTTAGAGGATAACCTAGAGACATTTGGACTTGGTTTTCCTGCAGATACTCATTAAGTATTTGTTCTCTGCCTGTCTGTTCACTAGGCAATGGGGCAGTTAAGAGACCAAGCATGCACACAGACTGTGCATGCACTAAAGTGTTCTGGGTGATATAGGACACCTGAAACTGTTCATGTACTGCCACTGAGGAATTGATACCACTTGAATGAGACATGTGCAAAGAGATTCAGGAAATATTTCCAAGGACAGAGGAGAGAAAGCACAATCCTGGCAGAGCAAGCAATCTGTAATGGTGTTGGAACATGAGCGTGAGGCTGTGGGGCAAGTGGGACATTGTCACCAGACAAAAACCAAGAGCCTTGAGTGGATTCAGAAACCCCTCCCGGTAACTCTCATATCTGAGAATGGTTGGCATTTCATCTACTCCTGACTCGGTTCCTGTCCTAGAGCATGTGACCATGACACCCCACATGAGGATCATGACAGCTAGTCACATAACATAGAGCCCGGAGTTCTCCATCCTAATGCGGTAACTAGGTTGGCCGACTCCCAGTGTTTAGCCAATAAGATTACCTTCCCAGACATTCCTTCCTACAAAAGGTATTTAACCACCGGCCCACCCTGATGAAGTCGTATTCACACATTTTCCATGATGAACAATGAATAAACAGTTTGGGCAAGCAAGGACTGTCTCTCTTCTCAAGAACCGCAGTGGGGGGTGGGGGGGGGAAGCCTTTGTCATACAGAGCCACCTAAGTCTCCCACAGAAGGTCCCTCTGTGCTCTGTATACTCACCCTTGAACTAACCCAGTCCCCCCAATCCTTGCCCAGTGCCTACCACCCTCTTTGTGGTTTCCAGCGGCATCTGGGTGTCCTGGAGTTTGGGAACCCCAACTTTAGGTCCAGCTTGTGTCATTTCTTACCTGCGCTGGGACCTCCATCTTAGGATACTGTCCGCTGGGAACCCGGCACCCTGAGAATGAATGCAGACCCACAGTAGAGGAAGTGTTCATGTACCCAGAGCCAATGATTAAGTGGGGCAAGCAATCGGATGAACAGGAACGTCAGTCAAATCTTATAAGGTGAGGCATCATTGCGTGACAAGACAGAAAATGTCCTGGCAGATGTGAATTTGGAATTTTAATGGGAATGCACAAGAAGCACATATAACTGATGTGTTCATTTCCAGGGTAATAAAAAGGTTACAAAACAGAAAGCTTAGCTTTCATTATCCTGACATCCCTGCCATTAAGGGCAGAGGATACTCAATATAGGAAGACTGCCGCCGGTGACATAGCAGCCCATTTCTCTTGTCTCCATCGCTGGCTCTCTTACTCTCTCTAACTACATCACTCCTTCTTCCCGGGAATCCAGCAACATCAGCCAAAGCCTTGGTAGATGGTTGAAGTTGGAAGGCTGCCACCATCTGTTGCTATCCTCAGTACCTCCCCAGAGGGCGCTGCTGCAGCATAGGCGCCACCCAATTGCACTCAGTACCTCCCCAGAGTTGCACTGGGGCTCTGTTCCCCTTGCTCTACTTCTCTCAAGACTCTGCTAGCTCTAACTTGACCCAAGATCCTCACATCCCTCTTTTCTCATGCTGTCCTGTTGTCACCGGCTAACCCTGTGTACAGTGGCCCCTTCTTATCTGGGAATAAATTATTTCTCCAGACAGCTGCCCAAATCCTTCAGGAGGCAGTTCCATCTCAAAATTGCCTTCAGAAAAGACTATATTTATATATAATGTACATATTAATATAAAACTTAATTGACATCATTGTGGCTATTTTAGGAATAATAAACTGGAAAACTAGAACAATAAACATTTCTCTTCATAGAGAAAGTGGCAGATTTGGGGCATACTTGAGAAATAGATGAGAAGGTTTTGAAGTACTCTAGTCAACACAGGTAAAGGAGTTAAGTGTGTGTATAGTTATTTCCCGTGTTGCAAGATTTTACTTCATCTCTAAATCAGAGCTCTAACTTCAATATTTTGAAATTTTCTACAACATAAGCTCCACACTAAATAGTTAACTTCATATAAATATAAATTGGTTTTCAGAAAGAATTAAGCTTGATACCTTCTAACAGAGTTTAAAGATGTACAGGTTTTGCACAGATACATACATATATACATGCATACATACATATGTACACAAAATATACATACACAAACATACACACACATACAAACCTACATACGCAAACATACACACACCACACACACATGCACAGATACACACAAACATACACATACACACACACAAACACACATACTACACACACACACCACAATCTCTCTCTCTTTCTTTCACACACACACACACACACACACACACACACACACACACACACACTGTGTTTGTTTGAAGCTTTGTGTCAACTTGACACAAGCTAAAATCATCTGAGAAGAGGGAACTTACTTCAGTTAAGAAAATGCCTCCATCAGATGAGGCTGTAGGCAAGAAGCCTGGAAGCCGTTATCTTAATTAGTTATAGATAGGAGAGGGCCCAACCCGTTGTGGGTGGTGCCATCCCTGGGCTGGTGGTCTTGGGTTCTATAAGAAAGCAGGCCAAGAGGAGCAAGCTAGCAAGCAGCGCCCTTCCGTGGCCTCTATTATCAGCTCCTGCATCCAGGTTTCTTTCCCGCTTGACTTCCTGCCCTGACTTTCTACATGATGAACAGCAATAAGTCCAATAAACCCTTTTATTTTTCCAGCTTGCTTTGTCGTGGTCTTCGATTGAAGCAATAGAAACCTTAAGCAATAGAAACATGCGCGCGCGCACACACACGCACACGCACACACACATCCTATACTGACATCTACATACACTTGGATAGAAATAGTACAGAGAGCAACAGTGTGCTTTATCTATATTCTTATCGGTATTTTGGTCTGATCTCCCAGTATTTGTTATCCTATTTTGTTTTTGATTTTGTTTTGTTTTTTTAAATCAGACAAGAGTTTACTTCTGAAATATGGTAAAGTGTATATAAACTAATGAGGAATCCAATGTGCCCTCAGTATGAGTACTGAGCATCTGGAATACAGGAGTGTTGTGTTCAAAGACCAACAAGCCAAGCAAGACTTGAGATTAACAAGACCATGGCCAGAACTTAAAAGGATCAGTGGCGGCAGTGGCTGGAGAGTGAGGGATAAAGGGACTCAGAGGAAAGCTGACCTTGACCTAATCCTCTTCTGTATAGGCAGAAGTCATTCCTTCACCACCAAACGGAAGAGATCAAAACCCGACGGAAAGCTAAATCAGCAGGAGAACTAAGAATTGCACCTCACCTCCCCAGCCCTGCCTCATCCCAGAAGAGGAAAGACTGAAAGAACGGAGAAGAGGATGAGGGTGTGCCTTCCTTGCTGGATGAGCAGGCATCACTACGGGCTCCAGTGAGGAAAGTCAGAAGTCAAAAGTTTGCCAGGGATGCAAACTGCGCAGTTACCATCTGGGGGTGGGGGTGCTTTCTCTTTCTCTCCTCCGCACCCCAGATTTTCCCAGCTGTCTCTTCCCTCCCATGGTCCCGAGAGGGATGCTTTTCTATCCCATCACTTTCCGATTCCTTTCCTAGGTCCCTCCCAGTCTGCACATCGATTCCCTTTTTCCTCCTTTACTTGGCTGGGTCCCCTTTTCTCCGCCTCCTCCTGGAAGCTCCTCGCCTTCTTGCCCTCTTAACCCAGACTTCAGGGACAAAATCGGATACACGGTGGCAGCAGGTGGATGCCTGGGGAGAGGCTGGGGAGTCTCCTGGTAGGACCCAGAACCACCGGGGGCGGGGACAGCGGGCGGGCGCGGCCAGCCCCGGGGCGGTCCCAACTTGGGCTCCCTGGTCTTCGCCCCCCAGTGGCTGCAGCCCAGGTGCGGCGCGCGGGACAGGAGGATGTGCGGGTGGCCACTGCTTGTGCTATGGGCGCTGCTCCCCGCGACGGCTGCGGGGAACCCGGGCCGCTCGTACCCGCACCGCGTGGTCCTCGATCCCGAAGGCAAGTACTGGCTGCACTGGGGCCGGCAGGGCGAGAGGCTGGCCTTCCGTCTGGAGGTACGCACGAACGGCTACGTGGGCTTCGGCTTCTCGCCCACCGGGAGCATGGCCGCGGCAGACATCGTGGTAGGCGGAGTGGCCCACGGGCGGCCCTACCTCCAGGTAAGCTCGGGTCCCTTCGGGGAGCTCCCTGCGCTGGGATCGCCCTGGAAGGGCGATGGGCAGTGCAGTCCACCCAAAGGCGAGGCTGATACGGGCTCCGTGCAGCAGAGTCCGTCTCACCTCCTTTGCCACCTTTTGCCCCAGGGTCATCCGAGACTGCCCTGGGGTCCCTGCCTGTGTCATTTGCAGTCTTCGCCCGGGGAAGTTTACCTCTTCGGGAAGCTCGCATCCTGGTGCCCCACTTCACCGACCATTGCGCACAGCCCACACATTCCCCCCCCCACCCCATCAAGAAAAAAAAAAAGACCACAGCTTTTGAGACCTAACTGGTCGGACCTGCGTGCACTTGCCTGTGTAAGGTTGGGAATCGCAGTCTCCAGTGGTTGGTTTTGGGGGGCATCCTAGGAGCAGCACCAACATTTACTAGAGCATGCACGAGATGAATGAAGGGCCCTGAAAAATTGGTTAAGGAAGTTTTGTTATAGACAGCTGTCGAGGAAGCCAGGTTTAGCGACCCATGCACAACCTAGAGTCTCCAAGCAGAACCCTCTATTCAGGGATAGGTTTTCCGCTTTAATAGGCAACAAATTCATCTGATTCGCTCCCTGCCCATTAGCTCTAGGGGAGAGAGCTCTGGTAGATGCTACCTGATCCCGGCATCTTTATGTGTAGGGAAACGAACAGAATTCTGTAGCTCGGCTTCCTGGGTATTGAACTTCATCTGGGTCATAGTGGATATACACACTTTCTTACGGGCCAACTCCCATGCAAGAACGCAGGCCTTTGCTAAGAAGCCTCACGAAAACTTCTGAGCAGCATAAGAATGCCCCTTGTGAATTTCAGCGTGTATACTTCCTCCAGTCTTCTAAGATGGAGTTTTCACAGCATTCTGACTGAGGTGCTATGGTATTATAGCTTCAGTTCTGACGCTGAAATGTTTGGCTGGAAACAAATCGACAGCAATTCAAATTTTCAAGCCACCCTGCGGTGTGTTTACTTCTCCCCAAGTCTTCACTTCCTCGCTACCTACCCCCCACCCCCGTGTAAGTGCTGTGCACCTCTGCTAGAGTGCAGCCTGACGGGGTTCGCTCTGCTGACCTCCCCGACGACGTGAGCCTTTCTGATGCTGCATCATCTCTGATATGGAATTTGATGGCTGAGAATTTGATCCCAGGCCTCACTAGCCAACTAGCTTACTCTACCAGGATCTGAGTAAGATGCTACCTTATTTTAATACCCATTGCAACCAAAGGGGAAAAAAAAATAAAGCTGTTTTTGTAGAGTATCATGACCCCAGCACAGCCTATAGAAGTGGGCATGAGGCATCTTGCTGTGTAACAGCGATCTGGTACACTTTAAAATTCAACTTGATATTACTTTTGTCCAAACAGCAGCATTTCTAGAAAGCCCATACAATTAGTTATCAAATGAAAGTCCAAGGGAAGGGTCCCGACCCAACTGCTGCTAATGCGCCCATCACAAACATCTTGCTAAACCAAAGAATATTTGCTTTTTTTTTTGTACAAATCAAGTGTTTTTCTGATTGATTTAGAAACTCTGAACTCTTCTTAAAGCAGTAGTTATATATTAATGTGAGACGCATTAAGAATGGACAACTGTATGTGCAATGAATGGGAAATCGCCCATTCTATTTTCCGGTGCTTCAGAAACACATTCTTTGATTTCATATATGAGCTACACAGCTTCTTATTTGCCTGACTTCCTTTCCCATTTCATTTCCTTAGCGATTCTTCTGATTTTAGGGCACACATTAAGTGGTTAGGTGGCAAGAGAGCCTATTTGAAACCTCTCTAATAAGGTAAAATATTAATAATATCAATAAAAAAGTTCTGATTACAGCTGGCAATCTAGAGTGGGAGATTTTATTTTCTAATCCTTAACGCTGTTTTTTTTTTCTCCCTAGATATTTATTTACAATTTCTCGTACAGTGGTATGATAGGTGTGCCTTAATTAACTATACTCAAACCAAAGCTTCTTTAATGGGACATATGATTATATTAGTACACTTTGGATTTCATGCAATTTTGCTTCCAGTGAGAAGAGACTTTGCATAGAACAGTGACACAAAAAGCATTGGTTCCTTGGGGCGTTAGTGTTAAGTACAGCGTGCACCAAGAGCTGGACAACAGCATCAGGCTGTGTGGTTTAACCCAAGCTGACATCTCAGTCACTCCCCTTTATGGCTCTCCCCTTATAGTTCAGCCCTTTTCATGTAATTTTGAACGTAAACTTTCATGTTTTTAATATTTTGATTTTATTTTTTAAAATTACCTATAAACACTCCTTTGCAAATGGGTATGACTATGGGTGATTGCTAAGCAAAAAGGAAGAGGATTTTTGGCTCCATGCATGCCACAAAGCCAAATGCCTGGAGAAGTCAAGAGGGCAGGCAAAGTGGGGCATGGCCTGAGGAGAAGAGGTGAGATGCAAGAGCAGCTGGAGCATGCGGGATAGCCAGGCTTTGTCAGTTATGCTTTCAGGGGAGCACAAATTCACCATTGCCAGATATTTTGTTTGTATTGTTTTAAAGAGAACACAGAAATTCAGTGTGTGTGTGTATATGTGTGTGTGTTTGCTGCTATTCACTCAAGTCTACACACAGTGCACACATGTATATTTTCTACTGGGGTCTAGCTGACAGATGATGTAATCTTGGACCAAAAAGGAAAAAAAAAAACTTAAATTGAATCAACTGTTAACATAAATCAGGAAGGTCCATGGGACGACGAAAGGCAAGTCTGACTTCTTTCCAGGGTGATTATTCTATGCCAGGAGATGATTGCAGTATCTGGGAGTCTTGGCCATTATCTGGGCTAGTGACTCTTATGTTAAAAAAAATTACCGCAAACATAATATTTTAGCATATGAACTTTATTTTACTCAGACATATATGATTTGAGCAGGGCTTGGTAGAAGCAACTGCTCTCCTCCATTCTGGGTCAGCTCTAAGAGGAGCTGTTGGCAGTATCTGAAGGCTTACTCACCTTTCTGTCTGTCTGTCTGGGACTGAGGTTAGCCAGTGGCTGGGCCCTCACTCAGACAGCTCTGTAGTGTGACTGTGGCCTTTCCACCTGGCTGCTTGGCTTCCTCACAGCAGAGTCGCTGCTCTCAGACTGATCATTCCTAGAGGCCACGGGAGAAACTCAGTGTAGCCATCTGTGATCTTCCTTCCATCTGAGTCAGTCACTGATGGAGTTTTGCTGTTGTCACAGACCCATAGACTCAGATAGGAGCAGACCTTATCTTGATAACGGAGTATATCAGTGTAGCCATTTTTGTAAAGTGGATCCCACCACCCCTCTCTCCTTTCACCATGCCTCTGGTCACTCTAAACACTGATGTATGATTGTGTACTCTATTTTGACATTGCTTACATCAGTAGACAATGTTCACTCATTGACCAGTCCTCTCCTTCTAATCGTATTCACCCCACCCATACCTCCTGTTTAGCCACTCAGTTCCCTCTCTGTGAACCTTGACAAACCTGTCTTTTTTAATGATTCCCAATCACTTGTTCAGGTTAGACCCTGTAGATGACACTGTAACATTTGCTGGCTGGCTTACAGAGGGACTGTGTTTATATATATATACATATATAATATTAATATATAATATATAGAAAAATGTTATATGACATATATTATGTATAATATATAATCATTATATCATATATAACATATAATCATTATATATCATATAAAATATATGTTGTATATAATATTTTTGTATATGAAATATATATACATATATATGTATGCATGTATATATATACATACACACACACACACACACACATACACATGGATTTCCATGAATCATCAAGGCAACTGGCTTAGTTAGTCTTAAAAATATACTTGGGGCTCCACATGGTGGCACACATGTGCAATTCCTGCACTAGAGAGACTGAGGCAGGAGGATGCTGAGGTTGAGAACAACCTGGGATACATAATAAGATGCTGTTTCAAAGCAAACAAGTGAATGAACAGCACAAAGACCTAAGGGTCTGTTAATTCTGGAAGTTCAATTTGCCCATTTGGGGATCTTCTGGCCTTCTGAGAGGTATCATCATCTGTACTGGTCCAGCTACAGTCAAAACGGGAAGGAAGAGAGGAAGGGATTCCTCTAAAGGGAAGCCTGCCTCTGGGAAATCTACAGGATAAAGTATGAAGGATAAACGAGGCTTTACACTTACAGAATTACAGTCCATCTGGGGTGCTGGACAGGTCATTTTCTAGTCTGTCTTTAACAGCAGGACCCGGGTCGGGTGGGAAACACTCTGTCCTGTACAACTGGCTTCTCAGAACCACAGTAAAAATACTTGTCTCTTGCATCAGCCAGACTTTCAATCCTCTGATGGACTCCTGCCCTTCCCCTGTTCTTTGCCCCTTTGACACAACTCCACCCCCATTGGGATCATTTAGCAACTGTGAGTGCCCATTCGAGGCTAGAAATTCCGTATATGAATGCCCAGTTTGTGTGAGCGAGAGAAGAGAGCATCATTGTCAGATGTGCTCTTGATTTGCACAAAAATTGATTCACCCCTTCCTATGGGGGTAGACATCCCCAGTGAATGGAGTCTGACACATATGTCATCATTTGTGGTAACCTTGCTCGTTGGCCCATTCAAAAACTGAAGCTTTTCTGTGTGGAGCAGTGTGGAGCATCTGGGTCATTGCTGTCAGGCCTCTCACTGAGGAAGTTCCTGCAAGAGATCTGAAATCACAGAAAACAGGGAGCATTCTTCTTGGTTAACGATGTGCTTCTTTTTAAACACACCCCAGCCAACTGCAGCAAAACAACATTGGCAAAGCACACTGAGAGGGTGCAAGGCTGACCCAGCTCAGCTCAGCTTCGCTAAGAGATAGTTATAAATCTGGGATGATGCCCCTGACTACCAGATGAGGGAGGGACCTTTCTAAGCTTCTTGCTCTCAGCTCTGCTCAACAAGGAGACAAGTCCAACTGTTCAAATGCAAGATGGTGGTGCTCAGCTGTAAGCTGTGTGTCTCTCCTGGCAGGAGCAGGAGGTTTCTTAATTAGCCTGGAGAAACAAGCCAGTCTCAGAGCCAAGGAAACAACGCACCTGAATTGACAGGCAGAGTTCAAAGCTTTGGGCTTCCAGAGCCAGATTATGGCAATCTTGGAAGGAGAAGCCAGAGTCCACTTCAAAGAAAATGAATGGCGCTTGATTGATTCATAGTTTGTAAAGGAGTGCTGTTGAAGTTACTCACGAAAGAGATGAATTCATTACCCAGTACTGTGTTTCTGGGAATGTTAGAGCCATGTATAGCAACAACAATAATAAAACAGTGCATACAACAATAATAAAACACTGCCTCACAGTGCTTTGCTGTAGTAGAGATTAATCACTAGTGAAGAACTTTTAAATAGAAAGATCCTTCAAGTAGGAACAACGGATTTCTTTAGGAAGCTTCTTCCAAATTTTTCTCTCTTTGTCTCTGTCTCCGTCTCTGTCTCTGTTTCTCTCTCTCTCTCTCTGTGTGTGTGTGTGTGTGTGTGTGTGTGTGTGTGTGTGTATGTGTGTTAACTACCTTGTTCCAAACCTGAGAGAAGTGAGTCACAGAATGAGTTATGTATAACATGACTAAAAATAATTGTGACACAAAGCATAGCTTCTTTCCCATCCAGAATCTTCTGTTTGTTTTGCTTTTTGAGACAGGGTCTCTCTATGTAGTCCTGGCTGTACTGTAATTCACTATGTAGATCAGGCTGGCTTTGAACTCACATAGACCCACTTGCCTTTCAAGGGCTGGGATTAAAGGAGTGGACCACCATACCCAGCTTCAAACTTGAAATTTTTTTTTAACTTGCTAAACTCTAGGGTAAAAATAAGTGTTTAAAAGACAGCATAGAGCAAGCCTATGAGAAAAGGCTGTAATTGTAGGATGCTGCTCAGTACACTGCTTGAGGACCTGGGTTTGGTGTCTGGAACCTGCATGGAGGCAAGATAACTAGCTCTGGAAAGTTATCCTCTGGTCTCTCCATGTGTGCACACACCTCACACACCTCTCCTCCCTCCCAGGAAAACAGTAATAAAAAAAGGTATAACTTTATTAACTGTTCTGGGATCATCAATTTGACTGCTATATTAATAAATGGTTTATGAAGAAGGCATTGTTTGTTCCCTGCCGAAGAGTAATGGGGTCTTTAAGCTGCTTTTGCAGGCTAAATGTTAGTGGTTTGTGTATTTAATCATTACCCCATCAGAGTTTGATGGCTTCCTTTCAAACTCCCTACTCCTTTTCTGCTCTCCTCGTGTTGTAGGTGAGGAATAGGCCTTAGGTAACTGTTAAGTGGCCTTTTGGTGCCTTACAGATAGAGCCAAAGCCTACAGTCATTCCCTCTGAATCCTGATTTGGTGCCACTTTGACTTCTGTAAGAAGCCTCCATAAAAAATACTCTAGTTTCCTTTCTAAATAACAAGAGTACATGTACTCTGTGAATTATGTTTCTTACTATATTTATCCTACTATAAATGTCACAGACATGTACCCCTCATTTTGTTAAGTCTTTTAGGTGTGCTGATCATGTAACTCTCAAACGGCCTATCTGAGGCCAATATCTTAGGTGGAAACTCTGGGCTCTGGGTTCTTCATCATGGAAGCCACCCGTGGTTTCCATACAGTGGCTTCAGTGAAAGCCTCACCTATAGGCAGAAGATGCTGGGATGCTTGATCTTCCATTCAGGCAATATTGATTGACAGTTCTAGATGCTGGGGAGGGAGGGGGCAGATCCTATAACCAGAGGGCATCAGGAGTCTTATAAGCCTATATTATAGTTTAGAGTTGTCCATAAGCAAATAATTGTTAAAAAAAAAAAAGGTATCAGGAAGTGATAACTGTTGAGCGAAGAACTCAAATGGAGGGATGTGAGAAGGTGTGGTGTCCTGACTAACTCACACAAGCAGGAGGAAAGCAAGAGGATTGTCTTTGGCGGTTGACTATAGTGTTTCCAACCCAGTGTGTCATATCCTAGGAAGAAGGTGGTGTTGTCTGTGAATAAATGACTCTGAAGACCTTGAATGCAGGAACCTATTTAGCTGGAGAAAAGGTAATGAATTGCCCTATGTTGTAAAGAATTTCTGAACCACGTGGGCTCTTTCTCCATCTCAGTGTTGGGTGCCATGATGGCCCGTAACAAAGAGGATTCATGTCATGGCAGACTACAGAGCTGTGATAAGATGCCAGATAGCTGAGAATCAGGAAGGATATCGTCTAGTTCAACCTCAAAAAGTAAGTGATTTGATCTTCTTTTAAAAAGCTCCCCCAGTAACTGGGAACATTATCATTTGGAAAAGCAGTTACTTTGCCAGCAGAAGGACTTGAGTCTGTTGCTCAGAACCCATGTGAAAAAGCCAAGCATGGTGTCAAACGTGTAACCCACTGCTCTGCAGTAATGGAAAAATACGGTCCCCGAGGACTGCTGGCCAGTCAGCCTAGCCTACCCTTCGAGCACTAGCCTCCATGTAAGAGTTTGTCTCAGAACTGAGGTAGACACTCCTGAGAAGTGATGATTGAGGCTTTCCTCTGGCCTCCATACACATGTGCACACTCTTGCAAAGGCATTTCTGCCACAGTTTCCAAATCCTCATTACCCACCTGTGACTGAAGATGACCACGTATGGATACAGGGAAGCCATATTTCAGGTTCCTGAGGAAAGTCTAGTATGAAGGCATGTCTGCTCGGTATTGATTTTCTGTGGTCAGGCTCTGTGATGGAAATCATGGGTCTTAACCTGCAGTGGCTTGGAAGATTTCAGGGAAAGAAGTTCATAGAAAGTCATCTCACAGTGTCCATGTGATGGGGTGATACCTGTGTAGTTGTTCAACAGTATGCTTTAAAATGGAAACACAAGGTCATTGTTCTTAGCATGCATTTAATAAATTTGCATATAGTTCTAAGCATTTCCCCAAATTCCTATGCTGTGACTGAAGCAGCAGCTTTTATCCTCTGAGTATAAGTGTGTTTCAGAGTTATGCCTAGCAAGGGGTCTTTCTCTCCTCCCCATAACCCTCTTTATAACTACACACCTTATGCGGGCTTGTACTAGTAGTATTTCTAAGCAAGATTAATATCTACCCACACACAGCGTAAAAGGTAACAGTTATGTGTTGCCACAGGCTACCTTATTTTTTTCATTATTAACTGAAGGTCCCAGGCCCTAGGTTATACCTAGTCTATAATTTCACCAAGATGAGGATTCTGATTAGAAACTTTTGATTAGAGTTAACAGTAAATGCTTTCTTTTATATTTGAACATACTCTCTAGTGTTTTTCAATACATAAATAGACAACCTTTACCTCCCTCACCCATTCTGCAAGATCGCTAATAAGCTTAAAAATACCCTCAGGTTATCCTTGCAGAGCGAGACAGAGAAGAGGCATAGGAGTGGTAGATAATTAGTATCTTATTAGGGCATGGATGGAACATTGCAGGTTGATGACTGTGTCAGTGCTGCCAAACCTCCCTCAAGGTAGCAGGAACAATTCCATGTGCTTGGCAGGATCTCAAGAGAGACGGTTGGGTAACTGGTGTGGATAAGACCAGGAGTCTTCTAGGCTGGGTATGAACCTCACCAACACTTGTTCTTAATTCTTGTGTGGCCCTTGGCAAACCCTTAACCCTCCCTAAGTGGCAGCTTCCTTTTGTGCAGGAGGGAGATCATGTTTTTTAGCTCATGGGTTTTGCAAGGATTAAACAAAATAGGCATTAATGCTCTTAGCAGAACTTTATAATTGAGAGCTATGGCTGTAATGATTCCGTAGTGAATTATGGGAACTTCCCAGCTTTTGAAAAGGCATTCACTAAGTATAGAGATCGGGGCTTAAAATGTGAGGAAGCCTGGGGACAAAGTGCAGGCAGTTGAGTGGTGATTGTTTCGATCATTAACAACTGGAGGCCAGCTTATTTCCATAAACATAATTTATAGGATGTAACTGGGTTTTCCTTTGCTTTTGAATTGTTCTTTTAGGTTAAGGCCTTAAAGAAAAGGTGCGTGTGAATAACACAGCAAAGCATCTGGTTTAGGTTGAATAAAACTAACTGTATATTCACAACCTTGTAAAATTGTACTAAATCTGCTTCATGTGGTAAAGGCCTTCGTTACATTAGTAGGTAGATTCCAGTTCACTGTAATGGGGCTGCTAAACAGAGATTGTATTAGCTAGTGATCCAAGCTGTTCGCATCAAAGGATTCAGTAGTGACACTGTACTATATCTCAGGAGGTATACACCAAAGGCCCTTTCTAGGAATAGCATTTTCAAAGGACGGGTGGGTAAATGACAGCATTCTGTGGGTCACTGAAACTTCTGGAAATCTGGATGCCCAAAGAGCTGACAGTGTTCTCACAGAGAAAGAATGATCATTATTATCATGTAGTGGACAGACTTCCTCCAGAAACATGGAGGAAAGAAACATCACTTGTAATGCTCCAGTTGGCACACCATAGGGGTAGAAGAATACTATAGCTTAGCATCAGTGTTTGTGTCTGAGATGCCAACCTGGAATGGTTGGCCCTGTGAGGTTGTGAGATCCTGAACTTCATGCTTCAAGTGTTCAGCACTGTGTGCTTGTATCTTAGAGCCATCTCCATGGACCTGGAGCGAAGGACAGACTAGGTAATGAAGTGCTTGCTGCACACGCAGGAGGCCTGGTGTTTGGATCTCCAGAACCAAATAAACAGCTAGGGAGGTGGAAGCTGGAGGGGTGGGGCCGCAAGCCAGTCGAGTCACACTGGAGAGCTTTAGCGGTGGATGGCATCTGCGGAAGGACACTGTAGCACATGCGCACTCCATTCCCAGTCACAAATGCATGCGCAAACACGTGCTAGGAACGCTTTTGGGAGAAAACGTGCTTGGTGCCAGCCAAGATTAGGTTTACCTCAGAATTAGTTTCCAGCTATAACCCAATGCTGAAGACACCTAAGCATGCTCTCAGATAACCCAAGAAATGAGCAGAGGAAGGTTTAACCATTAGATAACTCCATGAAGTTTTAAAAATGACAGTGTGTGTGTGTGTTTGTGTGTGTGTGTGTGTGATAGTTATGTATAGTGTTTTTACAGTGTTATGAAAGCACCTCATCTCTAGCCTTTTAATAAAATTCAGTATATTTAACAATATATAGTGGCTCTGTTCATCTTTAAATCTGAAAAACATAAAAATAAGAATATCTCTTGGAGGGCCTCCAGAGCAAAGCTGTTGGGTTTCTGAGGCCTGTCCCCAATTGGCTCGTTGCTTTCACCTTTCTTGAAATACTTCCTGCCTCCTGACCTGCCCACACAGTACAGATTCTACGCTCAAACCAGTCTCCTCGCCAGCCTTTCCTATCTCAGTAAGCGGCAGCTTTTGCTAGCTACAGTTAAAAGGTAGGAGCAACTGTTTTTTCTCCCCTTTCCTTTATCCATGGTCGAAACCCTATCTTCAGGTCCTCATGTCTTTCCTACCAGAATCTAAAATCCTCCAATTCTCTTCGGCTGACCTAAAACCAGTGGGATTACTGAGAGATGTTTGTATCTCTGGGTCACAGTCTACATCCCTCCTCCTCTTCCATTTCAACACAGTAGCCACAGTAGTCTGTGAATACTTAATTCATAGGCACACAGATACACACACACACACATACACATGCATGCGCACAAACACATACACATGCACACTTGCATGAGAGGAAGCAAGGAGGGACAGGGCAGGAGAAATGGAAAGGGAGAAGATAGGAAAAGAGGGGACAGGAGCCTAAAACAAAGAAAAAAACCTGCTGTTCTAAAGATTTTCATTCCTGTTTGGATAAAATAAACCTAGGTTCTTAAATGAAGTCTTCTAAACTTTATTTTTAATTAAAAGATAGGTTAGGAAGGAAGGAAAATAATATGGTTAGAATTGAAGGGTCTAACAATTAACTTTATTAAATATGTCTCGTAATTCTATAGATGACTTTACATGCAAGCTGAAATGACTGACCTCGTACAACACTGTCAGAAAAATCATGCTCCTCGGGTGGCACCTTAAAGAAGCACAGGTTCATATTTTGCAATTCCGATAGGTATTTAATGACTCTCAGGAGACCGAGGGAGAAGCCTGCCTGATACTGTTTCCTAAGCACAGTCAAGTTCGATTTTGAGACTTCATTTTGATTGCTTAGTGAAGAACTTCCTTTTGAAAGTTAATGAAACTCGAAGATTTTGTTTATGCAGCCAGCCAGGACAGCTTCGTGCAGCCTCCTGATCACATAGGATCACAGGCGCTTCTTTACTCAACAGTATATATTACACTGTGACTATTATAACACGGCTTTACCAGCATCGCAGAAGTTGATATCATAAACAGAAATGTGTGGTGCGATGGGCTTGTGGGTATTGGGAACAGAAGAGGAACTGCAGGCACCTGTTGCAGGAGATGTTGACAGACGAACACGCTTTTCTCAAGACCTCCCCGCAGCTGTGCTTACATCCAGCGCCCCAAGCTGAAGCAGTCTATTCATAGCTTTTATTACACCCACCAGAGTTGCTGCTTCATCCTGTTTAACGCAGCCGCCGTCAAAGCCCTATTCTATAGCAGAGATTTCATTTCCGAGAGGAGGAGAGAGACTGACGATGAGCGAGAAGCAACTGAACATCTGTGTGATCATGTTTCTGAACAAGAGACCTTAGCAATCCTGACAGCAAAGCTAGCTTTGGGGTACATTTTCTTACTTTGGAAATGGCAGCCAGGGTTCACGGTACCCTATGAAATAAATACTGCCAGCTCCCTGCCAACTGCTGGTGGGGGCAGCTCGCTTTATTGTTGCTGCACAGCATTTTAAAGCCTCAATTACACACTTCATGGTATTTTTTGTTTCAAAGTTTAAGTGTTGCAGAGGGAAGATCGTGTGAGAACATGCTTCTGCCGAGAGACGTTCTGAAGCACAGCTAAGGAAGATCTTCATTGTTGGGTTTAATTAACTCATTTTTGGATGATATCTTATTAGGAAAATATGAACAAGGTCAGTGTATGATTAGTAAAATAATCCACAGTCAAAATAATGTAAGTCCATCTGGAAGCTGGGCTGAGTGTCTGTGGCAGAATCAGTGGAGACCCACACAAAACAAGCAAAGAGGTGGGATAGCCGTGCTTCGTATCTGTTCTGCAGAGCTCTGAAGCTGACTGAGCACAGCCAAGCCTGGCTTCTGTATGTCAGCACTTCTGCTTGCATTGTTTAGTGACTTCTGCAGAATCCCAGTCATAAACTATTCCAACTTTCGTGAAATTATGCTTCTCTCTATCCTCACTAGCTCCCTGGTGTTGCAAGATCCTATTTTAATGAATTAATGAAAAGTGTGTGTCTCTTTGTGTGTGTTTGTATATGTATATTTAAGTGTGTGTGTGTGTGTGTGTATGTGTGTACATGTAGGCAGTATGGGTATGCACATATGGGTGTGTGTGTTTGTATACATGTGTGTATGTATGTGTGTGTGTGAGCGTGTAGTATGGAGGCATGTGTGTGAGTGTATAGTATGTGTGTATGACTGTGAGTGTGTGTGATTGTGTGAGAGTGTGTAGTATGTGTTTATTAATGAGTTTGTGAGTGTGTGTTTCAGTGTGTGAGTGTGTACTATGTGTGTTTGTTATATGAGTACATGTGTGTAATATGGGTGTACGTCTGAGTGAGTGTGTGTATAAATGTGTAATGTGGGTGTATTGTATGTGTGTTAGATTGGGCATGTGAATTTGTGAATGTGTGTGTTTATGTTAGTGTGTAGTTCATGTGTGAGTGTGTAGTATGAGTGTGTATGAGTGTGTGTCTTTGTGTGTGTAAGTGTGTAATGTGAGTGGGTGTGTAATGTTGTAGTATGGGTATGTGAGTGCACATGTTTGTGTTAGTGTGTATTATGAGTATGTGTGTAGTACCAGTGTATATGAGTGTGTGCTTGTAGTATGAGTGTGTGGTGTATGTGTAGTGTACGTGTATATAATGTGTGTGTGTGTGGTATGGGTATGTGTGGTGGTGTTTGTATAGAGGCCAGAGGTGGACATCAGGTATCTTGAGTTGGCTCCCCTTTTTTATTTTTTTTTAACTGTTATTAAGAGTCTCTCACCGACTCTAATGCTCACTGAATCTGCTGGGCTGGCTAGCCAATGAACGTGAGGGAGCTGCTTATCTCTGCCCCTCTCCACTCATGGTGTTGGAGTTACAAATGCACACTACCACGCCTGGCTTTTTTCACAGGTGTTAGGGATCCAAACCCAGGCCCTCAGCTTGGGCAGCAGACACTTAATGATTGAGCATCTCTCTAGCCACTCACTTGTAATTCATCTTAATTGGAAGTTTTATTTGTCACTATTTATGTGATATTTAGAATAGATGCACTAAATGCATAGAGGGTGCAATTAAAATGTTATAACGGCTTCAGCATTCTACCATGCCAGTACCTGTGTACTGTGAGCCACATTTCTGTACTTATTTGAGGTCTCAGACCATCATGTACTACAGGCAGATGTCTGAGTAATTACTCCTCTTGCATGTGCAGTGCAGGTGTGTGTGTGTGTGTGTGTGTGTGTGTGTGTTTCCATGTGCTCTGTAGATCAGGGACTGGCCAGGGCATCATTTGGTTTAACTATCAAGAAAGAAATAAGATACAGTGAAAACGAGCTGGGAAATTTAATATCACAAGTATTATGCATGTGATATGTAAAATGAAGTATATGATACTTCATTTTATCAATATCAACCTGTAGGTTATTTTACCCATATTTGAATTCTCAATTGGTTAATGTTTGAGTATTCTAGTATCATTTTCTTCTCTCTGGAGGACAATAATGCTCCTTTGATTGACAACCCCTACCCCCAAATAGCACTTTGTCCTGTTCTTACTAAGCTGTCAGTAAACAAACTCTTTAAAAAACAGATGAACTAATCTAACTCTCAGCACTGTATTAGCTTTCTATCTCTCTCTCCTTTGTTTTTCCTAGTAAGAATGTCTGAAGGGCATGAAGTTTGAGATGACTTTGTCCTCTTTTTTCCCTTTTCCCTCCCTTAATTGCATCTGAAGATTTTCCAATGTGCCATTTATGCTGTGCAGCACCACACTATGAAGTCTGGGCTTGGCTCTTGTCCACACACTTTCTTGTGTTCCCGTTAGTTCAACTTTTCCACTCCTACAAAGACACACACACCAGATGTGTCTTTTTCTTTTTTCTTATTTCTCAAATGTCCTCATTGTGTAGAGTAGTCACCTCATAGACTCCCCCTGCTAGATTGTGATAGTTCAGACTCCCAAAATACTTTTCATATAAAGGCTGAAAGATCATGACAGCATTTCAGAGTGTCACAGAAAGCTGAGCTTCCTAGGGGCTCATCATCTTCTAGCATCTTCCACACCAGGTCGTAAAGATGTAATTGACAGGATGGATTAACATAATATATTAGATCACCTTTGGGTGGTTCCATTTAAAATATGGCCCACCATTTTAAATGTAGAAATATATAATTAGATTAAAAGGAATAGTTGTCCATCTCTTGGCAGTTGCCTCTGGCTTGAGATGGTTTTGTAGTTTCTAGAAAGTATTACTTGTTACGTAGGAATGCAAGGAGGGGAATAGAGATTCAGAATGGCAGCAAACTCTTTCTGCCGGGATGACCAGTGTAAACTGTATAGAGAAATAGGACTGTGAGTTTTGAAGTAAAGAGCAAGCTTCCGCAGGTGATGTTCGTGGAGAGGATCTCAGTTAGAGACTAGAAGATAGAGAGAAAGAGCGTAACCAAGGCAAAGGTGGATATTTAAATATTTGAAAGAAATAATACAGAGCAAGCATGTATTATTATTAATCATAACAACTGTAGAAAGCTAGGTTAGGCTAAGTTTGAGGGAAACAAGGAACCTGTAACCTAGATTTTAGTATGTTGTAGTGCATGCAGTTGGATAAAATGCAATGACATACTGAGAGCAATGCTGTGACATCTCCAAGCAAACCTTGATAGCACCGTTTAATTGATAGGGTCAGAACTGAATTGTTGAAACGAAATAAAACAAGGCAGATTAAGCCTTTCAAAATCTGACTTGATAGGAGGAGAAGCTGTCTGTACAGAGAGGAGCCAGGGGAAAAGTTAAAAACAATGAAAGCTTGAATTTGGGTAGTTGGAAGAGTGTCAGATTATTGAAAACAATCTGGAAAACGCATGCACACATTGGGCCTGGAAATCCAAGATTGGAGTTGGATTCACTTCACTTGAAGTAACAGCAAGACTTGCAAGTCAAAGGGGCTTTGGTGACATAGATTACAAGATGACAATCTGAAGCCATTCCTTAGAGGATGGGAGGACTCAATAGGACCAGAGACCAAGGCGGGGATAGACGAGGCCTCTAACAGTGCCTCAACCTTGGGCAGGAGGATGATTTCATCCCTCTCATTAACTATAGCTATATCATTGGTGACCCTTCTATGGTTGAAAGTTGAAAGCACTACCCTTCTACTGCATGGTTACTGAGAGGTTTGGCTGTGAATAATCTCTTCTAGTGACTTGAAGGCTTTTGTTGAAATATGAATCTTCTTGGTTAGACCTTTTATAGGACACTTAGATGACTGTTTCTCTGTTTTTGATTCAAGTCTCTATATACATGATATATTATTTGTATATTGCAGCCATGGTTTTCTAATTATTTCTGTCTTTACTTTTATTAACATATACACCTAGTTCTATGAGAGATATCAGGTTGCAATTTTTAATAATGTCTTTCACATTGGTATCAGGGTAATACTAGAGATGTAAAAGTATGACTTATAAACTATTCTCTTACTTTCTAGGAAAGCTTAAGAGGGCTTGGTACCCATGTTAGGTGCCACCTGTAGGCTTATATTTTTAAATCTACTTTAATAAGGGTTCTTAAGGGCTTTAACCTCCTTTCTAGGCTATTACCCACCAGAAGTACTGGAAAGTTAAGTAATAGGACAAAGGATGGTGTGGCCATCTTTAGAAATAGTTCTTTGAAGCAAACCCAATCTTCATTGTCAGGATTTCAGCAATTCAGTTCACACACATCAGCAATAGTTGCTCAGTCCACTCACAAACAGCACTGACAGCAAGGGCAGTTTGATCCAGAAAAAAACCTCAAGTCTCTGCCAATCAGTTAAGTCCACAGAAGTGGCAAGAAGCCATCAGAATATCACAAGAAGTTCTTTGGTGTGTTTCTGTCTACAAAGTCAGTGAAGGCAAGGTGAACCAATGCCACAGAATCATCCGTGAAGACCAGTGTCAGCAAAGCCCAATGAAGACCATCAAAGAGTGGCAAGGTGAACCAATGCCACAGCATTGTCCACTGTCTATTGGGTTATACTTATACCCTTTCCAAACATCATGTGTTCTCTCAAGTGTCTTCTCTAGAGCCTTCCAGGTACATTCCAGAAAACACCACATGTCTGTTTTCAGCAAAACATCCTCTCATAAGACAGTGTCCAGTAAAACATCACATGACACAACTTAGAAACCAGAAATCTGTATTAGTTTCCTTAAGATACTTGATGAAATTTCAAGTGAAATCATGATAGCCTAGACTTCTTTTGTAGGAAGGCATTTCACTTATGAGACCACTTTGATTGTCTGTTCTCCTGAACGACTTTTTTGGCTTATGACTTCTTATTTTTGTCTAAATTTTTCCATCTTTTCATTAAGAAGTGCATGTCATAAATGTTGAATGTCTGTATAATCTGAAGTGATTTTTTTCCTTGTATTTCATTTATATTCATTTTCATCCCACCTGTTCTATATACTTCTCTTAGATGTAGTACATTTTAGGATTTATGTGAGTTGGTATTTTCTAGGATAGAAAGAAGGTGAGGAAAGAGCCTTCAAGTGTTATGGCTGAGATTTTCACTACGAGAGAGAAGGCACATAGGGTGAAGGTGGGGAAATGTTGACATCTTGTAAAGATGCCTGTGGTTGGAAGGCCTGAAGTCAGGTAGACCTTCAGTCTTTGATGATCTGAACTAAATATATACGTGGTAACACCATTTGGATACCTGATAAATAAGGCTCTAAAAAGGGGTAAATGGGGAACAACCATTATGTGGTTCAATTATTTTACATATCAATATTTAATTTTATATAAAATTTAATTTAGTTTTAATAACATGCAGCCATATTTTGGTCCACTAATGTTGTGATTATCAGCCTTTGTTAGACAGTGTCACTTAGGTCCTGAAATCCTTAAGAATCATCCCGTCTCATTCTTCTGCATGCTGGCTCCACAGATGAATGCCACCACACTCCAGAAAAGTTCACTCCAGACTTTTCTAAACATTAAAGTCTGCATAAGACCTACAATTCTAGCTTCTTGAGGAGCTGAGACAGGCAGAATGCAACTTCAGATTCAATACCATCCTGGGCTACAGAATAAATTCAAACCCACCCTTGGCACCCTTGGCACCCTTGGCACCCTTGGCACCCTTGGCACCCTTGGCACTCTTGGCAGTAAAACTCTGTTGCAAAAACAGAAAGAAAAAAAGTGGGGGGGGGAAGAGTACTGGGGACATGCCTTCATACTAGAGCACATGCCTGCCACATGGTACCACAAAGTCCATCATACGTACATATATACACACTTCTTATTGATTTATCTGTTACAGAATGAAAGGATCTACAGTGGTAGCTAAGGGAGTCTTCTCCTCCTCTTTCATAGCTAATTTTTCTGAGAAGCCAGAGAAAAGTAGATAATAGGAGTTCGTCTCTGGAGAGCAGGAATGAGATGAATGTAATCTTGGCAAGCAAGATGGATATTTTGTACAACTACAGGTTTGGAAAACATTTGCAAGATCAGGATAATTGTTCTACCCTTTGAACTGATTATGGTTTGCGCTGTACCGATTTTGTTCACAAGATGAATTATATGAGGAACATTACAAATATGAGCCAGTGTAAAGGCACAATGGCTCCCAGTCCCTTCTTTTCTACAGGCACTGGGGTGTCACTTTCGGGCTCAAATCTATGTGATTGAAACCAATAGGCACAAAATCACCATCCCAGGAGATGTGTTTTAAATCACTTTCATGTTCACAACATTAGTTCTCAGAATGAACAGTCAGCCCGCATCTTTAGCACATATAGGGAATATTTTATAAAAAACCTAATATAATAAGTTTCTACAGGCAGGGAAAATAAAATTAATGAATCCATCACATTCCAGCAGTGGGCATTACAGAGAAGGACACAGACTGTGAGCTCCGGCTGACAGCATTTGAATGTTTTCAGTTGGATGGTCTTGTGCACCTTGCTTCAGTGTTGTTTGCAAACAGGAAAAATGGTTTCGTCTCATCAATTTGTTGTACATATAGCACCCTGCAGCAGACCCTGGAGTATAGTGTACATACAGGTTGCAGTTGTTACCCACTACTGGAATGTGACATAAATAAAGGCAGTTAGACTCTGTTGTTAGTTATCTGAGGCATTCTTGAATTAAAAGACCTTGTGTATCTAGACCTTGGATGTCAACTTCTACACATTTGGTAATTATGTTAAAGTGTACTCAGAATAAATTTGCCAAGTGTCAAGCAAGTGCCACTATCAAATGTAAAGGCTTTTCTTGTGTTGAGTTTTCTGAGTCTAGCACAGCAATCAATTCTTCAGATGTAATTTAATGTCATTATAGTCATCAAAGTTATATTATTCTTTTTCTATTGAATATTTTATTATTTATATTTTAAATGTTATCCTCTTTCCTGGTTTCCCCTCCGGAAGCCTCCTATCCCATCCTCCCTCCCCCTGCTTCTGTGAGGGTGTTCCCTCAACCCACACATCCACTTCCACTTCTCAGCCCTGGCATTCTCCTACTCTGGGACATCAAGCCATCACAGGACCAAGGGCCTCTTCTCCCATTGATGCCTGACAAGGTCATCCTCTGCTACATATACAGCTGGGGCCTTGGGTCACTCCATGTATACTCTTTGGTTGGTGGTTTAGTCCCTGGCAGCTCTGGGGGGTCTGGTTGGTTGATGTTGTTGTTTTTGGTATGTATATTCTCACACAACATGATTTTTTTCAAAAATGGAATACGTTAGAATTTGAAACACATAAATAAACTATATAGAAAACTATATTTTCGTTAAGCAATAGAAATCACACCTTTATCTTGATCCTTTTTAGTATGGTAAGCTATATACTATTTCTTAATCTACAACATAAATACATGCTACCCCTACCTTGCTATCTTTCAAAGATCTCAGAATTTTGACTTCTAATACCCTCCAAAGCCATTCACCAGGACCGCTGGGCATCAAATTAAGGTCATTTGGCTTTCAAGCCCATTGTTCCTGTCTGCATCCCAGAAATAATCCACAAAACTAAATTTTTTTCAGTTTTCAATACCTCATAATTTAGTAATTTATTTTCTTTGTATATTTTGCATTTCATCGTAATGAGCATGTGCCCTTACAGCTTATTTTGAAATTACCCATGGCTCCCCTCCATGCTCGGGCTATGACTGATGGGATGCTGCAGGAGGTCTAAGAGCAGAGAGGGCTGACCTTGGGGTTGGCTTTGGCTTCGCTGCTGACTCTCAATGGTGGGGATAAGCCATTACACACTACCTGTCTCCCCCTTTTCATGTGTACACCAGAAGAAATCCACACAGTGACCTCAAATAGGCACTCATTTCTAATGCTTTGTGGGTACCATGGACCTCTACTGCTTGTCCACAAAAGGCCAGTTCTTTAAATGTAGACTGGTTTCCTAGATAATCAACTCTCAATGGGTAATAACCCAATCCATTAGGAAGTCCCAGGATTCATAACGTAGGATTACATAAAGGGTATTATCATAAACAAACCAGGAATGGACTTTGCACAGTCCTTTAAACTCTTTCAAACTATTTTCATACTTAAGAATACGTATTTTTAATATCCTGATTTTCTTTTCCTGTTTTCCACAGGACTATTTCACAAATGCAGACAGAGAGTTGGAAAAAGATGCCCAGCAAGATTACCACCTAGATTACGCCATGGAGAACAGCACACACACGGTGATTGAGTTTAGCAGGGAGCTGCACACGTGCGATGTCAATGACAAGAGTCTCACGGTAAGACACGTGAGAGTGACGACGCTCACAGGCAGTGTGTGTTCAGTGTGGGGGGAAGTGCTTGCTACAACTCGAAGAGGAGCTCCTGCAAAACAGGATTACCAGAGTCACACACTCCTCAGGCATCTCTTGAGCTCTCTACAAACTTGACAAACACCCACAATTTTAAAACTGTAATTTTCATTCTTTGAATTTATACGCAAAGTTAACATTTTAAAAATCTCTTTGAAGGTTGTCGATTTAAAAGAAATAAATATACGCCTTAGCTTTTTCCCTATAAAAGTTGAAAATGGATAATAAACGTTGAAGAACTGTACTACACAAAAGATAATCATGCTGCCGGGTGGGAGGGGATAATTCCTCTGATCTGTAACCGATTTGGCTTTGTAAATTTCTAAAATCCAGATGAATAGTCAGTTGATTATAATCACCTATTGGCATGCTATATGAGGTTTCTTATTTTCAGATTTGATACAAAATTATATTCATGAATATGCAAATTAAATATCTAGAAGAGACACATTCCTGTGACACTTTCAATGGGTTGCATGTGCCATTTCATTTTCATAGAACGATAACATTTTTTATTTAATTCACTAGAGCTTCAAAAAAGATAATATAAAAAAATCTGAAGTAATTCTGATTTCCCTTCAACCTAAGAGCCAAGGAGGAAAAGAACGCACATGAACGGGCTGGCTTTGCTTTTCATGTAACACATAGCATAATTACAGTTCAGTTGGAAAACTTATAAGCATCACACAGTAGAGCAAAGAGAACACCTAAAACAAGTAGCTTTCTCTTTATTATGCATTCTCAGAGGTTTCACTGTAAGGAGATGGCAACCACCCTTACTGCAGAAGGAAGGAAGGAAGGAAGGAAGGAAGGAAGGAAGGAAGGAAGGGAGGGAGGGAGGGAGGGAGGGAGGGAGGGAGGGAGGAAGGAAGGAAGGGAGGGAGGAAGGGAGGGAGGGAGGAAGAAGGGAGGGAGGAAGAAGGGAGGGAGGGAGGAAGAAAGGAGGGAGGGAGGGAGGGAGGGAGGGAGGGAGGGAGGAAGGAAGGGAGGAAGGGAGGGAGGAAGGAAGAAAGGAAGGAGGGAGGGAGGGAGGGAGGGAGGGAGGGAGGGGGGAGGGAGGGAGGGAGGAAGGAAGGAAGGAAGGAAGGAAGGAAGGAAGGAAGGAAGGAAGGAAGGAAGAACGGAGGGAGGGAGGTAGGGACGGAGGGAGGAGGGAGGGAGGGAGGGAGGGAGGAAGGAAGGACTCAGTCATTTTCCCACTCTCCTGCAAACTTTTCCCTTCCCACCCCAGAACCCCTCCAGCAGTTTCTCTCCTCGGTTCAATCAAAACCAGTTTCACTTGCTTCCCCTTGGAAATTCCCGGAATTCATATACTGAGTACAGATTTGAGATGTGAAGTAAACAAGCTTGAACATACAACTGTCTTCTTCTGTATTGGTATTTCCTGTAAATCCATTGTAGAAAACAGTCGGGGTAATTTAATGTCTTGTAAAAGTATCTTTTATGCTAAAATTATTTTTAAGGTAGTGTATAAAGTAGTAGATTTAGTTGTAACATTTTCATACAAATACGTTGTTATATTTTGCTGTTTGCCTCCCTTCCCTGCTGTCTCACCCATTGCCCTCCCCCACTGCCCTCCTCCACTGCTTTCCCCATTGCTCTCCTACACTGCCCTCCCCCACTGCCTCTCCCATTGCCCTCCCATACTGCTCTTCCCCACTGCCTCCCCCATTGCCCTCCTACACTGCCATTCCCTGCTGCCTTCCCCCACTGCCCTCCTTTCTGCATCCAGCTCTTTCTGGCTCATTCTTTTCTTTCTCTTGAATATTTTTTTTTTTGCTTTGTTTTCTGTCTTTCCCTTGTCTTGGAAGATCTCAGCCAGCTCTCTCATGATGCCCAGTCTAGTCTTTTCAAGTCTGCAAAGACACACACATACATAATTTAAACTCCAGTTCTACTTACTACAGAGAACATAGAGATGATTTCTGAGTCTGGTTCATTTTATTTAACATGGCGATTTTCAGTTGCATCCGTTTTCCTAAAAATACCAGTTTCCTTTCAGAACAGCTATGTAATGTTCTATTGTATGTAATACAACATTTTCTTTTTTTTTTAAGATTTATTTATTTATTATATGTAATACAACATTTTCATTCTCCACTCATTAGTTGGACATCTAAGCTGATTTCATCTCCTAGCTTCTTAGAATAGACTAGAAATGAGCATCTATAGGCAAGTGTCTCTGTAGCAGGATAAAGAGTCCTCTGAGGGATGCCCAGGAGTGGAATAGCTGGGTCATATGATTCTGTTTTTCTGCTTTTTGAGCAAACTCTATGCCAACTTTCAAGATGAAAGTTGAATTAAGGGCTGAATTTTCTCACACCTCACCTATATTTGTTGTCCTTGGTTTTCTTGGTGATGGCTGTTCTGACTGACAAATAGAATCTCAAGACTAGAAGGGAAAGAAGAGAGGGGTAAGGGAAGAAAGATGGGGAGGGACAATTAACATTAAGAGCCATTGGGGGCCATATGGAAGCCTACTACTGTAGACATCTTAAGTCACTAAGTAAAACCACCATTGTCAGGACTGGCTTACATATAGTAGATCCTTTAATCAAGGTGGCATCAAGGAAACCCCCAAAGATCTCAAAGTTTAATTTGAAATTCTCTAATAGCAAGGGAATTGAGACTCCTGTTTCAAGTATTTGTTGGTCATTTGCATTTATTCTGAGACTAGTCTATTCTATTCAATAGCTGATTTGTTGTTTGGCTGATTTGGAAACTTGTTAATTTTTGTAGTTCTTTATGTAGTCTTTTACCAAAGACACTATTCCCCTTTCTGATGAGTCGCTTGCTTGCTTTCTTTCTTTCTTTCTTTCTTTCTTTCTTTCTTTCTTTCTTTCTTTTTCTTTTTTATTAGATATTTTCTTCATTTACATTTCAAATGCTATCCCCAAAGCCCCCTATACCCTCCCCCAACCTTGCTCCCCAACACACCCATTCCCGGTTCCTGGTCCTGGCATTCACCTGTACTGGGCATATGATCTTCACAAGACCAAGGGCCTCTCCTCCCATTGATGGTCAACTAGGCCATCCTCTGCTACATATGCAACTAGAGACACAGCTCTGGGGAGTACTGGTTAGTTCATATTGTTGTTCCTCCTATAGGGTTGCAGACCCCTTTAATTCCTTGCGTACTTTCTCTTGCTCCTTCATTGGGGGCCCTCTGTTCCATCCAATAGATGACTGTGAGCATCCACTTCTGTATTTGCCAGGCACTGGTATAGCCTCACAAGAAAGACCTATGTCAGAGTCCTGTTGGCAAAATCTTGCTGGCATATGCAATAGTGTTTGGGTCTGGTGGTTGTATATGGAATGGATCCACAGGTGGGGCAGTCTTTGGATGGTCCTTCCTTCTGTCTCAGCTCCAAACTTTGTCTCTGTAACTCCTTCCATGGGTATTTTGTTCCTCATTCTAAGAAGGAGCGAAGTATCCACACTTTGGTCTTTCTTCTTATTGAGTTTCATGTGTTTTGCAAATTGTATCTTGGATATTCTAAGTTTCTGTGCTAATATCCACTTATCAGTGAGTGCATATCATATGTGTTCTTCTGTAATTGGGTTACCTCACTCAGGATGATAACCTCCAGATGCATCCATTTGCCTAAGAATTTCATGAATTCATTGTTTTTAATAGCTGAGTAGTACTCCATTGTGTAAATGTACCACATTTTCTGTATCCATTCCTGTTGAGGGACATCTGGATTCTTTCCAGCTTCTGGCTATTATAAATAAGGCTGCTATGAACATAGTGGAGTATGTGTCCTTATTACAAGTTGCAACATCTTCTGGGTATATGCCCATAAGAGGAATTACTACATCTTCTGGTAGTACTATGTGCAGCTTTCTTAGGAACCACCAGACTGATTTCCAGAGTGGTTTGTACAAGCTTGCAATCCCACCAACAATGGAGGAGTGTCCCACTTACTCCACATACTCACCAGCATCTGCTGTCACCTGAATTTTTGATCCTAGCCATTCTGACTGGTGTGAGGTGGAATCTCAGGGTTGTTTTGATTTGCATTTCCCTGATGATTAAGGATGCTGAACATTTTTTAAGGTGCATCCCAGCCATTCAGTATTCCTCAGTTGAGAATTCTTTGTTTAGCTCTATACCATTTTTAATGGGGTTATTAGATTTTCTGGAGTCCATCTTCTTGAGTCCTTTGTACATATTGGATATTAGTCCCCTATCCAACTTAGGATTGGTAAAGATCCTTTCCCAATCTGTTGGAGGCCTTTTTTGTCTTATTGATAGTGTCTTTTGCCTTACAGAAGCTTTGCAGTTTTATGAGGTCCCATTTGTCAATTCTCCATCTTACAGCACAAATCATTACTGTTCTGTTCAGGAATTCTTCTCCTGTGTCCATATCTTGGAGGTTTTTGCCCACTTTCTCCTCTATAAGTTTCACTGTCTCTGGTTTTATGTGGAGTTCCTTGATCACTTAGATTTGACCTTAGTACAAGGAGATAGGAATGCATCAATTAGCATTCTTCTACATCTTAACTGCCAGTTGTGCCAGCACCATTTGTTGAAAATGCTGTCTTTTTTTCCCACTGGATGGTTTTAGCTCCCTTGTCAAAGATCAAGTGACCATAGGTGTGTGGGTTCTTTTCTGGGTCTTCAATTCTATTCCATTGATCTGTCTGTTGCTGTATCAGTACCATGCAGTTTTTATCACAATTGCTCTGTAGTACAGCTTGAGGTCAGGCATGGTGATTCCACCAGAGGTTCTTTTATTGTTGAGAATTGCTTTTGTTATCCTAGGTTTTTTGTTATTTTAGATGAATTTGCAAATTTCCCTTTCTAACTCAGTGAAGAATTGAGTGGGAATTTTGATGGGGGTTGCATTGAATCTGTAGATTGCTTTTGGCAAGATAGCCATTTTTACTATATTGATCCTGCTAGTCCATGTGCATGGGAGATCTTTCCATCTTCTGAGATCTTCTTTAATTTCTTTCTTCAGAGACTTGACGTTCTTATCCTACAGATCCTTCACTTCCTTAGAGTCACACCAAGGTATTTTATATTATTTGTGACTATTGAGAAAGGTGTTGTTTCCCTAATTTCTTTCTCAGCCTGTTTATCCTTTGAGTAGAGAAAGACCACTGATTTGTTTGAGTTAATTTTATATCTAGCTACTTCACTGAAGCTGTTTATCAGGTTTAGAAGTTCTCTGGTGGAATTTTTAGGATCACTGTGACCTCCATTTCTAGATTGTAGTTCATTCCAGATGTAGTGAAGTTGGCAACTAGGGTTAGCCATCACAACCTGAGAATAAGTAGACTTAATCATGAAGTATGGTCTTTGTAATGTGTTTTTGAGTTTGTTTTGATAGAATTTTCATGAGAATTTTTGTCTATATATTTAATATGGAAAATGGTTTGGTAGAATTTGACAATGAATCCATATAGTCACAAGCTTTTCTTTGTTGTGTTATTATTTAAATCTTGTTGTTGGTTATACATATATTTAAACAATGTATATCCTCTTAGTTTAGTATGGGTTGGTCATCTTATTGTGCAACATTATCCATGAGTACACATGAACAAACATGTACTTACCTGGCAAGGAACTAACAATGGATTAAAGATAGTACCAAAGTTAAACTTGGTGAACCAATACATTTCACTGGAATTATGAACAGGAATATAGATCAGAAGGTACTGAATTACTCAGGCAGGTACATTAGTAAAAATTCACCTCAGCATATGCCATAACTTACTTGGAGTAGACTGGACAACTTGCAGGCAGTTCAACAGTTTGGACTCTTTCTTTTAATCATTTCAGCTGGTCTCTGCTTCTTTCAGATGTATGGGCAGATGGGGTCTGAGCCTTTTCTAGACAGCTCAGCTTGTCTAAGCCTTTAAGTGGTTCAGCAGACTAGAAAGTATTCTCAGAAGCTCCTCTTGTCTGAGTGTGCCTCTTAGAAGTCCTTAGAGCTTACATACATTTGGGAATGAGGAACCCACAGTATCTGGTCAGTTTCAGGAACTTCCTGAGATTGTTGAGTTTTTTACCTCTGGAATTTAAGGAAATTACTTCCAGGATAGAATGTTTCACCACACTTAGTACATCCTGTACTTTATATAATGTCCCTCAAAGATGGAAGGTTTTATTCTAAATGAAATTGTTACACAACCTATGTATTTCTAGAATTTATCATTTCTTCTAAATTTTCCATTTTTTGAATACCAATCTTCAAGGTATTCTTTAATGAGTTTCTGTATTGTATTTTGATAACATTCTCTCTTTTAATCTCCAATTTTATTTATTTGAGTATTCTTACTCTTTATTTTGGTTAGTTTCACTTGTGATTTGTCAATTTGGGTTTTTTTTTGGGGGGGGGGGAGGAAGAGGGTAAGAATCAACTCCCTTGATACTCTAAATATATTTATTCTCATTTCTTCATTCTTATGGGCTGCTTTAAAGAGAATTCTTTAAGTATAAGTTAGTGGTAAGGAAAGTGCTGTTATGAGACATAACATACCCATGTATGATTACTAGGATAGCACCGTGAGAGTTATCTGGGCCTACCATCATGACGATCCCGGAGAATCTGGTCCCAAGTACCATGACTTAAATAGGGGCACAAGGAGTCTACGGTTACTGAATCCCGAGAAAGCCAATGTGGTGTCTACAGTCTTACCATACTTTGATCTGGTAAATCAAAACGTAAGTTCCTCTTTCTTTCTTTCTTTCTTTCTTTCTTTCTTTCTTTCTTTCTTTCTTTCTTTTCTTTTTCTTTCCTTCCTTCTTTCCTTCTTCCTTCCTTTCTCCCTTTCTTTCTTTTTCTTTCTCTCTTTCTCTCTCTCTTTCTTTGTTTTTTCTTTTTCTGTCCTTTTCTGTTTTTAAACAAAAAGATGGGTTAAACAAAAGTGTATAAGACTGATTGCTTATGTTATTGAATTTATTGTCATCTCAACCAAATGTGACTTTTTATTTTCTTCCCGTTTTTCTTAAGACAGGTTCCCATTCCAAACAAAGGCACAACATACTGGTGCCAAATGTTTAAGATCCCTACATTCCAAGAAAAGCATCATGTGATAAAGGTATGTGACTGTCATGTGGGTCAAACTTCAATGATATGAGTGGAAAAAAATCTTTTTTTTTTTAAATGAAGATAGTAAATATACAGAAATGATTTCTAAGTAAATGAGAATATTTGATAGAGAAGAAACACTCTTTAGAGACTGAAAGCTTGTAGTATTCCATCTATCTTCTAACTCTATACATCTAAGGTAAGTAGGCACTATTTCTGTAATAGGAATTGCTATTTTAAATAGTATATTACATATTAATAAATCCTATGCGGGAGAGTGACTCTTCTCACATTGTTTGAGACTATCTGATTCATTGAAAATACTAGATCTTGTCATTTAAGAAAATGCTGTTGTGTTTTCTTGATGATAGGAAAAAAGATTAGTGAATTTCTATCAAATTGTGAAAATGAAAACTTATACAAGCTCAAAATGAATGAGCTCAAATTGCCCCTGACGTGCAGTTCTCTTTTCCTGTTCCCTGGGATTGGATCTCCCCAGATTCTTACGTCTAATTAATGCATGAACTCTCCTCTGGCCCTGGTTGTTATTGGCAGTACCAAAGAGATTGAACATTATGCCATTTGCTCTCCAAAACCTCACTGGATACTGTAGAATAAGACAGAGTTAAATATTGCCAGCTGAATGACGCGAACCCTTAGGAAGCCTGATGTTGCTACATTTGTCTTGGCTCCCAGAGTAAGTAATGAAACAGTGTGGATGTAAGAGAGGAGCAAATGGTTAGACTGTGGCATCAAGATGGCTCCTGCATCTGAATCAGCGGTTCTTCCATTCATTAGCATTGGTCTCCCAGGTAAAGGACTCTGAATACAGTTGTAGCTACAGTTCTCTCTGCAGTAAACATCTCAGTCTTAACATTCACTCTACCAAGCTCACAGCATTTAACCTGAGGTAGAAACACTCATAACTCAGAGTGACTAAAACATGTAGATTTCAAATATATTCATCCAGGTGTCCAGATCGGTCTTTGTTTTGGGATGCTCCACAGCTGTGTAGGATACAGAGCATGTATGAGTTACCAGATGGTCCCAAACTTTTACCGCATATATTTTGCCAACAGATGTCTTAGCAACCATATAACTGTGAATGCATTGCTTGTCTCTACAAAAAGTTATTTTTTTTTCTTCATGTAAATAGAAAGTGAATGCAAATCTATGTACTTAATGCAGGGTCAAAGTTCTTCAATTATATCAGTAAAGTCTTTCCCAGAAAATAGAATATTCATAAACACTATGTGCCATTTACCAGTAATTTTACAAGCTTCTGGCTTAAGAAACAAGTATGAAACCAGGTTCTGAAATGAAAACACGCATTTCAAAAAATAGGCCCTTTATTCACTTTAAACTTTGATAGATGGTAAAATTCATAACTGCTTCCACTCACATGTTTTGTCATTATAATTACTAATGCAAAAGATGGAGTTGAATGAAATAAATATAATTGTGTCATCTGTGAGATGCCAGTATGGATTTCCTTTGCCTGAAACCTCATCAAGAATTCCTAACTAGCTTTTTTTGTCACAAGCATATCACAACACACAGACAAAGAAGCTCTTGAATAGGTACTTTGTAATCCATTTATGCCTTTACTATATATTTGTAGCAAGCAGAATTAGTGGCATGTAAGACTTTTGCAGTATTTGCAGTCCTACCAAAACCCAGGAGATCTTTACCTTGAGGAAGACAGGATCTGAAAGAGGGTCACCAAGTTGAAGGAGGTTCCTGTCATATTTTGTGGGAGAGGAGAGTTTTGGTGACTAACACCTTAAAATTGAATTATTTAGATAAAAATATCTCTCACAGGATAGATTTCTGCTCTTATCTCTAAGCCCCCAAAGTAAGGTTTACTTAATATTATGAAACACCATCCTCCAAGTAAGACAGCATACGAAGAATCAAGCCCTGCCAGGAATAGGGTCAAAGAAAATATTAGTGTTGTACAAGTTGTTAGAGTCCATATTTCAAAAGATGGTTTACTTTTTGATAAATGATACAGTAAAATTCTTAGGAAGTTTATGAAGAAGAACTTTTAGATCTAGAGCTCTCCTAGAGATATCTTGTTTCCAGTCTCTTTGTCCTAGAAGAGATGATATCTACTACTTTATAGGCAATATGTTATCTTCCCATACAAAAAGACTTATGGTTTGAAAAGCTATGGGTCAGATGTTTGTCATTTCCCTCAGGTGCTTGCCCAACAATGTGCTAACACTGTGTGGAAGGGGCTCCACTCGGCTGGGGAGATGTGCTTTCAGGACATTGACATTTCAGCATTGGCTGGGAAGCCTTACAACCTTAAACACAGGGTGAAAAGAGATAGTCAGCTCCCACAAGTTGTCCTTCCACTTCTATACATGAGGTTCAATACCTCCTACTTCTGCATATTTCTGCAGTGCCTGCACATGCCTCCTAACAGACATGCAATAAATAAACAAAAAAATATTTAAAAAGTAGGCCTCAGTCCTTCTCTGATACAAAGTACTTTAAAGGAAGATTGTTTTTGAATTATCAAGTATGTGATTTTGAGTGAGCTTCAACAATGTTGATTACAGATCATTTTTAATAAGATTAATTCAAAGAGAGTTCCTATTTGTGGCATAAATGTCAATGCTATCTATTTTATGGCTGTAAACAATAATAAGACTAAACAGATAAAACATATCAGTCATCCGATCATGACTTTATTTAATTGGAATACTTAAAGTTAATGATAATAGGTTAAGTCTTAAATTTTAATTTTACTCATGTAAACATGATTCAAAATTAGGGTTATGCTGCAATGAGGTAAATATTGAATTACTAAAATCACAAAATAAATGATTTGTCTGGAGGAAGATAGGATTACAATAAGAGTTACTAGTTGTTCAAATTCTCTGGTGACTCTAATGTATTGACTTCTATTTGATTGTGGAAACAACTGGCTGAGTTGTAAGTGGGAGGTGGGTATAGTGGCATCCCTGTATTCCAAATTCTCAGGAAGCTAAGGCTGGAGGAGTGTCACTTCAAGGTCAGCCTGGGCTACTTTCGAAACACGGTCTCAAAAGAAAATATTGTGAGTTTGAAAATGTGTGTGTTAGATGCTAGCGTTTCATTCTTACAAATGGATGTGTAAATTGTAGACAGCTTATGGTAGTTTCTATTACACAGACTCTCCTCATCTTGGATCATTTGTTTGGATCACCTGCTCTGCCTACTGGTAGCCCACACTCAGCCCACACTATCTCAGGCCACATGACCTCAGGCCAACATGGCTTTTCTTTATTTAGCCTTCTCATGCTGTGTCTTTACCTTCAGCTTGGAATTTATTTTAATAGATGACTCCTTCATCTGGTGCACTCAACAATGATGGAATTGTCAGGACTAATAATACTTAAATATGCCGCCTTCCAAATTCGGGTTATTACTTGGTTTAATACAGTTTCTTTTAAGGGTTGTTTTGTTTTTATCACCAGAGAATTCTCTTCCCAGAAAATCCATACCATGAGTTTATCTGTTCAAACAAGACATATTGTTGGCCTAACAAATATTCAGTGATAGCTGGATATTTTAGAGAAGAAAATACTCACCATGTGACCCAGCATAATCATGGTCCCCCCATCTTCTTGGAGAATTACTTTCCTGGTTACCTATAGGGAGCTGAATGCATCTCTGAACTTGAATTCTTTTACCATGATTTGCTCATCAAGTTTAAGAGAGAGTTGTGAGCCATTCCTTAGTCCTCTTTATTAAGTGGAAATGATACCTTCCTCGGGAGGTTTTTAGAGTAAGGGATAAACAAGATTTTGAGTGGTTTGGGGTTTTGGTTTGTTTGTTTGTTTGTTTTTGATTTTTGTTTTTCTCAATACAGCAGACTCAGACTCAGAAACTCTTTGACAACGTGACAGCTGCTGTTGGGCAATTTAGTTTCATTGATTCTCATAGAATGACTTTTCTCTGAAAACTGCATTTTCTGAAAGCCTGGGAAAGAACAGATTACTGGGCTAAAAGTTCAGTCAGATCTGAGTCTCGTTTAGGGCTGCTTTGACTAATTATAAACTGTTTGCCTTTGTATGCTAATTTCCCCTCCTAAAAATTGGAGAAGTCGATCATACTTTACTGACTTAATTAACTTTGAGCATAGGTGTTACTAGGACTTATGAGTGAATCAAAAGGGGTTAATATTTAGTACCATGACCAAACTGAAACATTTAATAAGCTGATAGATTATTTGCAACATATAGCTGCAATTTTATATATTGTTCATCTTGTTCAGTATCTGGGATACTGAAGGGTTTCCCATCAGCCTTTTTAGATGTTCAGGGATTTAAATAAAAGCTACGTTGTGAAGTTCGGGAGAAAGCTCCCTCAGTAACACACTTGCTGAGTAGACACGAGTAAAGAGTTTGCTCTCCAGCATCCGTGTAAAATGCCTGTAGCTTCATTTCTGGGGAGACCGAGACAGGAAGATCCAGTCTTGCTGATTAGACAGTCTGGCTGAAAACTTCAGGTTCAGTGTTAGATCTTGTCTAAAAACCAATAAAGTTGAGAGCCATTGAGGAAGCCTGTTAATGGTGACCTTCACATGACCTCTGTGCGAACACATATACCGCACAACGGAGACATCTACATTATCAGTCACATCACCTAGGGAGATCACCTTGAAAAATAAATGCTTTAGTGAATGCACAAAAGAAACATCGAAGTAAAGCAAAGCACTGTCATTTTTAATACACACTGGAAGAGAAATGCTACGCTTTACGTGTGCCCCTGAATATATGTATTTATCTCCATAAGATCAGACTTTATTGCTGCTAAATCTCAATGATGGATTGTAGAGGATGCTTCCTAGGGAAACTCAGGCATAACTGCTCTTAAATAGGCATGAAGGGTCCTTGAAACCTGAATACTGTATGACCATAAAATAGTTACTGGAAACTTGATTCCTTGTTGTAGGCATAGAGTAAACGTTTCTGTCATCATATCATAGATTAAATAGATTTGGCTGTGCTCATTCATTTCTTAGAATGAAAGGACATTGTTGAGTGGAGAACTTCATCGTTAAAGCATGTCACAAAACATGAAATGTCCTAATAGGTTACTATTTTAAGAGAGTAAACTGTTAGAGTTGATTTTCATAATCATGGGAATTTGACCCTGACTGATATAAAACTCCTCGATCCTCTGAGGATCAGAATTAGCTTTTCTCTCTGTGTATCTCACTCCTGTCTTCCTCCTGAAGTGGCGTCTTCACTGATGCTGACTGCCTTCCCTCCCCATGGCGATGCTTGTTGGTCTTGTCGTCAGGGTGTGTGCCCACACTGTCATCAGTCTTTGCCATGTGCTCACGTTACCATGTGGGAACAAGATGTTTGCTGTTGACTGACTCGGTGGTCCAGTGTGCTTTTCCCAGATCTGCTCTGACCACGGGGAATGGCTTTGTCTCACCACTGTCTAGCTTTCATCCCTGGCTTTCTTACCATACTCCCTGGAGGCAGATCTTTGGATCTGTCGATGGATCTGTTTAACAAGTTGAGACAAATGCATTTTCACAATAAGCCTCAGGTTAAGCCATGTTCCACTTCTTCTAAAACCTTTGCAATACTCATGATTCCACTAAAAGTTCATGCTGTAAATAGAAAAGTTTCAACAATCCACATTTTAGTAATTTGTGCTACATAGAGAATCAGTGACAAATAATTATATCCCTTATATTTAAAGCATCTGATTTATACACACACATACAAATATAGACATACACATACACACATATATATGAAAAGGTGAGAAGCCCAGGGTATTTGTGCTGGCTAAACCTAAAATTTTGGATGGAGAGATATTAGTAGGAACATCAACCTTACTGGTAATGATGTGACTTAGAGAAGCAAATTTTAAAGATTGCTGATACAGGCAGGGCGCTCAATGTTGAAGACTTTGCTCAGTATCCTCCCGGGCTACATCTATGTCAGATATATCAGGGGTTTGTCTCTCTACCTGGGTGTTCTTTATAGTCACATAAACTACAAAGGGATTGAATTCACTCTGAATGCATGTCTATTCATGACCGTGATTTATTGCCCTGATAATTAGCTTGCTGACCCTAGAAAAAGCACTTAACCTTGCCTGCTCCTCAAATTCCAGCCCAGTCAGATAAAGAGATTTCACCGAATGATTTCAGTGGGTTCTTTCTGCCTCTAAATATCTGTGACTTGCTGAAAACTATGACTGAAGTCTGTGGTAGAGATCACATGTCCTATGGTCTGAGTTTCCCACACTCTGATTTCTCACTGGTCTATAGTAGGTTCAGAGTGAAATGTGCCCCTTTCCCCAAGAGGTTAAAAGGCCTTCATAGGGGCTCCATAAGCATAGATTTTGATGCATCTCCATCCTCTCTAGGGCATGCCACCAAGAGAACCTTGGAAGTCTATACACAATTGTAATAGTTCAGTATGTTAACAGACTCAAGTTTTAAAAGAGAGACCAGGAGACTTTATTCTGCCTGGGCTCTAAACTGTTCAGTTTAATCCTTACACCCACAATTGACTGAGCTTGTTGCTATTATTATTCAATGACTATTACATTAAACTAAACAATAAAATTCACATGTTCACTGTCTTTATTGTGTAGTGGCTTAAGCACAGTCTATGATGTAGGACGTCATGATTCAAATCTTGACTCCTCAGCCAATAGATGTTGATTCCAAGCGAGTTCCTCACTTAATTAAGTCTTAGGCTACCATTTGTAAACATGGCTAATAAAAGTACTTGTTCCAATTGTTAGCTGTCATTACCAAATGAGTGTTTACGTGTTTAGCATGTATTGGCTTAATAAGGACAAAGCCATGTTACCAATTTACATGGTTTTCAAACCTCTTAAATCTCAGGATAAGACAGAGGCAAGGCTTTACTGAAAGAGGCTAGAACAGAGCACACTGGTATATCCTGACTCTGCTTTTCATTAGCTAAGTACCCTTGGGCAAAGAAAACTCTCAGAGCTGGCCTCTTCAGTCGTAAAGTAGGAAAAGTAATTCTTGGTGAAGATTAAATGAAGACAAGCAGAAACACCTGTTGCATAACAGGCTCGTAATTGCTTGTTTTCTTCCCTTGAAGGGAATTATAGAGACGGAAGACTAAAAGGTCTAGTATTTTCTCATATAGGCTTGCCATATAGGATTTTCCTAAAGGCTTCACAGAGGCCATGGTAAGCAGTAAGTCACTATATTATTTTGAAAGAAAGATTCCTTAGGAGTTAGATTTCATTGCTTGCTTCCATTACTCTAAACCAAATGAAATGTAAGCTTGTTCTCCCCTGCTCTTTTCTAAGTAAGGACAAAGACCAGCTGGTGACTCTCCCTTGGGACATTCTTGGACATTCTTAGAGCCCCCATTAGTCTTGCATTTGGTGACTTTAAATAAGGACATTTTTCAGCAGACACTGGATATTTATTTTCCTTAGCTTTTCTTCTACCACCCAACCCTTCTGCCTCCATCTAGTGTATCATTTTCAATTGTGCAGAAGGTCAGATGAGAACACACTAAAGCATTAGCACATATGATGGGAGTTAGTGGCTGTAAAATTCTCAAGTAACTTAATCATCACTTCTGTTGACAGAATACAAAAATGTTTATATTAAATTCCAGGTGGTACTGTCACATTAGTAAAAATGGTGACGCCAAGCTATGAGTGACTTTAGTTTGTGACACTGGGAAGTATTAAGTAAAACTTCTGTTTATTTTTGCTACTTAGATATATCATCTCATCAGGATTTCACAGTTTCTCAAGATAAAACCAACTTTCTAGAACTTTCTGGAGTCAGGCAAGATCAAAGTAACTTATTCAACCTCATACAATGCATCGGAAACAGGACCGAGATTTGAGCATAGATCCTCTGAGAAAAACTAACAGACTGTTGTCTGTATTGTATGGTCTTACTAACTCAAGCCTTCTGCCTCCCCCACCTCCAAAGATATTTGTGGTAAAATGAGAAAAAAGATCCACTCGAAAAATGTCAGATAGCACAGATTCAGCCTTGAGTCTTTTCAGTAGACTTCTGAAAGCACAAGCTACTTTTGTTTTTGTTCTGACAGCTTTACTGAGACTTGTGATATATAAAGAACTGCGTGTGTTTAATGTGTACTATTTGGTGAGTTTGAACACATGTGCGCACCCCTGACCTTGTTCCCAAAGCCGAGGGAAAGGATATCTGCACCACCTCCCAAAGCTTGATAACGTTCCTTTGCCTCTGTTTTAGTAAGAACACTCAACATGGGTTGTGCCATTTTAACAAACTTTGAAGTATACAGAACCATTTCTCGCAAGGTTGCTTCTGAGACCCATAGAATGTGAACATACTTCGTGGGCTACATAAGGCACCCCTACCAGAACCTTCCGAGACTTTGGGTTAAAAGTCCTGCAAGCTGACAGACTTTACGTGGCATCCGAATACACAGAAGCCCAGAGTTTTACTGCTTTGCTAAATATAAACACATTTATCAATAATGATACATAGAAAACCTCATGAGTGATTTAGGAAATGACTTAAGGTCAGAGTTCAGACGTTCAAGCTAAAGATTATGCATATGTTTCTAGAAAGGGGCAGAATGCTGAGCCTAAGATGATGGTGCAAGGAAAAGAATTAAATGAGAAGGAGGCCATGGGCTCTAACTCACCGAGCATGTGCCGTAGCATAAGACCTGGCTCTAACTCACTGAACATGCGCAGTAGCATAAAGGATCCTGGGAAACAGGCCAGCAGCTTTTTGGTGGAGTTTAAAAGAAAAAAATCTTCCTTGGAAATGAAAACACCGTTAATGGGTCAGTTCATCCCCATTCCAACTATGGTCTACATAAAGGGACCCGTGAGATGAAACACTAACGTTTTCATTTGGTCTTAAGTTTGTGGCAAAATGCCTGTAGTGCCATAAAACAAGAAAAGACACGTTGGGAAGAAAGCTAGAGAGACTGGCTGCCTAAGACCCACTGGTAGCACAGATTTCAGTCCTACTCCAACCACTGGCAACATGAAAACTAATACCATGATTCCTCCAGGAGATTAAATTCACATTACCCAACCACTGGAAAACTAAATCTGAGAAACTGAGAGGTGTGTGATGAACAATCCCTAAGAATGTTGTTTCTTCATTCATGAAATATTGGAACTCAGAAAACTGAGGATTTATAAACTCATTAATTTATAAGCACTTCTTTGCATTTATTGGTAAATTAAGTTATAATGCAAAATTATAACTACAAAAATAATGCAGATAGCTTTGTGTGTTCCTAAAGAGAATTATATTACAATTTTCTGTTTAAAAAAATCATATTAGTATACAACCAGGATGGCATCATAGAATTGACACAATTGAGGTAAAAACAAAAATTATTATAGTTTTTATGAATGGAACTTTTGTCACGCTTGAAATGAAAACTGACTTGTAATAAAAGAGATATTTGCAATTTAAGTTTGTATAACTCATGAGTTGAATATATTTCACAGCTTTCTACTTGGCATTCTCAATGCTGAATTTACACATTATTAAGCTATTATCAAAATTTCGGAAGAAAAGCCTAATAATACAACTATTTTAGAAAGGGGAATTCTAGCAAATTTAAAAGCATTATGGATTTGTCTTGCTCTGGTGAGTCACTATTGTTCTGCTTGGTTCATATCCTTAGGGTACAGCTTAAAAATTATCTAAGTTAAATCTCTTAATACGGTGCCAACCCCTGTGTGAAGGGGTGGTTGTTTAAATTCTTTGGAAAAGTTCTACAATTAATCCTGATGCCAACCTATTGTTTGAGAACCACTGCTTTGTTCTTATTTAAAATTCCCAGATGGTTCTTATAACTTTTTTTTTCAAACCTTATTTTTAATGATGGTTCTTAAATGCTCTAACCACCCTTGTAGCCCACCACCCACCAGAGGTAGTGGAAAAGAAAGGATACTGGGGGTGGGGGACAAGGATGGACTTGTTTAGAAAGGTTCTATGGAGCAACTCCCATCTGTGTGATCTGGAAATTAGCAGTTCACTTCACAGATTAGCAGTCAGAGGCAGCTTGATCCACTTGCAAATAGTTCACGGATACACCAGCAGTCCAGTTTGGCAGGGGCAGGTTGGAAGCAGAGGTGACACTACCAGGCAGAGACAGCCAGGCCTCAGCCTCAGCTCGAGTCAGTAGAGAGGAACACCAGGAGAAGTTCTTGGTTGTGCTTCTCTAAGGGAAGCAAAGATCAGTGAAGACAGGAGACCCACAAGCATTGCACAGCTTACTGTACCAGCAAGCCAAGCTCTGTCTCTTGCTCCATGGAGTCCTATTTATACCCTCCAAACATCCCGTGTCCTCCACACGCCTTTCATCGGCATGGTTTTGCCTCAGCAAGTGCATCCAATCAGCCCAAGTCTGCAGAAGTGGGAAGAAACTGCAGCACACCACCAGAGGTCTTTTTGGTGTGTTTCTCTTTATGGAGTCCCAACAAATGCAGCTCCATGCTACAATGTAAGGCAGAGCAATTCATGCATGCTCTTAGCGAAGAATCCCTCATCACGTGTCCTTTCACGTGCTTGCTTTAGCAGAACATCCTCTCTCCTGTGTCTGCTTCAGCAAAATGTTCCTTCATGTGTTTGCCCCAGCAAAACACCATCCAACGAACTTTCCAAAGAACCCTTAAGTTTCAGGCTTTTGCTATATATTGGTATTTTATAGAACACAATACACTGTTTTTCATAGTAGAATTAATACTCTCTTTTATGTCTCAACACATACTGAAGGTTGAACAAACACTGAGCATCTACTATCAGAATGTGGTATTGTGCCCTTGAAGAAGAACCCAGGTCACTAGAGAAATGGCTTAGTGATTAAGTGTACCTACTACTTTTAGAAAGGACTCAGGACTGATGTCCAGAATCTACAATGGTGGCTTACGATGCCATGCAACTGCAGCTCTAGGCCTCTGTGTGATGCTGCAACATGGGATACAGTACACCTGAACTTAGGCAGACACGGCCATGCCCATAGCATTATTAAGAACAAATCTTTATAATTCAACAATTATGGTATTGACATCATTTATTCCTTGGTGCATTGTGTATTTATTTGTGGAAATAGAGACACCAAAAACCCAGCTACTTCCTGGAGCTACAGCTGTTTCCGTTATAAAACCAGAACAGCTTGTGAGCTAGAGGATGCTTTCTTCATGTAGGGAAAAATTCATGTTCTAGTGAAACTGGTGCACCAAAGTTATATCTGTACATTAATGTTTACAATGTAAGGGCAGTTTAGAAACAATACTGAAGGCTATCTAGCTGGCTTTTAAAAGAATGTCTTTAAGTCATTTTGTTGCCAAATTTTAAGGAAATCATTTCCTCATTGAAACCAAATTCTCATTGAATCTCACTGTATCAATATTTTAAATGGTGAGTAAAAGCAAGACCATGTAGATAGCTTTTAGCATGCACTAGTTATCTATTGCTTCTCAGCCTGAAGAATCGTGAAAACACAGCAGCGCTAGCCGACAGTGCCAGAGTCTAAGTGTGTGCTCTGCCCACTGTGTATCTAACTGCCTGGCACCAGTCTTTCATTCACACCTCTGAATGCAAAGGACAAGAGAGTACCTGCCTGAGACAGTATTCAGTGCTGTCCGGGCCTTTCATCACGTAAAGTGATGCTTGTAATGTCAAATCTGAATGCCCACTGACTTCTTGTAAGGGAAACCATTTTCCTTAAAATCACTGACTGCCTCAGTGGGTTTAAGCTAAAATGGGTTTAGCTTTCCATTTGATGACATATATACTAGCTGGTTTTGTGTGTTAATTTGACACAAGCTATAGGCATCAGAGAGGATGCCTCACTTAAGGAGATGCCTCCATGAGACACAATTGTCAGGCATTTTCTCAAGTAATGATCAGCCCAGCCAATGGTCGGTGGTGCCATCCCTGGGCTGGTGGCCCTGAGTTCTATATAAGAAAGCAGGCTGAACAAGCCATGAGAAGCAAGCCAATAAGCACCATCCCTCCATGGCCTCTGCATCAGCTTCTGCCTCAGGTTCCAATCCAATTTAAGTTCCTGTCCTGGCTTCCTTTAGCAATGGACTATGATGTGGAAATATATGCTAAATAAACCCTTTCCTTCCCAACCTTTTGGTCCTAGTGTTTCTCACAGCAATAGGAACCCAAATTGCAGCAATATACAAACCTAAAATGATGTCAAGATTATTTATTTTCTTATTGTCCACAGTTAAGAAAAATATTCCTCCAAGCAGGCACACTACTAGCTACTACACATTTATAACCTCAGGACTCCAGAGGTGGCGACTGGAGGATCATGGCTTTGAGGGCAGCCTGAGGTATTGTAGCAAAATTCTACATCAACAATGAAAAAGAAAATCTTGCACCTTAAATTCACCCAGCTAAAAGTACCTTTGGTTCTCTTGACTATTAAACTCTTCATGTCATTTTGTTGTTCCATGTATGTATAACTGTGTGGTATATGTAAGCACATACCAGTGTATATGTACAAGCTCCTCAACACAACTGTGGCTATGACAGCCATGAGCAAAGATCTATCTTAGCTTTTCCCTTTACCTGCCATGATCTTGGTATCAGCATGTATATCCACGTGTAAGGGCAAATGCTTCGTAAGTGTCATGTTTTAGACAACACACGCTGACAGATTGCTTAATGTATGCCAGACACTGCTTCACTTAACAGTCATGCCATTTCCCAGAAGAGCAAACCAAGGCTCAGAAAGGATAGATATCTTCTTCAA
Organism: Mus caroli; assembly: GCF_978045245.1. NCBI lineage: Eukaryota > Metazoa > Chordata > Mammalia > Rodentia > Muridae > Mus > Mus caroli. The sequence goes on from NW_028227264.1 coordinate 21,729,265, forward strand.
AGCCACAGAGCTGGAGGTGAGATAGGATGGCTGTTGGAGTCTTAATACCCTGGTCTCCATGACTGCTGTATACAAAGGTAATAGGAACAAAGTGAACCACAAGAATGGGATGATTTAATTTTATTTTGTTAACTGAAGTTGAAGGGCCTTTTCTTTCAGCTCTCAGAAAAGCTTTCAAATACGTGGCTCACCCTTGACCTATAATAACTTCTCTGAATCTTGTTTTTTTTTTGTATTGGCAAAACAGATATAGTACATGTTTACAAATGACCATGGAACTTATTTGAAAATGCTTAGCAAGCACTTGAGGCCGAGAGATGCACGAGCATTCGTTACCTTATTGTCTTTTATCTTCTCTGACAGTCTGGACTAGGTGTCTGATTTTGTCAACATTTTATTTTATGGATGTTAGAAAATGAAATCTAGTGAAAAAAAATCTCATTATCAATTAAACCAGAATTTAAATTTAAGCCATAAACTGCTGTTATTTATCTACATCTCCGTTTTAACATGTAAAAATGGAAAAGAATCCCCATATGTATATATAATTAAAGAATTTTCTATAATTAAAGAATTTTCAGAGCTTTTGAAAAAGCTCTAATTACTTGAATGCAATTATCCAATAATTCAAAGAAATTCACTTTGATTTTGTTGATCCTTTCAAGATATTTCAGAGTAGAAAGTTGAAATGTATTTGTTTATAGCTGACTGGCTTCACTGAGGTATATCAATTCCTTTATATTTTGGAATTCAATACTTTAACCATTTTTGCTTTAGATTTCTATGTTCTAAGCAGGTAGGAGATTGCTACCAAACACACTTTGTTGTGTAAGCTCCCTTCTACTGAGGTTCGGTTTGTAAGATTTACAGCCACTAAATTGACAAGGTCAGAGAACTAAGCTCTTCTGTGCAGTGCTAAAAAGGGAACAGCAGCTTTCTGAGTAATGATTTCCACGTATGCCACAATTAAAATTTTCCAACAGTTTGTTGATGTGATTACATATTTTCCGAATACTATTTATTGGAGTGCTAAGATTACCATTATGGAATAATCTACATCTTCAGTTTGAGGTAGTAATATTAGGAGATTCCATTGTCAGGCCTTGTTCCCTACACTGGAGGTCTTGAAAAGAAGTCACAACAGCTGCATTCTTGATCCCTCCCCACTGGGAGGATGAGGGAGAATGGCCTCAGCTCTGTCTCTTAAGACAATGCTCTTATTTTCCAACAGGAGACTGCATTCCTGTTGCTTCATTGCCAACATAATAGTACTGGTTTTTATTTTAATGCCTCAAATATTTTTCTTGTTTATTCTTTAATTTCATTAATTTTATCATTAAAAAACTTGCAAATAAAAAAAATTACACAGCAAAAGTACTTAAACCCAAAGTCTACCTAACTTCTAAACAAGTAGGAGTGAAACACATTAAAAAAAATTTATTTTAAATGAGTGATGCTTCTCTCTAAGTTAACAAATGGTGACATATATCTATAGTCTATATTTTTATGCTCAAAGAAATACTTATAATATTACATAAGTTTTTATTGGTTTAATTTACCTTCTTTTTAAAGTTACTTTGAGAATCATTTAGTAATTTTATCAAATTACCACACTTTTTTTGCAGGTTAAAATATAGTAAGCATTTAGTTCCTAATTCAGCCCTCTGCTTTGTATAAGCCCATTTTTGTGGTCATCTTCCACTGATGAGCGTTCAAAGTGACTTGAGGATTTTGCTCATCAGTTATAAGGTTATAAGCATAACCTTAATTATTGATAGTTCCACTGATGGTTGGATTACAAGACGCTGGTCAAGGGTATAGATATTATGCATTTTAATATACTTACCAGGTTAGTTTCTAAACATGTATCTCTCATCACCACTGATGTGAGATTATCTTTTCAGTATCCTTTTAGCCCTAGGTAGGTTGGTCATTGCCACCTGATGGCTAAAAACATAGATGGTTGTAAGGGATGTCAGGACACCTTGTTATCTTCTTTTTTTTTTTTTATATTTTTATTACATATTTTCCTCAATTACATTTCCAATACTATCCCAAAAGTCCCCCATAGCGCCCCCCCACTTCCCTACCCACCCATTCCCATTCTTTTGGCCCTGGCATTCCCCTATATTGGGGCATATAAAGTTTGCAAGTCCAATGGGCCTCTCTTTCCATTGATGGCCGACTAGGCCATCTTTCGATACATATGCAGCTAGAGACAAGAGCTCCAGGGTTCTGGTTAGTACATCATGTTGTTCCAACAATAGGGTTGCAAATCCCTTTAGCTCCTTGGGTACTTTCTCTAGCTTCTCCATTGGGAGCCCTGTGATACATCCAATAGCTGACTGTGAACATCCACTCCTGTGTTTGCTAGGCCCCGGCATCGTCTCACAAGAGACAGCTATATTTGGGTCCTTTCAGCAAAATCTTGCTAGTGTATGCAATGGTGTCAGCGTTTAGAAGCTGATTATGGGACGGATCCCAAGGATTAAGTGGTTCAACTTTGTTTCGTCAGATTTGGGCTTTAGAAGTTTATAAGTGCATGACCAAAGGCTTGGAGGCAAAGATAGTGCTGGGGGTGTTTGAAGGGCTCATGAAAGGACCAGAAAAGTCATGCAAGGTAGGCCACTAAATAAGGTCTGGATTTTTTTAAAAGCATCTTTATGTGTGTTTTTCTTCCCCTTCTTTTTTCCTCATCCCCGTTCCTGTATGTGTGTGTGTACATTTAGATGTGTGGGTGTGTATGTCCCTGTGAATATATACAGAAGACCAAGCAGGACATTGGGTGTCCTCCCATATGCCTTTTATGCTGGGGTTATAGGCACACTCAGCAATGTCTGGCTTTTTACATGCGTGGTAGGATTCAAGTTCTGCCCTTCATGCTTGCAGAAGCATATTTACCTACCAAGACATCTCCCTAGTCCCTGAAATGAACTGTTTTTTTTTATTTGTTATTCTTTTTTCAGCAGAAACAAAGCACATATATATGTGAGTACATGTGTGTATGAGTACATGTGTACATGTGTATGTGAGCACATGTGTATGTGAGCACATGTGCATGCGAGCACATGTGTTTGTGGGCACATGTGTATGTGGGCACATGTGTATATGAGTCCATGTCTATGTGAGCACATGTGTATGTGGGCACATGTGTATATGAGTCCATGTCTATGTGAGCACATGTGTACAAGCATGTGATTTTAGAAGTGAAACTTCAACAGGGGATGTCCATTGTTTCTCCATCTGATTTTTGAGACAGGGTCTCTCATTGAACCTGGTGCTCAGTAATTTGTCCAGACTGCCAGGCCAGTAAGCCCAGGAATCCTCCTGCTGGCCTTAGGTTACGGGCATGCACTACTGCATCCAGATTTTTCTTGGGCACTGAGTATTAGACTTTGATTTTCATCCTGGGGAGACAAGTGCTTCCAGCACTGCATTTGGAGAAATGGAATGGTCTGCTGTAGAATTTAGAAATCGGCTCACTGGAGCTAGGAGTTCTGCCGTGGGTATTTGGACAGGGTAGGGTGGGAGGAAAGGCAGCTGCTGCTGGGGGAATGACCTTGGCAAGGGGCTCAGAGGGCCATGAGAGCTGCTGCAGAGGACGAAGCTCACGTGCTCATCCATTTGATGTTAGGCATTGGGACCATAATAACATCTAAAAGAAACTGGTGGTTCAAAGCTCAGAGGGTATGGCAAGTTCTTTCTTAGAACCATGGTTATAACTCAGTTTATCAGCTCTTCAGATCCCTTCTTCATCTGCCAAGAAGAGAGCTCTACCATATTTCTAAGACTGGAAGCCTTTTCTCTGAGCACCTAAGGAGAGTGAATTACAAAGTTAAATGTAGTTTTGCTTTTATATGCCTGGGAAAATACCCAAATATAGAATAAATCACCAATGAGTTTTATGTTTCATTTGTAAGTAGACCCATTTTTCACTGTAATTTTTATGGCTCACAGCCTAAGAATATTTAAATTCTAGCAAACTATTGCATTTGTTTTGTTTAAAAGGAGGAGACATGTTTAGGGAAAAATAGCAAAACAAAACAAAAACAACAGAAGACAAACAATGACAACAACAATGAAACAAAACCAGGTTAAGTCTATTGAGACTAAAAATCTCCAGTTTGTGCTTGAGACTGACCTGGAGCATCTGAGGGGATGCACTGAGTTCTACTGGAAGGCTAAGATGAGTGGCAAATGTTACACAGCCTGAATTCATGGGGTAGTTCTTATGTAGAGAATGCTAAAGTGTTTTCCCTATGCCTTAATTTATTCAATAAAACACAAGCAAACAGCTGCAAAGACTAAGAACACATTGACCTGAGAGGACTGAGACAGTCAGAGCCAGGCTGACTCCATGACAGGCTACAAACTGGCAGTTCGGGAGACCAGGCCTAAATTTCTGTTTCCCAGAACTGGAAAAGTTCAAAGCAAGTCAACACCTGTCTTCCATCCTGATGTATGGTGAAATCCTGCATGCAGTTTCTCTGCAGAATAAATGCTCCTTGCTGTTACTTGAGTCTGGGGAAATCATTTTTGTGAATCACAAACCCTTACATACCTAGGCCTCTGAGTGTTGACATCTGTGGGAGAAGAGTAACTTCATCACATTTCTGGAAGGCATCAGGAGCCTTACAAGGTTTGAGATTCAGTATAGAGCCATTTATGAAGACAGACAAACTTACTAGAGTAGGAGTTAGTTACCTCTGCAGACAGGAGACTTACCCATAGACAGTAACAGCAGTGTTTAATCCGTCAGGTCCTGATATTCCTAAGACTGTGTTATGCCATCTTTGAGCTTCAGCACTGCACGCAGATCCCAAGAGCTCAGTAAATCTTTGTAGAATCTATGAGTGGAATCTAGACTAAGAGGAGGAAGAACTGGTGAATTGTTACAATGTTCAACCCATCTGTTTTCTCTCTGTCTCGGACAAATGAACTTTAAAAGGCTGCCCTATATCCGAGGAGTCTGTGTTTAACTGAAAGGCCAGGCTGCTGAGCTCTGTTGCACAGCTGAAACCAAAAGTCAGGAAGCAGACGACTATTGCATAAGCTGGATGGTTATCAGGTCAAAAGCAAGTTTATTTGGAATCTTAGAGAATAAAACAACATCAGTATCTCCTGCCTTTGTTATTGAAAAGGAGAATTTACTTTGCAGGCCTTTAAGTGAGTTATGAATTCTGGGCTTCTGGATAGAGTCTGGAACCGACTTTTCCAGGAAGCAATGTTGCTAATTTGTATTGTGTGAAATTAGATCTCATCTTTAGATTATGTCTGAAGATATAAAGACCGCCATTGTCTCATTTCCTTGTTCTCAGAAGTAAAAACAAGACACCTCATTTATTGAGTTCCTCTAGCAAATAAACCTTTAAATTATGATGAATAAATGCTAAAATAGTGTGCTTTGTTTAGTATTACGAAATTATTGTGATAAATTATACTTAATATAGGCAATGGAAGTTTGAAAATGAGTTTCTATGTTTTCTTACAAGGGAGGTAAGAGTCAAAACATGAAGAATTTAATTGATATGTTCAACTTGTTTTTCTTTGTAAGTCATATTGGATTGAATGAAAAAATTTTCCACTTCTAATTTGGGGCTGTGAAATTTTATTCTGAGAGCCATCTGTTGGTAATTAAGTTCTGTCCTGTCCTGTTGGCATTAAGACCCTGAAATCATACATTTAAAAAAATAATAAATGGAACACATAAGAAAGACAAACAAGATGAGCCCAGCAGGGAGATCTTCCAAGGAGACCTGGAGTGGAACTAAAACTCAGAGAGTAGGAAATACTCAATGCAGAATCCAGGAGAGACTGTGGTACACTTGTGGCATCCTCCTGCAAGGAGATGAAGCTGTCAAGGGATCCACACATTTGAGCTGCGAAGATTTTACAGCAGCTTTCAGTAATAAAACCATGTTGGTGAATTTAAGAGATGAGCGCCTCAGGGGCCATAATTGAGTTTTCAAATGGAGTATATACACTGTTTGACAAAACCTATCATAGCTAATAATCTAAATATAAAATTTAAAAACAAATTACAAGAGGAGATTAATTGTGTTGTATTAACTCAGTATTTGGAAACTAAACATCTATAACATTTAAATTAGAAAGTTTCCCTGATATATAAAAACCTAGAAAGGGTGTATATGTGAGCACTCTATAATGACTTATATTCATATACATGTTTGAATAATGTTTAAATCAATACATGTATGCCTGCCTTCTCAAACACTGTTCATTTCGTTATGTTGAAAACATCTTTTCTTCTACATTCGTGAGAAATACAATGCACATTATTTCCTGTAGTGCTTCTCCTGGGTCATAGCCTGTCAGAACCTGCTTGGATCTAACTGTAATTCAGCATGCAGAGGGTTGATTGATAGAAGTAAATACTTTGAAGGTTGGTGCGAACTCTTGCTAATTAACTATGATGGCCCATAAGAAATATAGTTTAATTTTTCAAAGAAATAAAAAGTTATGGAGAGAAATGTGAGCATCGATATTGGGTTGGTGCTCTCTAATGTGGGGGTTTCTATGGCAACATGTCCTCGTGAGCATCTCAATGATGGGAACTGGAGGCCAGAATGTTAAATAACTTCTTAGAGGCCATTTATTGATAAAATAAGAATTTTAAATATATATTGTGAATTAATGTTTTCTTCACAGAAAAACAAATCAAGCATACAGAGTTATTAAATGAATAGCAAACTGCTCTGGATTCTAAAGTCCGAACTTTATTTTTCTGCAAATTCACACACACACACACACACACACACACAGAGAGAGAGAGAGAGAGAGAGAGAGAGAGAGAGAGAGAGAGACAGAGAGAGACAGAGAGAGACACAGAGAGAGAGAGACAGAGACAGAGAGAGACACACAGAGAGAGAGAGAGAGAGAGAGACAGAGACAGAGACAGAGAGAGAGAGATGCATGTGCACACACACGTGTATATAAAATGCTACTTCCAATTCTTTCTTTTGTTGCATTTAGTTTTCTTCTCTGGGATGGAGGTGCGGAACACATAAAAAAGTCGGGACACGAGTGCACCTCATCCCCTAGCTATGTCTTCTATGTCACTTTCTGATGTGTAGTTGTGTAAAAGGTTCCCTGTTTTTGCAGGGCTCATGCCCCGTATAGCTAGTTCACCCATGTCTGTCTATCCATCCTGAGTAGACTTGTCATAAATCTAGCTATACTCATCTCATTGACATAATGGCTGCACTGAAGACCATACCCTGGTTAAAAATAAACCTGTTTAAATATTTTCTAAACCACTTCTCTATTATATGAAAGATATATATAAGCTGTATACACACTTGACTCTATAAATTTCCAGAATTTGAAATGTACCAAACAAAAATCTATCTTTCAAAGACAATGCATATTTAAATGGATACCAGCACCGCCATGTCAGAGAGTATATAGTGTGTCAGTGTGTGTGTGTGTGTGTGTGTCTGTGTGTTACACATACTTATTAGTGTAGATGTGTGTACATGTATGTGCAGGAGTTGGTCTTTATATTTCATTAACTCTCTTACAAGTGTATGCACTGAACACACAAACACACACACATACACACAGGCATGCAGACACACACACACACACACACAGGCGTGCACACACACGCTCTCACAAGATTCTGAAAACCTTTGCTATATGTAACAAATTGGCAGCATGAGAAAATCAATGAGTTGCTCCTCAAAGTTGGGGAAAACAATGGCATTCAATGAAAACTGTAAATATCCACTAAGTTAGGCTGAACCTAGTACAACTTCACTAGTGTTTACTGTAAGCTCTGCACTGGGTGAGAGCTTTATTTTTTTTATAGTAGACGAAGATTTGATTCGAATTTCCACTCATTAATAAGAAAACTAACTTTGGCCAAGGTAGAGAAAGGGACATCAGGAGCCAAAGCTCACAAAGGGCAGGTGTAGGATTCAAAACCCAGACGTGGGCATCAGGCTCTGCACAGCACTGCATCCTGAGGAAAACAGAGAGATAAGATGTGCATGAGCCAGAATCAGAGGAGGCAGCCAAAGAAACAAAATGAATCTCAAACATGAGGAAGATGTTAATAAGTAAGGTTTGATCCAAGAAGACTGATGGATGAGATGGGCAGATGAATGAGTTAAATGGCGGTGGTAAGAATGAACATGTGTGAGAAGAAACTGGAGTCTCATGCCTGAGACGTTGTGTTAACAGAACTGTGAGGGTACTGGGCAGTTGGTAAAGGAGAGAAGGCCGTGACTGTTGGAGAGGAATGTTCATCTGTTCAGCTACCGTACATGGCTCAGCATTACTGGTTAGGATGCCAGTGTGCACAAAACAGTGTCTTGGGGAGCCCAATTGGGACCTGGAGTGCCCTTCTCCTAACATTTTCCTCAGATTGCTTATGTTGCTATAAAAAAAAATACTTCAGACCTTGGAATGTATCAAATGTTGAAGTTTACTTATGATTCTGGACCGTGGAAAGCCCAAAATAAAGACACTAAAATGAAGATCTGCAAGGTTAACCCCGATGAGTCCAAACACAAAAAAGAAGGAGGACTTGCTAATCCCCTTGATTTGATCAGTGTTGTGCACATGAGTTGGAACATCACACCAAACCTCCAAGACACATACCATCAATCTAGCAAAGTTTTATTTAAAAAACAAACAACATCCCTCAAAAGGCCATGAGCATTGATAACTACTGCGGCTGCAGCACACACACACACCACACATAGGGCTCTTAACAGGGAATTTACTGAAATGACTGAAACCCTTCCCAGATCCAGTTAAAACAATATAAGAACAACTTTAGGTGGCAATCTTTCTAAGATAAGGAAAAAGGCAAACTTCAGGTGGCGTGTGTTCAGGAAACACAGATGAACTGGTGACCTGTGGTTTTGTTTGATAGCTTTTGATTGCCAGATAGAAGGTGGCGGGGGAAGAAGGTGAGCCAGCTTGGGAGGAAAAGATGACTAAATCTCAGAATGGCAAGAAGGGACTGATAGAGAAGCCTTGGATAGAGAAGCCTCCCTGGGTCTGGGTCTTCTCTGTGCTGTCTTTGTGGAGCCCACTGTACCAGGTCATAAACATGTCACTTGTGACATTTGCTGACCTCCTACTATGGCCTTTCAGGGGCAGTGAAATATTTTTTAGAGTTTAAGAAACCCAAGGACAGCTTGATAGGCTGGGTACCCACCCCTGAGCTCGTCAGTTGTGGTGTGTATAGGACAATGATTCTCATGAGAATTCTAGATTACAGTAAAGGGGGATGGTTTCCAAGGATTCTCCTCTCCATTCCCACTCCTGTTTTTTTTTCCACTTTTTCTTTTCCATTTCTTCCCTAATTCAGTCTCCTATTGTCACCTCCCTTAGATGCCAAGTTCATTCTTGTTGGCTTTTAAATGTCACATCAAGACATGCTTCATTCTCATCCCTGACTTGTTCTCAGAGTGGAATATTTATGGGATGAAGTCTTCATTCCACACTCAGTCAGGTTGAATGTATTGTTAGTCTCATGCCATCCACTTCAGAGATGAGAGTGAGGCCAGGCTGTGAAGGGGTGAGGGCAGACATTTCTCCTACCGCCTTCTCATGAGCATGTCAACAGAGACCAGCCTAAGTGCTAGTTCCAGCTCTTCCCTGCTTCCTCCCATCTCCTCTCCCTTTGTTTTACGTTTTGATTTATTGAAGTGCACGTTGTTTTTGGAGAGCTCCTTTCCACTCCTCCACTCATGTTCCAACAAGCAAGGAACCACATCTTAGGCAGATAACTTGGAAGGACAAGAAAACAGAAACTGTTCCAAAGAATTCTAGTCACTGGTTCCCTGCGGTTGGAGAGGACAAGAAAGCTCCTTCTCCCCTCTTTACTACCACGTTAGAGTCAAGCAAAATACACCAAGATTTACTCTGAGATAAAGATGGTATTAATAACGGCGGACACATGTAGCCTTGTGTTTTCTGTGTTCTAAACAATTGCAGGGGCAGTCATGACCTCCATATAAAATGTACAGATCTGAAAATTGTTAATTTATGGTACAAAATTCAGAACAGCTGATACATCAGCTCTTTAAGATGCTATAATAAATAGGTGCAAGCAGGACATCCTGAAACCACAAAGACATTCTAACCCAGCTCAAGGTGGGGCAGGTCTAGACTGCTCGCTGCCTTCTCTTTTCTCTTTCTCTCTCCCGCTTCTTTTGTGTTTCAAGGGTCGCTGCTTCTTCCAAACTACTCTCCATTCCCTTTCCCAATCAGCAGCCAGGTCTGTATCAAGTCTCCTGTCTGCCTTATAAGTAGTTTCATCCTCAAAAAAAATTCATTTTGTTTTTTCCTTTTTGGTTTTACCCTCCTCAATTTGTAATCTATAAATGGAGTTATAATCAGATTCTCCATGAAGCTCTGGCAGGTTCACTGGAGACACGCTGTCTTCTGTCCTCTTTAAGGAAAGAACATAGTGGCAGGCCAAAGGACTTGGGGAGTGAGGAGATCAGTCATCCCCCAGCACAGGACTTCCAACCGGATACAGCTTCTCCAATGGTAGCTTTGTATGCTTGTGGTTTCCCAAAGAACCTCCTGGCATTAACCTGTGATGCCGTTTCTCTTGCACCAGCTGTCTCCAGTTACCTCAGCCTTTCATCTCCCTCCTGCTGGTAGTGGCTTGTAGCATTGGTGACTTTCCAACACACCTTCCCGCCACAGCACATTCTCATCAGAAGAGATGTCAGAGTCAGAACAGTCCGGTTTCTCATCTCTATCCCCTTCTCCATAAGTATCTGTGACCTGTTGCCTAATCTCTGTGAATCTCTCTTTATATGATGGAGACAGTAACACTTAGCCAATAGCTATGGCATTAATATTAAGTATGTAGACCAGATATAGAAACAAAGAATGACATTGAGGTTGGGACATGGGAGTTGCTGGATAAAGGATAGATATTATTATTCCAAGAACTCATTGTAATCTGGACGCTTTAAATATTCATTTCACTATTTCTCAGGACAACAAAAATTTGCTCTCAATTTTTTAAAGTAGTATTTGAGCTTCCCTAAACTCAACCACCCCACAATATCACAGACTCTTAGCTCCCTCTCACTATGCCTTGATGAAGCTGTCTTGGCAACATCTGCTCTTTCCTTGTTCTGTGGCTCATTTCTGAGTTCTGTTCTGCAGAATTCAGTGCAAACTTGGAACTCTTCCAAGGCATAGAACAAAACCCTCACATGGCTTTGAACATCTGCCTGTTGAGATCTTTGTTTTGTTTTGTCTTTGGGGGTGAACAGAAGCACTCAAGTAAGTCTATAACATCATAGGACAGCACAAACTATATATGAAAAAAATTTTTGATAGAAGGTCTGAATTAGAGTTCTGTGTAATCATGGCTAATTTTATAATCACGTTTGAACCATCACCACCATTTTCAAACAAATGAAAAACAGTCTCTGCCTTCAGGCTTGTGACCTTTTAAAGATAAGCACAAACAACGTCATGTGCTTCCTTATTTCCATAAATGGGGGTCCTAAATGTACAAGTGGATAATACAGAACTGAATTTACAAAGTTGAATCTCTAAGCAGTCCACTTCGGACCTCTACCTACTACATTCTTGTGCTTGGGTTTTTCCTACCAAAAAGAAAATTCACAGAAGTTACAAATGCAATGTCCTAGGAGAAAACGGCTGAAGATGCTGCATCTAAGTCTACAGTCTGATGTAGAGAGCAAGCAAGGGTTTCCGAGTGCAGTGCCTGCATGTAAGGAGGGAGAGCGAAAGCATAAGCATTGCTGAGGTCCGAGAATTCAGGGACTGCAGCAACATCATGAGGACCTCTTTAACCGAGGCTCATACCCACAGCCCAGACTCCCATTTCATCTGGGTGTAGAATACATGTCTGGAATGGTGACGCTCTTGGTACATTCTGGGTTCACATATTCCTGACTGAAATAGACAAGTGCTGAGAAGGAGAGCTGCAAAGAATTCAATAGAAAAGGGTAGGTTCACATGGGCCTTCAGTACTTATTGACTTTTCCTGTCTTAATTGGCTTCAGATTCCCCTCACATTTCAAGAAGTGACATAGTCATCCGTCACCAGTAGTTGTTTTTTTAAAACTCTCAAATTGGCCCTGTAATCTGTCATTAAAATGTGACCTTTTTTATTAAAATAAAAATACCCATTATTGAGCCCTACTTTATGTCCCGCTCATATATATATATATATATATATATATATATATATATATATATATATATATATATGACTAAGACATGATCTGTCACCTCCAGTAGGGTAAGAATAATATTTTGAAGTCAAAAAGAAGAAGACAGAGAGTTTGTGCTGGTATCCTTGATTTGAATTTTATATATGCAGGGACAATGAGAGGAATAATAACAATGCATTGTGAAGGCCTTGGGAAAGAGGGGGGGCATTGCAGAATGGATGAGGGAAGCAGACATGAGTTATACATGCAAAGAGAAAATTGGTGAAGTTCTGCAACTCTTGAAGTAGATAGTTGTCTCATCATTGTTGTTACCCTCTGTCCGCTCTCATCATCATCATCATCGACAACTTCAGAACAACTCATGTTTGTATCTCAGTGCCTTTTATATAGCAGAGAAGGCTATGCCTTTGAAGACTGAACAATCTCTGCTGCTGTTTCCATGCACACTGTAGGATGCAGGAAGGCTCTCTTATTTATGATACTCTCCCTGTTATTTGTATTTGTGTAGGTGGAGCCAATAATAGAGAGAGGCCATGAGAACCTGGTCCATCACATCCTGGTCTATCAATGCAACAGCAACTTTAACGACAGTGTTCTGGACTTTGGCCATGAGTGCTATCACCCGAACATGCCCGATGCCTTCCTCACCTGTGAAACTGTGATTTTCGCCTGGGGCATTGGTGGAGAGGTGAGGCTATTGATGTTGACCAACCCATAGACAGTTATTTGATTGTGCTTCTCCCATATGTATAGAAACATGTAGTAGAAACACACTGCTCTTACACAAAAATACATAAAGATTTATTCATATTTCTACTTTCATAGGAAAGTCTTCTTCCCTTAATTAACTGTATTATCTGTGCTTAATGAGTGACGGTGTTCCAGAAGCTGAAGGGTCTTGAAGGAATGGTTGGGTTTGAGCACCAGAACTCTTAGGGACTTCCACAAGTCGCTGTCTCCTGAAATTGTTTTTCCCCATGCTTAGGGCTTTACCTATCCGCCTCACGTTGGCTTATCCCTCGGCATGCCACTGGATCCTCGTTATGTGCTTTTGGAGGTCCACTATGATAATCCCGCACGGAGGAAAGGTAAGTTCGTTATTTTACCTACCAACTTTAAAACGTCTTTGTAACTATTGCCCATAGCATAGTTGAAGTGAAATAGGAAATGTATTAGAGAATGTTAACTTCTAAGTCCAAAGTAGGATGCTTTTAATAGCAAAGCAGGTTGCTCTTCAGAATCACACTGGGACAGTATCTGTGAACCAGAAGCATCTGTGCACATGGGTATCTAGGGTCAACAGATCCTAAGAATACATTCTCCTATTTGATGCCAGAAACTAGGAAAACAGGCAGCTACTTTGTCATATAAATTAGTTCCAAATACATGTGTTTAAAAGTCTCTCTCTCTCTCTGTGGTGTATACACCACACAGTGGTGTATAGATTAGATGTGACATCACCAATGAAAGCAATCTTAATTATTTTACTATGTAACTATTAAGTAAACATTAAACATCAACTACATCATTATTCTGTGCTTGAAGAGTAATATGAGTGGAAAAGACACTTTCTCATCCATGGAAGTTATAGTCATGACTATGTACAATGGTGAATGCTTGTAATCCCAACACTCGGGGTCCAAGAGCAAAGGACTGCCTGTGTGAGGCCATCTTGGTCTACATAGTAAGACCCTGAGTCAAAATAAAACAAAATGAAACAAACAAAAGTTATGGTCCAGTAGGAAAGAGAAACAATTAAAATAAAATGACATGTTTCTGCCAGTTGATACGACAGGGGTGTACCTGACAGTGTGAGAGTATTTAATTGTTGACCTAATTAATCCCGGAGGATGTGACGGAGGTCTATAAAACTTTCCTTGTAAAAACAGAATCTTCATAGACCTGCGTCTAGGTACCGGTAGGAAAGATTTCAATTAATTAAAATTAATTACAGGTTTATAGTATCTGGGTCACATATTCTCCCTCCCTTTGGTAACATGTCATAGCAAAGAATGTGTTATTTGTCTTTTAACCCTGTAATGCTCACCACATATCAACTCTCAATCACTGTTTAGTGACTTTGTTGAGGAGTAAGATGATGCTAATAACCAGTTCAGAGTTTAGCTTTAGTAGCTCTCTGTATCAGTAGCTGAATGGTTTATAAGTAAGATTTGAAGTCACCCCAAAACAATATAAAATAAAACTTCTAGGGTTCTCACTCTTATAATGAATGACCTTAACTTTGTTGTTATTGTTGTTCTGCCGTTGTGTTAGGTAACAATGAAATATGTCTGCTAGATAACTCAAGCATACCCTCCATCACATGTTGTATGGGTCTATAGTGGTTACAGACAGTACGGTGGTCTGTGTTCTAGTTTCTGTTCACAAAGGTAATCTTTGCCTCCCATTCATTTCTGCTTGCATTCCTTTTCCTCATGAGATTTTTAAACAGAAATGAATGATCCATTTCAAATGAACGTGAAAACATTTTAGGAGTACTCAAATCCTCTCTTCCTTATGTGTTCTTGTTACAGGCTTAATAGACAGTTCGGGGCTGAGGGTTTTCTATACTACAGATATAAGGAGATATGACGCAGGAGTGATTGAGGCTGGCCTCTGGGTGAGCCTCTTCCACACAATCCCCCCAGGAATGCCCGAGTTCCGTTCTGAGGGTCACTGCACTCTGGAGTGCCTAGAGGAGGTAGGTAGTGTCCCAGTCCACAACTGGACATCTCCAGATTAGCCCCCACTCTCAGATGCGGTGTTGTGAAAGTTTCATGTTTATGATGTGTTCAGCGATGGCTTCTTGCAAAGCCATTGATGTCATTTGGGCAGGACCTTTGGCTGCCCATTCAGCATGAAAAGGATGTAAGAGAAGAATTAGGGGGGCAGAATGACCTGTGAGGTGATTTCTTCCTTGGCTATTTTTCTTCCTACTTCCTTTGGGCATTTTATGAGTTTTCTTCATTTGTGTGATTTCTTTCTCCTTTTACCTGTCATCTCTGCACTTTTTCATGACTCACTATGTTTTTTTCTGTTTTTCTCTGCTTTATAATTTTTTTCTTTTAAAAAGAAGAAATGTGAAAAACACCATGCACAAGGGAAGCAGTAATCTGCAGGCTTTTCACTACTACCCCCATTAACAGATTTTTCTCTTGAATCAAAGTGTTTCAATATGGGTCGTATTATTTATGAAATATGGGATTCTGTGACCGTACAATGGTGAAGTGGAAAGAACATGTTCTGCTCAGCCAGTTAGACCCTGATTCAAATTACCATGACAACACATAGAGGCTGCAGAACCAGGGCAAAACACTTAATTCCACTCGGAAAGATGCTTTCTTTTATAGGGGAAAGTGGGACCAGGTTTTCTTTTGGAGAGTTTGCATTTAGCAGTTATTGACCTGCTGTTGTAATCTTTTCACTGGGGTCATTGTCTGACTTTTCATCGCCCAGAGGAAGAGGAGAGAAAACTAAGTCAGTGTGGCTTGTTATCTTTCCAGTCCTTCTTCTGGAATGCTGGTCACAGAGAAGTCAACAATCCAAGTTCAAGGTGTTTGGCACCTTGGGGTTTCACTTAAATTGCTTCATCTTTTTGTTCATTGTACCTCAAGTATGCCTGAATTGTCTGAGCATGCCCTCCAGTAGCTAATCAGGTCTTCCTCCCTGTCCTGCAGGCCCTGGGAGCTGAGAAACCAAGTGGAATCCACGTGTTTGCGGTTCTTCTCCATGCTCACCTAGCAGGCAAAGGCATCAGGCTGCGTCATTTTCGAAAAGGAGAGGAAATGAAGTTGCTGGCTTATGATGACGATTATGACTTTAATTTCCAGGAGTTTCAGTATCTGGGGGAAGAGCAAACAATCTTACCAGTACGCATGTGTGTTCGTCTCTAGAGACTGTCATGAAGTTTAGCTCCCAAGATGCAGTAGGGCTCCTGCTAGCCAAGAGAATTGCTCACTCACAGTCTTAAAGCCACCCACTGTGGGTGTTGCTTACATCAGAGTCGGGAATGTGTTTGATCTGCTTCCCAAACTAGAAACTTGCTTTTCTTACCATTCCCTTGGGGCAATGCAAGTTCTTGATGAAAGAAAGAAAGAAAGAAAGAAAGAAAGAAAGAAAGAAAGAAAGAAAGAAAGAAAGAAAGAAAGAAAGAAAGAAAAGAAAGGTCAACTGAAGAGTGCAGATTCAGATCACTGGCTTGGGAGCCTTTAAGTTGCAATTATGATAATGGCAAGATTGCCCTTTATGATGTGCCATCTTGAAGAGGGGACACATTTTATTAGTTTTCTTAGAGTGAACGATGAACCTAGGATAAGTCTGCCAGAAGAGCAGAGCTGGAGAAATGGCTCAGTGGGTAAGAGAGCTTGCTCTGCCAACATGAGGGCTTGAGTTCAAATCTTCAGCAACCTTGTAGGAACGTAGTTCTGAGTCTATGACCTGTGTGTTGGGGGAGAAAGTTGTGAGGGTCAGCCACCACCAACACATGCGTGTGTGTGCGTGCGTGTGTGTGCGTGTGTGTGTGTGCGTGTGTGTGTGTGTGTGCGTGTGTGTGTGCGTGTGTGCGTGTGTGCGTGTGCGTGTGTGCGTGTGTGTGTGTGTGTGCGTGTGTGTGTGTGTGCGTGTGCGTGTGCGTGTGTGTGTGTGTGTGTGTGTGCGCATTCCTTTTTGCGTTGTGAGTCAAGTTGTATCAATACTTAGGGTTAGGGTGAAAGATGAGAATTGTATGTCTTACAATAATGGAAGTTTTCATTTTCCCTTTAGTTTTATAATGCATTGTCTCCCTTCTATGCCCACCAGGCTCAGTAGTCATACAAATTCCTATCCTTAGACTATTAAAAGTTAGATGTTCACACACTTTGTTAGATGATCATGACACACAAGGCTTGCTGTAGAGTTTTTAGAAGTTATGAGCTGTCAGGAAGAAGACAATCTTTTGGAGGACACTGGAAAAAACAGAAGTAACTAATGGAGAAAGAGGGACCTATGTGTTTTTTTAATGATCATACTTTACTGTAACTTGTATACCTCAGCAGGCATAAGATGTTTTGAGAAGGAATATTTCGTTGCAATTCCCTCCACACTCTCCTTTCACTCCTTGTGTTGGTCTCACAGCTGGCTATCCTAGCCCATCTCTTCCTAACTGTGATGTATACTTATGCTGGGCTCAGGGCTGGGCAAGCTGAGAAACTTCAGGTGCAATGCAGAAAACCCAGGGGTTGGGGCCAGAGATGCCTGCCTCCGGCCCGTGTACTTAGAGGGTTCTTCTCTTTCTCCTTGTATCACGTAGGCCCTAAGAATTAGACTTGATAGCAAGAGCTTTAATCCACTGAACCATCTTCTCACTGGCCCTTTAAGTCTGCTCTCCAAAGTGAAATGATACCAGCAGAAATATCTTATCTACATGGTGGAAAGCTATATAAAAAAAATCATCATTTTTTTAATGTGTGCTGTAACGCTCAAAAAGTTGGAAAGCCCTAAACCAATAAATTACCCTTAATGTCTAAGGAAGTAAGACTGTAACTAAAGAGCTTTAAGGATGTTAATTGATATGTATGTAAGCGCAGTACAATTGTGCCTAATATTTCACTAAATAATTATCTCCACTAAAGTCTAAATACTAATTATGACATCAAGTGTCCTCATAACAGCTGTGTAAAGTAAGTGCTATTTTACTCACTGGGCTCAGATACACAAATTGTATCCAGATTTTTTAGTTTCTTATCTAGTTGTCAGTCTGGAATACTGAAGAGTCTGGTCTGAACTCGGAGGGTCCTCTTGTTTGCTTGCTTTCTGAGTGTTTTAACAAACAAGTTAAGCAGGGCAGAGTCTTCTGAATCCATCTGCTTCATGTTCTCCCTCACACAGTAAACATACATTGTTTGTCTAAGGATGGCTTAGATAAGCAAAGTGGTCTAAAATCCTAACCTGAAGGCTCTTGCTTTTGTTCCAGGGTGATAACCTGATCACTGAATGCCGGTATAACACCAAGGACCGAGCTGTGATGACTTGGGTAAGAAAATGTTAGTCTTAGAATTCATTTTAAGACAGGAAGAAATAACATTTGATTGTAAAAGAAGTAAAATAAAAAGCAAAGTCCATTCCTATCTTGAAACAAAACCCTGAACTACTTCAGCATGAAGCATCATTAGGTGAACTGAGAACTCTGTTAGTGCTTTATCAGGCTTCAAAACCCCAGTGGCACCGTGGCGATAACCGTGGTGTAATTTACTGGTGCTTTGCGGAAGCTTCCCTTCTTTATCTTTTACTTTGTCCCCATCAAATAGACAAGGCATTAGCTCATCTCTGTATCAGTTGGGCCTACTTGGGTGTTTATTTAGATAAATCCGGACTTCAAAAAGAAGAAGGGAGCATATGAACTCGGAGCTTCTGGCCCAAAGAGAAATGTGGGTCCCCACAGATTTATTGGGGACTTCTGGCAAGCTTTCACGAAATGGATATTCTTGCCTTGCTCAGTCCCTTCTAGGAACACAAGTAGAGGTCATCTCCCTCCAGCTTGTTCTATGAAGGGAAAATCTTCGATCTAAAGCTATATACTAAGGCATGAGCCAGGGCAATGTATACCTCTGGCAAAATATTGACAGATTGCATCCTGTTTTACGTAAAAATCTATGGTTATAACTGATTTGGGTTTAGATAAAGAATATATAAAATCGAATTAAATCAGAAAATATATCCTGCCATCCCATGTTAAGCGATTGAAAGAAGAAGATATGATTTCTCCAAAAGAGGCAGAGAAAAACTTCCTAAAACTTCAGCCTATCCCAGGGGGAGGAAAAGGTCATAGCCAGGAATAGGAGAGAACTGCCTGACCCAGAGCCAAGGTGACTCCGATCAAATCTGCTGTCAATGTTAAATTAAAAATATTTGCTCACAATTGTAAAGAATGCAAGGACAACAAACCTACAATCCTACATTTGTGAATGTGGGTGAGGGTTCACGACAGGGCATTTGGATAAGTGAGGCGTTGTGGGGGTTTTTGATTTAAGTATGGCGGCATGATTGAAGACTGCCCATAGTAAGAAAAATAAACGTGTCCTTTTACAAGTTTCTTTTCCTCTCTGTTATCCTGATTATTTCTACCAATCAAATTTTAAGTTCCTTAATTCTTCCCTAGGTCATAGCAAATGTGCTGTTGAGTGCTTTCCATGGGTGTTTCCGTGGACCTTCTCATGGACAGTCCATGGACAGTCCGTGGAGTGGATGTCCTGTGGGTGTTCCTGTGGGCACTCATAGGGACAGTTTACTCCATTTTGTACTTTCAGAGCTTAAAGTCCCACCTTTTGGGTTTTCTCTTTCCAGTGCCACTTCTGAAGTCTTCCCTCATTTTGACCGCATTTGCCTTCAATTACTTGGCCTTTGATAACTCTAACATCTGTATTGTCTTTCAGTGTGTGACTAATGACTTCTTTGTCTTGAGTAAATATCACAGTTTACCGTTTCTTTAATAATTTTTGGTTGAAAACTGGACAATAGAAAATGTTGAGGCACCTCCAGGTTCCTCAGATAGCTGAAGTTTTGACTAAAACAAGGTGGAATATCACATGTTGCCTGTCACCACTATGGCACATGGTTGCTGATAATAATATACATAATTGATATATACATAATGATAATATCACAGGAAATTCAGTTCAGCTAAGAAACCACTCCAACAATACATGGGAGGAAGATGCAGGAGGATAAGAAATTCAAAGGAGCCTGACCTTCACAAGACCCTCTCTCTCCCTCACAACCCTGAATAATTCCATCAAAGGGATTTCTTAACATGGGCACATCACCAGGAAACTCTGAGATCTCTACTGCAGCATGGTTTATATCAGAGCAATAGAACTCTTAAGGGCTTTAATAGGTTATCTAGGAAAGGGACCTCTTAAAGAGTTAGAGATAATACTAATATTTAATGTTTCAATATATTTTGAAAGTTAAGAGTTTTGTTAATTATCAGTTTTCAAGCCAGCTATTTAGAGGCAGAGGTAAAAGGATTGTAGGTTCATGGACAGCCTGAGAAACTTAGTGAAACCCGGTGTTAAAACGTGTTAGAAAGAGGCTGGATCAAGAGCTTAGCAATAGTATTGGTTTGTCCAGCAACTCTGAGGCCCAGATTTGACCCTCAGTACCACAAGAAATAACAAAAATAGGCCTCTCCTTGCAAATGATAACAATTGAATGCATTTCAGAATTGAGTGGATCTGTGTGACACTGTCACCTTTGTCTTCTGTGTCTGAGAACTCTGCAAAATAAAATATCTCATTTTTCAGGGAGGACTAAGCACCAGGAATGAAATGTGTCTCTCATACCTTCTTTATTATCCAAGAGTTAACCTGACCCGGTGCTCCAGCATCCCAGACATCATGGAACAGCTGCAGTTCATCGGCGTGAAGGAGATCTACAGACCTGTCACGTGAGTGGCGATGGACTATGGGCTTCCAAGAGTGGCTCCTGTCTTCTTCTTCTTTTTTTTTTAAAGATTTATTTATTATATATGTGAGTACACTGTAGCTGACTTCAGACACCCCAGAAGAAGGATCAGATCTCATTACGGATGGTTGTGAGCCACCATGTGGTTGCTGGGATTTGAACTCGGGACCTTCAGAAGAGCAGTCAGTGCTCTTAACCACTGAGCCATCTTTCCAGCCCGGCTCCTGTCTTCATACTGAGACAACTATCATATTATAACCATTTTATGTGCTGCCCCTTTGGATTGCTTGGCACTCAGGAGACCAAGTAACCTTGGTTGCCATGTCCAGGGCCCTACAAAACAGCCTTGCAATCAGCAGTTGCTAGGAAGACCTAAGCCATTAGCTGAACTCCTGGGTAAGTTATTACAAAGAAATGATACAAAGGAAAAGCAAAGTTCAAAGCAGCCAAACTAGCAGCGACCTCTCTGGGTTGCCACACAGAGTGCACAGCCAATTGAGATGATGTCTCTGAATTAGGGTCTCTTAGAAAAGCTCTGTAGAGCAGCTGTGCCAGGCCTTATCCTTGGGATGCTCCCTGTAGTGCAGTCTGCCTAATGCATGCCCAATTTGCTGACTTGATAATAGAAAGCAAGCATTCAGCACAAAGCACATCGACTATAGTGCCGAGGTATGCTGAGCCTTCTGATAACTTATATCACCTTAGGGAATTCTCAACTATTTAAGTTCCTAGGCAACAGCCGAAAACGAGCCTTGCAAGCAGGCTTTCTCACTTTAGATAGGGCCTTCCTACAGGACTTGGGTTGGCTTCAAATGTGTGATCCTCCTGGCTCTGCCTCCCAGGTTCTGGGATTCTGGTTGTGGGCTTCCATATGCAGGTAAGATCATGATTAGGAAGGCAGCAGATTCAGGCCTGCTCCGTAAACACTGTGTGTTCATATCAGAGAAGCTCGTATGATTAAATACAAAGATTATTCTTTTCTTCTTAAGGTTATATTCTAGACTTTGGGAGGGATATAAGAGACAAAATGGATGGACATTAAATTTGAAATAGTAGTAGATATATTAAAATGGTGAGAAGAAGGAAGCGAGAGAGTAACTGGCTAGCAGAAGAGTCAGAACCTTTCATGGAAGATGGTATTTGATCAGGACCCTGCAGGTCGAGGAGCCAACAACAGGAAGATAGTCAAGGGCATTGGATGCAGAGAGAAAAGAGAATAGTGTGTGTGTGTGTGTGTGTGTGTGTGTGTGTGTGTGTGATGAGTCTGCGGGTTTGAGCAAGAGGGTGCCTTTGGCTAGCACAGAGTGAAGTACGGCAGAGACTGTAAAGAGGCAGGGTTAGGAGTAGACTGGGCCACAGAGACCACTATATAGTAGTACAAAAAGAAGCCAACATGGCTATGACCCTTTGGCTAGGCCTGCACTGGCTCTCACTCTTCCTAATGCTGCCACCCTTTAATACATTTCCTCATGTCATGATAACACCCAACCATAAAGTTATTTTGTTGTTACATCATAACTGTAATTTTGCGACTCTTGTGGATCATAATGTAAATATCTGATATGCAACCTCCAAGGGGGTTGTGACTTAAGGATTGAGAACCACTGGGCTAAGGTGACAAGAAAAGACTGTAGAAGGATAAGATGGGAAAGAGTGAGTCAGGAATTTACTGTGATTGGTCCCTGAAAGCCAAGAGCACCTCGGGCCTAGGTGGTGGCACTAGTTTTGACAGGAGAAATGTTGCTACGTTCAGGTGTCCAGTTGAAAGTGGCCCCCGCATGGCTAGTTAGCTGAGTGCATCTGAGGGAGCAGCAGGAGGAAGAGGAAGAAGAGCTCAGGGAGCCGCATCAGGACACCCGGCATGGTGGAATGATGTCAAGGATACATTACAGGAGACGATGAAAAGGAGTCTGTGTTCTCTGAGACATCAGCACAAAGCAGGAGGATAGTTGATGGGAATTCAGAGACAATGTAATTTGTCTTAACAGGAAGATCTTTCTGATAATTAAAATGAGAAAGACTTATGCAAGTTAGAGAAAACTATGCACAGACTTCTGAGAGCTTTTTAAAGAACAGGATAAAAATAAAAAACACTCAATGAAGACATGATGATATACAGAAAATACAAACACAATCTAATTTATGTTCCAAATAACACAAGGATCAGAATCTGTGAACTAAGTACTTTATTGTTGATCATGTATAGACATGTTTTCTTCTGTTCCTTTCCGAGCTATGCTGTGATCATGAGAGCACAAGGCATATTCTAGTGATCACAAAACATTTGTATTTGTTACTTAGTAACAGTTGTTACTAAGTATGCTCACATACATGGCTTAGTTTAACCTCTGTTGGCAACAGGACTTGGAACAGCTCTGTAGAGGAGAGGACAGAAACTAAGAGACTACTCAATACGACACAGTAGGTCATAAAAGAAAGAGTGTTCACAGTCTATACCAGGACGAACTTTCTGAATGATTAAACCTTTCAAAATGAAAGATTATGATATAATTACACAAAAGTACATAGGATCAATAAGATATTAATAGATGTTAGAGCAACACACAAAATATGATTCTAAAAAACACTGAGATAGGGAACAATGAGAAGACTTGGTGGGAACAAGCACTTGCCACCAGGTCTAAGAACCTACATCCAACCCCTGGAAGTGTAAGGGCATGATTTGTTTAAATATTTTGATTGTTGGGGTTTGGCGTGTGTGTGTGTGTGTGTGTGTGTGTGTGTGTGTGTGTTCATGTGTACATGTTGGGTGTGTTGCAGTGCTAGAGATCAAATCCCGAGGCTGGCATAGGTAGGCAAGTGCTGCGCCATTGTTTTACATCTCCAGCTTCCCAAATATTGGTATCCTATTGTTTTTCAATTTAAGTAGATTTTTTTTCTCTTTACTTTTTACACACTAAACAGGAAATGTGTGTGTGTGCCTGTGTGTGTATGTGCCTGTGTGTGTGTGTGCCTGTATGTGTGTGTGTCTGTGTGTGTGTGCCTGTGTGTGCATGTGTGTGTGTGTGTGTATGTGCCTGTGTGTGTGTATGTGCCTGTGTGTGCGTGTGTGTATGTGTGTGTATGCCTGTGTGTGTGTGTGCCTGTGTGTGTGCATGTGTGTTTAACAAAGACATAAGAACCAAATGGTCATAGATTTACAAATGAACTGATGCTTCTTTTTCTTTTTCATTTTTTCTTTTATTGGATACTTGCTTTATTTACATTTCAAATGTTATCCCCTTTCCAGTTCTCCCCTCCAGAACTCCGTATCCCATCCCCCCTCCCTCTACCGCTATGAGGGTGTTCCCCTATCCATCCACCCAAACCCACCTTCCCACCCTAGCATTCCCCTAAACTGGGGCATCGAACCCGCTCAGGCCAAAGGGCCGCTCCTCCCACTTATGTCCAACAAGGACATCCTCTACCACATATTCGGTCTGAGCCATGGGTTCCTTCATGTGTACTCTTTGGTTGGTGGTCCAGTCCCCAGGAGCTCTGGGGGGTTGGCCAGCTGACGCTGTTGCTTCCCCCATGGGGCTGCAACCTGCCTCAGATCCTTCAGTCCCTTCTCCATGCATGCAGTCCAATGGTTGGCTGCAATCATCCACCTCTATATTTGTCAGGCTCTGGCAGAGACTATTGGGAGACAACCATATCAGACTCCTGTCATCAAACACTTCCAAGCATCCACAATAGCATCCAGGTTTGGTGACTGTATATGGGATGGATCCCCACATGGGGCAGTCTCTGGATGACCTTTCCTTCAGTCTCTGCTCCACACTTTATTTCCATATTTCCTCCTGTGAGTAATTTGTTCCCCCTTCTAAGAAGCACTGAAGCATCCACACTTTGGTCTTCCATCATCTTGAGCCTCATATGGTCTGTGAATTGTATCTTGGGTATTCTGAACTTTTGGGCTAATGTCCACTTATCAGTGAGTGCATACCATGTGTGTTCTTTTGTGACTGGGTTTCCTCACTCAGGATGATATATTTACACAATGGAGTACTACTCAGCTATTAAAAGCAATGAAATTTTCAGGCAAATGGATGGAACTTAAATGGATGCTTCTTGCTTCATCCTCTATGCTCACCTTGGAGCATCTCCACAGACTCTCTCATTGCCTGATGGGCTTTGCCAATACCCCTAATTTCTATCTTCCCAGGAAATGGATTTTTTACCACTTGGAACAGCAGGGAAAATTACCCTGCAAAACAAGGCTAGCGGGGTGGGCTATCATTACCCAGAAAAATAACATTTTATTTTGTGTTCAAATTTATTTTTAAAACAATGAGAAGAGGACCTCTATTCTAAAATGAGATGTTTCAATTTTAATAAATATTCTTTAACTGAGTTCATCATCATTCAGACATAAGTAATAGTGAAGGCAAAACCAACTAAGTGCAGGATTACAGTCCAGAAGGTAGGACACGGGTTAGATGCCTTGTGATCGCTACTTTGATTAAAATGATGTACTAATAACTCTTTAGGATCCAGTGCTAGAAAAAGAGTACACTTCATCATGTCGCCCCAACTCCTCTCTTCTGTGCTTTTAATATCTTGATGGACTAGACAGGATGTTCTTTGTAAACATTTTGTAGCAATCTTGCGACTTAGATGGTGGTTTGATATCAAAGTTGAAGCATTCACATCTTGACTCATTTTACTGTTTATTCTGGGGGAGGGGAGGGATGCAGTTTCTTTTTGCCTTCTACAGAGCTGGCAAAGCACAAGGAAAATCAAAGCACTCACAATGATAAGATCAAGGGTAGATGATAAACGTGCACGGTCTGTGGTCCCACACACCAGCTTTATATATGTACTGCGGGGAGGCTGTGACCAGAAATGAGGGGAGGTTTGGCCGGAAATGAGGGGAGGCTGTGATGGGAAATGAAGGGAGGCCGTGACCGGGAATGAGGGGAGGTTTTATCTGGAAATGAGAGAAGGTTGTGATCAGAAAGGTGAAGAAGCTGTGAAAGGAAATGTGGAGAGGCAGTGACCAAAACTTCCCTAGATTGTCAGTTCTGGAATTGAGAGGCATTTATAGGTGGTTAGAGGCTTGAACTCACACAAGCTTCCTATAAAGAACCAAGCATGGCAGAGCATTTGTTTCAAAAGAAGGCCGAAGCAATCAGCTCAACAATTGTCCCAAATAAACAATTCGGGCATCACCCGTCTGTTACTACAGCTTCTTTGTTATATGGATAACGATATGAAGATGAGTAGAATAAATTTAAAAGTGACAGTTTGAGCCCTTCTCAAACAAAAGCTAACTGGTTATAATTTTGTTTCCATCTATCTGAACAAAGAAGCTGAATTAAAATAGAACTTTGTTGAATCAAAGATATTTTGCTGTTGTCCTAACTCTCGGATGTTATTAGATAAGGGGGATTGAAGCAATCCTAGAGACATTAAGGTATCACAACAAATTTTTGTCACAAGTTTCACTTTTGGGACATACAAAGTGATAATGTGCCTTCTACAGTCTCATTTCCCACACCTTATGTCGATAATTTGCAACTTTTGTATTTTCAAGATGTTTCATTTTCCATTTAATAATGAAACAAACATTGCTACAATAGTTACCATATGTATTTAAACCAATCCAGTGATTTGTTTTTTATTATTTTTTAATTATGTGTATGGGGGAGGTTACGTACACATGAATGTAGATGGTCACACAGGGCAGAGGCATCAGATCCCCCTGAGCTGAGTTAGAGGCAGCTGTGCAGTGTGAGACTTGGATGCTGGGAATACAACTTGGGTCTTCTGAAGAGCAATACATACTCTCGACCACTGAGCCATCTCTCCCCCTCTTTCCTGTAGGGTGTAAGTTGTACCACATGATTTTCTTTAGCCTTGTGGTTTCAAGGTTCCCCTCTCTTTTCTTGCTTATTCTGAGGGCTCTGTCCAAAACCTCATCAAACATATTTGAACCTAGGCTTTCTTCTCACCATACCACAGCTGAAGGGTTAGATGACTCATTTTCTGTACACATACTTTCATATTTTGAGGGGAAAGGGTTGTGGAGTGGGACTGGATGCTCCCCGGTTCAATGTGTACATTGTTTCTGTCTTGGCTTCATTACTTCTGATGGAAGCTGCCTTAACTTTGGGGGGCTGAATCACTTTCATGGGGAACATGTCAGCTTTGGACAGGGTTGTCCAGTCTCTTGCCACCCTGGAGCCTGCCTCCTGTCTGGGAGACTCCAGCTGGCGGTGTTCTTTCCAGTCATTCACAAGAACATATGAGCAGATTAGGAGACACTATTGAGATCAGCTTGTGACGGTCATGGCGTGGTGTTCCATCTTGGTTTTGTTTTCTGCTGGATGACCTGCTTCCAGCTGCCGTGTTTATCTTTTATGTCAATCGCTTGAGGCAGCATTTAAAATTAAGGTGTGCCAATTTTAAATGCAATCTTAGAAAATGTCATCAATGTCATACCCATCCTGTCTAATTAGAACATGAAGAGGTTTGGCGATCCTACCTCCTCCATAAAGTTCTGGGAAGCTGAATGTGTGTGTGTGTGTGTGTGTGTGTGTAAATTTGTTATTTCCTATATTTTTTATGCAAGTACAGTTATGGCATGTGCTTCTGTGTCTGGCTCCTTTATGAAGAACGCTTCTGAGATTTGTCCCTGTTTGTGGAGGTATCAGTCAGTGTCTTTTCCTTACTGAGTAATATTCCCAGAGTGGATACATCCCCTGCATGCCTGTCACTATGGAAACACAGTTCCAGTGAGCTGTAAACGTTCACACCACATCAAGGGCTACTGGGACCAACTGCACCCCTTCCCAACCTGCCTGCCTGTCCCTTGTTTGGTATGTTGCATCCTCAGACCATTCTACAGCTAATCTTCAGAAGTACAGCAAGAAAGATCGTTCCCTGGAGTCACCTGTGAGTCTGTCTGTGAGATTCCTTTTTACTTTTTAATACATGTTTTGTATATTGTCCGATTGGATTGTTTATTTTCTTATTGAATTATAAGCGCTCTTTATATTGTGGCTATTCATCGTTAGACACTGAGCCAGAGGTCATTTCTCTATATATTCCGTTCTATCTATAGTTTCATTTTCATTGTTTCACTGTGATGGTCAAGGTTCTGTCTGTCATTTTGTGTCTCGTTTTGACTTTTGAAATCGCCTCCATGCAATCTTTGTAAACTGTACATCATTTTCCTCTTTGAAACTTTATAGTTTCCCTTTCACATTTTGACAGACGATTCATTTTGATTATATTTTCTTATAGAATAAGGCAAATTTAAAGCGCGTTGGTTTTCAAAGAACCATTTTGTATCTTTAAGTTTTCCAAACCCTACTTTCAATGATGGTTCTTAAATGCTTTAATCTTCTATGTAACCCACCACCCACCAGAGGTTGTGGGAAAGAAGGATGCTGGGTGGGGGAAGTGGACCTGTTTAGAAATGTTCTCAGCAACTCAACTTCCATCTGTGTTGTCTGGAAATTGGCAGTTCAGTTCACAGGTTTGCAGGTGGCAAAGCTCGACTCACTCTCAAACAGCTCACAGGTACACCAGCCATCCAGTTCGGTAGAGTCTGGTTAGCAACAGTGGCGGCACTGCCTAGCAGAGACAGCCTGGCCTCAGCCTTTGGCTCAAGCCAGCAGGAGGGACCAGGGAGGAACACCAAGAGAAGCTTTTGGCTGTGTCTCTCTCAGGGAAGCAAAGGTCAGTGAAGAAGGGAGTCCCACAAGCAACAAGAATTGCACAGCTAGCTGTACCAGCAAGCCAAGCTCTGTCTCTGTTGCTCCATGGAGTCCCATTATACCCTCCAAACATCACGTTTGCCTTGTCTCAGCACGGGTCTTGCCTGAGCAAGTGCATCCAATCAGCCCAAGTCCTTGGAAACAGCAACAAACTGCAGCACACCACCAGAAGTTTTTGGTGCGTTTCTCTCTAATGCCTCCCGACAAATGCAGCTCAACTACACAATGTAAGGCAGAGCATACTCGTGTGGTTAGCAAAGAGTCCTTCATCACGTGTCCTTTCACGCGCTCGCTTTAGCAGAACATCCTCTCTCCTGTGTCTGCTTCAGCCAAATGATCCTTATGAGTCTGCCTTAACCTTTCACACCTGTGTCCACTTTAACAAAATATTCCTTCATGTGTTTGCCCAGCAAAACACCATCCAACTGACTTTTCAAAGAACCTTTAAGTTTCTGTTTTACTATTTAGTGAAAGAAAACTGCCTTTAAGGTATTTTTCAGTGTGTGTGTGTGTGTGTGTGTGTGTGTGTGTGTGTGTGTGTGTGTGTGCAGGGGTTAGTTATTTCCTTCCACCTCGTGAGCCCCAGGGATAGAATTTACATTGTAAGGCTTGGTGAGAGGCATGTGTGCCCTGAACCATCTTGCAGTCTTGAAACCCACCTTTTTACCATGAAATTTGGAATTTCAGTTATTTGATGATACGTTGACTCTGGAGGGGACTCTATTTAATGGCTGTGTATGTATGGTACTTCAGTACCACATTTGATTATTATAGATTTAAGTAGCAAAATAAAGTCCGTAAACTCCTATTTGTTGTTACCCTTTTCCAAATTAATTTGATACTCTAGGTTCATTATATTTTTATAGAGATGATTAGGACAATCTGTTAGTTTCTTAAAACAAATAACCAAACAAAAACCTACAAACCCTACTTGGATATGCTATAGAAATCTCAGGGCACGCAGAAGGAAACCACTAGCCACCAAATAAAGACTAGACATCCCCAATTAGCAATCTAACATCCCCTGTTTCCAACCCTGGACAAGAAGTTTAAGAAACAAAGAAGCGAACAAGCATTAAAGACCAGCGAGGATTCATGCGGTGTAGGGAGCCCTCTGCGAACATGAAGTGCTGCACTCATTCAAGCACTTTATCACTTTCTCATTTTCCTCAGTTCTGTCTTATAGTTTCTAATGTAAATGTCTCTCACCTGTTTTGTAAATAATATTTTAATACCTTCCTGTGCTAATCTTGTAAGCTGACTCTCTGCAATTTTCAAAGCGTGGTGTTTCTCTAAATTGTCTATAGATTAAGCTTATCTTTATGTAGTTGTTCACATGCTTAATAATTTCAGACTGTCTCTGACTCTTTAATAGCCTCGTCAGTGTGACTGGTCAGGATGTTTAGGACCATGGATGCAGCTTGACTACTGAGGCCTGCCCCGGTCGCAGGTGTCTCAGTTGGATCCCTGAATACCTGACCTGTGTCATCAGCAAATACCTCCACTCTAACTAGTTGGAACTTAAAAGATCTACCAGCTCTGGGAGCTCTCCAATTTTTTTTTTTTAAATATTTCCCTAGTTCCTCTTTGCCTATCTTGTGCGATTTCATCCTAAATCTAGTCGGCTCATTACTCAAGCCCGCACTTAGTTGTGCTTAATATGGACTTAAAGAGCAATCTGTGTGCCAGCAGGCCCCCTGTTCTCTACATGGAAACTCCTATCACCTCTGACTCCCTTAACTCTGATTTTTGTCTCTTGAATTCCTTGAGATGGTCCTTTTATTGTTGGAAATTCTCCTTTCTGTATTGTGATCCGAGGAGTGCTCACAGGCAGAACTCTGGAATGAACACAGCGTTCAGACGTGACATGTCTTCATTTGCTCTGCATCAGAGTTTTCTCATGCCTGTTTCCCAGTCTCCTAAGCCAGGCACTCTGTACCGCTCTGTTCATGAGTTGTTGACGCCCCCTGCCCCGCCCCCCACAGTAAGCTGGTGTTAGCTGCTCCGTGTGGCCAGGAGTGAAAGTTTATTAATGAACATTTTGTTTGCTTTACTAATTTTTGACCATATGTTTATTTGTGCTATAGAAGGCAGTCTGTAGTGCTATTCATTCAGCTGTATGGACCTGGGACTGCTTCTTGGCTGGGATTACCCACTTCCCTTCCTTCTCCCCACACCTCTTCCTGCTCCTAAGAACGACTCCAGCGGGAAGACCTTTAAAAGAACAGTGTGGTTCCAGGCAGATAAGAAGTCTAACAACTCACACATATAGGATATTTTCTTCCATCTGGTTTTATATTGGAGCAGGAAAGCCATGTCTAAAGTCATTAAAATTTAAATGCTTCCCTGAGTCAACTGAATTTACAAATAAAATTGTTAATGTTATGCAGAAAAATATTAAAATACAAAATTAAAAAATTAAAATATTGTGTGTTGCTGTAAATTTTGCTGTGCTATAAGACAAGCATACCTCAGAGTTTAATCTCAAGTTACAAAGGAAAATGATCTGTCAGTACTAAAATATAGTATTAACACAATTTGTTCAAATCAACTACAGTGATTATTGGTATTGTTTCCTTACTTATAAGTGTGTCTGGGTAGACACACCCAGTACTTACTTGGGTTTTTTAGTTTCTGTAAGATTCTCCCTTCTTCTAACTTGACCCTACCCCAGTGATAGCAGGGGCATACATTATTCTTCGTTTGTTTATTTGTTTTTTGTTTCCAAGATAGAGTTTCTCTGTGTAGTCCTGGTTTGCTCTGTAGACCAGGATGGCCTCGAACTCACCTCCCAACTCACCTTGCTGGGATAACAGGCAAGGTCCACCAAACCCAGTCGGTACTTGTTACTTTCAGGGTGAATGTTTCTGCTAGAAGGCATAGACTTTTTTTTCAAGCAAATAATTAGCATATTTGCTTTTGTAAGGCTTCTCTCCTTCTCTCATGGTTCTGTAGGGATTTGAATTGTGCTCTTAGAGAAGCTGGAAAGGTTAGAGGTGACCAAAAGGACATTTATTACCAGGGGTGGAGAGAGGCAAAGTATGTGGCAAAGAGGCTCAGGGAGACTAGTACTGCATTTTCAGATTCAGTCTTCAAGCATCATTTCCAATGCATAAACCATTGGGTTTGCTCCCGTCCTCTGGTTGTCCTACCAGC
Organism: Mus caroli; assembly: GCF_978045245.1. Taxonomy (NCBI): domain Eukaryota; kingdom Metazoa; phylum Chordata; class Mammalia; order Rodentia; family Muridae; genus Mus; species Mus caroli. The sequence continues at coordinate 21,760,793 of NW_028227264.1, forward strand.
TCATGTAGCTTCCACTCTTTTCTTTCTGTGAACTCTCCATAAACATTAACTTATTGTTTTTTATATAGAATCAAAGATTTTAAAGTCATCTCTACAGAATGTTTACAGTGTTCACTTTGGCCAGCAAAGCTGCACAAAAGTCACTTTTAGAACTTTAATCACATCAAATGCCTTAGTAAAGGTTCAGGCGTCCCCTTGTAGTCTTTCCTGGGATTGCAGGCAGATACTTCCAGTGCCCATCCTGCAATTCCTGTATTCCATTTACAAACATAGTTTAATTTTTTTTGCAACATATACATCTTCTCCCTTCAAAGGTAAATGTTATTATAATATTTAATATCAAATTAACTTATAATAAGTAAAATAAATAACAAATATCATTAAATAAAACTAGGAGCAAATTTTAAATGCAGAATATGCAAATTTAATAGGCTTCTTTCCAATCAAGATTTGCTGTACCGCAATTCTGGGTTATATGTCACCAGAATTTGCTGAGAAAATGCTATAGGTCTGAGGAAACTGTGTGATATATTTAATGTAGAGCGATGCAGATTATTCCTAAGTTACTGAATTCAACTTTAAAGACAGTATGAAGTAATGCATTTAAGACTCTACAAAGACATTTTGACTTTAGTTGGGGGTTGGGGAGATGAGGGCTGAGAGATATAGCCCTGCTCAAATCCTACCCATTCTTTTCATGGTCTCGCTTCTTAGAATAGAGAAAAAGAATGTTCAAATTTGACATGAAAATATTACTTTCATAATCCCTCCCCTCAGATCCATTGCACTGGCCTCGCTTATTTAACATGGTGACACCCACTGTGCCTCAGGTTAGACAACAAATGGTCAGAGTGTCTTGGCCATGTGTTTAGACTGGATTCAGCAGGCAGGAATCTGTGATAACCAACGATCACCAAACCACCCTGTGGGGCTATCACACGTCTGCCACCTAGTGGTCACTCATGGCAATCTCACGTAACAGCTGTAGGTTAGTTAAGGGAAAGTTTTGGCTGCATACGTTATGCTTTTCTTTATCCAGAAGTCAATAGTATACAACGTTGACAGGAAGCAGTCTCCTGAATAGCCTTTCAAGGAGGCTAAAACCCTCTTGTGTTATCTTTTCATTCTTTGCCATTTAAAACCAATGTGCCTGTTTTTAGGGTGTCTGTGGGAGCAGAGTATGTTGTGTGTGAAGTATAATTTTCTCAGTATATATTTTTTTTGACACAGGGTCACATGTAGCCCAAGGGTGGTCTTGAACTCACTATGTGGTGAAGGTTAGACTTGAACTATTTATCCAGCTTCTGTCTGGATGCTGGGGTTACAGGGAGAGGCCACCACAGATAGCTTCCATGCTTTTAACCGCTAATTCAGAACTAACTCTTTTGTGTTGGTTTTCTCAAGCAGCCAAAGCAGGAGATCTGCTGCTGAGGCATCCATCCCCACTGGGTACTCTACACTTTGTACCCGGTACAGTAACTTTCAAGAACCTAGACTGTTCTTAATTATATCCTTAGAATAACATCCTGTTTAGACATTACCTATTATGTTAGGGTGTTCAGTGGAATTCTCAAACCCTGGGAATGCTTTCTGATGCAAATTAATCTGTCTAAAAGTTAAAATTCCCATGCTCTGATGGAGGGCACTACATCCATCTACATAGGCAGAGCACTAACTAGATTTAGTGGATTATAAGCAAGGGAAAGAAAGACATGAATTGGGAGGAGTGTGCTGGGGATGAGGGTGGAGGGGTGAAATGGATATGTAGGTATAGATATTTATATGTTGTTTTGTTGTATATATGTATGAAATTTTCAAGAGTAAAGAAAATTTGAACAAAAAGAATGTCTCTAAAAACGAAACACCGAGCAACAAAATTTGATCGAGCAACAAAATTTAATCAGCGTGTGTAACTGAAAATTACAAATAAAAATTACATATGATTTCACCTAAAATAGAAACTTGTGTCTAGAGAAAAATCATTCTTTTAAAAGCCTCTGTATTTGTTCACTAGAGAGATCGTTCAGCAGTTAAGAGGGAACCCAAGTTCATTTCTCAGCATCCAAATGTCGGCTCATCACCACTTGGTTCACATCCATACATGCAGACGAAGCACTCATACACATAAAATAAATAAGTGTAAAAGGGGAAAAAAATCCAACTTTATTTGGAGTGGATTTCTCCTCACAACTATTGAGTCCCTAAATGTTTATATGGCTTTATTTTTGTATGTGAAAAGTGAACATGCATAAAGTCTATGTTAAAATGATAAAACACTTCAGGAAATATAATGTAATGCAGTTGTGATCATTTAATTTCAGGACATGGCCTTTCATTATCAAAAGCCCTAAGCAGTACAGAAACCTTTCTTTCATGGATGCAATGAACAAGTTCAAATGGACCAAAAAAGAAGGGCTGTCCTTCAACAAGCTCGTCCTTAGCCTGCCCGTGAATGTGAGATGTTCTAAGACAGACAACGCAGAGTGGTCGGTAAGCCCAGCATTTCATCTTCTGGGAACCTGGTTGCCACAGTTTATCTGATTCCCAAAAATTAAAATCTAAGCTTCAGGCATTCATCTATAAACCAGTGGTTGGGGTGTCCTTTGATGTTTGATTATGTAATTTGTTCAGTGATCATTTGAGGTGACAGACAACCTCCTGAGAGCTCCCTTTGAAGAGAGATGTTTATTCTGAAACTTCAGTTGTGAAATGGTAATGCATGGGGCAGCTTTAGATACCATGGGGACCTGCCTGCCTGGGGCAGCTTTAGATACCATGGGGACCTGCCTGCCTGGGGCAGCTTTAGACACCATGAGGACCTGCCTGCCTGGGGCAGCTTTAGATACCATGGGGGCCTGCCTGCCTGGGGCAGCTTTAGACACCATGGGGACCTGCCTGTAGCTCTTTCCAAGACTCCTTTTACTCCACCCCCTCCCTGCCAGGCCTAGAGTTTCTGCATCCTCTGGTGGCTTGGTTCTTCAGCAAACACAGCCTATCCCCTAATCTCCAGCAGAAGTGCAGGTGACTAGGCAGGATCTTGCTATGAAAAGATGATGTGACTATGACAACATACAGAACAACAGTTCTCAGCCTGTGGGTCACAATCCCTTTGACTATTCTGCATGTATTTATATTATGATTCATAACAGTAGTAACATTAGCGTTATGATGTAGCAATGAAATAATTTTATGGTTGGGGGTCACCACCACATGAGGAATCATATCAAGGGGTCTCAGAAGGTTGAGAATCACGGATACAGAAGAGTTTATTCCAAGGCTTACAGTTTTGGAAGGTTAAACCCTGACTATCACAACCAGGAACCTGGCAGGTATGGTGCTGGAGCGGCAGCTGAGAGATTACATTCCTATCTAAGTAGGAGTGGGAAGGAGAGAGAGGGAGGGAGGGTGGGAGGGAGGGAGAGAAGGGAGGGAGGGAGGGAGGGAGAGGGGGGAGCAGGGAGGAAAGGAGGGAGGGAGGGAGAGGGAGAGAGAGAGAGAGAGAGAGAGAGAGAGAGAGAGAGAGAGAGAGAGAGGGAGGGAGGGAGGGAGGGAGGGAGAGAGAGAGAGAGAGAGAGAGAGAGAGAGAGAGAGAGAGAGAGAGAGAGAGAGAGAGAGAGAGAACTGACTGAAACCTCAAGGCCCACACGCAGTGGTACATGTACTCCAACAAAGAAAAAGAAGCCACACCTTTTGATCCTTTTTAGTTTCACCAACCAAGGATGAAGTATTCAAATATATGTCAAATATATGAGTGTTGGGGTCCCTTCTGATTCAGACTAACGAAGTAAGCTAGGCCACAGCCCTGCTCTTATATAGCGGCTCACAAGAATGGCCTTTTTCTTTTTCAGATTCAAGGCATGACAGCATTACCTCCTGATATCAAAAGGCCTTATGAAGCAGAACCTCTGGTGTGCGAGAAAGCAGCTTCCCCACCTCTACATGGCATTTTCTCCCTCCGCTTGCTCACATGCGCTCTGCTTCTTGGAAGTATGCTGAGCACCCAGGGTTTGTGACTTCTGTCATACCAGAGTCTGGAATATATGACTGTCCCTTAAAGTCAGGTTAAAGACCATGTCTATGTTAGGCCTGGAGAGATGAGTGGGTACGAAGAGCTTGGAAACTTAAATTTCTGCACACATGCTCTTTCCGTTTTCCTTCCCAGGCTACCTGAGTGATGTGACTGTGGTTCTCTGGGTTTCTCGACGAAAGTCCATGTTCTGTGCACATGATTAGTAGAATAAAAAAAAATTCTACTAATTCAGCACATCAAGTGGAAAGCAAAGAGTCTTTAATATTTCAGAATTCCATGTGATGTCAACATGACGCTCAACGTCCTTCTCACAAACACGTTGACCTTAATATCATTAGTGGACTTACTCTCCGCTCCCGTTTGCTCTTTTTCCTTTTTGGGTGTAAATCGCCAGGGTGAGCATAGCCCTCTCTTCGACAGGTCCCAGTCCCTGTGGTTTCTCTGATTTTACTCATGGTCCTCTGACCTCAGTGTTTATCTCTGCATCTTTGGCTTCCTCCATCCACCCAAGCCCACATCAAAGTATTTCCCAGTCTTTCTAGCACTGCCCAGCTGAATGTGTTTCTTACTGTACAACTCTCTTAAAGAAGAGAGATGTGAGTAAGTGTGGAGATGATGGGGGCTGATTGTTAACTGAGGGAAAAAAAATGGAGAGCAGTGAAGGGTTCTAGATGGGGTGAGATCCCCAAGACAAGCAGACGGTGTGTGCATGCAGAAGGCAGGGCCACAGGGTCTGTAAGGTTCCTCACCACTCAGTGCTACCCTCTGGGTCGATCTGAGTCACATTTCCTATAACAGATTTATTTTTATATTAGCTAATAAACCGACTTCCAATACAAAATTGTCACCAACTGAAGGTCTTATTCTTTTGGTTCTCTTTGTATTATCTGCTTAAATCTTGTTTTATGTCCTAGCTTCATCCATTAAGCTGAATGTCTGGATCAAATTCATAAGCTTAAAGGAATAAAGGTTTTGTATGGTATCTTGTGCGATTCATGCGAGAATCAAGCTGTTGTGTACTGATGTCAATAAAATCAGCTGAGAAACTGTATTTTTCCACTTTAAGCCCTTTCTGTCTTACAAATATCATCTACATTGTCATTTAAATAAATATTATGCTTTAGAGTCTTTTCTTCTTGGTTCAAAGAATTTTTACATTTGAGGAAATATTGACCTATTTTGTGTCTAATTTTACTTATTTTTATTTGTATGTATGGTTTGTATCAGATTCTATGATTTTTTTTCTCTCTATATTTTTTCATTTGACTGTTTGCCTGAGGAATATGATCACCTCAGATACACCTATTTGAAATTTCATGTTTATTTCTACTTCAGAATTTCTGGGATCTGAAGTATCAAAACCAAATGACTTCCGTTGGGAGTGATTCAGTACTGTGTTTCGTCATTGTTATTTATTATAACTTAGTTCTTGTTATTGTACTTGGTAAGCGAGGTGAGCGCTGTAAGCATGAAGCACTTCAGAAGCGTGTGTGAGGAGCCAGCCCAGGAGACCTCTTCCCACTGCCATTGCGGGGCACAAAGCTGGAACTATGTTCTCCTAGGGTACCTTGTGACTATATAGCCCACATATAGAGTGGGGTTAGGAGAGATTAGGCCATGAGAATACTGTGCAGTACTTACACCCTGTGATGCTAAGTAGAGCCTCTGAAACTGCCTGGGCTTACTCTTTTTCACGGTCTTTGCGATGCTGCCTTGGTCAACATTAGCTGCTTCCTAAGACTGTCTGGCATGGAAGCCTGACACCTGAGGAAGAAGAGAATCCAAACAGATGAGATGACCTCTGTTTTGATCCTCACCTACAGGGCCTGTGAGGGAGACATGAAATTCAGAATTCATCCTGGTTGTGGGGACCTTGGATGGTCACACTTTTCTGAACATGTTCAGGGAACTAGCAGTGAGAAGAGCGATGCAGTTAGCTGAGGCAGAAATGGAGCAGCTTTGATGTGACCCTGATTCTAATGGCTGCAGAGACCAAGGGAAGGACACTTGGAAGCAGGAATAAACACATTATACAGTTTGCTCAATCAAACTCACTCCTGAGCATGAGGGATATTTCTGGTTTTCTATGTGCTGAGCATCATTTCACGTTCTTATAAGAAAAAAATTAATAGTCTGAGTATCTCTGTAGAACTGATTCAGTATAAGAGGAATCAGGGAAACAATCACATCATGTCCATGAACTCTGATGAATATTGATAGCTGTCCATCACTTTTCTTCACATCCTGAAACATTTTTTATTTATTCACTTTACATCTCAATATCAGCTCCCCTTCTCCCTCTTGTCCTTTGGGAAGGGAGAGACACCCCTCTAGGTATCACCCCCACACCAACTATAGCCCTGCACCACCCCACCCCACCCTTGACCTTGTGGGATGATGGAGCATCTTCTGGGTCTATGTTGAGGAGTGGTATAGTTGGGTCTTGAGGTAGAACTGTTCTCAAATTTCTGAGAAACCAACCAACTGACTTCCAGAGTGGTTGTACAACTTTGCACTTCCACCAGCAATGGGGAAGTGTTTCCCTTGCCCCACATCCTCGCCAGCATGTGCTAGCACTTGAGTTTTTGATCTTAGCCATTCTGCTGGGTATAAGATAGAATCTCAGGGTCATTTGGATTATTTGGGTTACCATTTCCCTGATGACTAAGGATGTTGAGCATTTCTTTAGGTGCTTCTCAGCCATTCAAGATTCCTCTCTTGAGAATTTTCTGTTTATCTCTGTATCCCATTTTTGCTGGTGTCCAACTTCTTGAGCTCTTTATATATTTTGGATATTATCCTTCTGTCAGGTGTAGAGCTGGTTAAAATCTTTTCCCAACCTGTTGGCTGCCATTTTGTCCTATTGGCAGTGTCCTTTGACTTACAGAAGCTTTTCAGTTTCATGAGGTCCTATTTATTAATTCTTGACTTTGGAGCCTGAGCCATTGGCGTTCTGTTCAGGAAGCTGTCTCCTGTGCTGCTGAGTTCAAGGTTATTCCCCACTTTCTGTTCTATTAGATTTAGTGTGTCTAGTTTTACATTGAGGTCTTTGATCCCTTTGAAGTTGAGTTTTGTGAGGTGATAAATATGGATCTATTTGCATTTTTCTACGTGCAGACATCCAGTTTGACCAGCACCATTTTTGAAGATGCTTTTTGTGTTCCATTCTTTGGTTTTGGCTTCTTTGTCAAAAATCAAGTGTCCATAGGTGTGTGGGTTTATTTTTGGGTCTTGATTCCATTCCATTGATTAACCTGTCTGTAGGCAGTTTTTATTATCACTGCTCTGTAGTACGGCTTGAAGTCACACTTCTTTTATTGTTCAGGATTGTTTTAAAGATCCTAGGTTTTTTTATCATATGAAGTTGAGAATTGAGTTCTTTCAAGGTCTTAAAGAATTGTTTTGGAATTTTGATGGGTTTCCATTGCATCTGTAGATTGCTTTGGTAAAATGGCCATTTTCACTATGTTAATCCTACTGGTCTATGAGCATGGTAGGTCTTTCTACTTTCTGATATCTTTCTCAATTTCTTTCTTCAAATATTTGAACTTCTTGTCATACAGGTCTTTTACTTGTTTGGTTAGAGTTACACCAAGATATTTTATAATACTTGTGACTATTGTGAAGGGTATTGCCTTCCTAACTTCTTTCTTAGCCCATTTATTGTTTGTATAAAGGAGGACAACTGATTTCTTTAATATTTTTTTTTTATCCAGCCACTTTGCTAATGGTGTTCAACAGCTGTGTGACTTTTTTGGAAGAATTTTTTGGTGTCACTTATGTATTCTATCATATCATCTTTGAATAGAGATAATTTGACTTTTTCCTTTCCAGTCTGTATCCCCTTGATCTCTTTTAGTTGTCTTATTGCTCTAGAAAGAATTTTAAGTACTGTATTGAATAGGAAGAGAGTGAACAGCCTTATCCCTGATTTTAATGGAACTCGTTTCTCTAGATTTAAGTTGATGTTAACCATTGGCTTGCTATATGTTGGCTTTATTGTGTTTAGATATGTATCTAGAATTCTTGATCTCTCCAAGACTTTTAACATGAAGGAGTGTTGGATTTTGTCAAAGGCTTCTTTAGCATCTAATGGGTTAATCATGTGGGTTTTTTTCTTTTAGTTTGCTTACATGGTGGATTAAGTTGATGAACTTTTGAATATTTAATCATTCCTGAATTCCTGGGATGAAACCTACTTGATTATAGTATATGATGTCTTTTTGGATTCAGTTTGCAAGGATTTGATTATTTTTTCATTAATGTTCATAAGTGAAATTGGTCTGAAATTCTCTTTATATCTTGATGCTTAGTGGTTTAGGGATCAGGGTGACTGTGGTCTCATTGAATGAGTTTGGCAATGTTCCTTCTGTTTGCATTTTGTGTAATAGTTTGAGAAGTATTGGCATCAGCTCTTTTTCGAAAATCTCATAGAATTCTACATCTGGCCCTGGGCTATTTTTGGCTGGGAGATTTTAATGGCTGTTTCTATCTCTTAGGGGTTATAGATCTGTTTAAATAGTTTATCTGATCTTGACTTAGCTTTGGTAATTGGTATCTGTCTAGAAAAATCATCCATTCACTTATATTTTTCAATTTTGTGAAGTATAGGCTTTTGATATAAGATCTAATCATTCTTTGAATTTCCTCAGTGTCAGAAATGAAAATATCTCCTTTTTCATTTCTGATCTTGTTAATTTTGGGTACTTTTGCGCTACCATTTAGTTAGCTTGTCTAAAGATTTTTCTATATCATTGATTTTTCTCTGAGAACCACCTCTTGGTTTCATCGATTCTTTTTATTGTTCTCTTGGTTTCTCATGTATTGAGTTCAGCCCTGATTGTGATTATGGCCTGCCATCTATTCCTCCTGGGTGTGTTTACTGCTACTGCTGGTGCTTCTGCTTCTCCTTCTCTTCCTTGTCCTCCTATTCTTCCTCCTCCTTTTTCTTTCAAGACCCTTCAGGTGTATTCCTTTTTTATTGGTTATTTTATTTATTTACATTTCAAATGTAATCCCCCTTCCCAGTTTCCCCTCCATAAACCTCCTATCCCATCCCCCTGCCCCTACTATTATGAGGATGCTCCCCTACTCACCTGCCCACTCCTGCCTCACTGCCCTAACATCCCCTACACTGGGGCATTGAGGCTCCACAGTACCAAGGGCCTCCCCTCCCATTGATGCCTTCAGTTCTCCCTGTAACTCCTCCATTGGGGTCCCTCTGCTCAATCTGATGGTGGATTGCAAACATCTGCATCTGTATTGGTCAAGCTCTGGCAGAGCCTCTCAGAAGACAGCCATACCAGGCTCCTGTCAGCAAGTATTTCTTGCCATCAGCAATAGTGTCTGGGTTTGGTGTCTGCAGATGAGATGGGTCCCTAGGTGAGGCAGTCTCTGGATGGCCTTTCCTTCAGTCTCTGCTTCACTCTTTGTCCCTGCATTTCTTTTAGACAGGAGCAATTCTGTGTTAATATTTCTGAGATGGGTAGGTGGCTCCATCCCTCAACTGGGGGCCATGCCTAACCTCTGGATATGGTCTCTACAAATTTTCTCTCTCCTTTGTTGGGTATTTCAGCTAATGTTATCCCCATTGGGTCCTGGGACCCTCTTGCTTTCCTGGCATCTGTGGCTTTCTAGTAGTTACCCCCAGTTCCCAATCTCCCACTGCTACACCCCTGAGATGTACAAGAGGGACAGGTGTACTCTTAATTAATTTGTATGAGAACTCTCCAATTTCCTTATGAAGGCACTAGTGCTATGAACTTTCCTTTTAGCACTGATTGCCTTGTGTCCCATAGGTTTAAATATGTTGTGCCTTCATTTTCATTGATTTCTAGAAAGTCTTCCATGTCTTTACTTCTTCCCTGATCCATTTGCTTAGCAAACCTACTTCCTGCCTGTCTATCTTTGTTAGTGAGCTGCAGAATGATGGATTTTATTCACACATACACTCTGTTAGTGTGTGTCTTTTTACTGGGGAATTGAGTCCATTGATGTTGAGAGATATTAATGTCCAATGGTTGTTACTTCCTGCTATTTTGATATTGGTTGTGCTAGTGTGTGTGTGTGTGTTTCTCTTCTATTGATTTTAATGGTATGAAATTATTTATTTCTTGTGTTATCTTGAGTGTAGTTAGCTTCATTGGGCTGGAGTTCTAGTATCCTCTGTAGGGCTGAATTAGTGGAAAGATAGTGTTTAAATTTCTTCCTGTCATGGAATATTTTGGTTTCTCCATCTATAGTGGTTGAAAGTTTTGCTGGGCATAGTAGTTTGGGCTGACATGTGTGGTCTCTTAGGGTCTGCAGGAACAATGCCTGGGCCCTTCTAGCTTTTGAAAGTCTCAGGTGAGGGATTGATGTAATACTGAATAGGTTTGCCTTTATATGTTACTTGCCCTTTGCCCTTTGCTGCTTCTAAATTTTTTCTTTGATCTGAATATTTTGTGTTTTGACTGTTATGTGGCAGGAGAATTTTCTTTTCTGGTCCAATCTGTTTGGTGTTCTGTAAGCTTCTTATACATTTATAGGCATTTTTTTCTTTAGGTTGGGGAATTTTTCTTCTATGATTTTGTTGAGAATGTTTTCTGGGCCTTTGAGCTATGAATCTTCTTCTATTCTTATTATTCTTAGGTATGTGGTCCTTTCATACCCCTCCAAATTTCCTGGATTTTTTGTGTCATGAACTTTTTAGATTTTTGCATTTTCTTTGATTGACATAATGATTTTCTTCTATTGTATCATCTGTAGCTGAGATTCTTTCTTCCATATCCTGAATTTTGTTGGTGATGTTCGCATCTGTAGTTCTTTTCTCTTTCCTAGATTTTCCATCTTCTGGATTGCTTTGGTTTCTGTTTTCTTTATTGCTTCTATTCCCCTTTTCAGGTCTTGGACAATTTTATTCATGTCCTTTACCTGTTTGATTGTATTTTCCTATATTTCTTTATAATTATTTGTTCTTTATCCCGAGCTTTTGTCCCCACCAGCAAGAACACACTCAGGACAACTGGAATCTTCTGGGGCAAAAGCTTTATTGCTTACTTCTTCAGGAGCCAGAGGAGAAGAGAGAGAAAATGGTGAAGCCCCGTCCCTTTTATGGAGGATTGTCCTCCGCCTCGGATGTGTCGCTCCCTGATTGGTTGTCGTCACGGGGAAGGCAGAGCACATGGAGTGGAAAACTACCCCGGCACATGCGCAGCTTGCTTGTTTACTACTTAGAACACGGGTGTAAGCGCCATCTTGTAATGGCGAATGTGAGGGCGGCTCCTCACAGTTCTTTTAATGCCTCTACCTATTTGAATGTATTTTTCCTGTATGTCTTCATTTCCTCCTTTAAGGCTTCTATTATCTTTATAGGATTGGATTTAAGATCCTCTTCTTGTGCTTCAGTTTCATTAGGACAGCCAGGGTTTACTGAAACAGGATAGCTGGGTATTGTCCTAGGCCTTGTTGATTGTGTTCTTATGCTATCCTTCAGGCATCTGGGTTTCCCTGGTATTTGCTGGGTAATCCTGATGGCAGCAGTACTTCTTGGGAAGATGGGGGAAACCATGGACCAGACAATAGAGGTCAGGGTATCCGACTTGGCTGGCTGTGCCTCAGGCTGATCCCACTGCCAAGGGATTGGTGGGGCAATGTTCCAAGCTGATAGTTCTTGGGGTCTCCACAGGCCTCCATGGGGAATCAGGACACTCTTGAGGTCCTACAAGGCTCCTCAGAACCAGAGAGTAAACCCAGAGCCAGACAATGGAGTTCAGGGAGTTCAGGGGATCTCATGAAACTCACCTCTCCAGGCTGTGTCCTGGGTGGCCCTAACTGGGATGGGATTAGTGGAGCAGGAATCCAAGCTGCTTAGTTATGGGCTCCTGAAGACCTTCTTCACATTTTTTATATCAACCTATTTATCTATTTACAGAAAGTAAATTATTTAAGTGTGATCAAAGAATAACAATCATGGAACCAGGATGAAGGGTGCAAGCATTCGTTGGATTATTCCCCGCAATTATTCTGTTTGGAAGTATTTCAAAATGAGAGGTTACAAATGCTAAATAGAGAACAAAATAGCCAATATTGAGCTGATCCAAGGCCCATGCAGTGAAGAGGGCCTCTGCCCTATGTAGTGTCCCCACATTTGTGGATGACAAAGAAAGTGGTTGTACAGTTTGCTTAACAGGACTCACTGCTGATCATGAAGGCTTGGTCACAAGATGCACACGGAAGTAGAAGAGCTGATTTCTGATGTCTAGTTTTTTCCTTGTCACTAAGTGAATGTGTTAGCATCCAGAAAAGAAGCGGTGGGGTGAATAATCAAGAGAGAGGCAGAACTGAAATTGTTCTATCAAGAAATGGAGCTGCTTCTTGTTTGTTTGTTTTTATGGGACAGAATCTCACTATGTTGCTCTGGCTGGCCGGGAACTCAGTATGTAGAATAGGCTGGCCTTGAACTTACAGAGATCCTCTTGTCTCTGCCTCCAGAATACTGGGATTAAAGGCGTGGACCATGATGCCTGGCAGGGCCACTTTTTCAAGAGCAAAACCCATCTTTTTTCACGGTTGTATGAATGAATCACGGTTAATGTATTTCCTTTTTGTTAAGAGTTTGAACACACAGGAGACTAAGGACAGTGTGGAAATCCACATTGTTGCACCCACTGGAATCTGCACAGGATCTGGCAAAGAGTACAAAGTTAAAATGATAACAGCTTCTCATTTCATTTCAACCTTTAATGTTAGGTCATTTGTAGGAGGAATGTTGTCAAGAAGTTACAGACCTTTTTTAATGAGTTGAGAAAATAAAGCAAAACCAAAAGTTGCAAGGTCTCTTTAAAAGTGTACTGGCTGGTTTTGTGTGGCAACTTGACATAAGCTAGAGTCATCAGAGAGGAAGGAGCTTCAGTGGAGGAAATGCCTCCATGAGATCCAGCTATAAGGCCTTTTCTTAATTAGTGATTGATGGGGAAGGCTCAGCCCATGGTGGGTGTTTTCATCCCTGGGCTGGAGGTCCTGGGCTCTATTTAAAAAACAAACCAGAGCAAGCCCTGGGGAGAAAGCCAGCAAGCAGCACCCTCCATGGTCTCTCCATCTGCTCCCATCCCCACACTTTTGCCCTGCTTGAATTCCTGTCCTGATTTTCTTTGGTGATGAACAGCAATGTGGAAGAGTAAGCCAAATGAACGCTTTCCTCCACAACTTGCTTTTCTGTCATGGTGTTTTGTGGCAGCAATAGAAACCCTGAGACTAAAAGCATTTTTTAAAAAAAGAAAAGAAAAGAAAGGAAAAGGAAAGGAAGGGAAGGGAAGGGAAGGGAAGGGAAGGGAAGGGAAGGGAAGGGAAGGGAAGGGAAGGAAAGGAAAGGAAAAGAAAAGAAAAGAAAAGAAAAGAAAAGAAAAGAAAAGAAAAGAAAAGAAAAGAAGAGAAAAGAAGAGAAAAGAAGAGAAAAGAAGAGAAAAGAAAAGAAGTATTCTGTTTTTAAAATGAGAGTTTGGAGGGGGTGTAGGGAAGAGAGCTCTGGCTCTTTGCTGTACTGCAGCTGTAATTGAGAAACAGGCGCCATCGTGTGGCACAGACGAAAAATGATTCTGTTGACCGAGCTTCACGTTCACATTCTTTTAGAACTCCTAAGCTAGCTCAAAACGAATTCTCCAGTTTCAACAACATCTCTGTACAAGATACAGGTACAAGAAGTTTGGTTTTTGTTTGTTTTGCTCTGTTTCGTTTTTTTCTTTCTTTTTTTTTTTTTTTTTCAAACACTTGAAACTTTCTGGAACAATCCAGAATGGCTCTAAGCTAGTGAGAATTTAAGTTCGTGTTTTTTGAGCAAACAATGAGCACAGCGCCCTCTTGTGGTTCATATGTTACTTTGCAGACAGAATGATAAATTTGTGGAATCAAACTTTAGAAAGGGAAGACTTGATTAAAGGGTTGTAGGAAGAAGAGAGGAAGAAGCAAGAGTTTCTGGTGCGCTATTGCAAAAATAGGGAGATTTCATATAATGTACTGTACATCTTTAAAACACAAGAAAGGATTTGAGAAGTTTCACTACAAATTAGAATGTAGTATGACCAGCTGCCTCAAGCTACTGTCTGCCTGTCTACTATCTACCTATCATCTCTATATATCTATATATCTATCTCTCAGCTATCTCTCTAATATCTACGTACCATCTATAATCTATCATCTATCTGACTATCTATACCTATCTATTATCTGTCTATTATATTTCTTCTATCTATCTCATCAAACTAGCAAAGTAGCCAAGACTGACCTTGATCCTCTGTGTCCAAGCCCTCAGTGACATGATTATAGGCATATACCACCATGCATGGTTTAACTGAAATTTTATACTTCCTGTTATTCTGTCATAAGACAAAAGATAAATGTCATCTTATACACCTGTTGAAAGAAATTTTGTGCAAACCTTGTAATGACTAGTTTTGTGACACTTGACACAAGCTAAAGTCATCCAAGAGGAGGACAACTCGATTAAGAAAATGCCTCCATAAATTTGGGCTGCAAGCAAGCTTGTAAGTCATTTTCTTAATTAGTAATTTATGGGAGATGACTCAACCCACTGTGAGTGTTGTCGCCCCTGGGAAAGCGGTCCTGGGTTCTATAAGAAAGCAGGCTGAGAAAGCCAGTAAGCAGCATCCCTCCATGACCCCTGATTCAGCTCCTGCCTCCAGGTTCCTGCCCTTTGGTGATGAACAGCACTGTGGAAGTGTAAATGCTATCCTCCTCAACTTACTCTTTGGTTATTTGGTACTGGCTGACTCTGTGTGTGTTGACACAAGCTAGAAGCATTCATCACAGAGAAAGGAGCCTCGGCTGAGGAAGTACCTCCATAAAATCCAGTTACAGGGTATTTTCTCGATTAGCTATCACAAAAGCCATTGCAATAATAAGCATTGTGTTATTAGCCCGGTGCCAAATGGCGTGTATAGCATAATTAATTCTTCCTTGAGAAGTAGTTTGGTCTTTCACAGGTTAAAAGCAAAGGATCATGTTGAGGATGTAAGACTACCGTGCAAAAACCGGGCGTGGTGGCACACGCCTTTAATCCCAGCACTTGGGAGGCAGAGGCAGGTGGATTTCTGAGTTCGAGGCCGCCCGGGTCTACAGAGTGAGTTCCAGGACAGCCAGGGCTATACAGAGAAACCCTGTCTCGAAAAAACAAAAACAAAAACAAAAACAAAAACAAACCAACCAACAAACAAAAGACTACCTCGCAATGCTAAGCTGCCACGCCCCTTCTTTAGTCCGCGCCTACCCCCCACACACTGCTCTGTACTGCTCTGGTCCAGTGTCCTGCTCTAAAGGAGGTAGAGTCTTGTTCTGAAGGATGCAGGGAGACAGTAAAAACTGAGACAAGGATCTGGAATATGGCTCTGTAGATGGCAGGCTGCACTTTGTTTTCTGGTTGGCCTGTCTGTCAAGAATGGGAATAGGAAGTGAGTCAGAATAGCTGCACTTTACCGCCATAGCATGAGCTGTTCTGGTACCAAGGTATTTCTAGTGTATTAATAGTTTAATATGATTAAATAACAAGAAAAACGATAATTTTTCTTATTTAGAAACTGTAGGGGGAAAAAGACAATAGCTGGTTATATGATTATAGTTTGGGTCAGGAAAGTTCCTAAAAGACCATTGTTCAAGACTTGGTTCTCAAGGTGGCACCGTTGGAAGGCAGTGATGGCCTTGATGATGCAGGGTCCCTGTGAGCGCTATTGCCATAGAGCAGGAAAGGAGGAATTCCTTTGGAGTAGGTAGACCCTACCTCTTATTTTTGTGTTTTCTGGCTATAGGGTATGCAATTTTGGACTCCCACACTCCCACAGTATACTGCCTTGCCCTAAACTCAAAAAGCAATGGTGTAACCTGTTGCTGGAAATATTAAAAAATGATGGAACCGCACGTTCCCCCACTTTTGCCTCTACCTCAGCATTCTGGCCAACCATGCACTGGTGAGCAACCCATTTTTATCTTGTGGCGATTCTGACTCTGAACTCCACAATCTCTCCACCCAGTTCGCTAGGTTCCCACTGGCGAGTCGCTACCATGCCAACCCTGTGCTTCAAATCCCCCACGGCCTTTGTGGAGCACCTTAGGCAAACCCACGCTTGGCCACGCTTGGCTACCTTTCTCTCTTGAACCCCAAGGAGCCACCACGTGAAGGAAAACACAACACAACCAGTCATGCACCAGGATCTCTAAAATCATGAGCTGAGTTAGCCTCTTTTTCTTATTAATATTATCAAGATTATTATTATAATTATAAGATTATTATTACAATTATCTATTACTTGTTAAGGTTATTCCTCACTAATATTATTATCTTGATTTTGGGTGGGATACTGATTAGTACAAGAAGTTGATGCCTATCAGTGAGGTCATTGACTATAGCTATATCCCTGGTAGTGAGGAGATGGCTTTCAAATAAAGCCATGGAAGCAAATTAGAAAAATTGCACAGAGCAGGTTAGAAAAAGTTCAGAATGCTGTTTCTGGTTGGGCAATTCTTGTGGAGTCTCAGAACGCCAGGTTGCTGGTAGAATTGTGGGCAGTAAAGGTGATGCCGTTTAAGCTTCAGATGGGAATGAAGGCTTAAAGAGCATGTGGCTGAAAGCCGGGTGGTGGTGGCACACACCTTTAATCCCAGCACTTGGGAGGCAGAGACAGGCGAATTTCTGAGTTCGAGGCCAGCCTGGTCTACAAAGTGAGTTCCAGGACAGCCAGGGCTACACAGAGTAACCCTGTCTTGAAAAAAACCAAAGAAAAGAAAAGAAAAAAAAAAAAAAAAGCATGTGGCTGAGACTACAGCTGCGTTCTGTCTGAGCCTTTAGTGGAAGCTTTGAAGGGCAATGCTTTGGTCATGTGTATGGCAGAGCAAAGTTCTAGGCAGTACAGCTCTCCAGCTGAAGCATGGAAATTGCCACCAGCCTTTAGCCAGAGTTGCCATGAGAACAGGAAGTAAACAGTAGAGGAATGCCGTGGGCATGACACCCACGTGGAGATGCACAACGGCAACATACAGTGCCAGCTTTGGTGAAGGATCCCAAGGATTTGGCAAAGGACACAAATGTTAAGAAAGAACGAGTGTTAAGATTCCCACAATTTTATTCCCATATGATATAATGGGAAGGTATTACCAATAAGCGGGTTTTTAGGAAAATATAAATTCTATTCATTTGCATAAGTACATCCTGTACTTAATTATAAATGAGTAGTTTGTTTACTGATGTAGTCAAAATGGAAAGTATCTTTTCATCACTAGACCTTCATATGAAGTCAGTTCTTACCACTGAACACAATGTGAACATCAATAGCTGGTAGCCAAGTGTCTGGAATGATTAGAACACTGATTGGATGGTGACATCACTTCCTTCCTAACTAGGCTCTTCCACCTGGAGTGAAATGCCACATTTAGGAAAAAATGCTTATTATATCTACTGTTCTTAGAAACTATGCTTTTGGAAGCCAAACACCAGGGTTTTTGTTTGTTTGTTTGTTTGGTTGGTTGGTTTTTGTTTTTGTTTTTTTTTTTAACCTTAAAGGTTGTAAACTAATTTTGGCCCCAGATTCAATATTTCTTCCAGCTCCTCTGTGCTTCAAGGAGCACCACAGAAGGACAACGGGAACCAACGTGGGGAGGAGAGCAGTCGGGTGTTGTGCTCTGGATATAGCATGGACATGATGATCATGAGCACGTGAGGAGCCATTATCCTCACGGGTCAGAACAAAGAAATGGGGAAGGGCTTAAAGCAAAAGGGGAAGAAGAAAGAACCAAACCAACATGAGAAGGGGAGGACAGAAGGTCATGGGACTGAGTGTAATCCCAGTGCACTGTATATAAGGGTGGGAATGCAGAGAAATTAACATCCTTAATCACACACACACATAACACATACACACAACACACACAACACATGTAACACATACAACATGAACACATACCACACAATACACATACATAACATGCACACACAACACACACCTACATGTACACATACCACACACACAACACACATATGCACACACCACACAACATATACACACACACACCTCTTGCACATAACACGCATACACAACACACACATATACACACACACCACACACCTACATGTACACATACCACACACACAACACACCTACACACACACCACACAACATACACACACACACACCTCTCACACATAACACGCATACACACCATACACCACACACCTACATGTACATATACCACACACACAAGACACACACACACACACACACACACACACTGTGCCACAAAGAAAGTAATAGTCACCCAAGCCCTCAGAAATCCACATCTCTGTAGGAAAGCATGTGAGTGTGCACATGTGTAGGTGTACATATGTGTGAATGGGCACATACGTGTTTTCACTTGAATAAGAGCTATTTCCATTAATATTCAAAAGGAAAACCTTGACATTTCACTCATAGGAGCTTTCAGAAATACCAAAGTGGTATAATATCCTAGAATCGTAATTTCTACTTAGCTTTAAAAGTCGACCCAAGTTCTGTATTGGTGGCCCCCACCCTACTCCACATGGTCTCTAATGAAAGACTAAGCGTAGGCAGTTGGACCCTAATCTTGGAAAGATTTTTTAAAAAGGCTGAGTAAGGACAGAAAGACTGGAGCCCGCTGGTCAGCTGTGTTTACCCATAGTGAGCCAATAAGCCTGGTGTAGGACCAGCTCCGACTGTGGCGCAGTGCCAGCTGCCGTGGGATAAAGGACGAACTCACTGACACGGGAAAAAGATAGCTCAGTATTTGCTCTCCTTATCTGGCTGCTACAACAATTTACGCAAATCACACAGCGCTGAGTAAAGGCGGCCAGCATCCATCCGGAGCTGTAGCATGAGAGGGAGACTGTCTCAAAAGAGGGAGGGAGAGTTTTCACATCCTGTTCAACTTGGGGCTGGCATTATTTTCTGCAGCAGGGCTATGGAAAATACTGGAAGGTCTGGGCAGGCAGTTTGAACACACACACACAAATTGTGCTGCTTGTAACTGGAGGTGCGCCTCCTTGCCAGCGTCTGTGGATGTGAGGCGGTCCAGGCTTACTCCCTCCGCTCGAGTGCCCATTTGGAATGACTGGTTCTTAAAGGTCACCCAGATTGCCTGCCAGCACATTCTTATAGGAGGAGTCCAGCTTTCTGTTTTGACGTGAGTCGGATGCGTATGTGGCACCTAAGGAATAAGGAGGAGACCGGGGAGAATCAGAGTCTCATCTGGCTCCAACAGTGTCAACATGGAAACACACGTCTGGGACCTTATTTGACCTAGATACTTCCAACCCTATCAAAATACTCTGCGACATTTTAATAATATTTTCTTTACCACAGTCTCAAATTTTAATATTGACTTCCTCCCTCCCGTTTTCTCCTTTTCCCATTTCCCCTATGTCTAATTCCCTTCTCAAACTCTTCCTAGATTCTTACTCTCAATGTCAGGTTGGTGCAGGTGTGATTGATTCTCAGAAAACAATGACTAGCAAGCAATCAACTGTGCAAATGCTGTTGGAAGGGCCGTTGTATCCCAGGCAATGACCTAGAAAGCATTAAAGTATATTTTAGATACTAAAGTTATAGAACTGACCTTCAGGTCAGCCTGCCTATCTGAATAGCAACCTTTACTTTGTTACTGAACCCTTATTTATTATACTTATTTATTATAAAAATTCCCTTGACTGGTTCACATCAACCAACATGTGGTGAAGGTTGATTGGGTGTTAGGTGAGCACTAAGATGTGGAGGCTACAAAACTGAATTGGAAAGTCCATTAACTAATTATAGATTAAGTCCCTCAATCCAATTATAGATTTGAGAATTTATCTTATTTATTTCATTTTACATATTCATGTGTGTGCATGCAGAGGTCAGAGGACAATTCCTAGGAGCCAGATCTCTCTGATCACTGTGTAATTCTAGGGCTGAAATTCAGGCTGTCAGACTTTAATAGCAAGTGTCTTTACCCAGAAACCATCTCCAGTTCAGCGAGGCAGAGATCTGAATCAATGTTGTAATTCAGGCGGTAAATTCTAGAACGTTTGGAGGATGCACTACAGAAACAGAGATGGTGAGAAAGTTTCCATTCCGCTGATAGATGCTCAGGGAGACATGATCAGATGAAATCACCAAGATTTGTGCTAATGTTTGAAAATAGTTAAGCAAGACTTCACAAGTGCAATGCTCATTTCAGATTTTACCAAAGCTTAGGTAAAATATTATAAGGTATCCCAATGAGTGGCAGCACACCTATTTAATATTTCCCATTCTTTATTTTAAGGTCTTTGGGTTACCCTAATGATTTTGGCTACACTATGCAACCCCCTCTCCTTTCTTTACCCTTCTCTTACCTTACCCTGTGCCTCCACTTTCTGACCCATGCCCTTATGCTGTCTTAAACTCCACACACTTAGCCCACTATTCATGTCCATAGACCCTATGAATTTGCACCACCCAACAAAGAGCTGTCTCTGAGTATCCTGCATGGATCAGACCTTTGAAACTGTAGTAAGTTTCCTTATCCATCAGAAGACACATTGTTCTACTACTGATTACACAAGTAGCTATGGGAGTGACCAGAATCAACCTTGGTTTTAATGATGTTTACCATTGAAAGTCCCCGTGAATCACTCATGACTCCTGGCCTCCTGATATTCTAGGTGTTCACTTGTTACTATTTCAACGTGTCCCCATAACATAGCATAAATACGACTACCACACATCCTTCCATTACATCCCGTATCCACCACTCCTACTAGAGACTTTATACAATTAGGATTTCACTGCTGATCTCCCAATGCTTCAAATCAGAGTGACCCTCAAGGGATTAACTGAGTCTTTGTGGCTAATGTCATCTAGAATATCAATACTAGTTTAGGTTGTGGAGTTATAGCTATGAATTTCTCAAGGGATTTTGCTCTTTAGAATAGAATGAACTAAAGAAAGTCAGCTGTGCATGAATTCCGAGAAGCAAGTTAAGTACATTTTTAGGGAGTCTGCTTTTTTTTGACCTTTTGCTTAAATTGTCTCTTTGAACGTAGAGGATGTTCTGGCTTTTGAGAAAAGGTATGTTCTTGGAACAACTGTGTAAAACTAAAAATGGTGGTAATTGAACCTAAGAATGCCCAAAGCAGGGAAGCCAAAACTGTAGATTCTGGTTACTATATTTAACTAAAACCACCTTTATAGGGAAGAGAACAAAACCCTAATCCAATTGGTATAATTTAAAAAGCGGCTGTCTTTTATGATGCAGAAGTTATTTCCCTTAAAAATGACCCATTTCATTTCATTAATTTTTCTTAGTTCTCAGAAACTCAATTCAATTGGCTTCAGGTATTGGATGTTATTGTTGAATATCTAAATTTAGTTTTATAATCATGAAGTAAAAGTTATAATGTACTTCTGCAGACTGTGGTTTAATCAACCTCGTGTTATTCTTTTCTTTTCATTTTTTTTAAAGTCTAGTTTTCTTCTCAGTGTCTAGCTGCCATTCTCCTCAAGAACGGAAGCTTCAGGTGAGTAAGTCATTTGGCGCCTGAGAGTAATGGATGATTCGTCTAAACCCAGTGCTGTTCTGCTCTGGAACTCAACATTTGGATATTAAGAAGATAATACCATATTTTCTATCTATTTTGGCAACACTTGTTCAACCATTGCTTTAAGGATAGGTTCCTGAAGGTATTTTTTAAAGCTCTTCAATCTATACTCAGTCTTTCATGGCAACAATAAGTGACATTTGCTAAGTATCTAACTTCAAATACCCAACCAACCCATCATTTGGCATGCATGTTAGCAGGGTAGCGGCAGAATGGATGGCCCCAGTGTGCTTTCTGAAGAGCCTCCGAGCCTACAAAAACAAGTGCTTTCTCTGTGTGGTAGCAAATAGGCTTTATTGGTTCTTGGAAATAGAGCGTGATATTTGACCTAGAATTTCAAAATATTTTGCACATCCTTTTGATGAGGGGCTTGTCAATTGTGTGACAGACAGAGCACTTCTTTTTAGTAACTCGTCAGTCTGTATCTATGCTCTAATCCTCTCTCACCAACATCTGCCCAGTAATTGGATGGTGCCTTACTTTTGAAAAGCATATAACATTTACATTTTGGATAGCTTTGAAGTTGATGCTAAAGGCAGTATCAATTAACATGTGTTGGGGGTGGGTGGACTCTGCTGCAAGATTCTGTGGTTCTGCGGATTAATAGGAGCCAGAGATTCTGGTAAAGTTAAGAGAATACTGTCAACATATCTAAAGTGCTAACTCGAGGGGTTGGGGAAACTTAAAGTGTGTCATGATAGCCAGAATGAGTGCTTTAAAAAAGTCTGAGTGATGTGCTATGTATGTTATTTAAAAAGTAATTATTTCTTTGAGCAATTTTAGTGTTGGTGATAAAGCATATTTTTTGAAAAATATTTTGTGGATACTCTTTGCTCCTGGGACACACCTATTATAATATCCTTCTCCTGTGATCTGAAGTTAGGGGCAATAACTAATCTAGGTAGACAGAATTCTTATCTGACTCTTACTTTATTCCTGTGAAAGAGGCAGGTGACACAATTAGCCCATATTTATTAAATATCAGCATAATCCATTAGTTTATTGAATATATCTTAATTGAGAGCACAGACAGTATCAGAAAAAATTCTCAAAGTTAGAGATATCGAGGTTCTGCTTTAAGAAGAGCTGTGTGTTCCCATAGACAACCACCAAATCCAGACACTATTGCATACGTCAGCAAGATTTTCCTGACAAGACCCTGATATAGCTGTCTCTTGTGAGGCTATGCCAGTGCCTGGCAAATACAGAAGTGGGTGCTTACAGTCATCTATTGTATGGAACAGAGGGCCCCCAATGAAGGCGCTAGAGAAAGTACCCAAGGAGCTGAAGGGATCTGCAACCCTATAGGAGGAACAACAATATGAACTAACCAGTAGCCCCCAGAGCTTGTGTCTCTAGTTGCATATGTAGCAGAGGATGGCCTAGTCGACCATCAATGGGAGGAGAGGCCCTTGGTCTTGGGAAGATTTTATGCCCCAGTACAGGGGCACACCAGGGCCAAGAAGCAGGAGTGGGTGGGTTGGGGAGCAGGGCAGGGAGAGGGTATAGGGGATTTTCGGAGAGGAAACTAGGAAAGGGGATAGCATTTGAAATGTAAATGAAGAAAATATCTAAGAAAAAAAAGAAGAGCTATATGTGTAATGTCTGGTAACAGAAGACATGTAAAAGAAATCGCTCCATTGGCCCCTATAGTTTAAAAATGTTAATATGGTTGAAATAGGAATAGCTTTTCCTCCAGATCTATATATTTAAGGTTTTCATAAAAATTTAGTATTGGGAGGAATTTAACCTGGGTGGAAGACGCTGTCATTAACTCCCATGTCTTCCACTGATTTCATTCATTCTTATCTGACAGCAATGCAGAGGAAAGAAAGGGAGATGGTGCCAGGGCTGACAGCTCACTGGATGTGAGGAATGGGGAAGACTACAGTACGCAGAATTTGGAGGTGACCCCCAAACTCTTCACCCTTAGTGTTACATTCCTGACATTATGGTTCAGTATGTTGTTGTATTAACGCGTTATATTATGTCATGTTTTGTATCATGCAGCAAGCGAGGTTATCTAGGTGGCCTAATTTACCACACAACCCTCTGAATGCAGTTGTTTGTAGCTGGGAGCAGGAAAAGAAGTATATTTGTAGCATGAGAAACATTCAACAAAATCACGTGACCAGCTTGACGTCACAGCTGGAGGTGGAGCTGGAGGCTACACTGAGGTGTTCCTGGAAAGCTCAAAAAGACGCACAGCTGACTTCCAGCAAGAAGACAGCGATCTTGGTCCTCTAAGTGCTGGAACACTGAGTTCAGAGAACCTGCATGGGACTGGAGAGCAACTCTTTCCTAAAGCTCAACCTAGCTGGCATCTTGCTTCCAATCTCCTGAAACTGAGCAGGACAGCTTGTCTGGGACTCAGAGCTGGAGAATGGTGACAACCAGTTGGTGTTGCTCTCGGGTACAGGATCTATGTGGTAACTTTTACTGACTGTGGTAGAAAGGACTATTGACTCATCAGTCAGTCACCTCGGAGACTACAGACATGCAAGCATCTTTAATAAAAAAAAATATGACTATTTAAAAAAATCAAAATCAGATTTAAAAGGGAATGGGTGAACGGAGCTTCTGACTAGTCTTTATGAATACTTACATGGGTCCAGTCATACTTGAAATATATATACTGCATGCTAGGCATTGGGTATATCTTAAAGATGCTGATAAAACTGATCTGGATTCAGTGACTGGCAGATTGTGAGCAATCAATGCATGTTGAATTGAGTCAAACTTTACTAAATGCCCTTGAGAAGCCCCATCTTGTGCGTTAACGTTTTTATAAGCTCTAAAGAGAATGAATGCCTGTATCTTCATAGATCCCCACCCCCACACGATCATGGTCTTTCATGATTTACTTCTGAACACATGCATATCAATATTCATTGCTGCACAAATTAAATATTGAATATTGTGTGTTTAGAAATTTACCAAATACCATTTTCACGGTCCACTAAATTGACAGACTGGCATGTCTGGTGCCTCCATCTGCAGGCCATTCCTCTACCTGAAATCCTCAGCAGGTGTTTGGCACTGACTTTGTCCACTGACTTTCACCATATGTGCCAGCCAGGCACAGTGTGCTGGTCAGGAGATGATCTTACGTTACCCTTTCTCTTTTTACTTCTCGGATTCTCTACAAGACCTGACTTGGACATCAATTTCAGCATTTGATGTGTGTGTGTATCTGTTACAGTGAGTGAACCTAGAGATTCTCGTTTACCCATGCATTCTATTTTTGAGTCATAAATTTCCCTTTAAGCATTTTTTTTCCTGGCAAAATCTATGGCCATGTCCATTTAAAATTCCGGGGGAAGAAGGTGTGTTCACTGCCCCTAACATTCTTGGTCTGCTTGTCTTCCTCCAGCCTCTCTTGAATTGGCTTTGTACCAATTTTTTCATCAGATTTTCATTAGATGAATGGAATTTCTTAAGAGCAAATGAAAACTTTTCATTTCTAATTTTTTCCCTAGAATTATAAATACATAAGGATTTAATGGGATTTTTAAATATCAGCTACAATCTTGATATAAAATATCATTATTAGTGGCTTAAAAGGAACAAAGAATTAGAAATATGCCTTAATGTTTATATAGGACATTTATGGTTAATTGTAGTAATTAGGTACAAAGGTCTTATAAATTGATAGACACTATTGAAAAATAGTAATCTTGAATGTACGCGTGTAATGCACGGCTAGGTCTTGTGCTGAGGTTTCATCATTGTGGAAGATGCTTGATGAAAAAGAGCAGCTTTAAAGGAAGGGCATTGACCCACAGTTTTGGAGATTTCAGTCAATGCCAAGTTCCCATCAGTGGTGTTTGTGGTGAGGGAGAATGTTACAGCAGGAGTGCCTGATGAAGTGAGTGTGCTTGTCTAGTGGTGGAAAAAAAGAGGTGAGGGAGAAGGCTGGGCATGCCCAAGGCCCTCCAGGGCACACCTTCAATAGCCTGACTTCCCTCACTAACTCCTGCCTTCTAATGATGCACTACTTTCCAACACCACCATAGACTGACATGGCCCTTTGTAGGATACTGGGGATCCAAACCATAATAGATAATTTCATATCCTTTTGCAAAGAATGATCCAGAGAGAAAAATAGTTTTCTCTGAACGTGTTTACAACTTCTTATCTCTCAGGGGAGATTCCCTAGTTAGTCCTGGGAAAGTGCTGGGATCCTTTTGTGTTCTAAGTCCCGCTTTTCATCATATCTCCTATTTTATGTTCCCCGTAAGTTCTCAAAAGCTGAAAAAATCATATTATGTCCTAGAATATAGTGTTTCTTCTCTGGTCCCCCAAGGAAACCTGCAGTTCTTTCTAACTCATAGCAATAGCAGCAATAACTAATACGTAAGCGTCCAGTTCCAATAATTATATGTGCACGTGTGAACTTGCTGATCAAACGTGGTGTAAAAACTATGAATAAAGAACTAAGATAGAGCCGGGCGTGGTGGTGCACGCCTTTAATCCCAGCACTCGGGAGGCAGAGGCAGGTGAATTTCTGAGTTCGAGGCCAGCCTGGTCTACAGAGTGAGTTCCAGGAAAGCCAGCTACACAGAGAAACACTGTCTCGAAAAAACAAAAAACAAAAAACAAAAACAAAAAAAGAAGAATTATTTGTAGTTAGTTTGTTGATCCATCCATCCATCCATCCACCCTCCCCCTCACACATCCATTCACCTATTCACCTACCTCCCCACCCACCTATGAATCCATCCACCTCCCTACCCACAGACTAACACATCCATCTACCCACCCACCACCCACACATCTACCCACTCACCCACCCACCTACCTATCCACCCATCCATACACACATCCCATGCAGCCATCCACCTACCTACCCACCCACCCATGCAGCTATCCACCTACCTACCCACCCACCCAC
This sequence comes from Mus caroli, assembly GCF_978045245.1. NCBI lineage: Eukaryota > Metazoa > Chordata > Mammalia > Rodentia > Muridae > Mus > Mus caroli. The sequence continues at coordinate 21,787,334 of NW_028227264.1, forward strand.
CTACCTATACACCCATCCATACACACATCCACCTACCTACCCACCCACCCATGCAGCTATCCACCTACCTATCCACCCACCCACGTATTCATCTACACATTCACTCATCCATCCACCTACCCAGCCACAAACCCAGCCACCCAGCCACCTACCCATCTACCCACACATCCATCTACCCATCCATCCATCCATCCATCCATCCATCCATCCATCCATCTGTCCATCCGTGATCTACTTATTCTTCTTCAGAGCACCAAGTAAACGTAGATACTTTTTCTCTTTTTCACTTATTGGCAGTTGTGCTTTATAAAAGTATGCTTTCAAGGTGGAATCAATTTGTGTTATTTGTAATTAGTTTGCTTATCCACCCATCTATCTGCTCACCTACCTATCCTCTAGGCAAAGGACTTTCCTGGCGCATTAGTTTAAGTAATGGCAGCTGGCCCCATCTATTTAACTCATTAAAAAAAAACTAAATGACGTATTTTCTGGTAAAGTATTTTTACATTATGAGGTGCTCTGTATCACTGAGGTATTATTACAGTCAACAAGATTGTCACTAGGAATGACCATATGTGTATAGGAATATTCACTCCTACAGTTCTCAAGAAGTCTGCATAGAACTCATAGAAACATAGAGAAATCAGCATTTTGAAGGTATAGGAACTTTCCATGTTTTATGCACGTCTCACTTTTCAGATATATATATATATATATATATATATATATATATATATATATGTAATGGATCAGTTGCATGGAAAAAGTAATCATGCTTTTAAAAATCTGGGAAATGTTTCCAAGCATGTCAAGCCTGAGCCTGTAGCAATCCCTTCTTTGACATCACACAGCTATAGATGTTCCAGCATGTCTACCTCAGTTCTGATCAGCAAGAGAGATGTGGACCATGGATACCACATGCTGCAGAAATGTGCATTCCAGATGCTGGTGAGCCTTTCTCATGATATACCCTTCAAGTACAGATTGAACCATGTAAAGATGGTAAGAATCCAAATGAGACAGTATTTTTATTTATGCCATGACAAGAAGGAAAGTCTGTTAGCTCAGTATGATAAAAATCAGATGTGATCTTTATTCACAGAGTTCCCATTGACATCCGTGACCGAGAATGGTCACAGACTTACACTGTTGCAACGAAGACCTGACGAGAAGACTATCCACCAAGCGTCTCATTCTGTGCCTGTCCCAGGAGTTTCTTTTGTACACTAGAGGAGCAAGTGTGCAATTTGTACAAGCTCAGGACTAATACAGGTTCAGGACCCATGTGTTTAGGTTTAGGGTGAGAATCTGCTGAAATCTATTCCTATGACCTGTAAAAAAATCCAAAAGTAACCCTCATCAGTTCATTCCCAGGCTGTCTGCAAGAGCTGGGCACAATGGTCATCCTACTGTGATGACAGATAGGAACACTTGGTCTACCAACATCTATTCGTCTTACATAGAACTGTATACATTAATAACTGAAATTTCCCTTTAAACTAAAGAAACCTATTTTCTTTATAGTTGACTACTCTATTTGTCCATGGCTCCCTCCATGACTTTGGTTATTTATTTGCATCTCTTTTCAGCCTTGAACTTGATCTAAGTGCTGTGGATCCGTCAAATCCTTTCTTTTGCCTCTAAGATTCACTATGTGCTTTTCAGGTCTCTGAGTCTCTAGGAGCAGAGTAGATTCTGGGAGATCCCAGTGACTGTACAGGAAAGGGCGAACAGTACACAGCGATGCCAGTGTACTGCGTGAGGAGGGAGGCCACTGAACAAGAAGGAAGTTTTTCATGTACTTCCTGGTGACGTGTAAAGACAAAGTTCAGCGATCACGATCACAAGTGGAATTACCACTTTGAAACCCCAATACCATCTCCCCAAAATGGGGAAAAATCATTTAACCTGAAGGGAAGTAGCTACCTGAGGAATAAAGACTTGGGAGATAGCAGCCTTTTAAGAAGACCTGGACTCCAGGGAGCTCCCAGAGACTGAACCACCAACTAGGGACATACAGGGGCCATTCTGAGACCCCTGGTACTTATATAGCAGAGGTCTGCCTGGTGTGGCCTCAGTGGGGGAAGATGCACTTAATCCTGGAAAGACTTGAGGCCCCAGGGAAGCGGAAAGGTCTGGAGGGAACCCCTATCAGAGACAAGGGGGGTGGAGGAATGGGATGAGGAACTGTGGGAAGGGGGACTGGAAGAAGGGGGACAACAGAATGGAATGTAAATAAATAATTAAAAAGACAAAAAAAGACATTTCTCATACATGGCCACAAGGTGGCATGAGGAGTCCATTTAGCTTGGTTGTCCTGTACCCAGTAGGAGCTAATGGAGAATAATGGGCAAGCTGCCCCGGGAAGGGGTTGGGGGACAGAGAAGAGGACAGCATGGCTGAGGAGCAGGGCAAGAAGTAGGGGTGTTTGCAAGTTGGGAAGTCCTGGGATGGCTTTCCTTACAGACTTTAGTCCCCTCTCTCTTCCAAATGCTTCCCTTCTTGTCTCTCATCTCTCTTATTCTACACCAACCCTGCTTTCTCTTTCAGTTGCCTCAGAGACCGGTTTTCTCTTTAGAAAATCACCACCCCACCTCGGTACCTATTTTCTCAGCCGTGAAATGTTTACTAAGAGTCCATGTCTAGTGGAGACTGCAATCACCAAGTCCTAAAGTCTACGCTCAGCGATCCATCCAGTCTAATTGCCACCGCCGAGCACAGTACATCCAATTCTTCCCTTATTCAGCTGGAGAATTTGGAAACGTGGAATGATATCAAAAGAATATTCCACCAGCTTCAGCTGCTCGGAAGAACATGCCTGTCAGTGCTTCAACATTTTCCATCTGGCCTGTCAACACAGACTGCCAGAGCTGGCCAGTGTTGGTGGAAAGCAACCTGGAAAAGCCCCTGCAGGGTACTGCTTTGCCCTTTCCCAGAGAAAGGCCTGGGCATGAAAGCAGAGGCCTGCTGTGACTACCTACCGGGAGAGCTACATTCTTTGGAGACATTGTTTTTTCTACTGGTTTACAGACCTGAGATTCAGCAGTCCAAAAAGGCACTTAGAAAACTTTATTTTCCTAGTAAACATTATCCACTCCTAGGACAAGTTCTTCTCTGTCAGGTTGCCATTCCTCAGCCACGTTCTTCTAGAGCTACCTCATGAGCATCTGAGTGAAAAAGCTTCCTGATACACTAATAAGCTTCTCTCTCAACTCAAAGTTGCTTTCTTGTTCCTAATGGGTGCTGAAGCTGGTGATGTCTGTCCCGGGCTGAGCCTACAGATCTTCTCTCTACAGAGCTGCTGTTCTCTATGGAGATGAGTCAGTAGCCCCATGACTGAGCTTGCAAGTCCTTCCACACCCAAGGAAGAGGAGATGATGTTCCCCCTGGTAGTTTAAAGAGACTATGGATTGCTTTTAGAAGAGGCCTTGACAGGAAGCAGAAATAGAAACGGTTGTAAGTATTCAGCAGAGGTAGTGGCTCCATTTCAAGGAGAGGAGCCTTGGTGCTAGAGTTCTGAGGAGAGAGCACTGATAAAACCAAGCTTCACTGAATCTTTAATAAGTGCTATGCATGGTTCTTAGTCTTTCCAGTGGCTCCATGAGTTGTCTTATGTTACCTGCACTTTATGGCTAAAACAAACATGGCACACACAAGTTGTCTAAAATTATATAGCTTCTCAGTGGCTGAGGAAGGATTTGTAGAAAGTAAGACCAGTTGACAGGACCCAAGTCATTCTCTCAAGTATAACATAATATGTGTTCTGATTGGAATGCTCTAAACAAAAGCAATTGTTCTGAAAAAAAAAATGAGACCAGCTCATTTCTTTAGCACTTTATCTTTGGGGGCTGTCCATTTGAAAATTTTATGGATTTGTGATACTATTCTAAATTGGAAAGGAAAAACCAAGTAGAGTGAGCAACAAAATAGACCCAAATCAAGGCTTTAAAGCAGTGGTCCTCAGTCTTTGGGTTGTGGCCCCCAAAGACCATCCGAAAGCTCGGATATTATATATTATGCATAACAGTACTATATTACAGGTATTAAGTAACAACAAAATAATCTATGGTTGGGAGTGTCTTAGTTAGGGTTTCTATTGATGTAAAGAGAATATGACCAAAGCAGCTCTTATGAAGGCAAACATTTAATGGGGGCTGGCTTACAGTTTCAGAGGTTTAGTTCACTATCATGGTATAAAGCAGGGCAGCCTCCAGACAGACATGGCACTGGAGAAAGAGCTGAAAGTTCTACATTTTGTTCCACAGGGAGTAGAAGGGGACTGTGTGACACACTGGGCATAGTTTGGGCATAGGAGACCTCAAGTCCACCTTTATTGTGACAAACTTCCTCCAACAAGGCCACACTTCCTACTAGTGCTACTCCCTATGGGCTATGTATTCAAACACATGAATCTATGGATGTCATTCCTATACAAACCACCACTGGGGGGGGGGGGTGTGAGGTCATCACCACAACATGAGAAACTGCATTAAAGAGTTCATCGTTCTGAAGGTTGAGAACCACTGCTCTTAAGCCATTGCTGGCCCTCCGTGCTGATCCATTGCCTGTTACTACTTGCCTATTCTGTATATTTGTTGTTACCACCACACATACGTTATCCACTGTCACTGAAAACACAGTTTCCTAAGGCAAATGATTCAAAATGGCTGTCATTGACATCTACATCCAGAGTAGGAATGAGACAGGAAAGAACAGAAAGCCTGTCTTAATAGACAGCTCCTTACGTGACAAAGAGACATCTATAAGAATGTACAAGGATTTGGTCTTAATTTCAAAATCACATCAAACTTTATTTGACTCTTATTTGGGATGAAGAGAGACATGGAGTTAGGTTCAAATTAGGTAATGCTTTTTGAAAATCAAAATTGTAATATTTTTATTTTTGAAAAGATGTCAAGGCTTCTGAAGAGAAGATCCTGAATGCCAAACCAATGGCCATGTGGAGAAGGTACTTTCTGAACTCAGAGCTCCATCCTATTGGCTTGGGGCAGGAAGGGCCTTGCAGAGTAGCCACAGGTCCAGAGGCAGGGACAACAGCCATCAGTGTTTCTTCCGGTAGAATTTCAAAGTAGCTTGTTTTATCATAACAGGAAAATAAAAGTATTGATTATGACTCATAATATTAGGAAATGCTGGCATAAAAGCTGTTGTTGTTTTTCTCACGACTCAGCCTAAGACTGTCTTGCAAATACCCAGTGAAGTTTTAAGTTATGAACTGGGGTTCCTCAAGATGGCTCCGTAGATGACGGAGCTTTAAGCCCAATCACCTGGGTTCAATCTCTGGGACTCACATGGTGGAACAGGAGAACTTAGTCCTACAGGTTGTTTTCTGACCTTTATTGTGCACACATATGTGTGTGTGAGCACATGCCCTCAGAGAGAGAGAGAGAGAGAGAGAGAGAGAGAGAGAGAGAGAGAGAGAGAGAGAGAGAGAGAGAGTACATGGAAAATTAAGATTATAAACTACTGTAAGACCTGTGCTACAAATGCACGATAACTTTCCCTTTGTTACATTAAAAACATCACCCCCACCTTCTACAGAACGGATGGTTTTAGTACTTTATCTGCCACAAAAGACCACACCTAGCATTTTGTTTTATTTTGAATATTTAATTTGATATATACTCAGGTTTGGGAAATAAGCACTTCTTGACTAGTTCCATTAATTGTGTTAAAATCTGTTTTCTCCTGCTCTTTTTCCCCCCACCATAATTTCCGCTAGTTAAAAAAAAATAGCAGCAGTTAAATGATGTCATTCCTGGAAGCTTACAAGTAAGATGAAAATTAGAAGGGAAACTTCCTCTAAATGTGTCTGGTCTTCTATGATGGGAGAAAACCTTTCTATCAAGGTCAATGTTAAGCATGAAATACACAGAATTCTTTTATATCTGGAGAAAACATCCAAGTCAACAAACAGCAAGACCCTGGAGTTCGTCCACTCCTGCCCTGGTGCTAGAAAACTCACTAGGGAAGGTAAGAGAAAGATGGAGGACATGGTTAGAGTTTATGTCTCTAATGCCTCCCCTATCCCTCAGCATTTATGAGTGGACAGTAAGGTCCTAGGACAGCAGTGGGCTCTGAGAACACAGTGACTTATACTGGAGTTCACAGGTGACTGGAATAGTTAGTGATAGACACTAAGGGGAAGAATGAGTTACAATAAATAAATGACAGAAGGAAAGTCCTTCAACTAAGTGCCTTCCTCGGCTTTTTCCTCTCTCCCCTGTTCTTTGCTTTCTGGATGCATGTGATTAGCAGCTTTGTAGCCCCCATATGCTCCCTGCACAAAGCTCTGCATTGCTGCAAATGGAGACAGTATGCCTTGGACAACTTATGCTCTGTGTACCTTTCCTGTGGGAGTAAGGACAGCTTCTTCCCCTTGGGTTGCTTAGAGTATTTACATGAGATCATGTATGGAAAGTAGTACTTCCATGCCAGCCAGCAGCTGCCCTGACAGATGTTAGTGAGACCTAAAGAAAGAGGTCGTTGGGAGGGTGATCCTGCAGATGAAGAGACTCCTGGGTTTGGCTGGACAGCAGCGAGATGCCAAGCTTATCATCTGTCAGAAACAAAGGCGTCTCAAAGGCAACAGTAAATCACCTAGTGATGCACAAGACACTTTGATGTGCTAAGCAGGTGACATAAACTATCCCTAAGCCTTACACATGTTCAAAGATTTCATCTCCAGTTCTGCAGTTTCAGAAATGAAGATTCAACATGAGTCAGAAAACCAGACAAACAAAACCTAACTAAGAGGCAGGAATTAAGAGATAGTTCCTCTCATTCTTGTTAAACACGGGATCTTACTCCCAGCTCTCATTATTTTCCCCCTCAGTGAGGTAACTCGCCGGCTTTACTTCTTTCCCTTTTCCTTTATTAATTTGCGTGGTGAGCACATGTACGCATGTGCCTGGATTGGGGCATTGAGACTGACAGTGGGAGTCTCCATCTTTGTTCTTTGAGGCAGGGTCTCTCAGCTGAGCACAGAGCTAGAAGGTAGAACTCACCTAGTCTAGCTCGCCGCACGCATCCCGTCTGTCGTTTGCCTTTTGAGTGCTGGAATTATGGGCAGCCTACCTCGCTCACTGGGCACTTACAGGGATTGTAGGGATCAAATTGTTGAGTCCTCCTTCTTGGTCAACAAGTGCTTAATCCACTGAACCCCTAGAACTTTTCTTATGTCAGTAAGTAGTCTGTTCAACCATCCTTGACCTCTCCGGGATCTGACCACACTCTCCCGGTGGCTGTCAAATCGTCTTCATTATGACCATACCAACCTGTGGGAAAACTCTGAGGCCTTGGGTTTTCAGATGATAATCAGCAGTCAGATACAAAGCTACTGACTGGTGTCTATTCAATGCTAACATCACTGAATGATGCTGTAATGGTTTTCGTGACAGAAGCCTTGGGGTCCAAGCAAACTAAAGCAACTGCAAAGCATTAAGTCACACAAATAAACTGTATCTTCACTATGGCCAGCAGGAAGGCTCATGCTAATTGGGCTGTTAAAATTCAGAGCAGTCACAAGCGTATACTTAATCTGCAAATTAATACAATGAAGTCACTACTTTCTTCACAAAGCATCCTAAGATTCCACTGAAGTAGCCAAGCCACTTATGACATTAAGAAAGAACATATGAATTACAAGGACTAGATAGTTTGTGTTCCTGTGATGGGGGGATTTTATTCATCTAAGAATAAAATAAGATAAGAATAAAGTCCCTATTAAAATTAGGATTTCTAAATCTTGCTTATGGAAACTGCATGACTAATTAACTCTTTTTCTCTGATCCAGGAGGCATGGTCTCTTAGCACCCAATCTCTTAGCACCAATGAAATGGCAGCAGGAAGAATTGTTAATTTACACATAGGGTCTAGATCTGCTATAGTTCTTGATGTTTTCTATACTTGAGTAGTTAGTTATCCAAGTGAGCATAGGTATGCACAGATTTCTTTATTGGAACCAGAACGTCCCCCCTCTCCCTCTCCTTCTCTTTCCTCCTGTCCCTTTTCAGGATTTAGGATTGAATGCTGGGCCTTGTGAGTGTCAGCTACATGTTCTACTTCAGAACTGAATCTCCATTCATCACTTTAGTTTTTTAAATTTTAAAACAGGCTCTAAGCTGCCCAAATGGCCTTAAGCTCACTATATAGCTGGTCTTGAACTTGTAGCCTTCCTCCCTCAACTTCATGAGTAGTTTTGATGGTTCTCTATTTTTTCTCTGAACCCCCATTCTTGTAGCTTTCCTGTGGTCCCTCTTAGTATTACCAATCTCCTTTTTCTTTCTGTTTTTACAGTAGTCTTCAATGCTCCTGCTTAGACGAGTCTCCCGGTAAACTCTTGCTTTGGCTTCCCCAAGAAGGTTGTGTTGTCAGCATAAGTTTAATAGGGTGATATCAAAGTTATCACAAATCTTCTTCACACATAATTCTTTCACCTTAACTCCCAGCAGCCCTAAGCAGCATACTAAACTCCAACCTTAGAGAACTCTGCACTCTTCAGAGTCTCAAAGCCTACCTGTATTCACGTCTTTATCTTTACGTATGCTGAAACACCCACCACCTCCCCACTGTATTCTTAGTAGATCTGATCCATCATTGAGAACTTACCAGAAATTCTCTTCTTTAAAAACTGCGCCTGACAACTCAACTCTCCCTGACTCAGAGAAGCATTCTTGCTTCTATTGCTCCCTAAGCATCTTTCTGTCAGCTGCAGTTGTGATATTGCTTTCTTTGCCCATCTTTCTTTTCTGCCAAGTATGAAGATCATGTCTTTTAGCCTTGGATCTTCTGTGTCTCACAGTGCCCTAAAATGCCTGAGTGAGATAGAAGTTAAGATCTTTCTTAAGTCTGAAGCCATGAGGCTCTTGGTGAATTTTCTGCCTGAATGCACAGATTGTAGGTTGGTTTTTCCCTATCTGTTGTTTATTATAATCACCATCCCCTCTACACACAAGATCATTATAAAATATCAATGAATTAGCCATTCAATAATTCCTTGCGCTCTGTTGACACAGCTGGCCTGGGCTGATGTTATTAACTTTGCGCCAGTCGGTTTGAAAACAGTCAAAACAGCGATTGCAACAACTTTGCATGAATGGGTCCAAGTTTAATAGTGAAAACAGGACCTTCCCGAGTTACACTTGAGGGAAACCTGAGACTGCGTCTGGGAAAGATATCGACAAAAACACCCCAATTCTGCTTCCAGTTTGCTCCAGAGAAATGTTTCCTGTCAGAAAGTGGGAGCACCTTGGCGGCTTCCTAATGGCCTTGAACACAGGTCTCTTCCACCGGACGATGGACCCAGTGTTCTAACAGAGGCACTCTGAGAGAGTAGGAGTCTGTCTTCTCTGAGGCAGGATGGCTAAGGAGGAAAGAGAAGAACTCAAAACTGGAGAAAGTCAGAGCTTTGGGTCCCAGAGGAACAACACATGCCACCTTTCCCCACCTCTCTCTCCGGATTCTCTTTTCATGGCCTCTCAGTTTCAGTTCATTGGCAGCTCTTGGAACCAGGGCTAGTGGAAAGGTGTGACTGGGTAAAGAACCATGCAAAGGGACTGTTTGAGCTCACTGGTTTTACCTAAGCTGCAACTTCACTCGCCTCCAAACTCCAGATCACTACAGATAATATCCCACAGGCATACACTGCATGGTACCCTCCAAGCCTGGCACCAGCAGGAACCTGGTATTATCTGGTGTCACCTCATCAAAGAGCAAAGGAAAGAGGCTGGCATCAGGCACTCAACAGAGGGAAATCCAACCAGGGCTCCTACCTGAGACCAAAGGCCTTTTTTCCAGAGCAGAGGTGGACATGGGGACAGAGACTCGCTCTTTGAGGAGGCTTTGAAGCCACCCTTTGGTAAACACGTTTCTTGTCCAAGCTCTTAGCACACAAACTATGCTGCCACCCACAATTCTCCCTCTACCACCCAGTAGAAAACCCCCAGGTGGGTGACTTTCCCTCATACCAAACATGCGGAGGACGCCCGTGGGGATGCCCATAACCACCCAGTACTGGGCTCTGGGGACCACATGGCTGGTTTCCCATCACCACAGAGCTGCTATGCTAAAGGGGTCTGCACTGAGTTTGAACTGGCATATTTGAAAAGTCTCTTTTTTCCTCTTCAAATAAAATATTTATGGCAGGAAATCAGGTTAGACATTCCTGAAACTAGCAAGGGTTTAAGAACACACTGTCCTACCTTCTCCTGACATGTAACAGCAGTTTAAGTTTTGAAGGAAGACCCTTTACATTTAACCTGAGCCCTTGGAGGAATGCAAACACCGCCTTTGGAGCCAGGCCTGTGGTAAAAGATTACCATATGTGAACCACATAAGGAAATTCCTCCTGGAAGCCAGAATTTATACTGCCCAGTGAGCTATGAATAGAAAGTTTGTGTCTGGTGATGAATATGGATAAAATACATCACTCATAGTCCAGGGCATGGCAAGCCAAATTGAAAACACATATTTTGGATCAGAGAATATTTTCAAAAATATATTTCAAAGAAAATAAACAGATCGCGTGTTCATTGCTTGAGGTTCTCGGCAGGAGAGAGATATTAGTAGTCTTTCTTTACAAATAATTTCTTCTCCTCTGTACTTCTCAGGCCAGAGGCAGACCCTCTTGGACAGAGCAGGCATCCCCCAGAGTGCAGCCTGAGTGGTTTTACTGGCAGGCATCATACCCTTTTCCTGTAAAAGACAAGGAGTTGAGTCTTTGAGTATGTGCAGAGAGGACCACGTGGTTTGGGCAGATATGTCCTATTAGGGTTGCTTTCCCATCAACCCAGAAAGATTCTGCAGGCTTCTGCATTCTTATGCTTTTGGTCTTTTCCCTTGCTAGATAATTTGCAAACATCACAATTACATCTGTATTAGTAATTATCAGTATGAAAAGGGAAAGTGCTTCATTCAGAGGTCTGGCCTGCCACCAAAACATAAAGAATTACATAGAAGACGTGAGTTCGAATACACTGTGTTTTGACAGTTAACATGCAATTATAATTCCTCCCTCTTCCTTCATGAACTCAATTCTCCATTGTTATCAATATATTCCCAAGGACTCATTCACTCACCTAACTCCTAACTCTTCCTTCCCTAGGTTGGACAGCTTATCGATCTGTCCTTATCCCTTTCTTTTTGGTCTCAATGCACAGCTGTCCTTCTCATTGCCAGGGGACACTGAGCATCAGTAGAGATGCGTCATTAACTTGATATACAATAAGCAGTCTGCAGCCGGGTCCTGGTTACAAATTCCATGTAATATGGACACTCTGTGTTTTTAATCAACTCTCCTACTCACTTCTCATCCTGAACTGCTTCCTGCGCAGTGTGTAACCCAAGCAACACACACTATAGAATGCGCTGTGGTAGTGGATTGGTTTCTGTACAAATATGGGACCTAAATAATATTCTAGAATTTAATCAGCACTCTGGAACATCATCTCATACAAACTGCTGCTGAAGTATACGTATGTCATGTCTGTTTTGTTTTTAGGAATTCTATACGGTGAGCCCACTGAATGCCACCATCTAAATTGAGGAGCCCATAAAGTGGGAAAAATGACAAGGGGGCTTTGTGTGCCCACTTCTAAGATTTGTTTCATACATGTCTTCTCTATGCATTGTTCTCTGGCTTCAATTATCTCGACTCAATGAATGACTCCTCCTGGACACTGATTAGCACAGAACAGAGTTGGTTCTTTATCCCAGCAAGGAATCTTATTTGAGCCAAACTCTGGCAGGGCTGCAGCAGAAGGAAGGGGTCAAGGGAGGACCAAAGAATAATTGCAAATTGTAGGGAAAAAGTCCATGGCAGCTTTATGGTAAATAAAAGTTTACTCATGATTCTGCACCAGCAGTTTTCAACCTTCCTGATGCAGTACCCTTAAATACACTTCCTTGTACTGTGGTGACCCCTATAGAATTATTTGTGCTGCTACTCCATAACTAAGTTTGCTACTGTTAGAAATCCTAATATAAATGCCTGCATTTTTCAATGGTCCTAGGTGATCCCTGTGAAAGGCTCATTTGACCTCCAAAGGGTCACAACCTACAGGTTGAACCACTGCTCTACATGATTATCAGCTTCTTGTCACTTCTATAATCATAACACCACACTCTATATTACCAGTTGCTGACTATTCTGTATGAACACATACAACATAAATTTGTGTACACTAGAACTAGAACTATAATTACATTGTTTTATAAATGGATTATTGCATATGGTAATGTGTTATTTTATAGTATTGTGAACTGTATTTTAAGTAGTAGCTCTTCTTCAGCATACATATTCTATGTCCCTTTGTAGACTTGGTGCCAGTTTCACCTACGCCAGATAGCTTGCAGTACATAGACAATATCTTTCAGCTTCTTTTGTGTTTTATGTAGCTAGTGGATATTTATAAAGGCCATTGAATGTGCTCACACCAATGCTAAGTGTCATGTGTCATGCTGGCTGCTGCTGAATTTGAAACGGAAGATGTGTGCCCTGGAGTTATGGCACATCAGTGCCCAAGGAACTATCTGTTTATTTTCTGTCTCCCTACTGGAAAGTAAGATGGATGTGAACAGAAGATTTTACTGCCAACTCCCAAATTCCGGGAACAGCATATTTAATGTAGTGGACAGTTAATAAATATTTGTTGAATGAATGAACCCTTAAAGATTAAGAAAGGGAAAGGAAGGGAAAAAAACCCTTTGAAGAGGAAGTAATTTCCTCATTTATATCTGTGTGTCCGTGTTTGGTCTACTGCAAACAAAGTGCTTTTCTCTCTGCTGGCCTAGATCCACTCTTTCTTGACATTAGTCTGTGACTGTGTTACCCAGCCTCTCATGAATGGTTGACCTACTTGGTACAATATTATTTTTTTGATAATGTGGTATTTTTGGAAGTCGTACATACCTGATAATATTTCTTATCCCTGACACTGATGTGGTGACTTAAAAAAAACACACCCCAAATATATACTCTTGTTGCTGAGGAATTTGCCAGTGTTTGACTAGGAAGCAAAGGAGGATGTTTTGATGGATTTAGGAGAGACGGCGAAGTAAATCATCCACGCTCCTCTCTCAACTCGACCCTGTTCTCTTACGTATAACAACCATGTCCATGTGTTCACATATGTGCACACGCATTCAGTGTGTATAAGTAGGCATTTAGCCATGGAAAACTATGGCATGTACCTCGGCTCACAAAGGGTAATGTTTCCAACAAACTTTTAGGAAAATTAATTAAGGAGCAAGTATCTTCCAAATTGCCTCAGGATGCGATGGAAAATAACCTCCATATGAACAATGGCTGCGCAGCTGGATGCAGATCCGTCTCCTCTGAGCTCTGTTTTTATGGGAGGAGAAGCCTGTCCAGGGGACCCTAGAGAAGGCTTTCGCTTCTCGCTCACCATTATTTATACTTGATAGGACATTTTGTGAAAAACACTCCATGTTTTGTAAACCTCTGTAAATGCTGCTGGCTTTGTAGTGGTTCCAGAAATGTCATGGGCACATTTAGGATCAGAATGACAACCAAGCAGCCACCTTACTAATACTACTGTCTCCTCCCTGGCTTGAGAGAGCACTTGAAATCAGGAGTGCTGTCTTAGACTGAAGAAGGTTTTGAAGCCAGTCACAGTCATCCAATATGCATAGATTGTGTATTGATAGAGTCCATCTCTCATTCTCTCTTCTTCAACATCTCTCTTCCCCCACAATCCTTTTTTCCAACTTTTTTGTATGTGGTGTTTGGTATGTGTGGTGTGTGTGTGTGTGTGTGTGTGTGTGTGTGTGTGTGTGTTATCTGTGTGTATGCACATGTGTATACTTGTGTGTACATTGTGTTTATATGTGTATGCATATATGTACTTGGATGTGTATATGTGTGTATGTATGCATATGTATGTATGTGTGTGTTGTATGTATGGCATATGTGTATACATGTGTGTATATAATGTGTGTGTGTGTATGTATGTTTGGTGTGTGTGTGTGGCATGTGTCATATATATACATGTATATATTTGTGTGTATATGTATGTTTGTGTGTGTGTGTATAATACACCCTGAGTCTACTTAGTGCAGCTTGCTTACACATAGATCCAGGATCATCCACTGGTTCATGGATAGTCCCTTGAACACCACAACCTTGAGGAGAGCTAGCTCTACCTCTCCCAGCTGCTATCATTTGCCGATGGTGCCTCCTCTAGGGTTATGGATTTTCTTCACCTCCCATCTTCATGCTGGCATTTTTGTCTGGTGTCCAATCTTGTTCAGGTTTCATGCTTGCTGTCACAACTATTATGAGTTCATGTGCACTTGCCCACTTGTGTCCAGAAAAAAAATGTTTTGTTGTAGTCATCCATCTGCCAACAATCTCTTATCTTCGAGAGTTCGGGAAGCAGCTGTGTTACAGATGTCCGGGTTAAGGGCTGAGCCCTCTAAGTCTTTTATTCTCTGCATGTAGACCAGTTGTGGGTCTTTGTGCTAACCATCATCATGCTAAACAAACAAATAAATACACAAAGCATTTCCATCATGATCAAGAGGAAGGACATCAATGCCCACTGCCAGCTGTCTTGTTCATCACAGTGGCCGAAGGCTTGGCTAGAACAGCACGTGAAGGAAATAAAGGGGAAACAAAGAGGAAAGGAAGAGAATGAAGTATCCTTGTTTACTTCTTGCAGGATAAATTGCCTTGTCTATGGCAGTGAATAGTTACAGTAACACATGGCTTGATCAAAAATGTCTTTTAGCATCAAAAGATGTCAATATTTCACCAATTATGAAAATAATGTTAGGTGATATTTGGATTATGTAGTTGAAGAAAGGATTTTCCTTTAAAAAAAAAGTCAAAATATCTAGTCCAAAATGTGTATTGTGTAGGTACCACATGGTTTGTGACATTGGAACTCAGTCATTCCATCAAGTATGCTTTTTACAAAAAAAAAAAAATGGCTGCTTGCCAGATAACTCAGACTATATAAGCTACTCACTGCATTTGCCATGCCATCGCATCTGTCTCCTGTCAGGAGCAAAACTATCCCAGAAGGAGGCACTTATGCCCTTGGCTTCTACTATCATATCATTAAGACAGTGGGTCCAAGGAGCTGAGCCTCCTTTGTAAGAGTTGCATACTGCAGGTATGCAGACTGGAGCTCCAATGGCACTCTCGAAAGGAGCTTATGTCTGAGGAAGACACTCCACACCACGCTGACAAGTTTTCACACTTTAATAGATTGGGGAGAAAATAATGATGGTCCATTGAAGTGTGGGGCTGTATCTTAACCAAGGTTACTTAGTTATCAGTGTCTGTGGCCTCTATTTAAATCTAACCCCTTGACAGGATCCCAGAAGTGGATGTGGGAATCTTTGAGCCTCTCTATCTGCTCCTTTCTCAATGTGACACATGCAGTAAACCTCCTCTTTCTTCCTGCCTCATTGCTTACCACTCTAGTTGGCATATTAAAGATGAGTGGCAGAGCATCACTTGCAGGGATCACCAGGGCTCAGACTCTAAAGCTAACTCTCCAGTCATCTCCGTGCTGCCCTTATATCCTCTGTGCTTTTCCCTCTGGGAAATTCTCTTCTATGTTTAGAAATAGATTATGTCATCAAGCTAATTGAAATTAGAGCTTTCAAATGGGACATTTTAAAAATAATTTATCATTTTATAAACTTAAAGATAAATTTTAAATGTTTTTGTATAAGAAAATCAAGACCTCCCAAATAGCCACTAAACTGTAAACATCAAAGCAGCAGGAAGAGTGGGAATCTTGTCTGTCTCATATTATCTAGGGTTCCACATAATGTCTGGCATGCAGGAGTTGTGGGGCAAATGCATTCTAATAGACAGGAACATAAGGGATATGTTGTAACAGAAAAGTTAGTTCAGGGAGGCACCATAGCCATGAGGCATGCCAAACTCAAGCTGTATTAACCAGGCATATTACCCTTCAAGGAAATGATGCAAGGTGCACACACACACACACACACACACACACACATACACACACATGCATACACACACACACACATGCATACACACACACATACATGCATACACACACACACATACATGCATACACACACACACACACACTCAATCCCTAGATGAAAACCCCACCCCAAATTCTAGATGTACATTAGATGTCCACACGAGTTGAAGGCATTTACAAATCAGAACTCAGTACTCTGAGTCAGACGCAGCCCACATGGTTGCTTTGAGCCTTTCAAATGTGCAAAACAAACACAATTCTCCTCTTTGGGATCCGGAAAAGACCTGAAGAATCTACTTCATTTCAGGGGCCAATTTTTATGTATTACTCTCAAGTAACAGTATTGAAAATAGTGTCCACAGATAGGACAAGATTACACACAAATCCAGAAAGCTCACACACAAAGCAAGCATACCTACAGTGCAGGAAGCTCTCACACAGATGCCCCAAGTTGATACATAAATTAATATACAAATGAAAAAGAAGAAACTGGTACAAAATGGATCATTTTTGGAGTTGTCTTAGTTAAGGTAATTGTTGCTGTGGTTAAACTCAATGACCAAAAACAAGCTGGAGGAAAGGGTTATTTTTGTTTACATGCCTACAACACTGACCATTATGGAAAGACGTGAGGACAGGAACTCAAACATGGCAGGAACCTGGAGGGGGGAGCAATGAAGAGGCCATGGGGGAGTGCTGCTTACACTGGCTTGCTTCCCATGGCTTGCTCATCCTGCTTTCTTATAGAACTTAGGACCACCAGCCCAGGGGTGACCCTACTAACTACAATAGGCTGGCCCAACCGCAAATATTCCACCAGAGAACTCCTAAACCTGATAAACAACTTCAGCAAAGTGGCTGGATATAAATTTAATTCAAACAAATCAGTAGCCTTCCTCTACTCAAAGGATAAACAGGCTGAGAAAGAAATTAGGGAAACAACACCCTTCACAATAGTCACAATAGTCACAAATAATATAAAATGCTTTGGTGTAATTCTAACCAAGTAAGTGAGAGAGATCTGTATGACAAGAACTTCAAGTCTCTGAAGAAAGAAATTGAAGAAGATCTCTGACGATAGAAAGATCTCCATGCTCATGGACCGGCAAGAATAATATCTATAGATTGGTGAAAGCAATCTATAGATTCAATGCAATCCCCTTCAAATATCTAACTCAATTCTTCATAGAGTTAGAAAGAGCAATTTGAAAATTCATCTGGAATAACAAAAACAAAAAAAACCAAAAGCAAAAACTATTCTCACCAATAAAAGAACTTGTTGGGAAATTCACCATTCTTGACCTCAAGCTGTATTACAGAGCAATAGTGATACAACTGTATGGTATTGGTACAGAGACAGGCAGATAGATTAATGCAAAAGAATTGAAGACCCAGAAATGAACCTTATGTCCATCTTGCTGAAAGCAATCTACAGATTCAATGTAATCCCATCAAAATTCAAACTTGCACCTATCGTCACTTGATTTTTGATAACAGAGCTAAAACTATCCGATGAAAAAAGACAGCATTTTCAACAAATAGTGCTGGTTCAACTGGAAGTCAACATATAGAAGAATTCAGATCAATACATTCTTATCTCCTTATACAAAGCTCAAGTCCAAGTGGATCAAGGACCTCCACATAAAACCAGAGACACTGAAACTAATAGAAGAAAAAGTTGGGGAAGATCCATGAGCACATGGGCACAGGGGAAATTTCCCTGAACAGAACATCAATGGCTCATGCTCTAAGATAACCAATGGACAAATCAGATCTCATAAAATTGCAAAGCTTCTGTAAGGCAAAGGACACTGTCAGTAAGACAAAACAGAAACCAGTAGACTGGGAAAAGATCTTTACCAATCCTACATCTGATAGAGGGTTAATATCCAATATATACAAAGAACTCAAGAAGGTAGATTCCAGAGAACCAAATAACCCTATTAAAAATGGGGAACAGAGCTAAATAAAGAATTCTCAACTAAGGAATATCAAATGGCCAAGAAGCACCTAACGAAATGTTCAACATCTTTAGTCATCAGGAAAAAGTCACAAATCAAAAGAACCCTGAGATTCCACCTAACACCAATTAGAATGGCTAAGAGCAAATCCTCAGGTGACAGCAGATGTTGGAGAGGATGTGGAGAAAAAGGAACACTCCTCCCCACCATGTCACAGGGGCACGTGTTCCACTATGTTCATAGCAGCCTTATTTGTGATAGCCAGAAGCTGGAAACAACCTAGATGTCAACGATAGAAGAATGGATACAGAAAATGTGGTTCATTTACACAATGGAATACTACTCAGCTATTAAGAATGAGGGCATCCTGAGTTTTGCAGGCAAATGGGTGGAACTAGGAAATATCATCCTGAGTGAGGTAACTCAGATCCAAAAGGACATGCATGGTGTGTACTCACTAATAAGTGGATGTTAGCCTAAATAAATAAATAAATAAATAAATAAATAAATAAAAACAATAAAGTACAGAATACCCAAGATAAAGTCCTCAGAACTCAAAAAGGTCAACAAGCTGATGTGCCCAAGTGAGGACACCTCAGTCCCACTCAGGAGAGAGAAGAAAGCTATCACAAGTGGGGAGGAAAGGAGGGACCTGGGAAGGAAAGTGGATGGAGGCAGGGAGTGGGAGGGAGAGGGAAACCTGATCTGGTACTGGGTAAGGGAAAAGGTCTGAAGTCCTGAGGGCCAGCAGAAAGGGTGGAAACAGGTAACCTCTGGAAATAGGAGGTTGGGAGAACCCTTCAGAATGCACCAGAGACCTTGGAGGTCAGAGACTCTCAGGACTCAAAGGGAGGGGACCTTAGATGAAATGCCCGACAGTAGGGAGAGGGAACTTATAGAGCCCATATTCATCAGGAAGACAGGGCATCAAGTGAGAAATGGGGTTGCCATCCTACAGTCACAATTCTGACCCATAATTGTTCCTGCCTGAAAGAATTACAGGGATGTAAATGGAGAAAAGTAAGGTCCAGGGACAGGCCCAAAGTGTGATCCAGCTCAAGGGGAGGTCCCAAGGCCTGACAGTATTACTGAGGCTATGGAATGCTCACAAAGGCGACCTATTATGACTGCCCTCCAAAAGACCCAACAAGCAGCTCAAAGAGTCAGATGCAAATCTGCGCACCCAACCAATGGACAGAAGCAGCTGACTCCTGTTGTTGAATTAGGGAAGGCTAAAAAAAGCTGAGGAGAAGGGTGATCCTGTAGGAGGACCAGCAGTCTCAATTAACTTGAACCCCTGAGGTCTCTCAGATACTGGAACACCAACCAGGCAGCACACACTAGCTGATATGAGGTCCCCAACACACATACAGTAGAGGACTTCTGGGTCTGTGTTCACTCAGAGATGATGCACTTTAACCCTCAAGAGACTGGAGGCCCAGGGAGTTTAGAGGTCAGGTGAGGTGGGAGGTGGGGACATCCATGTGTAAACAGATGGGTGGGGAGGAGGTATGGAATATGGAAGAGTCAGAGGGTGGATGGGAGGGATAAAATATGGAGTGTAAAAAATAAATTAATTAATAAAAAAGTTGCTGTATAATGCAAACCAGATGTGTGCTTCAAAGTGAAATCAAAACTGTGAACTAGGGAATATAGAACATTCTCTTTGGACATAGAGAACTAAGGTTTAATTTTCAAACAATATTGATTCTTTGGTAGTTTTAAGCAATCAGTGGGAGGTGAATTGGGGCAGAATTCAGAATAGATGAGGAAGGAGGATCATATAACACCCCTCTTTTTTAGCTTTAAGAGGGAGTACTTGTGCTAGTACCTAAAAGACCTCCAGGAACCCTGTACTGGCTAGTTTTGTGTCAACTTGACACCGCTGGAGTTATCACAGAGAAAGGAGCTTCAGTTGAGGAAATGCCTCCATGAGATCCAACTGTAAGTCATTTTCTCAATTAGTGATCAAGTGGGGAGGGCCCCTTGTGGGTGGGACCATCTCTGGGCTGGTAATCTTGGGTTCTATAAGAGAGCAGGCTGAGCAAGCCAGGGGAAGCAAGCCAGTAAAGAACATCCCTCCATGGCCTCTGCATCAGCTCCTGCTTTCTGACCTGCTTGAGTTCCAGTCCTGACTTCCTTGGTGATGAACAAGCAGTATGGAAGTGTAAGCTGAATAAACCCTTTCCTCCCCAACTTGCTTCTTGGTCATGATGTTTGTGCAGGAATAGAAACCCTGACTAAGACAAACCCTTTCAGAATTCCCTCTTCTCTCTCTGAGAGAAGTGTAGTGAGTGAGTTTATGTCTATTGTTCCTTGAATCTGGTCAAGGGCTTGTGATAACCCAAATCAACATAGTTCCTGGGGATGATGAAGTACAGCTTCAGAGGCTAACTCATCAGGACTGGCTTGTCCACTAAGCATGCTTGCACTCAGAGCTCTGCCTCTAGAAATGGGAAGGACACATGGAGAGGTCGCATGTCATTCTGGCTGATAACTTCTGCTAACCAATGAGCAGAAAACAGGTCTCATATAACAGATGCATGAGTGAAAGGGCCACACACTCTTTGGTTTTTCAAGTCCCAGAATTGTGGGAAATGTCCTTCTGCATGGTGAAAATTCAGGAACAACAGAGATTGAGAGAGGTAATAAATACTGTTTTAAGTCAGTATTTTTCAACCTGTAGGTTGCAGCCCATTTGGCAAACTTTTGTCTCCAAAAATATTTAGATTATGATGCATAACTGTAGCAAAATTACAATTATGAAGTAGCAAAGAACATAATTTTATGGTTGGAGGTCAACACAACATGAGGAACTGTATCCAAGGGTTGCAGCATTGGGAAGGTTGGGAATCTTTAAATCGTGTCTTGCTGTAATTGTTTTCATACAATACTGGGAATCAATGTGTTACTTTGTAACTAGTTTCTCTTACCTTTCAATGCATTCTTTAGTTCTATGAATGGATTTATGCTTATCCTTTACATCTGAAATATATTTTCCACTTGAGTTCATATTTGTGAGATATTCATGTTTCTACCTAGCTGAATTAATCTATTTTCACAGGTAGCCTCCTGTTTGGAGAGATAAATTTATTGATTGATGTTTAAATTTGATAAAAGTTTATTTTTCATAACACTGATGTTAAAAACAGCAGCAACTCTTTATGGTACAGGTCTTATCAATAAGCAGTAGAGCAACTCTTTGACACTGGAAAACTTCGATGTAAAATCCAGTATGTGGTTAGTTTGTAGACATTTTTACAAACTATAGTTATTCTTTATGTGCCGTGTGTCACAATACCATAACTTTTCTCTTGGGAATATTACTCAAATAGATTTCTGCTGACTTTTGTCCTGTTGTCAACCATGGAAAGGGATGTTCTCAAATCCTTTGTTCTTTGGAAAAACCATCTCTTTTCCTCAAGCATCCGGTGTTTCTTGGAAAATGTCTCCCTTGGTTAAATTTCGTTTGGAATTAACATGTCTTCTTTATTGACTCCACTTGTCTTATTCAGTAAATACCCTCAGACCCATATTATCTGATGTATTAAAGTAGCTTCCATATGTTTATTTAAAACAATTTTTATTAGACATTTTCTTCATTTACATTTCAAATGCTATCCCGAAGTTCCCCTATACACTCTCTCTGCCCTGCTCCCCAACCCACCCACTCCTGCTTCTTGGCCCTGGTGTGCCCCTCTACTGGGGCATATAATCTTTGCAAGGCCAAGGGCCTTTCCTCCCAATGACGGTCAACTAGGCCATCCTCTGCTACATATGCAGCAGCTAGAGACACAGCTCTGGGGGCTACTGGGTAGTTCATATTGTTGTTCCTCCTATAGGGTTGCAGACCCCTTCAGCTCCCTGGGTACTTTCTCTAGCTCCTCCATTGGGGGCCCTGTGTTCCATCTAATAGATGACTGTGAGCATCCACTTCTGTATTTGCCAGGCACTGGCATAGCCTCACAAGAGACAGCTATATCAGGGTCCTTTCAGCAAAATATTGCTGGCATATGCAATAGTGTCTGCATTTGGTGGTTGATTATGGGATGGATCCCTGGGTGGGGCAGTCTCTGGATGGTCCTTCCTTCAGTCTTAGCTCCAAATTTTGTCTCTGTAACTCCTTCCATGGGTATTTTGTTCCTCATTCTAAGGAGAAATGAAGTATCCGCACTTTAGTCTTCCTTCTAGAGTTTCATGTGTTTTGTAAATTGTATCTTGGGTATTCTAAATTCCATTTGTTTATTTAATTATTATTTTCCAATATATATTTTATTTTCTTGTGAGTTTTAATCTTGTGTGTATATTATAGCTGTAGTTACCAGATACAGCTAGATTTACTTAAATAAAAATTTATCTCTATATTGGAAAATTACTGTTTTAATCTGTATTATACATTTAGGTTTATGTCTACTTTATTATTTATATTTTATACCTCTTTATAGCATGTCATATATTTATCTGTCATTTTTTAACTAAAGCTTGTTATAAATGTTTTATGTAGTGAATCAACTTAAAACTTTTTAGACACTTTTTTATTTATTTTTGTCTGTACGCAACTCTCTGTATTTACATGTAGGCTCATGAGCCACAGCTTATCTGTGGAGGTCAGAGGATAGCCTGCTGGAGTCTGTAATCTTCTTCCAAAATGTCCTAAGGTTGAACTGAGATGGCAAACCCCTTTACCCTCTGAGCCATCTCACTAAGTTACTTCTGAAAGGCTTATAACTTTATCCTGATATTTATTTTCTTAAACACCTGTTGGATTTTGTTGTACTTTTCCAAATCCTAACTGTGTTGTTTCTCCAAATGAGCTCTGGTAATTCAGTTGTGTACAGGTTTTCTTGATGCATTTTCTAATCTGTACCAAATTTTAAAAATAAACATCATTGGAGGATACTTTACATAGTTATTATAGTCTTGCATATTGTTGAAATGGATACTTAAGGGCTCTTTGGAAAATCAGTTGGATGGTGTTTTGCTGGGGCAAACTAATACAGTGGACACAGGTGAAAGACTAAGGCAGACTGGTGAAGGAATGTTTCACTGAGCAGACACAGGAGAGAGGATGTTCTGCTAAAGCAAGCACGTGAAAGGACACGTGATGAAGGATTCTTTACTAACAACATGCATGTATTTGTCCTCCTTACACTGTGTAGTTGAGCTGCATTTGCCAGGACTCCAAAGAAAGAAACACACCAAAAAACTTCTGGTGGTGTGCTGCAGTTTGTTACTGCTTCCAATGACTCAGGCTGATTGGATGCACTTGCTGAGGCAAGACCCGTGCTAAAGCAAGGCATGTGTAGGACACGTGATGTTTGGAGGGTATAAATAGGTCTCCATGGAGTGACAGAGACAGATCTTGGCTTTCTGGTACAGTTGGCTGTGCAACACTTGTGGGTCTCTCCTCTATGCAGCTCTTCCCTTTCCTTAGAGAAGCACAGCAGAGAACTTCTGCTGTTCTGGCTGGTCCTTCATGCTGACTAGAGCTGAGGCTAAGGCTTGGCTGTCTGTGCTAGGTTGTGTCACCACTCCTGATTCGTGTTTGTTATCCCTACTCTACCAAACTTCACTGCTGGCGTATCTGTGAAGTGTTTGTGAGTGAATGGAGCTGCCACTGCTAACCTGTGCACTGAACTGCTGATTTCCCTACAGCACAGATGGGAGTTGCCCCAAAGAGCCTTTCTAAACAGGTTCACTTTCCCTGTATCCTTTCTTTTCCACTACTTCTGGTGGGCAGTGGGCTACAAGGGAGGTTAAAGTGTTTAAGAACCATCATTGATAATAAAGATTAAAGTTACATATTATTTTATATATTATTTGCATATGTTATATGCAACATGTTAATAAACATATGCAATATGATAAAGCTCACCTATTGCAAGTACATGGTTATCTCTTCTTTCGATTCTTCTTTTGCTAACATAATATTTTTATTGACTGTTTACCTTGATTCCTTTTTAATGCTTTTTTGATATTTAATGGTTATATCTAGGTGAGGTTTTCTTTTAATTTTTCATAATTGGGACCTAACTGGATTCTTACGTCATGAGTTATTATTTTTCAGTTTCAGAAAAGTAAGAACTCTTTTATCTCCTCAGGAAAACTGATTCTGGGTCACTAGTCTAACAGACGCTAAGTTTTCTTTATCCTCCATGCCTCTGAAATCTTCCCTCAAAGGTTCTAGTTCTTGAGTCCATACTTGATTTTCAGGATTTTGTTTTTCAGATTTATATTCTAATGAATGAAAGATCACTTTAGCTTTAGTATTTACTGTTGCCCGCTTACAGCCATTCCTTTATTGTTTTCTAGACACTCCATCTTTACCTTTGGAAATTGTGCTTCGTACTTCTTTCATCCTTCCTCAAATTCTATTTTTATATATTTTATTATTATTTTCAAAGGAGAAAGTACATCCTTTCATATTAAGTCTATAACGTTACCAGATAAAAGCCTGGTGTCATAGTGGCATGCTCTCTCACTCTGTGTATTGTATTCTGTTTTACTGGTTTTAACTACAATTTTTTTGGAGTGTTACCTAGGGGATTGAGCTCTAGCTTTTGGAGTTCCTCCAGAGACGATTGTGGATTTGTTGCTAGGGATACAGTTAGCCCATTGCCATCTTAGGGTCTTGGTTCGAAAACTCCTCAGGGGACCTACACAGTAGAAAACTGCCTTGGGAGCCCGCACAGTACCGAACCTTTCGTACAACCTCTCAAGACACAGGTCCCCACCCACAAGGAGCACCAAGGCTCGTGAGCTGCATCTCTTTGCAGCCTCAGAATACATGGACGCACTTTCCCTTCTAGTTCAAATTCCCCTGAAAGTACAGCATGTATTTTTATATGTTGACAATGTTGATTAGCCCGTGAGTTTTATATTCTGCCTTTTTGCGCCATGAAGCCACAGAAGCAAGTACAAAGTCCAGATTTTACTGAGGACATTTAACCCTCAAACCGAATCCAGCTCGCCACTCTAGTTCTGTCTCATCCAGAAGCTGACGTTTGTTCACGATTGGCTTTACTGTCTGGTTATTTGAACTTTTGTCTTATCCATCCTTTAGGGTTTTCAGTAGGAAGCCCGTAAGAAGTTAGCTTAGTCCACCATACTGCCATAATCAATAGTTTGTTCTATAGATATTTTTACATCTAAAACATGAGCTGCGACCTCAGAAAAATATATAACTACTTCACTATCCCTGTCAGCTTAGGCATCAGTACTTCCTGTATGCATTCGCTTCGTGCAGGAGGCAAGTTACTTAACCTTTTTTCTTATTTAATGTGAAAATCATCCCAGTGTCTAAGTCATATGGTGGTTGTGGCGTTTGAGTGAATGAATCTACATAAAATATCAATGTGCATGGCATGATGCTAAGTACTAACAGGAGACTAGATGCTGTCATTTTTTTATTCCCTGCCCAGGAAAGGGCACATGCAGCTAGTAAGCTCTTTATCAAGGGCTAGTCATGCTCCACTCAAAGAGACTCATCCACTCAATGATTGGAATTATTCAAAATAACCAAAAGTGCAAATATCATTGGAAAGATAGTTGTGTATACTAAAAAAAAAAAATGTCAACAACCTCTACAAGTCATTTAAGGAAGATGGCAAATGCATGCATAGTGTGCATCCAAAAATCAGTAGAAACAGTAAACAATAGCTATAGTTCATATTTTCTGAAAGTTGAACTAAAGAACTAATGCTGGAGAGTTAACATCTTATACTGAGCAGTGGTACCCAGGATCTCTGGACATCTGTAAGTCCTAAATAAATAACAAGTGTGTGTGTGTGTGTGTAGCATTTTCTTTCTTAAGGTTTGAAGTGAATCTTTAATGGATGAGAGGTGATTTAGGGGCTGTATCTCTGAGAGCAGAGAGCTGTTCATTTGCAGGCCTGGGACAAACTTGTGTGGCTTGAATTTTCATGTTCCCACAGTGTTATGGGAACACAAATTAGCCTTAGCCTGGAAAAATGACTCTCTGTCATTCTCTGGACCTGTGCATCTTCAGGACATGGGCAGCCAGCACAAACAGGCATCATCAGATTCCTTTCCATCACCCATGAAAGAGTGGCCTCATTGAGGATGGCTCTCCAACTCTGAGAAAGGCTTCATTCACCCATCACTGCCTCGGCCTCCCGCTGACTTCTTGCTTTGACCTTGCAAGGGCTGCAGACAATCAGCAAAGGAATGTGTTTGTAAACATGGCTTTCAGACAGTCCTTCTTTGGTGAAAAACCAAAGGGACCTTTTGGACCCTTCCTCTGGCTTAGGGGAGTTGTAGAAGGTGGCATTTAAAATGTCATCTACCTTTTCCCCCATTAATTAATTAATTACTTAATTAATTCATTTATTCACTTTACAACCCCATCTCAGCCCCCCAAGTTCCCTCTCACAGAGTCCCTCTCCTCCCCCTCCCCTTCATATCTGAGAAGTGGGAGGCCTCCCTGGTTACCAACCCTCCCTGGCAACTCAAGTCACTGCGGGACCAGGCACATCCTTTCCCACTGAGGCCAGACAAGACAGTTCAGTTATGATCCCCAAGCAGAAAACAGGGTCAGGGTAAGCCCCTGCTCCAGTTGCTGGAGAACCAGCATAAAGACCAAGATGCATATCTGCCACACACATACGCGCGCGCGTGCGCGCGCGCGCACACACACACACACAGAGTCATCTGCTGTAACATAAGGCTTTCTTAAATTTACTTACATATGCAATCATATTCAACCTATGGTGTTCATTAACATGAGCTCAGATCTATCTTTTTAATAAGAGGTGCCACAATGTTAAGAGATGAGAAAGATCTGAGATTAATTGATCTCTCTCTTCATACAAAGTGTGCCTTACTTATGATACCATGAGTCATAAATCAGTAACAGAATGTTTATAATGTGAAACTACTTGAATATTTTCATAACTGTTCACATTATCCAACTCTTCTGAAGACATTTCTTTTAAAGAATAATGAGATCAAATGACCTGTTAGCTATTATAAAGAGAAATTTACACTAAAGAATATAGAATGTGAGACAAATCAGAACTTAGGGAAACAAAAATTTATTATTAACATTATTATGAATGTTAAAAAATTTATAGATTTAGGGTATGTAAAATGTGAAGTAACATAATTTCAGCAAGAAAAAACTCTGCATGTTCTCTCTTAATTAGCCAATAGTGTGTGTGTGTGTGTGTGTGTGAGTAAATGAATATGTGTGTACAATATAACATGTAGAGAAGAGAATAAAAATGCTGAAGATTAAGGGACGAGGAAGGACTCAGTGTAGTTTATGGACATGAGTTATGAAAGAAGGTATAAAATCATTGTTTTTCTAGTCCCAGTTGTCCTGGAGTTTCCATTCTCAGTGGTGGGCAAGGGCATGAATATATTTAGCAGTACAAACATAACATACATATGAAGCTGCATGCTTGTATTCTGAGTGCCTGCTCTGATTGTATAAGAATTCACTGAAATGAATATGCTTCAGATGTGGTTAATTTCAGTGGTAATACCCTTTCTTAAACCTTGAAAAAAATATAAAAATAAAAAAGTATATGATTAAGAATTTAAGGAAAATTAAGTATAGCTTAAGTACACAATAAAGTATAATATTACTTATTCAGTATACTATAAAACATAATAATATATATTATTTTGCTTGACTTACCATTTTACACTAGCATGATAGAAGACGTTATATCTTATAGCTCATTATGGTTGGAGTTTCAAACTTGGTATCTTGAAGGCCAGGAGAGAGGTACCCGTGGAGATGCGAGCACTCCCTCAGAGGTGTCTGATGTAGTCTCAGGCAGAGGACTGGATGATGCATAATGTTTTTATTTTATTACTTTTACTTTAAGTTTATGTGAATATGCATACACGTGTGTTTGTGCATCCCCCCCCCCCCCCGTCTCTCTGTCTCTCTCTGTCTCTCTCTTTCTGTGTGTGTGTGTGTGTGTGTATCTCTGTGTTTACTTGCAGAGCCAGAAAAGGTCATCAGACCTCCCTGGAGGTGAAGTTACAGGTGGTTGTGAGCTACCTAACATGTTTAGCAAGCTTTCTTAACCAGTGAGCCATATCTCCAGTTCCAAACCCTAATGGAATTTTATATAAATTAATAGATTGCATAGCACATGTTAATAGGTTAAAAGTACAATCAAGAATGGTTGGGCCCAATCATACAGAAGAGATGGAGTCAAACTAAGGTATGGGGGAGCTATTTTAGTTTTATTCCATTTAACCTTGTTATTAGCATAAAGAAACCTCTAGGATGAAATAACAGAAATAGTTTTTATTCTGGACCATTTCACTAAAGGGAATGGCTGGCAAAGGAGTAATGTGGGTTGTAGACTACACACTACTGGTTAGCTGGATCTCCGGTCCCTAAGTTTAGGTTCTGTCTCCTAAGTCTAAATACGTATTAGAAAGAAATGCAAGTTTACAAATATTGACACGATAGTGAAGAAAACATTATCAGAGTTAGTTCTTCATAGCAACTTAGCTATGTAACTGTTGAAATCCCTTGTCCAGAAGAGGGAAGAGGCTCAGTTGGTAGAGTCCTTGTCTAACACATAAACAAGCTCTGAATGTGATGTGATCCCTCGCACCATGTCAATCACATGTGATGACACACACCCGTAATTCCTTTCCTCAGAAAATGGAGGCAGGAGGATCAGCAGTTCAAGGCCATTCTTGGCTAGTTAGTGAGGTGGAGGTTAACCTGGACGACGTGAGACTGTCTCTCAAGAATGTAAAAGTACACTTCTCATCATAAGTGAGCAGGCAGGGAAAAAGTCTCAAAACTCTGATGCTATGACAACAGGAAGGACAAACCCATACTCCCAGAGCAAGTACTCTTGGTTGAGATTCCTCTATTCAGTGACCTCCATGGTATTTAGGGGCCAGGACTGACTGCCTCATCAGGCGAAGATGGTGGTAAAATTCTACTACACATGTGCAATTGTGCATAAGCCAGTGCCCTGGCCACTCTTGTTCTATTAGTAATTTAACCCAAGAAAATTGTATTCAACACCTTTATGAGGTGAAATTTATATAATTTACTGAAATTATGACAATTTTACACTAACTCATATGCAATTTACATATAAATAACAATTCTATTTATAGAACATGTATATGTATGATTAAAATAGCATATAAATCTAAAGCACACATACAGACATCAGAATCATATAAATCTATTTATAGCATACACAGAAATATTGACTTAAGTACATCTTAAAGATATTTTTGTAATAGATTTCTTAATTAAAGCAAACACTTTTTATAAATTGACTATTGTTTCAAGGTTTAGAAGAAATTTCTAATTTGCCTTGTAAGTGAGTTGGACAAGGTTTAACTATCACCGAGTATTTCCTGAGATTCGCGTGACCTCAACAAGAAGTCTGTGGGCAATAACACAGATGTACATGGATCAGGTGGGCATGAGTCTGCTTTCATAGACTTCAACGGATCTTCTATTTTAATTATCTATGTGAATGAAAGAGATTTGTGTTAAGGGTTTCAAAGAATTGCTTCACAACTTTAAAGGTTTATGATGATGCTTTTCATTACATACGCACATTTGTTTCTGCCTGTCTGTACAAGCACATGAGTGAAAGGTCCTTGGAGAGACCAGGGGTGCTGGATCCCTGAGAGCTGGGGTTACAGGCAGTTGTGAGCCACCAGCTGTGGGTACTGGGAACTGGATTCCTGTCTTCTGGAAAAACAGGCCATGATTTTAAACAACTGAGACATTTTCCAACGCTCTTTACAACTTTAAATGCAAGCAAAGATGTGCACACTCTACATACAGTCCAGAGAATATTGGTGGAAGATGTTGTTTTCCTGGGGAGGGGAAATAACAACCCTATGTCCACCAGAAGTCTGCAGACTTGTTTGTAGTTGATCAATGACTTATTTGAAAAGGAACTGTTTCTGGGACCAGCACTATGACTGAGGTCCAATTTAGGAAAAGATCTTGCCCAGATGAACATTTCCACTTCAGGGAATAGTTGACTCACTTGGCTTCAAAACTTCAAATTATTTCATCACTAGCCATTTTGAAAAGGATTTACAGACACTGCAAGAATTACGGTTCAATAATTTTTACTTTCTGACCCCAAACACAAGTTTATAATAAGATACAGTCTCAAAAAAGATCTCTGATTCTGAAATTGCAAGGAATATTTCAGCATTTTGAAGCTTTAAAACTATTTGAGTGATGTGCAAAACATGTATTCAATTCAAATATTAGTAAAAGAAATGAATATTGCCTTTCAATAAATACATTTTTAATTCTCTCTCTCTCTCTCTCTCTCTCTCTCTCTCTCTCTCTCTCTCTCTCTCTCTCTCTCTCATTGCTTTTTGAGATAAAGATTCACTATGTAACCTAGGCTAGACTTAAACTCACTATGTAGCCCAGGTTGACCCTGACATGTGGTGCTCATCCTGGCTTAACCTCCTGAACTCTCTAATTTCAAGTGTGTGCCACCATGCCCAGCTTAAACGGGTTTGGTACTTTTAAAAATAAATATCCTAAAAGTACATTTAACAGGTCTTCTCAGTCTTCTCAACTTTTCAAAGCTTTAAAAGGGTTTTACTTCCAAATTCCCATTTGTTTATTTGTAGCTGATAAGTCCTTGAGAAAATATCTAATGTTTGGGGACAAAGTTTAAGGCAAGAAGACAGGGCCTTTTCTAATGGAGCTCCTATCATGAGCTCACACTAGCTGTAACTGACCCTTAGTTTGCTTATTTCTTTCAAGGACATAAAAATCAAAGAAGAGAAATGATTTTCAGCTATACAAAATCCTTTTTTAGACATTCTGGGAAACATATTATTAAAAAGCTCTTTAACATAAAACCTTTTCTCTCTGTCTTGTCAAAACTCAGAAATGTGCACCTGTCTACAAGACATTCGTAACTTGTCCTTTGACCTCAACATCTAGGCCTGCCCTTTGCCTGTATTTATCCCTTTATCAATCATTCTTATTTACAAGTTGCTGTTTTTGTCGGCTTAGCTCAGAGGCATATTACATTTTCTAGTGATTTATTCAATAATTCTGGGAAATCGTCAGTTGTTTTGATTGTTAGATGGGGCAACTAATTAATTGCTCACTTAACAGATTGCCTCAGAATGTGTTAGCACATCAGAGTATATTTAATCTTATTTATGCAAATGTTGAGGCACCAGGCTAAAGTTGCCCCTTTAAAAAACGAGTTATTCATCACGGTGCTATTTGTTAACAGGGAAGAAGGATTACTGAAGAAGTCAATCCCCAAAACCATACAGAGGTTGGAGGTCAAACAAGATGGAGTGTCAATTTATACATAGGAATTGCAGCTGGGTGTCTCTATTACATCTATGGGACAATATGGTGGCCATGGTCACACTAGATTGAAAAGTGAAAGGACCCATAGTATGACCCATACCTTGTCATTAGGACAAGTTAAAAGCCTATTGTTACAGTTTGTACTTTGTCTTCTATTGGTTCTGGAATAAGCTGTCTTTGAAGTTATCCACTCATGCCATAGAATGAACTAACTCTTACACATCTAATCCAACAATTAGCAGCCTATCTAAGTAGGTGTTGGCTTAGCAGCTGGGAACATGAACAATCCTGGGTTCCATCAAAGCCCAGCCACCCACTAGCAATCTGCCTTAGGCAAGGTATTTGCTCCTCTCTGCCATTCACCAGTGAAATGCTTATAAAGTTATGGTGTAGATTTACAGACTAAAAAGTAAATGGGAATAGTCATTGGGTTGGTACTCAAAAGGAACTGAAATTCATTCGTAATCATTTTAGGTACAGTTATATCTAGATGTTAGCTG
Organism: Mus caroli; assembly: GCF_978045245.1. Taxonomy (NCBI): domain Eukaryota; kingdom Metazoa; phylum Chordata; class Mammalia; order Rodentia; family Muridae; genus Mus; species Mus caroli. Next base: position 21,819,135 of record NW_028227264.1, read on the forward strand.
TCAGTTCCAGAGCAGATGCTATCTATAGTAGTGTATTTAAACTCCCAACTCATAACTTATGTAGTTTATGTTTGTGCATCCATTCAGGTATGTTCACACATGTGTGCTCATATATGTAGAGTTCGGAGGCTGACATCCTGTACCTTTGGCCTGCACTTTCTGCTCTTCACATTTCCTTTTGAGACAGTTTCTCACTGAAAGGGAGATAACTGAATGGCAAAATGGCTGGCCAGTGATCTCTGAGGATCCACCTAACTCGGTTTCTCTTCTACAGTGCTAGGGTCGCAGATGTGTAGGACCAGGCCTTAGCCTTTTATGAGAGTGCTGGGCATCCAAATTCAGGTCCTGATGCTTACACAGCCAGTGTTTTACCAACTGTGACATTGTTTCAACCCCATACAGTGTATGTCTCAGTGATGCTGCTACCATGAATAACCAGAGAGCCAGAGTTCTAAAGTCCAATCTTAATCAAGTAGGCTTAGTAGAAACTGTACTTAGTGGAAGGAGAACATCATGCAAAAATTACTAAGTAGCCTGGGACTTCCTTATTTTAGTATAAGTGCATTAAATTTGTTAGTAATTTAGTGACTAAAATTTGTGGACACGGCAGTTTACAGGACTCTCAGGTTATTAGGCTTTACATTAGCAAATGGTTTTACAAAGTGAGTTCGAGTAGAATCAGATATCTTCTACCAAATGCAGGTTCATGAGAAGAAGGCATTGAGACATAATCACATTATGTATTCAGGGCAATTTTAACAAGGCTGAGTAGGCAAAAATCACACTATAATCACTAGTTAAAAACAAAACAAAACAAAACAAAATAAAACTGAAAAAGAACAAATCAACTCTTCCGGATGTTATGTGTAACAAATTGTCTCTTTAAACTGTCCTCTGGTGAGCTTATGGTAACTGTATCAAGCAGGAAAGCAGATTCCTAATGAAGTTCTTAAAACCTGCTGTGTAAACAGTCTCAGAAACTAAAGAAAACAGTTCATGAATATAGGGAGCTGATTCTTCCACTTCCCCAGCCCCAGGGAATTAAGGTCTCACAGAACACAGGTAGCACTTGCTGTTTGCTGCTACAGCCGAAGTTTTCTTTGTAAGCCTTCTTGCAAGCAACATTCCGAAGGGGAAGGGAACTCACTGGTGCTCAGAACTCTGTTGTTTTTCTCCCTAGATGGTTCAAATATATTAACTTGGGTTTCAACTCCTCCTTCCCACAGAAAGAGCAGGGGAAAGTGCTTGTTTTCTTCTGGCCTGGGCTGCAATGTTTTCCTTTCAGCTACAGAGAAGTCTGGAGGGTATCTGTCTGGGTCAGAGACAGATGTCAGCTGTGTTTTCAGTGTGCAGGTAGGTGGTCTCAGACTCCTTGGCAAAGTAGCTTTATAATGAAACAACTGCAGGGACAAAGTACCTTTGTCAATCTGCCATCACAAGCTGTGCTGCTGTCCCCACTGATAGACTTATCTTAAAGGTTACAGACCACCAGAAAAACCCAAACTCTGCACAGACAGTCGCCTTAAATGAATATCCCTTTGAAACATAAAATAAAGATCCTCGAGGCATGCGCAGACCACATCAGTTATGCACAGACCACATTTGAGTCGCATAAATACCTTGTGAGCAACACAAGAACCACCTCAGTGACCCAAAGCCATGGTGGACAGCTGCTAAGAGACTCACAGTGCAACCACAGAAAATATATCTAAAACCCTAGAAACAACTGAGAGTAAATTCTCCCAATGAAGCCATGGCAACCTTGTGATCAATTAAATCAAGTAGACCATACTTCTTTGCAGAAACATTTTAGTTTATATTACCTCTGTCCTTTATGTCTATTATTTTTTTCTTGATCACGTTCTCCCTGCCTAACTAAATAAGCACATTCCTAATTTTGCAGACTGGTCATTGACCTGTTAAGGCTTCCATGAAGGTACTTGGGAGTCATAGATAATTCTACAGGCAACAACAATTGATTAGTGTTTGTGGTTTGTGAGTGTGCGCGTGCGCGCGCACATCTATTGTTCATACTGATTACTTTAGCTCCATCCTTCTGTACTTCTTTCATAGACATCAAAAAGAAGCAGGAAGTAAAACAGATACCGAATGTCCCGTTCTTTAGGAACTGTGTGATCATTAAAATTTATAAAAGAACTGACTGAGAACCTGAGATTCACATGTGAGAGATTTCCATTTCCAAAGCCTAGGAAGGGCGACAACCGTATTGAAAAATGTCATAGGATAGTTAGTGTTAAGCCTTTAGGTAGAAGTGTGTTCACTACGTATATTTCTCACAGAGGCAGCTGTATTCTGATTGATGGAAGTTACTTGGTGAAGTAATGCTAAGAACACAGATGATGCTGTTTCCGGCTTTTATTTTAAGCATGAGGTCACTTTTCATGTCTTGCAACCATATAGCACATCATTGCTCTTACCAACAAGGTTTAGTTTTACCTTCTACAATCGACTTCAATTTCAGTCATCTTGGGACTGAGCTTGGTTCTTTCAATCATTCAAATTTAAATACATCCTAGATGTTTTTAATATTACCATCTATACATACTACTTTCTTAAATGTCAACACGGTTGGACAGATTGTGGCACAAATAGAAGAAAATTGATTGAACTTGATTGAACTTCATTCAATCTCTGGGCTATCCATCACCAAGGTCAAATGAAACAGCCCATCTAAGCCTGTCACCCACAGTAGCTTAGAAACCAATGCTGAACATACCCCTGGGATTTGGGTTTGAAGGCAGTAGGTTATCAAATGAACATTTTCTTTACATTTCAATAACTACTTTTAAAAACTTGATGGGTCAAAGAAACAAAGACACAAACCTATTGCAGATTTTAAGAAAAACAGTTTTAGATAGGAAAGAAAAATATAGTATTACGTGGGTCTCTTAGAGTCTGAGGATTTAGGGATGAGCTGGACTTTTGTCCCTATGTCATTGCTGCTTTTACTGTTCAGTATTCGGTATGTCTTTCAAAGGTTCCAGCAGTGACAGTCCCCTTTGCTCCTCTTGAAGGGGATTCCTTAACCCAAAAGGTCTCATCAATAGGAAGTTCATCCCCATGTGGCTCCTGTGTTTTTCACCAGACATTTTTGAGGTCCTGATGTAGTCCAACTATTTCTGTGTGGACCACATAAATTTTACGCGAGTCATTCCATTTATTTTTATTTAGGGAGGAACCTGTCAGGAATTTGCTTTACCACAGAACAGACACTTTTTCTGATTATTATTTGTTCTTTGTAGAGTACCGGTGGGGGTTTTGAAGTGTGAGATGTCCAACAGAGCTGAGAATTTAAAGGTCATGCTTATGGAAGAGAAAACTTTCTCTCTTGGCACGTGGTAAAATGAATGGTTATAATTATGAGTTTGGTCTTGGCTCTTTACACAGCTACTTCAATGATTTCAAATCTATTGTCAGGTTTTGTTTTAAAAAGTGAATTAGGCCAGTGAGATTATTCATACCAATGACTTCATCTTGTGGGCCTGTACCCATCATTTGAGTGACTTTTATTTTACTGTGTATCATTGTCTTTGACATATTAGCAATAAGATTTAGTCTATCGTGGTGAGAAAATGTCAGATGCAAATGAAAAAAATTCTGCTTGTGGTTTGAGTGTAGGAACACACATGCTCCCATCTCAGACATGAAATGTCATTGGTGGCTCTTCTTGTGGACGCACAAGACTAATGTGCAAGAGTCTGTGTCATTCCTTTCATTTCCTCATGAGGAGGAGGGAAGAAAGGGGCACAGCTTTGGAATCAGTCTCTCTCCTCACAATTTTGTAAATGTGCTTCTATAGGAACTGTGCTTATACCAGCTCTTCTTGCAGAGCTGCAAATGTCATGTTTGTTTACCTTTATCTCTTCTGGGTTCTCACTGGCCTGTTTTGCCTTTGGACTTCCCCCTTCCTTTCTTCCTTTCTTTCTTTCTTCCTTTCTTTCTTTCTTTCTTTCTTTCTTTCTTTCTTTCTTTCTTTCTTTCTTTCTTTCTTTCTTTCTTGTTAGTTATATATTATTATATATACTATATTATATATAATATAAAATGTATATACACCAATATATGTAATATATTAGTGTACTTACATAATATATATTTATATATACTATATACTATATACTACATAATGCATAATATACTACATACTATATATGATATATAAATTAATACATACTGCATAATATATAATATACAGTATATAGTATAATGTAAGATATATAATACAACATTTATAATATAATATATGTAATAGGTAATAGATAATAATATATATTATGTAATATAATATATGATATGATATGCAATATGTGATATGTACTATATAGTATATAATATATACATATAATGTAGTATATATATAATATGATACATAATACATGATGCATAATGCACGATGCATAGTAATACATAACATATAATAATGTGTGTGTAAGTGTGTTTTTGTGTGTGTATGTTTGAGTTTGAGTGTGTGTGTGTGTGTACATCTGTGTCTGTAGTGTGTGTGTGTCTGAGTATGAGTGTGTGACACTATGTGTGTATGCCTGTAGGTGTATGCGTTCACATGCATGTGGAGGTCAGTAGTTGACACTGAGAGTCTTTCTTAACGCCTATTCACTGTGTATGATGACATGGGGTCTCTCACTTGAAGCCAGGGCTAGCCAGTTCAGCAGTCTAGCTAGCTAGCTTCTTCCAAGGATGCCCGGCCTCTACTTCCTGAATGCTAGTGCTGCAGTTATAGGCAAGGAGGCAGGCACCTTGTGTAACACCTATTGACTGCTGGGCATCAGAATGCTGTACACAGCAAGTGCACTACCCATTTAGCTACCTGCAAGGAAATTTGTTCCTGGACAAAAATGGACTGAATGGAGAGATGTAATGGCAGAAAAGGCATTAGACATTAGTTCACCAGGGTCTACTTCAGCTTCCCAGCTGAGCTACTTGCCCAGTGCCAGGAAAAGTCTCTTATCCTTTCTTTCTGTCTTCTCGCCCCCTTCCCATGCCAGCCCTTTCCCTTCCTATTTCTGTTGCTACCTGAAAATATCACATACGTGTTCTTTTTTTCACTGAAGTGAGAGAACAAACTTCCTTGTAATATAGCTCTCATCAATCATTCTATTCTTGGTTAAATGTTTTCCCATCTTCTCACCCTGGACGGAAACAGAATGTTACACTTATCTGGGAGAGATACATATTAAAGGAAAATGTGGCTGTTCTTGGCTGCTGTTATTTGAGAACACTTCAAAAAAAATATGGGTATCTAGAAAACAAATAACCCAATTTAAAAATGGGGTACAGACCTAAACAGAGAATTCAAAAGAGGAAAAACTCAAAGGATTGTGAAACACTTAAATATTCAACATCCTTAGCCATCAGGGAAATGCAGGTCAAAATTGCTTTGAGATTCCATGTTATATCTATCAGAATGGCTAGGATCACAAGTGACAGCTGATGCTGGTGACAATGAGGAATAAGGGCAGCACTCCTTCACTGCTGGTCAAAGTGCAAACATGTACAGCCACTCCAGACATCAGTGTGTTCCTTCTTCGGGAGGATGGGAATTGGTCTACCTACCTCAGGATCCAACTATACTATTCTTGGGCACATATCCAAAGGATTCTGTATGCTATACAGAGATACTTGCTCAGTCAAGCTCATTGCTGCTCACAATAGCCAGAAATGCAAACAAGCCACATGTCTGCCCATACATGAATGGATAAAGAAAATGTCATCCATTTACACAGTGAAGGACTCACACAACCATTAAAAAATGAAGCCATGATATTTTCAGGTAAATGGATGGAACTAGAAAAAAATTATCCTTAGTGGTCTACTGACTGACATTGTGTGCCAACTTGACATGAGCCAGAGTCATCAGAAAGAAAAAAAATGCCTCTATGAGACATTTTCTCAATTAATGATCGGTGGGGGAGGGCCCAGCCCGTGGTGGGTGGGGCCATCTCTGCACTGGTGGTCCTGGGTTCTATAAGAAAGCAGGCTGAGCAAGCCAGGCAAAGCAAGCCAGTAAGCAGCGCCCCTCCATGGCCTCTGCATCAGTTCCTAACTCCAGGTTCTTGCCATTTTTGAGTTCCTGTCCTGATTTCCTTGAATGATGAACAGCAATGTGGAAGTGTAAGCCAAATAAACCCTTTCCTCCCCAACTTGCTTTTTGTCATAGTGTTTTGTTGTATCACTGGGAACCTTAACTAAAATAGGGAGGGATCAGTGATCTAGAAAGACAGAATATATACATATATGTATATGCATATGTATATATATATGTATGTGTATATATGTATATATATATATATGTGTGTGTATATATGTGTATGTGTGTGTGTATACACACACAAATACATATGCAGTGATTTGTATAGAAAGCCTTTATGTCTGGCTTGAAATGAAATGTATAGTAAAGCCTATGGATCTGGCTTTGAGAGAAATGTTTCGGCAAAGCCTCTGCAATCTTTTGGTCAATCAGCAGGACCTGAGAAATTATTATGAGATTGTTTGAACCTTGATGAAATGTTGTCTCTCTGGCAGGTCTTTTCTCGGTGCTATGTGAGAGCTTGCAGCTGCACTAATCTCAGTCTTAAGACCCTCAGGGCAATCCTGGAGTTTTTACTTTTGATTATGACTAGCCATGGTTAAAAGGGACTGAGATTTGTATGTCTGCTCTCATGAGCACCAGAGGGCAAGATAACTTTGGTAGCTAGAAACTTTCCCAGCCCCAATTAACCTTGTAAGGTGTTTGAATAAAGTAACTAGTATGTTCTGGCTGTCAGTCTTCCCCACAAGGCTGTACCCCTCTGCTCCTTCAGAAAATGAAAGCTTAGCATCTTGGTGAGAGTGATGGTTTGTATATGCTTGGCTCAGGGAGTGGCACCATTAGGAGGTGTGGCCTTGTTGGAATAGTTGTGACCTTGTTGGGTAGGTGTATCACTCAAGACCCTCATCCTAGCTGCCTTTGAAAAAGAGTTAGAACTCTTAGTTCCTCCAGCCTCATGACTAACTGGATACTGCCATGCTCCCACTGATGATAATGGACTGAACCTCTGAACCTGTAGGCCAGCCCCAATTAAGTGTCCTTCATAAAAGTTACTGTGGCCATGATGTCTCTTCACAGCAATGAAACCCTAACAATGACAGTGAGCTTTTCTTTCTATTGCAGTATCTATGACTAACATCAATCAGTATGCATATTAGCTTTTAAGTCAGCGAAAACCAAGATACAATCAATAGAACCACATAGGTTAAATGTAGGAAAATGGAATGGGGGTGGAGGGGTAACAGATAGATTACCAAGGAAAGGGATATAGAATAGATACTTATAGTTGGACAAATGGAGGGTAGAATGAGAGGATCAAGTGGGGGGAGGAAGAGGTTCTCACTCTCTTGAACAAGGGAAGGAATATAGGGAGAGACAGATAAAATTAAGGTCCATTTGAAGGGTAGTATGGAATCCTAATATAGTAGAAGCTTCCTAAAATATATACAAATGTGAAGATCGTGTAAATCTCCACCACATAATGGGGGAGAAAAATCCTGTACAACTCTTGTTACTAAATGAAACTTCTGCTACCAGAAATGGGTGATACCCAACTGAGTTGTTAGCCAAAGGGGTTCCATGAGAATCCCTAAACAACCCAGGCTTTTGCCCAGCCTATGGCTTTTGTCCCACCAACTAATAACAAGGCCCCATAGCTGAAGACATGACCTACACAACTCACTGAACATGGGGAAGTCAAGCTGGTTCCTATATAAAGCCTTCACCCCTTCCTGCTAGCATCTTTGGTCCAGACAGGAAGGCATCTTGAACTCTACCAAAGAAAACAGGTAAACACCAACCCAGCTACAAACCCTTAGCTCTATAATCCTGCCTGTAAGACATGCTAATGCAATGGTGGCACAATGTTTGTGGCAATAATCAGCCAATGTATGATTTGACTTAAGGGCCCACTCACAAGATGGAACCCATACCTGATGCTGTTTGGGTGAACAAGAACTTGAGACTAGCTAGCTCAGGGGTCTAGGGTAAAACAAATTGCTGCAGTTCTACTAAAGTAACAGCAATAAAATTATCCCTGGTGACATTCTGCTATACTCATAGATCAATGACCTGCTCAGCCATCATCAGAGAAACTTCCTCCTGTAGTAGATGCGAACAAATACAGAGATTCACAGTGAGAAAATGTGCAGAGAGTGAGCAATCTCAAAACACTCAGCCCTAAACAGAATGCACCCTCGGGGCTCAGAGAACAAGGCAGAAGAGGAGGCAGGAAAGGTGCAAGAGCCTGAGTGAGTGATGGCTGATATCAATGAAACCATGGCTTCCAGACAAAACAGACAAACATACAAACTTACAGAGACTGGTCTGCACCAGATGGGGTCCTAGAGCAGAAAGACAAAGTGGACACATGGCCTCATCCCTGATCTAGAAGAAGTTATCTAATTGATAACCACTAGCAAATGAAAACAGTTTTCTACAAGGAAGTCTCACTTGGGAAACAAACTATTCCTTTTTTTTTTCTTGGTTTTTCAAGACAGGGTTTCTCTGTGTAGCCCTGGCTGTCCTGGAACTCACTTTGCAGACCAGGCTGGCCTCAAACTCAGAAATCCACCTGCCTCTGCCTTCCAAGTGCTGGGATTAAAGGCGCGTGCCACCACCACCTGGCAAAACAAACTATTCTTAAGGGTAAATCACATGACATCCAGTAGATGGTCAACAGAAAACTCACTCAGTGGTGTCTTTGAAGATTCTTAGTCTCATAATGTCATATCAGGGCTGCTGCTTTTTCTTATACTTTTCTCCTTCTCCTTCTCCTTCTCCTTCTCCTTCTCCTTCTCCTTCTCCTTCTCCTTCTCCTTCTCCTTCTCCTTCTCCTTCTCCTTCTCCTTCTCCTTCTCCTTCTCCTTCTCCTTCTCCTTCTCCTTCTCCTTCTCCTTCTCCTTCTCCTCCTCCTCCTCCTCCTCCTCCTCCTCCTCCTCCTCCTCCTCCTCCTCCTCCTCCTCCTCCTTCTCCTTCTCCTTCTCCTTCTCCTTCTCCTTCCCCTTTTCTCTTATTTCTCCTCCTCCTCTTCTTCCTCTTCCTCCTCTGCTTCCCCCTCTTTTTCATTCACATTTCATATTTTTCTCTCTCTTTTTAATCCTACAGGTCCTTTGCGGATATTATGACATTTGCTTTTGAATTTTTATGGGATTCCCGAGGGTAGGAATGAGTGGGTCCCTGTAGCTATATCTGTCTCTTGTGCCTTTTCTCAGACTCTTTTCCTTTTGTTTGTTTGTTTTATTCAATTCTGATGCATTTGTTTTTGTTTTCTCTTTATTATTACCCACTAGAGCCCTGTTTGTTTCTAATGAGAGACTGAAAGATGGTGACCAGGAGGAGTAGGGGAAGGGAAATCATAATCATGGTACATGAAAAAATTGTTTCCACTACAAGAAAACAAATTATTGCCGTGTCACTTAGAGAGAACATCAAATCTTTTGAGAAGTATCCCACCTCCTCCGCTCGAATGTATTTATCTGGAGCAGGGCACTTATACAGAGCATGTTGTTTGTCTCTTCTCAGTGGTAAGGTTATGCTCAGTGTGATTTGGGGGTTTAGCTGAGTCCCGATGAGTAACTGTTTGAACCGCAAATGAACTCATAAGAAATGTAAGCCGGTAATCCCCACATCGGCGCCACCTCAGCTAACTTAGCAGGAAGTTATAATCTCACACTCACTACAAAATTTGAAATAGAGAAAAATGAGACTGTCGCGTATGGCGGGCTATGTCCCTAAGCTCAACATTCAGGAGGCTGGGAATGAAGATCTCTGTGAGTTCAAGGCCTGCCTGGGCTGCACACTGCCACTGTCTTTTCAGGACACCTACTTAATGAGACATTGAAAATACAAGCCAAAATGAATAAGAGAAGACAGGACAACTGTGTGTGAAACATCCTTGATTTACTGAATAGTACTTCTTTTCTCATTTGAGTCAAATCATTACACCCTTAAGCAAAATTTAATAATAACACATGACTCCAAGAGGGATTTCCTTCCTGGGTGATGGTAGATAAACTTTAAATGATACAACATGAAAGTGACACTCTAAATGTTAAAACGCAAATAGAAAAATAATTTATTATGACACAAAGATAACATGTTTTCTCATATATTAGGAAAAAAATGCAATTACTCATGTTGGCCCATTGCCCATTCTGAACCCTGCTTTGACAGGAAATGCTTGGTCCTGAATGTGTTGTAGGAAACACGGAGCTTTGACGAGGACGTCAGAGGGTTGGCATTTCATTCTCTACAGAATACCACATGGAAAACACTCTGTGGGACTGCTGCTATGTGAGGGGGAACCCTAGGGACTCCCCACTCATGCTTGGCCAAGAGAAGAGCAGACAAGTAGAAGTTGTAAATAACAGGCAAGAGTAGGGAGCTGAACTGAAGTTCCTACCTGTGACAGCCGAAGCCTGGGCCTGAGAAAACTCTCAGCCTTTTCCTAGGTGACTCCCCAGTGTAGGTTAGAAACCTCTAGAATGTATTCCTTCGTGGGAATTTACAAAGAGACATAAGGTTTGTGTGTGCTTGTGTGTTCATACCCCCACAAACACAATGTGCGTGTGCATGTGTGTTCATACCCCCATGTGCACGTGTGTGTGTGTGTGTGTGTGTGTGTGTGTGTGTGTGTGTGTTCGGATCCTCTATTTGTTTTATAAAAATTTTGTCTTTTGGGTCACTTGGCCCAACTTGTTGCCTTCCATGACATCTGCCTCCTGTAAAACTTTCCTAGTTGTATATTTTCAGTATAAACGTGTTCTTGACAGTTTTACTGTTATGAAATGAACTTGTTTGTGGGAACATTTGCCAATTCACAGATGTCTTATTTATAGTCCACGGGAAAGCATTTTTCTCCATTTATAAAGCAGACTTTCTATATGTGGATCTTCATAGTCTTAATATTCTCCTTAACCATAGAAGTTGTAAGGTCAGCACTAATCTGAGATCACTCAACTTTGATTAATGAAAGTTAAAACAAAAACAAAAACCAAAGTGGAGTCAATTGAATATTTAAAGGTAAGTTCTTACTTCCATAGTGGTTTTCTATTCCTTTTTCTTTCTTTTATTTTCTTTTCCTTCTCCTCTTTTCTCCCCTCTCCTTTCCTTCTCCTCTCCCCTTCCTTCTTTCCTTTTTCTTCTCCCTACCGTCTGCTGGATGTTGAGTTCAGGGCCTGACGCATGCTTAGGATACTATCACTAGGCTATACTTCTTGACACATAATTATTTCTTAATCCTCCAAATGCATTGTACCTTAGGTGGCTAAGTGGATTATGCCACACATGCTGCCCTTACACTTTACTGAAATGCATCGTATCTAGCTGACTTTATTATAAGATGACCATTTAACAGGCAAGGGGTTTCTGGGTAGTGCAATCAGAGATTAAAGTTTGGTCACATAGAAACAGATATAGAAATTCAGGGGTTTATTGATTGCACACAATCTACAAGATGCTACTAGTTCAGAAAGCATAGTGAGAAACAATTCAGATATAGTCTTTGCCATCATTAAGACTGTCACAGACAAGAATAGGCACATATAAAATCCTAATATAATAAATGAGCCTCTAGGCTGCTTTATACAGGGAATAGCTAACCCAGGTTGTGGCATCAGGAAAGAAAAAACATAAAAATGGCAGTACATCAAAGATTTCAAGGTGAGGAGATGGAAAGTTAGGCAATGGCTCTACTTAGCCATTGCTCCATGACAGATGATTCTCTAGCATAGTGGCCTAAAGCACCCATTGTCCTGCATCTTAAAGTCATATATGAGTTAGGAACTAGGGTAGGGCTTGGCTGGGAGATCTCTGTTTCATTTGACTTGTACACAATTGATGGTATTCCACACTGTAGATTCCACTTGACAGGAAACTCTCATGAGTTGTAATTGCTGTGACTGCCCCTAGCTATCCTGGATTAGATTTCCATGCACGGACACCTTACATTGTGTAAATTAATAAAACAGTTAGAATGAGATGCAGAACTTCACAACCAGACCCTGATGAAGGTTTCTGAGAGCCTTGATATTAACATGAGATAAAATAGAACCAACTTGAATCAGATGAAGCCACTTTCGTCCTGACCACTATATATTCCTTCTGAGTCAAATCATGGAGCTCTAGAGGTCTTGCTATGTCTGGGACCCTGCTTCTGTCATTAAGTCCCGCCCCCCACCCCCGCCTTAGTTACTTCTCAATGGCTGTGACAAAACACCATGACCAAGGAAACTTATAAAAGAAAATATTTAATGTTGGGCTCACATTTCCAGAGGATTGGAGTCTGTGACCATCATGCCAGGGAACACAGCAGCAGGCAGGCAGGCATGGTGCTGTACAGTAGCTGAGAGCTCACATCTGATCCACAAGCGCAGTAATGAGGTAGACAGAGATACTTGGAAAATGGATGGAACTTTTGAAACCTCAAAACCCACACCAAGCGATACAACTCTCTCAACAAGGTCTTCTAGTCCTTCTCAAAGAGTTCCACTAACTGGGGACCAAGTATTTAAAGCTATGAGCCAAAGAGGGGCCATTCTGATTTAAACCACCACATTCCATTCCCTGGGCCCCCACAGGCTTTTGACCATAACATAATAGAAAATACATTTTCTATTATTCAACTTCATAGATAGATATTCACAGTCTGAACCCAGTATAAAATTTCAAAATCTTTTCTGAGATTCGAGGCAATGTCATAATTGTAATGTCCTATAAAATAGAAGGGCAAATTACATGCTTCCAAATAGCACTGAATACACGTGACCATCCCAAAAGCAAGGAAGGCAGCAAAAACTGAAAAACTCTACAGCATAAACTCTAAATCCTCTGACTCCAACTCTGTCTCAGGTCAAGGGCTCCATCCTTCCATCCCTGTCTGCAGACCTCCCTGCCATACATCCTAGGGCTCCTCCAACATCTTCAGGTCTCCAACACAATCCAAGCTTCATGTTCCCAGCTTGGTGTACTGGGATGCAGGGACTCCCTGGAAACACTGCTGGCCTTAGTGGCTCTCAACCCCAGACAAAGGTCCCATAACCCCTTTACTCCTGTATTCCTCAGAACTCTAAAGCCAAACCCATGTGGTTGATTCTGCTAAGTTAGGCTGCTCACTTGAGATGGAGCAAGGACGCCCTCTTTGAGCTATATTTGCATGAATTTTGACTTTTGTGAATAGAGAAGGCCTTAGGACTTTTTCCTTTTATAAGTTGAAACCCTGGCTGGGTGTAATCTTACATGGGGGACACTACTTCCTGGGTTCCATTTCACACTAGACCTTTCTGATCTATTTCAGTACAAGCCTTAACCCCAGTGTTAGATTTCCTGGTGCTCTTTTTCTCCTCAAACTGTACATTTTGTGTTTCTTTTTGTCCTACTTGCTCCTTTTCACTGCAGTCCTGAATGAGAGTGACTATGAATAATAACACAACAGTGTCAGGATTAGCCAATGAAATTAGTCCAAAACCTTTCAGTTTTTCCTCAGAAAGATTCTTAGAGAAAGATCCAGTCATATTCTTTGCCAAAATATCACAAATGTAGTCTCTAGACAAGTTGCTAATATCGGTCCAGTCTGAAATCTCTTGAGCTGGGACCTCCATAGAACACATTGATCTCAGCACTACTGTTTTCCAAGGACCTACTAGGATGGTTTCTTTTTTATTATTAGATATTTTCTTTATTTACATTTTAAATGTTATCCCCTTTCCTAGTTTCCCCTCTGAAAATCCCCTATCCCTCCCCCGCCCCTCCTTCCCAGCCTACCCACTCCCATTCCTGACCCTGGCATTCCCCATATTCCCCTATGAGGGGCCTAGAACCCTCACAGGACCTAGGGCCTCTCCTCCCATTGATGACCGAGTAGGCCTTCCTCTGCTATATATGCAGCTAGAGCCACAAGGCCCACAATGTGTTTTCTTTGATTGGTGGTTTAGTCCCAAGGAGCTCTGGGTGCACTGGTTAGTTCATATTGATGTTCCTCCTATGGGGCTGCAAACCCCTTCAGCTCCTTGGGTCCTTTCTCTAGCTCCTTCATTGGGGACCTTGAGCTCCGTCCAATGGATGACTATGAACATCCACTTCTGTATTTGCTAGGCACTGGCAGAGCCTCGAAGGAGACAGCTATATCAGACTCCTGTTTTCTTAAGGCCTATGTAGAGTGTTTAAACTTTCTCAGTCTAAACTCCTAAAGTCTTTTACTTTCTAAAAAACAAAACAAAACAAAACAAAACAAACCAGCATGTTCAAGTTTGTCACAAGTTTCCCACTTCCTGGTACCAAGTTCTGTCTTAGTTACTTTTCTATTGCTATGGAAAAGAAGATCATGACCAAGGCAGCTTATGAAAGAAAGCAGGCAGGCAGGCAGGCATGGTGCTATACAGTAACTGAGAGCTTATATATGGTCCACAGGCACAGTAATGAGGCAGAGAGTGATAACTGAGAAGTGGCTTGAGCTTTTGAAAAACCATAGTCTTTCCCTAAAATGATACACATGCTACAACAAAACCACACATTCTAATCCTCCCCAAATGGTTCCATCAACTGAGGACCCAGTAGTCAACCTATGAGACTGGGAGATTATTCTCATTCAAACTATCATACCCATCAATCAAAGTCTGCATGGTTCTGGATCCATCTGCCTCTTTCTTTATTCTCATAGTACCCAGGGGTCAAAACCCATACACTGAGACAGAGATGTTCTGGAACAGTCTTCCCTTCATAGTAGCCCACATTTTCCAAATGGTACTTCGTGAGAGGCAGCGGAAATCCCTGGCCCCTCAGTATATTTCTCTCAATGTCACACCTTCAGCTCTCTTTTGGTTCCAAGTGAGCCTTAAGGAAATTCTAGATCAGAGGAAGAGGTATAGAATATTGTAAAAAAAAACAAAAACAAACAAACAAACAAAAAAAAAACCAAACAGGGGCAATGTACTTGATAAGCCATGTATATACAAGCTATTCTACCAGAAAAAAGGTAAAGGAAAAACCACACCTTCAATATTAGGGTTTGGGGGAGGGGTCGGTAATGAAATGTCCATATTTCCCTCATTTTCTTCCTATCTGGAATGAACTCTGCCCGTCCTTTGACAATGGCTGTTGAGAATTTTCTGGATACACCCAGCCACTTTTCTCTTAAGAACCCTGCACAGCTTAAGAATTTTCCATCCAAAGGGAGAAACTGTGGAAGTCAATGGCCACGATCAGATGCCCTCTGGCCCTCAAAGTCAATGGTCATCATCGGATGTTGTCTGGCCATCGTCCTAGTGGCTCAGGGCACCTTTGGTTTTCCACACTCAGTATTTCACACCAGCTTTAGCTTATAGGGTAAACACTTGATGCTATGGCACACAAAGCTCCATGTGGTCTCCATGTGACATCCTCGCCAAGGTAAGGAGTTAATATCAACTAGTGTTGGTTATCACTGCACTCAATGTTACCTTTGTAAAGTCTTGCTCTGAGCTTCTGGCAAGCCTCCAATCTTAGCCATTCATTCTGCTGAGTAATCTTCTGTTTATTTGCCCTGGCAATCAGGGCCAAGAGAAATTTGGCCAACAATCTGAGGAGGTTCAAGCTGGTGCGGGGGAGAGATACCCCAAACATTACAACTAAAAAAAAAAAATTAAATCACACTTAATCTGGAATAATTTATGTGAGATTACCTACTTTTACTACCAATGAAAGTGAAGGCTCAGTATTGCTTTCATTTTTAATATTCTGAAACTTTTGTCTGGGTATAAAATGGCCCTTTGCCACAGATTTTAGCCCCTTCAAGCCAAGCAATTTATAGGCTACAAATAAAATTATTGTGCCATAAACAGCTTCATAGACAACAAACAATTTTTTGCCTGTTTCTCTAGTCTGGGTAGACTTCTACTGTGAGTTGCTTATACATTAAGCATAAACATGTAAACACACATACACAGACATACACATAAACACACACAAATATAGACACACAGACACATTTATAGACATGCAAAGACACATAAACATACATATATATAGACATACATAGACATACAAACATACACATAGACATACATACACACAGAGACACACACACATACACACATACACATGGTTTATATTAGAAACAATTTTTCTTCTGCTTAATGAATCTTTGAAAGCTTGATAGTGAGGTTGTAAAATCCTGAGGTCTGAATGGCAGATTTGCTCCCCCGAGTTCCCTGTGAAACTGAGCATCTGAACTGAACAAAAATGTCCTTTTCTCAACCAAAAATGAGATGCCAGAAGCCTTTGGGGTGAGTTTAGAGGTCATGTTCAGGGAGGCTCCTCCAGCTGCAGACAGGCAGAAGAACCCAGCTGCTGGTGTTCAGAGAGTCTGAGTGGCTCTAACCTACATTTCTCATCCATTCTTCCATCCCTTCCAATCTGCAGTGACATCTACTTCATTCACAAATTTTAGAGTTGAAGCAATCCTTTTTTGGTAAATTTTAATGTTTTTGTTTAGTCACTGAAATTTTTCTTCCACCCTACATCAGAATGAGAACTGTTTAGTGGGAGTTGACAGCAGGCTGCGTTTTATGCCTGGGCTGCCCTGTCAGAGCATAGACATATCATAGGCTCGCAGATGCTCACACACAAATAGTTTTGAGAATGTGAAAGTTCAGGAGATGAATGCAGAAAGCAGAGGAGGGACTTTGTACTTTTACAGTCGTGAGTCAATGTGCAGACTCATCTTCCTAAGACACAAGTGGGGAGGGGATCATCTAGGCAGCTTTGAAGATGAAAAGAAATGGAAACAACCCATAAAACTTGCAGATTCGAACATCTTCCAAATGGAGAGGTGATGCTGACAATACTGACAAGAATGTGATTTGCAGTCTTATCACAAAGATAACAAGAAAAGAGAGGGTGGGAAAGGAAGAAAGAAGTCCTTATCAAAACTAGCCCATTTTACAAAGAAAGTAGCAGATATATTAATAAAGCCAGACCTCAGTAGGCCCTGAGACCATACTCATACTGTGACAAAGTACCATTCAGGCTGTAAAACTCCGCACGTAGGCAGTACCACCTGCCAAAACTAAAACAAAGGCCCAATTCATCAAAGTCCATAGTTCTGGGAAAGACTCAAAAGGTTCTAATCTTGATTTCTGGTTTCTGCAGTTCTGCTCTGGCTAACTGTTCTTGTTAACTGAAGTATGTCCGCCAGAACATGTTTTCTATGCTTAAAAGCTCACCCTGAAAAAGGCTCATGGCTACACTGGGATCCTGAGCATCCAGTGTCGTTGCCTACTGACTAATAAAGACTGTCTATTGGCTTAAACCCATGTCCAAGCACTTTTCCCTGGCGAATACCCCACAACAATATCATAAAAATATCAATTAAAATTAATCCCACAGATAATTATTAATTAATTCACTTAGTAAGTGATTTTGTAGTTACTTAATCCAGTTGATAATTTAACTAATTAATTAGTTAACCCAATTGGTGAATGATATTTTAATTTAAACAGGTATGGTCTCCTTTGCTAGGCCCCCTCTATCATAAGCCTTTAATGCTCAATGTTCTTTTACTTGTAGTTGTGCAAATGAAATGCTTACTCACATAACAAGGTCAACATTCAATGTATCTTTCCTTAAAAACCATGAACAAAGCTGGGGGTTGCTGGCACACACCTTTAATCCCAGCACACAGGAGGCAAATGTAGGTGGATCTCTGAGAACTTGAGGTCAGCCTGGTCTACAAACCAAGTTTCAGAACAGCCAGGACTACATAGAGAAATTCTCAAAACAAACAAAAACCAAACAAACAAATAAAAACCATGAAAGAGACACCTGAACAGCTATAAAATTGCATGTTAAGCAATTCTGGCCATTCCATAGAAGAGAAAACTTCATGGAATTTTGGAATTGCATTCAAACTGATTAATTTATTTCAATATATATACATGTATATGTATATATGATTATTTGTCAAGTTTTGATAGACAATGGCATTTTTAATACACTTAGGGAAATAAAGCACACATAGTTTTATTTCACCATCATAGCGATAGTACTCCACCCTGACCACTAGGTGGCCACCCGGGCCTCTGTCTTCTGCCAGGACTTTTCTCCAGAAGCTAAGAACCCTGCAACAGGATTTAAATTAAGGAAGGGCCGGGCTTTCAGAATTACAGTACCGTTTTTATAATCGCTTTTATTGACCTCCAGGCCAGAAGCTGAGCCTGAGGAATGTGCATGTGTTCATGTGTTCAAAGAATTTTCAACCACCATTCTAGGTCATTTCCAAACACAATGTGTAATCATTTTCAGTAAATTCACAATTAGCAGATTTTGTTTGTTTCATTGAGATACTATAAAAGGTAATTTTTATGGATGGTCAGGAGTTTCTCTGACATATTCTTGAAAGTGTGTGTGTGTGTGTGTGTGTGTGTATGTGTGTGTGTGTGTGTGCTTGGGCATACTTGTTTCATTCTTGTCTGGGTACATATGTGTCTATAGTAGCTTATGCACCAGTATGCATACATGTTTGGAGAAGCTAGAGAACAACTTAGAACCTCTTTCCTCAGATAGCATGCAGCTTGGTTTTTGAGACAAGATGTCTCACTGATCTGTGTCTACTGGTTAGACCCAGTGGCTCCCAAGTCCCACGTATTGCAAGCCCATCTCTTCTTCTCCAGCCCTGCGTGCCACCATGCATGGCCTTCTATATGTATTTTGGGAATTAAACTCAGGTTCTAATACTTGCAATTGCTTTGCCTACCAAGCCATCTCTGCAGCCATATTACATTCCTAAGAGGACATGGGACACTGAATCTCATGAAAGTCCTTTGTTTGGCAAGAAGATAAATCAAGTATTTACAAAACTTAACAAATTCATGTTCCACACTTGAAGTAATATTTCATCACGAAACCAGAATTGATCCAATAGAATGAAGACTTTGGGCTGCTCTGTGGAGATAACCATAACCTTTACCCTGATTTCGTAGCGATTTGTAGAAAATGCCCTCCTTTCATCCCATTTAAACTGGATACCAACTTTTTTCCTCTTTGTTTAAAAGAATCTTTCTTCTTCCTTTTACATTTCTTTTTAAATTTTATTGTAAATGCATGAGGGTTTGCCTGAATGTATTATCTGCGCAGCATGTTGATGCCTGGTACCTCAGGAATTTAGGGAACGAGGTTAGATCCCCTGGGACTAGAGCTAAGCATGATTGTGGGTGCTGGGAACTGAGTCCAGGCTCCTCTGCAAGAGCAGCCATTGCTCTTAAGTGTGGAGCCATCTCCCAGGCCTGTGTTTTCATCACTTATGAAGAATGAATTTCTCAGCACACAATGTAAAAAGGCATGAAATACTGTCTCGGAACAGATTCATTCCTGATTCAATATCCCAGTGATTCTGAAATTATAGGGGAGCAAATCTTACCATCATCACCCATGCTATGGACATACAGTTGAGTTTTCCAGTTTAAGTTATTTTCTTTATGTTGAAATAATATTTTTGTGGTTTTTTTTCTCCACATTCTTTGCTTCAAATGTTGTTATACTCCTCTTCATGCTTGAATGTTGTGATGACTGATCTCACTTGCCAATTTTTTTGGATCTGGAATGACTTGAAAGATGAGCTCCTGGTTCTGGGAAACAAATTTATGTTGTTTATAAGTTGTTGGGTTTGTAGTATTTTATTATAACAATTTGAACAGACAAAGAAGTATATTATGGATGATCCCCAACTTAACAGCAGTTAGATTCAGTGAGTATCTTTCCAATGATACGAAAGCAAGAGTTTTCATTTGAAAGAATGCTTTGAATTCTGGCCTGGTCTTTGACTTGCAACATTCAATATGGTTCTTGTTTGAGACGGTGAGCAGAAGCAGCTCTGAGCATTCAGAGGATAGAATGTTCAGTCTTCATGACAACCCTGTGAACCACTGATACTCATCATGGGATCAAGGAAACTGAAGCACAGAGAAGTTAATACAGTAACCAAGGGGTACACAGTTAGGAAATATAGTCAGGACTCAACCCAGACAGCTCGGAACCAGAGTCCACATTCTTAATTATTGCCATATGTGTTTGAAAGAAAAAGTTTAAACCCCAAACCATATTAGAACAACAGAGAAGGGAGCCTTCACTAACTAAAACTGTGGGAAAAACTTGAAAGTTGGAAAACAAATCGAAACAGAGAAGCACTTGGTAAACAATGAGAGCAGGAGGCAGAGATGAGGTGGGTGGGAGGAGACAGGAGCCATGGAAACCCTTAGGGTAATTGACAGGACACAGGAGCCAGAGTAACTAGGAGGCTGACTCTTGCTACACCCCTTCTTGGCCAGTCAGGGTGTCTGCATCCTGGAGGCCCCAGTATGTGGGGGCTTGGGTCAGAGCATAAGACAGTTGAGTGGTTGGCAAGATTCAGAAGTGGGTGGATGTTCTGTAGACCAGCCGGCGCTGCCTTCCATTCAGTGCAGGCCCCTGCCTCATCCAGGATATCTCTGCAAATGCTTTTCTGCAGACATTTCAGTAAATGATCACAGACATTAAACCTTGCTTGTGGGATGCAACCATGTGGCAAGTAATCTAATCAAACCAAACCAAATTTTGAAAAGTCTGACGAGACAACCATTATCAAACATTTCAGATTACAGTAAAAGGGAGCGTGTATATTTCAGTTAAAATACTTACATATGAGAAACTCAGAAAAGCTGGAAAATGAACGTCAATGCTATTAAAAATAACTCAACAAATGATGAAAATTAAACTTCAGCCAAGTAGTGGCTCGCAGATGAAGCAAAACTGGCCATGTATTAATAGTTGCTGAAGATGATTTCTTTATTGATACAGGGGATCATTAATTTTCACTCTATTTAAAAATATTTAAGCGTTTCCTATGACAAAGATTAAAGTGCATCATCAGGAGGTGCAGACATGATGGGCCACAAAGAGCACAGAGATAATAGACTGGTTTTCTGGGCATCTGGAGGCTGAGGGCTTGGAACCCATGGACCCACAGTGTAGCTGTCAAGGAGAGAGTAGGGTTCACTAACAGCTCTGGAACCTGTGTGTCCTGCCCTGCCCTGCCCTGCCCTGCCCTGCCCTGCCCTGCCCTGCCCTGCCCTGCCCTGCCCTGCCCTGCCCTGCCCTGCCCTGCCCTGCCCTGCCCTGCCCTGCCCTGCCCTGCCCTGTGAACTGTTGCGTATTCTCAGAGAACATCTGGGACAGGTGTGGTACAGCAATGGACAAGAGCATTAAGTCTCAAGCAGTGAGCCGGGTGTGGTGGCACATGCCATTAATCCCAGCACTCGGGAGGCAGAGGCAGGCAGATTTCTGAGTTTTGAGGCCAGCCTGGTCTACAAAGTGAGTTCTAGGGCAGCCAGGGCTACACAGAGAAACCCTGTCTTGAAAAAGCCAAATACACAAGGGCTATATAGAGAAACCCTGTCTTGAAAAAGCTAAACACACACACACACACACACACACACACACACACACACACACACACATATATGTGTGTGTGTATATATATATATATATTTATATATATATATATATAAATATATATATATATAATATATAAATATATATATATAATATATATATATATTATATATATATATTTGTCTCAAGCAGTGTTCTAACAAAATGGCTTTGAGTAAAGGCCTTGCTGTCCGTAGGAATCATTCTAAATGAGACCTATCAGTGCCACAAGCATGATATGACAGAAATGATACAAATATCTATGGTCTTTTCATGTCATCAGTATTTATTTAGCAACAGTAAACCCACTTCCTCTCAGATCACATATTACACACAGCACAGTCCCTCTGGCTGTCCATCTGTCGATCATCTATCATCTACTCACAGGTAAGTATATGATGGCTAATCTTGGTTGCCGATTGATTAGCTTTGGATTCGACTAAGAATCCTATCTCTGAGAAACCCTGCATTTCTTAGATGAGGGGAAGAACTTTCCCTAGAGGAGGAAGCATTTTTTGAGGCAGCCATATGTAAAGAGATATAATGGGAAGGCAGGGCTAGTTTTGTCTGTATGGTTTTGATCTGCTGATGAGTGCATCTATTCCACTGCCGCTGCCATTGTGGCTGCCACCGCCTCTGCCTCCGCTGCCCCACCACTGCCATTACTGCTGCCACTACCATCTTTCTCTAATAACAGAACCCTGTTTATTCAGCCTTTCAACATGAACTGAAAACTCCAGGAATTCTTTATGACTTCAGCACCATAACCATATTGGAATTGATGAGTGGATCATCCAGTCTTGTGGACTAAACTGTACTCTGAGCCTTCAAGTATGTACACAGTCACTGTCGGACTACTCAGCCCGTACCATGCAAATTATTTTATTTTATTTTATATATGGGTACATTGTAGCTATCTTCAGACACACCAGAAGAGGGCATCAAACCGCATTACAGATGGTTGTGAGCCACCATGTGGTTGCAGGGAGTTGAACTCAGGACCTTTGGAAGAGCAATCAGGCTCTTAACCACTGAGCCATCTCTCCAGCCCATGTAAGTCATTCTAATACGTTTCTCTCAAAGTATCTTTTACATTCCCTTTGCCTATTCTGTTCCTCTGGAGAATTCTGATTTCTCAGCTACCTTTGTACTGCTCTTATACAGTACCATGACAAGGCAACTTATGGAAGAAATAGTTTATTGGAGTCTTTCAGCTTCAGAGGACAAGTCCAAGACCATTATGGTAGGAAGCATGGCAGCAGGCATATGGGCATGACAGAGCAAAGGAAGAACTAACTAGGGAAGGGTGGGATTTTGAAACCTCATATCCTCTTCCCATAAAGCCACACCTTCGACTCCTTCCTAAACAGTCCCAACAAAGGACCAACTATTTAAATATATGGGCCTGCGGGAACATCCTCATCGAAGCCAGCACACCTGACTAATGCAGGAGGTTACAGAATGGTGACAAAAGATTAAGGAGTGTGCAGTAGAGCTCAAGGAGCTCCAAACAGGCCTGACTGAGAAGCAAGGGAGTCTATGTGGGACAGGAGGAAGGGGATAAGAAAATAAGTGTAGCTGGGGCGTTTGCTGGAGTCTCCTCTCAGTCAGGCTGCAGGGCCACAGGGTTGATCACATGGCTGAAGAGTGGTGTCAAGGTGCAGAAGTGAGGTATGGGTCTGTGGATGCAAGACCAGATCTCTATGGATGGATGGACAAATGAACAGATAGCAATTTCAGTAGGGCATGTCAATCCTGGGCATCCAGCTGAGCTGAAGGCTACACGGCAGGTGGTCATCTTGACAGATCCATGGAGATCATTGTTCTGTGTTGACCTGCCCTGTAAGGATTCTTCAACCTTTCCTGGGTCTAATGTGTTCAGTAAGTTGTGGGGAGCCTAGGTTTTTTTTGGTATGATTTTAATAGGTCTTTGTGTTCATATAGTCCCAATTTACTTTGATAAATTTATGGAGTGGCCTCTTTTTTACTTTTAGGAAGAAGTCATTGTTCAGCCTGTGCCTTATAGCTAAAGTTGGAGAGATGGTGTTTATGTGCCTAGTAAGATACACGGTCAAAAAGGTTGCTTGTAAAATGAAGTCTCTAAGGGCAAGGCACATCCAGAAAAAAAAAAAAAAAAAGAAAGAAAGAAAAAAGAAAACCTGCATTATACACTATAGAGTAACACAGAGCAGGGCACAGACTGTTGTAACCCCAGTTTTTCAGCAATAAGCATCCAATAATCACAGGTTATCAGAGCCTCTGGACAATGTGAACATCAAGACAAGGCAAAACTGAAAGTCGGTATAAGAAATTTCATGGGATTCCAATCTAAGAAAATGTATGTTCTTGTTTGGAACCAAGGCACTGTGAATGTGTTTGTGTGCGTGTGTGTATGTGTGTGTGTGTGTGTGTGTGTGTGTGTGTGTGTGTGTGTGAGATAGAGATAGAGAGAGAGAGAGAGAGGCAGAGAGACAGAGAGACAGACACAGAGAGAGAGAGACAGACACACAGAGACAGAGAGACAGAGAGTCTTATGATTGTCAAAAATGTTTGTATTGCTTTTTAAAAAACTGACCACTTTCCATATTTATTCTTTGTGGCAAGGGTGGGCCACATGCCAGAGTGCCTGAGTGGGGGTCAGAAGCTGTTTGCTGAGACCTCTTTGCCTATCTCATGAACAGTCATCTCAGTGGTAAGTAGCTTTACCCATTGAGCCACATAGCCAGCCCATGGGCTGCTTTTTTTTTTTTTTCCCAAAAGCTAATTCTGGAGAAGACTTTTAAAGTCCTCTTCATCATCTCATTTGAGCATTTTGTTTTCTTCTTTTCTGGGCATGGTTAAGAAATTGAAGAGCCTGTTTCCTTTCCAAAGCCTAGCATCATTGCCTTAGGGACTGTTGTGGGAAAGGTCTAAGAGAGTGTAGTTCTGCTGTCCCCCAGTGAGAGTATTCAGCGTAAACAAGCCTGCCACCTACTCCCTCCGCAGCAGATGACTACAGCATTCCTTCCCAGCTGCTGTCCCCTGGGCTGACCAGCTTGGATGCCCTGATAGCAAATCTCTAGCCTATGAAGCAATGAAGTAATGTTGCCCTCAACACACTGCATACCAACTGAATTTTCTTCCTTGTAAGGTCCTTTTGAGGTCAAGACAGCAAAATACAGAAGGGAAGGGAGGTTAGATTGGTCAGTGAGACGATGGTTTAAGCCTGCACATATTTGTTCACTTCTACCACTGTCATGCAATGAAGGCTAGTCATGTAGTTCATTGATAGAGTGCTTGCCTACCATGCAAGCTTTGGACTTCATCTCCAGTATGGTATGCAGCAGATAAAATGCTGCAGGCTGGCTTTCCAGGGCTAGGAAGGTGGAATTGGGAAGGTGAGAAATGTAAGGTCATATTCCACTACAGAGAGTTTAGCAATAGCCAGGGCCTGTTAAGACCCTTAAAAAATAATAAAATAAAATAAAATAAAATAAAATAAAATAAAATAAAATAAAATAAAATAAAATAAAATAAAACGGAATTCTCTAAACTAATAACACCCGGAAAGCCAATATTTTTCAGCATGGAAAAGTGTATATCATAAAGTTTAAAATTACTAAATTGCTTAATTGGGCTTTATCTGAGGTATTTCTATCTAGCTTTGTAGGGATGGAAGTGGTTGTGTGTGACTCAGGGTCCCCTTTTAAGTGACTTTGAACAACAGGAGGATGGCATTTGAGATGATAAATGGTTTGGAAATATAATCATCTCATGCTGAGACCCTGATCTCATAATCTGGGCTTTGAGGGTTAAGGTTTTTAACTACAAAATATTTCAGAAACATGGGGCCAGGAAGGTTAATAAACAGGATAATGGGTAGCCTACATATTATGATGGTATAGCATAATTTTAAAATTTAACCTTGTTTTTAGTTTTAAAGGTAGTTGATCTTTAGAAATTGTCTGAAAATGTTCACTTATAAATATTTCACACATTTGTATGTTGTATATTATATACATTATATATTATATATGTATATTATACATATCAATTGACAGAAAGAATAGAAGGAATTCAAACTTGAATGTGATTAAGACTCTAGAGTCTAGTGACAATTTACAAGAAATAAAGAGAATAAAGCCCATATAAGGTGATAAGTATGCACCAGTGAAACCCACACAATTAGAAATTTTATTGGGTAAAGAATTTTGTTTCTTAGACACATAAAGGTAGTAACAGAGAGACACTTTAATAAAAAGACACCTAAAAGACATAGTGTCCTAACAGTGACCTTCTGTGTAAAAATGCGTGTGTGTGTGTGTGTGTGTGTGTGTGTGTGTGTGTGTGCGTGTGTGATGTGTGAAGCAGAGAAATGTGGACAGCTCTATGGTGTGAAGAGTGAATGCCAGCACACAAAACACAGAACTGTCCACGCCGTGGTGGCTGTGCTAATGTGCTTATTCATTCTCTTAAAGTGTTTGCTTAACGTTACTGTATGTTTGAAAAGATCTGCAATAAAACGGTGTACACGCTCATTGAAAAGTGAACGGCGATCTTCAAGAGGCCCGGAAGCATGCGTGTCTTACGTACAGCCACATCTCCACAAGGAAGAGTCAGTGTATAACGTGATGCCTCAAGAAACGTTTGCAGAATTTACCTGTACATTCTAAATTTGCCCTGTGAATTGGAAAAGTTACAGTTGTAGGAAATTAACTCTTAGGAGTCTTTGACGCATGAAGATCCTTGTTTCTTAACCCAGGGCTTTCGAGATAAACTCAGTCTCAGAACTAAGGAGATAGCTCAGCTGTTACAGCCCCTGCCATTAAGAATGAGGACCTGCATTCAGAACCCAAGCACCCAAGGAAAAAGCCAGATGCAGTGGATCATGGCTGTTACTCTAGCAGGAGAAACGTCATCAGAGACAGACAG
Source organism: Mus caroli (assembly GCF_978045245.1). Lineage (NCBI taxonomy): Eukaryota > Metazoa > Chordata > Mammalia > Rodentia > Muridae > Mus > Mus caroli. Next base: position 21,845,551 of record NW_028227264.1, read on the forward strand.
CTCCCCAGAATGTGTATTCGTCTACCCATCTGTGATGCCTGCTTCAGTGAGATAGCTTACCTCAAGTTAATGGGAATGGTAATAAATGTATAAGAAGTTAATTTATGGTTTCCATATGTAATATGAAACATGTCACATGTGCACATGCATACATACAACACAAATGTGAACATACATATACTATTTTATACACATACACCCAGAGAGAGGCAATAAACTTCGTATCCTAACTATATTAATTTTATTTATGTTTCAGCCATACATTGGTTTAAATGATTCATTTGATCTCAGTGTGTGACTTATTACTGTACTCTTTTTAAAAGTGATTTATTTATTTATTTTATTTCATATGTATTGATATTTTGCCTGCACGTATATCTATAAGAGGACATCAGATCCCCCTGGAACTGGAGTTACATACAGTTGTGAGCTGCCATGTGGGTGCTGGGAATGGAACCCAGGTAGTCTGGAAGAGCAGCCAGTGCTCTTAACCCCTGAGCCATCTCTCCAGCCCCTATACTCCATTCTAATGACTCTCCGAAATCCCAGAGTTATGTAAAACACTTAAAGATTTATATATATAAACACACTTTGGAAATTTTATTTTAAACTTCTCTGGAGGTTTTATATAGATATTTGAAACTCTCAGAAACTCAGTTGAATAAATTTTGTTTAAAGATTCAATGTGAGTGACACTTGATATCTGCTGAGATTATAACAAATCTTTGGTGTTCATGAAACTAAGCTCTATGAGTTAGGGGCAAAGTTCAGTCAGTCCAGTGCCTGCCACATAACACTCTGTATATGCACCTTTGTAAGAAGCCAGGCACAATGGTGTATGCCTGCAATCGCAGTGCTGGGTAGGCAGCGACAGGAGACCCTGAGAGAGTTCCTAGCCAGAAAGGCTAGCCTACTCAACAAGCTTCAGGTCTTTGTGAAAGATACTGTCTCAAAACAGTGAGGGAGGCTCCTGGAGAATGACAGCTGAGGCTGGCCTCTGCCCTCCACACGTGTGCATGTAAACACAGGCGGCCCACACAAAGCAGTTAAGCACTACAGTGTACAGGATGGCGTTGGTCCTTTTTAGCAACCCATGCCTGCAGATAGGGATCTGCTGCTTGTGGATCTGCTTCTCCACTTTATATTACTACTGTCTTAAAGTCAGAGAGGTTAAATAGGAGCGGGAAGACTGGCTGACGGAGTCTGTGGCTGCATTCGTATTCCTGAACCCCAAGGCAGATTATCTGGTATGTGTGAGGGTTTTATACAAGGCATCACCCTAGATCCGGCTCACTCCTTTATTAAGTACCCGGTTTGCTGATAGACAGTTGGTCTCATTCTCCACAGACATATGTGGTTCCAGGTACTCAGTGACCATTACCACTCTAGTATCTTTCTTAATGGTTTTGATCTTGATTTACATGTGGCTTTTCCTCCACTGTGTTAGGCAGATTCTAAATCAGGACACACTTCTGACGAATCATTTGGAAAATGCCCTTCATTTTGTCAAAGGTTTAGTCTGGGCTTTTGTTGTCTTATTACTACCAACATTTCTCTAGAATCCAACTTTAAAAAAAAAAAATGAAACTTACAACATAGCAATTATCCTTGAAATATTAAAAAAGGGAGAAAAAATCCAAAACCCAAGAATGTGATTATGAGCTGTTCTAGCCATGAGTATTCACGACTCCAACCCCCACACAAGACAAACTTTTATGAGTGTACAGTTTGTGCTGTATGCTCTGACAGTTCATGCTCTCATGCCCCAAAAATGTACTTTTTAAAGTTGGATAAGTAATTAAAAGTCACCCAATGACTAAGGCTGTCTTATGTCTGATTTCCACTGGGTGGCTGCATGACTTCTGGAAACATGTGACCCAGACCAAAAAAGGGCAGAAGTCTAGCAGCTGTCGATCCTACCCAGACGCCTGGGTGATTGGACTCCCTCTTCTGCTGATCATCCCTGCACCCTGTCTCTTTTCCACTCTGCTATCCAGCTGGCTATTTTATACTTTGCCACAGTTCACTTTTACATATATGTGGGGTGGTTTTGACAGTGGCACCTTGATAAGACTTGAAGATAATAACACGAAGTTAATATATTACAAATATATAAAGATACAACGGGCATCTAGATGTTCAGTACCATGCCCAGTGAGGACCACAGCAAGCACAGTGCCTGCTGCACACAGGTGAGGGCCTGATTTCAGATCCCAGCTTCTGGAGAAATGCTGGACATGGTAGTGTGTCCCAGTACGTCTAGCACAAGGTGAGCAGAGACTGGCAGATACGGGGGCGTGGCGGGGGGTGATGCACTGGCCAGACAGTCTAGCTTAAACAGCCAGCTCCAGGTTTAGCCACAGACCCAGTTTAAAAGATAGATAGATAGATAGATAGATAGATAGATAGATAGATAGATAGTGATAAAGGAATCTACCTAGTGCCAACCATTGGTCTCTGCACATGTACCTAAGGGAAAGTGCACACACACACACACACACACACACACTCTTAATTTGTCTCCAGAGACAATTTCTTCCTCAGTCCATGGCATTCATCCAAGCCAGCGAGTTCTGAACAAACTCTCTTTTAAAAGCCACATTAAAGCGAAATTCAATGGGAAAACAAATGGCCAAGTTCTGTTGGTGATGCCATTACTAGAAACTAGGCAATATCACCATGTATCCATTTTCACCTTTCCAGAAGAATTTAAGTGAAATATCATGTTGTTTGTAAAAAGCAGGCAACCCATAGGCCTTGGACACATGTGACCAAACAGTCTTCAACAGGGACACACATGACCAAACAGTCTTCAACAGGGGCAGGTGTGGATGGAGGAATCCTTATAACTGATTAGCTAAACTTCTCTATAATCTAATTTTTTTTTTTTTAATTTCTGGAAGCTTCTTTCCCATGACTCTTTTCCTGTGCCAGTGTACAGATAGCAAGTGCCAATATCTCAGTCAAGCAAGTAAGAGGTGTAAAACAAAGGTGCCGATACTCATAGCACGCACCCATGGTTAAACAGAACTGTCAGGCATCTAGACCTATTGAGGTCAACTTCCTGTTTATACTGGAAATGAATCATGACCCCTGGATAGATAGGGTCTGTTTACTCTCTCTCAAGGATCAATTTTTCACTAGCAAATATAAAGACATGATTTATATTTAATCCCACATTCTAAGCATGCTTTTTTATTTAAAAAATAAATATGGACTGAGATTATAATATTTTAGCCTCCACATGTTTTAACAAAACATGGGAACTACAGTTGATGAGGGAACGTGACAACCTGAAAAACAGAATACATAATAAGTATGAAAAAGTTTCCTAAGACAGATGTAAAAGGCAATTGTTATTTAATTAACTTTACAGAGTTCACATTCAAAGATTTACAAGTAATAACCTGATATAAGCACCGAAGTGAAGACTGGTGTTTCTTAAACTACTTTAGTTGAACAGACCTAGAAAATCTCTGAGCAATCATACTGACACCCAAGAAAAAAAGACTCAGGGTATCATCTCTGCAGCTTCATGGTCTAGACTCAGTCCCCAACCCCAAGCACACTCAGGAAATCTTAATGCAGACATTTTGACTGCTCACCCTTCTTTGTGTCAACATTGCCCTGTGGCAGGCCATTTTCATAAGCAGATCATGCTACAAAGGTCACTCTTTCACCTCTGGAAAGATTATATCGATAGACATTGGGTTAGATTCTATTCAGAGAGACACTGTCATGTGGATCAAAAGCCCAGTGGCCTGTGGCAATAAAGTCCATAGCCATTATAAATGCTAAAGTTCTTAGGCTCATCAGGACAATGTAGACTTGTTTGGAGTGTAAACTGTCTAATGCAGTAAAAGTAGAAGATATTTTATATCTTTATTATATATAATCACTATATTTCAATATGCTTAAGGGTTATACAATAGTCATTTACTACATAGGATAAAAATGATCGATCAAGCATATAACATGATTATTTTTCCAAGAGCCAGTTGAGTGTCATTATCTGAAAATCACTGTCATAGATGGAGGTGACAAGACAATAGTCTTGTCGAACTGCAGACTAGCAAACATAATGGTTTTCCCTAATAGGGAAACAGGAAGCCTTTTGGGTCATACAGAATAGCTCTTCATCTGAACTTAGAAGTCAAAGTTCATATGCAAATAATTACACATGAAACAAGACTAGGTAAAAATTGAGATTATTAGAAAGGAACAGAAAAAAAAAATCTCTGAAAGTAGGGACAGTCTAGTCAAGCAAGAAGAGAAGAAGAGAGAGGAGGGGGGAGCAGATGGGGAGGAGGAGGGTAAGGAGGATCTGGACTGAAGATGGAGGAGGGCAAGTTGGCACTCCAGTGCTCTGTGAGAGAACTACCTCGTTCATTTTGGAGGCTGGAATGTTTTAATAGTGCATTTGTTTTCATATGCTTAAATCACATGGTGGTTAAGTTTCTACATAAATTGTTATTTGTAAATCTTGTTTTGCATTAATAGTTTGATACCTATAGTTGTTAAATGTTTGCTTTTTGAGAGAAGTGTTTAGATTTTTAGAATATGTAAAACTAGTGATTTTAAAATACTAAATAACTAAGCAAGAAGAAGGCCCTGGGAATGAAGCTAAGCTGGGCTTCTGATCTGACTTGCATTGTCTTGGGGTTCATCTTTATCTTCACAGCAAACTCTGGTGTTGCGTGGCCACCGTGCCAGCACTGGGGCTGCACATGATAGAGGCAGTAGATCAGAAGTTCTACATTGTCATCAGTCACAAGGGGAGTTCGAGGCTACCCTTGGCAACCAGAGGCTTTCATCTGGAAAAAATAAAAAGGAAAGAAAAAGACATTTAAAAGAAACCAACATTAAAATACCTTGTATTTTATGCTGGTATTTTCTATCCTCCTTTGTATAATTTCTACCAGTATAATGGACCCTTACTTCTGCCCTAGGATTCTCTCCTATAATTAAAATTCTAGCCATGGTTTTTAGAGTTAGTTGTTATGCTATATATCCAGCTTCTGTAGTATTATAGATTAAGGAACAAAATATCAGAAGCTCAAAAAATATGTTTGCAGAAGATACGTATTGTACCTAGTGTGGAGGTGCAAACCCTTCATCCTATCACTGAAGAGACTTAGGCAAACAAATCTCTGTGAGCACAAGGCCAACATAGTCTACATAGTGAGTTCCAGGCTATCTGGACCTATGTAGTGAGACACTACCTCAAAAATAAGAAAGTTTTTCATGACATTCTTCATTCTTAAAAAAATTTAGATATAACAATCTAAATTTCAGATAGGCAGAGAATGGATATGTATATTATGATTAATTGAACATGTAATATAAAATATTCATAGATTAAAATATAGATATTTATGACAATAATAAAGATTTCATAAACTTAGTAAATATGTTTTATTGTGTTAATATTAACATACATTGAAAAAAAGATTGATTGTAAGGTTTTTATCTATATTGATTCTTTGGGGAATTTTGGTGTGGTTGTTTGTTTGTTTGTTTTTGTTTTCTACTTACCAGTACTTTCTAAATTAGGAATTCAACACTTTTACTAGTAGAACAAAATAAAAACAAGAAGCATAGGTTAATATGTTCTGTGGAATATATAGGTATAGTGGTTCTAACCTCCTAGATCTACCCTTCTGGTAAGTAGAGTTAAGCGGTTTCCTTGGATGAAAAGGCTTGCAGGCTGAGCACATTGGTAAGACTCGTGGCTCCAATTTGATGTAAGCCTTGTATTTAAGGTGAATCATCTCTCTGTGACTCCCCCGGATGTCTCCAGCTGCCCCCTTGCTTTCTCTGTGCGGTAAGTCAGAGGACAGTATGTACTGTACCTGGGCGGGACAACTTTATTATTTGTTAGAATTTTTCCTAGTGCTAGGTCATTTTGGGCAGGACTCCCTTGCCAACTAGAAAGAGACAGAAGGAAATAATGTCTTCTACAATGGGTGGCATTTGCAAGTTCCACATGACAGTGTTATTTTAACTCAGCGAGAGCAGGGTTTGGCGGTGGCAGCCACATCTACCCTTGGAGTGTGTCGCTGGAGAGAGACAGGTATTACTGAAGCCGCAAGCAAACTGTGCAATTAGGGTTAGGCAAAGGGATTAAGTAATCCAGCAACAGTCACAGTTATATAACAGGCAGATGCTGGCTGGGGAGCAGAGCCGTAACTGAATACTATAGCGGGAACTGCAAGTGTGGCTGCTGCCAAGGGTCACTGGCTGCTTCCATTAGGAGCTTAGTCTGTAGCCAGTTTATAACCCAGACAGTTTAATTCACATCAGGCTGCAACGTGGTATTCAAATCAGGAGCTGAGAGGAACCTTTTCTTTTTTTCAACCACAGAACAAATTTATCTAGAAAGGGCTATAGATTTCAAGTCACTTGGGTTTTAAAACCAAGATTCAGGTATATACAGTAAATGTAACGTATAGGATACCATATAGTTATATAGAAGAAGACCCAGATCTAGATTTTCCCAAGCTCCAGTTTTAAGGAGGAGAAAAAGGAGGAACAGAGGGGAAGGAGGAAGAGGAAAAGCAAGGAAGAGGAGGAGGAGGAAGAGGAGGAAGAAGAAGGAGTTGTTTCTCTGGACTTAGTAAACTTGTTTTTAATGTACAGAGGAGCAAGAAGACCATTAAGAAATCTGGACTCAGCACTGGGGACCCCTCTTCACACTGAAGTGACTTGCCCAGGGAATTGTGGGATATTAGGTGGTACTGAAGGCACTGAGCCTCTGGGCCTCCTTGTGTGACTACTTTGGGTTTTAACATTCTTTCCCCCTCTTGTCTATCACTTGTTCATTAAATGAGTTCATTCATGAGCCCAGTGGGAATTATCGCTAAAACATTAACATGCGGGGCCTGAGCCTACTGCCTTTGCATGGCTCTCCAATGAGTCATAAACCAAACTGGAAAAGAAGGAAGGCTTTTGAAGCCAAATCATGTCTCTATAAAACCACAACTGTTTGCAAAGTGAGTTCAATCAGTCAACCAAACCACCATGTTATCACCTTAATATCTGAGGAAAACTATTGTAGTGGGTTCTTTCTGAATGGTTAAAAATAAAGGTTTCCAGTTAATATTTGATAAAGTGAAAGGTTTTATATAGACGGAGTTGATGGCCTTTATTGATGTATTATATTCAGTTTGCAGGAACTCTGAATTGTATCCAGCACTCTACTTCACGCACAGTTGTCCTGAAACTCAGGAAAAGCATCCTGCATCAATCAGACCATGGTTCGTTTGTCTCAGAGTGTCCTGCTTTCCTGGATCTGAAAGAATATCCCTCCTGGATAAAGAACAAGATTTTATAAAGTTCGAGATTTAGTTCTGGACCTGCAGACAGAACCTCCTCCTGCCATCTTCTCTTTGACATCCCTAAGTTCATTTCTTACAATCCGGTCCTTTTCCTTGACTGAGTTTGACATCCCTCTGAGTAGGAGGGGCACACCCTGCTTCTTGGACTCTTCGATGTATCATACCGGCAACTGAGAAGTGATCTTTTTCTTCTGTCTTACATTCAGTAACAATGTATGCATTGGCAGTGTTGTTTAGGGAATCCATGCCCAATGTTTCCTAGTTGTCTTCTCCTGCAGAGTATTGTCCTCACAACAAACCTAGGTGAGTTTAAGATGAGAGCGAGAAGAGCAGGCAGGGGAGCTTCAGATTTTGGCTTTTGTTTACAAGAATCCAGAGATGAGTGGGAACCTAGAAACTAGAATTTTGGGGGGTAGCGTTTAAGAGAGATGCAAACAAAAATACTCATGTCTTATCTCTCATGCACTCTCAGGCCTTCCATACTGTTCTTCCTCTTCCTCTCTGAACTCAACTGTTGCTCTTGTGTTGTGTCGTCCTGTTTAGGCTTACTCTTCACGGTATTGTCCTCTAAGTTCATGCCATGGACATATTGAAATTCCTATAAACCAGAAACTCCAAGCTGAGGAGGCAAGCATAATATGGAGAAAATTAGTCAGATGCTCTTGTAATAACTTGGCTTCATTCGGACATTCATTTGTTTTGCAGTTCTTGTCCAGCGTATTATAATATTATTGGAGATGATTTCATAGGTCAAGTGTCACTAAAAAGCCTCATATTTTTATTTAGCCTGGAGAGACCCAAACTTGCCAGAAAGTCAATATTTATCGGGGTCACTTCCTCTAATATTTTTATTTTCTCCATAACCCAATCCCCATTTTGGGAGTCCAAATGTTGTGTTATCCTGATTTTGTCAGGAATGGTGTGTGACTCCAACTTGACTTCTGGTCACTCCAGTGGGATTTCAACTAAAATGGCTTTCCCCACGGTCTTTGTGGCTAAACTAGTCTTGACATTTTTGCGGTGTTTCAGTGGTGTTTGGGGGCAATATTATACAAGTCTTTGGACCACCAACTGAGTATTTACACTTCTGAAAAGCATGTGTCTCTAGAGAAAAGCCATGTGCAGACACCCAAGTTGCGTAACAATGAAAATCCAGAAGCACTCCAGGGAATTTGACATGCAAAGGGGAAGTGGACTATTCAGTTTCAAAACCACAGGAAAGGGACTTTGGGTCTAAATGAAATGAAAACTTAGCAGAATCCTTGTACATCTAAACTTACATCAACTGTTAAGACACTGGAAAAACTGATCATGCTTCCCAAATGGCCATCGTCTGTCCCTTGTCTCCATGTACTCCCAAAGCATTTCCTCTTTGTCATCATGGAAGTCAAAACCCTGTGTTCACCACACTTCCAGCCTGTATACAACCCCACCTTATGATTTATCATATCTACACAATATGTTCTATGAAAGAGAATACATTTGATGACATTACATAGCATATTTAGGCATGTAATATGCATTCATGAAAATACTCACATATTGATATGTGTAAGGTAAGTACATTTGCTTGGGTGTTCTTTTCCTAAGGTTAGACTTATTCAATTGCCTACTGCATTTCACTGTTTAATTCTTTCACAGATGTGCATTATATATCTAAAACTGTAGTGTGTTGTGTACAACATAATACCTACTTGAATATCCAAATTGCTAGCACTTGCATCATCTAAAATTCACCTCTTTGCAATTTTACTTCTTGCTCTGAGACGTGGATGAGGGGTTTGGGTACATGTGTGCTCACCGTGTGCATGTATGTGGAGGCCCAGGGTTGATGTCAATCACTGAGTTTTGAGGCATGGTTTCTTACTGAACTTGAAGCTTGCTGTTTCAGATACATTGGTGGGCCAGGAAATCAAGGGATCTTCCATCTTTAGTCCCCAGCTCTGAGGTTGCGAATGTGTAGCCATACCAAGCTTCTGTGTGAGTGCTAGGCATCTGTGCTCAGGACCTTGTGCCTGCACAGCAAGCACTTAATGCAAGGAACCATCTCCCCAGCCCTGAAAATTACTTACGTGCCTCTTGTGCCTCTTCTGTTCAGATCAGCTGTGGGGCACCAGGCATGGGGAAATAAAGGGATGGGAGAGACCCACATCCCACCAGAGCTTGGGGAGACTGCCACGGGACCCCATGGAATCATCACGGGATGGGAGTCAGGCCTTACAGGCTGCCTGACCGCTCGAGGGGTGGGGAGGGGGAGGGCAGGTCTCAGCTCCAACTCTCAGGCACCACAGACTACTGAGTACCGAAGAAGAGTTGACTCTGGGGTCTCTGGGACTCATGGAGGGCAGAGACTGCAGGTTCTCAGTTTCAGACATCCCAGACACTGCTGGATGTCACAGAAGAGCTGAGAACAAAGTGGGGGCCCCAGGGGTGGCTCAATCAGCCCCAGGGAGAAGGGGCAGGGGGAGAAGGAGCTGGGTGGTTCCTATTTGGACGAAAGTCTTTGGTCTGGTCTGGTGGCTAGAAACACTGAGAGACCTTCCTATGGGAGATTAAATGTGGCTCTTTAGGAGAAGGTCTATTCCATTATTCCTGCATAGAGACTGTCTGGTTTTAGAGCTTTATGAGGGGGGGGAGGGCGGCCATGGCCACATGGAGAGAGGAGAGAAGGGAGGGGGAGAGAGGGAGCAAGAGGGCTAAGCAAGAGACACAAGAGAAGAGGAGGGGCTAAACAGCCCCCTTTAAAGTGAGCTGGGCTATCTTGCTGTTACAGGGTAGCTGTGAGGGTGGAGCCTGGACAGCCTATGTGACTGAAGGCCACAGAATGATGGAGTTGAGTCCTTGTGTCAGGAGCCTATGTCTGGGAGCATGGCAAACGGGCCTTCTTTCCCTTGCAGATTGATTTGTTGGGTCTCTGGGGTTTGAACCTAGCTCGACCAGAAAACATGCTGCCTTTCACGGTCCCACAAATTAGCTACTAGATCTACACAAGGCTAGTTACCTCTCATCAGTTTTATACATCTGGCTTCCTCAGAGTCCATGGAGCAAACCTTCTGCCTCTGACTATCTCCCAGAGTTTCGGTCTCTCTCAGTTACTTCCTGCCTTTTGCTAATAGACCATCAGAGTTTTATGGGCACGTGATGCTTCCACACAATGGGTGAGAGATTATTTCTACACCAAACTGCAGGGGGAGGAAGAGTCGCGGCACAGACACGGGGGAGCCATCAAATTGAAGGCCATTGACTTCTTAGATGCACCCACTTTAATTCTGCTCCACTGCTAGCATTTATATTAAAGAGATAAGGTTATATGTTAAGATTGCATCAAAGAACATTCACCCTGATGATTACAAAGCAAGAAGAATGAGTGTAATATTGGAATTGGTGTGAAGGGTTAAAAGAAATGGTGGGTGGTGCAGTCTTTAGACATTGTCTTATTCTAAGTTTTTTAAAAGACATGCTTATTTTATGTTATGTGTATGAGTGTGTTGCCTACACATATGTATATGCACTACATGCACATCTGGTGCCAGTGTAAGCCAGAAGAAGGTGCCAGATCTTCTGAAACTAGAGTTATAGATAGCCTTGAACTACTATTTCAGCACAGGGGACCAACACCAGGTCCTCTGCATGAGTAGCAAGTACTCTTAACCACTGAGCCATTTCTCTTGCCCAATATTAGAAGGCACTTACTGTTCATGAATGAAATGCTTATATCATCTTATCAGCAAAAAGAGAAATCCCTAATAAAATGAAATGTATGAACCTATTTAGAAAAAAAACCGAGATGTATGTATATTTGGCATGCATATGTAAGAAAAAGCAACAAAATTGTTTCTACTTTCAATATAATGTAAGTGTAAACATATACAATACATACACGAGCACACACACACATTGTGTTGCTGTGGGCTATGTGCATGTGAGTGTAGCAACTGGGGAGTCCAGCAAAGGGTGTCAGGTCCCCTAGATCTGCAATCACGGGCAGTTGTGGGGGAGCAAACACAGGCGATAGGAACTGAACTCTGACCCCTGCCAGAGCAGCAAGCCGTCTCTCTTGCTCATATCCCCAGATGGATAAACTATAATAAGCAGAACTAGGAGCTGCCGGTCATCATTCTCGTCTTTCTATTTCATCTTCCTATAGCCAAGGGGAGCCCATATTCTGAATATTAGGCTTACGTTTTGTTGTTGTTGTTTTTAAATTTCACAGATACACTGCATCAAGGGTACAGTTTGTAGCTCTCTTACTTTGTGTCCGAAAATTGGCACATGCCACATGATGTTTCTGTAACTACCTCACCCCCTTACATGCGTGAGTTCCACGGCTGTGTCGTTTTCACTGCTGTGCAGTATCCCATTGCAGAACTACGTGCTTGTTCTTCCATTGCATTTCCTGTTTACAATCATTTCAGTTCAAACTTTTTTTTTTTATTAGACAGGTTGCAAAACTACTGGGCCTGCTTTCAGTTCCAGAGTATATGTGAGGTTTCCCATCCCCTTGAGTTCCTTCAGTCCTTCCCCTAACTCTTCCACAGGGATCCTCAATCTCGGTCCAATGCTTATTACCAACATATGACACATGTATCATTAGCTTTAGAAAATGTGTGTCTTTGATAAAGTCTTGTGTCTCCTACACTGGACTCTCTGGCTTGCTTTGAAGCTGAGAATAACCTTACACTGCTGGTCCTTCTGCCTATACCTCCTGGGTGCTGAGATTATAAGCATGTTCCTTCATGCCTGGTTTATGAAGTGCTAATGATCAAACCCAGGGTCTTCAGCAAGCACAGCAAGCACTGCACCAACTGAGCCACAGCTCCAAATAGCTGTAATGCCCCCCCCATGTTTATTGTCTTATGTTTCAATATTACGTTTTTATGAGAGTATCATTGATCTCATTATTATAATATCATTTCTTCCTTATGGTATTTTTTCTAGAAGATTCAGGTTTCTCTATATCTAAATAGAAATTCTTGTATTCTAATTTTTAAAATCTCTTTCTTTAGTTGCATTTCTTTCCTATCGATATTCGTATTTGGCTATTTCTCCATTTTATGTTTCTTTAATAACTCACCAGTATTCTGCTTATTGGCGTGCATTCTCCCCAATTCCTTTGCTTCTGTGCATCTTTGAACAATCTTTTGGGGTCACTTTCTCTTATGATGAAGTGTCAGGTCTGCTGGTCACATGAATATTCAGTTCTTATAGACTGAATTATATTTATTATATAACAATTATACTTATTTTTAATTGTCACTGAAGAATTCTGCAAGTTGAACATTCAGAATTGATATTTTTACCATTGTCCTGTTCTGCTATTATCTCAGTTTGCTATCTCCAGCAGATTTATTTTCCTACCCTGCTGCTAAGAGCATTCTCGGTCTCTCTGGAGTGCTAAAGCTTTAATAGGTGGCAGGAAGTACATAATTGTTGGAATTATTGCTATTTTATCAATAATTAAACTGTTACTGATTTATATTGATTTAGTTATGAGTCCTGGAAAGGTTTTGTCATTAACTTTTCAAAGATTAGGTCTGCTCTGTGCTTTCTGTTCTTTGTAAATTGACAGACCAAAGCTTCTGTTTGTGCACAGATAAGCCAACGGCTTCTCGTCCAAATCTCTTCCAAACTGCTCAATAGGAAGTGGAGATGTGATTCAGCATTAAGAAATTGGGTTGCTCTTCTGGAAGATTCGGTTTTCATTCCAAGCATCTATGTGATAGCTCTATATGGAGCTGTAACCCCAGCTCCAGGAAACTTCAAGCCTATTCCAAACTGGACACAACAGGTACACATATGATTCATAGGCATGCCTGAAGGCAAAACATCCATACCCTTTAAGTTTTGTTTTGTTTCTTAGTTTAGTAATTTTAATTTTCTTTCAGTTGCATTTTTTAATTAAAATATTATTTCATTTGTATATAGTGTATGTGTGCTCATGTGTGCCAGGGCCTAAGGGTATGGAGATAAAGAGGACTTGAAGGGTCGGTTCTTTCCTTCCACCATGTAGGTCACAGAAATAGAACTTAGACTTTTCAGTCTGGGCAGAAACCAAGTTTACCTGCAAGTCCATTTTGTGGTCCTCTTTTGCATTTGTTGTTTAAGATTTCAATTTACTTACTGGCCCTTTGATCTGTGTTAATCTAATTACCCACTAAAGTTTTAATTTTATAATTTTATCACTGAATATTGTAGTTCATAGAAATATGCCTGATACTTACCATTTTTATCTTTTGCTGTTTAAACATTTTGTGCTCATATTTAACATTATATAGTTTTGATGTCTAGTTCTTTAAATCTCTGACTAACATTTTTTGATTTGGTTAACTGTCATCAAGTAAAGTAGGTGTCTTTTGGGTTGATATTCAGTCAGACCACATTTGACTGAGAAAGTATTTCAAGCTTCTAAGGCCCTGACAATCTTCCAGAGAAGATTAATACAAATATAAGGCATGTTCTTGTCAAGAAGAAATGACTAAAAACTAATAGATAATGCTACGAAGTAGTGACTCTGATTTTTGTTAACCATATTGTGTTTTGGAATTGGGCAGGTTAAGTCGTGATCGTATGGCATCCATGTCATTGTTTAATATAAAGTAGATTCTGTAGAAGATTTACCAAAGGTTTGTGGTGATTAGGATGCTAGCAGCTCAAGCTATTTTCAGTGAAGTTATAATAATCAGTGGAGCCTTATAAAAGGTTAATCATTGCAAGAATGGTGGTTAACACAAGAAATACAGTACAAACTCGTGTATATATTTCTATAAGATCCAATCACAAAACTATTTTTTTAAAAAAAAAGGTCACTGTGATTTAAAATCACAATGTGAAGACTGAAATCTTTTAATTCCACAGAAAATCCCTTTGCTCTTTTTTTCTAAAGCAGCAAGCATACAACTCTGTCCCAGTCTTAGTTCTGTCCTGGACCTCGAAGGAGAGCTCTGTTGCTTGGAAACAGCTGCCTCAGCTCTGTGCCATTACACGTAAGGCATCTAATTAAACACCTGTTATGTCCAGTAGGCTCCTCTTTCAGGTAACTTCCCCAGGAAAGTTACATCAACACTGTAGTGAATGCATGATAGCATAATCCTGTATTCCCAGCACTTCGAGGCAGATGCAGGAGGATGACTTGAAGTCTGAGGCCAGTCTGGTCTGGATAGGGAGTTCTGCTGTAGTTCTGGCTACAAAGGGAGAAACCTGTTTCAAACCAAATTAACCAAACTGAAAGCACAAAAGGAAAAGGAAGCAGGTGTGAGAGGCCCATGATAGATGCTCTTTCACAGCAGGAGGTAAGGCATTCCTGGTAAACCTGTTTGGTACCCTCATTTTTGATGTTTACTATTAGAACAGACTTGGAAAAATGCTTAAATTAAGCAAATTCACATTTAGTTCTAGAGAAAGGAAATTATCCAGAGGAAGTGTCACAGAGAAATCAGTGCACCAGGATCACTGTGTTTTGTTTTGTTTTGTTTTGTTTTGTTTTGTTTTGTTTTGTTACTAATTCACATCCGGATTACAGCCCCCTCCCTTCTTTCCTCCCAGTCCCATTCTTACAAATCCCTACAACCATTGCCCCCTCCCTTATCCTCAGAGAATTGGATGCCACACCTTGTGTACTACTCGACTCTGAGGGATCTAGTGGAAAAAAGAAAGCATCTTCAATAAATGGTGATGGTCTAATAATTGGATGTCTGCGTGTAGAAGAATGGGAGTAGACCCACATTCACCACTCTGCACAAAACTCAAGTCCAAGTGGATCAAAGAGCTCAACATAAAACCACACACACTAAATCTAATAGAACACAAACTGGGGAATAACCCTGGACTCACTAGTGCAGGACACAACTTCCTGAACAGAACACTCACAGCTCAGGCTCTAAGATCAACAACTGATAAATGGGACCTCATGAAAGCAAAAACAAAACAAAACAAACCAACCAACCAACCAACCAAACAAACAAACAAACAAACAAAACAACTCTGTAAGGCAAAGGAGACTGTCAATAGGACAAACAGAAATTGGGAAAGGATCTTCATTAACTCTACATCTGACAGAGGGTTAATATTTAAAATGTATAAAAATTCAAGGATCGCTGGTCTTTAATAAACCTCTCTCACCTCTAAGGAAGGGACAGATTATGGCCCAATATATTTAAGTGTATCTGTGTATAGTATATATCTGTGCTAAGGAACAGTTCACCAAAGCTCACTCACATTTTGGCCTATCTTGGGAAAAAAGACATTGACTGTCTTATCTGGACCACCTCATTTAGGATCTCTGTTTTTTAAAAAAAAGGAGTGAGAGATGGTTTTCCCACTAGAACAAAAAGTCTGCCATGTTTGCTGCCTCTTGACATAAAGTTAATACTTCCCTCTAGGGAAAGGGAATAAAAGAAGAGATAGTGTTATTTTTTATTTAAAATTTATATTTTGCAGGCATAGAGATCTAGAAGGAAAGCCGCCTTGTATACTTGCTCCATCTGGACCCATCTTTGTCATTTCCTCAAGGTTTGGGGGGCAAAGAAAAGTCTCAGAAGGAGGCTGGTGTCTGTGGCCTTCATTGTGCTACAATAGTCTTTCAGCTTTCACTTAGTAGGCACTTGTCATGCTTTGCATCAACAAAATGGTAGACTAGATTGTTAGCTTGCAGGATAGATAACCGTAGTTGTCAACTTGCCAAACCTGGGAAGAAGGAACCTCAACTGAGATACTGTCTCCATCAGATTGTTCCCTGGGCGTGTCTATGGCAACAGTGATCTCTGATAATAAACAGGAAAATGAGGTCCTGCAGGCAAAACCAGGGCTGGCTTTAGAACAGCAATGGAGATGAAGAATGATAAACCAATTAAAGCTCTGGTTGAAAAGATAAATGTAGTTGCAAAATTATATGTAGAAACTTCAGATTATACAATCAATCAAACAAACAAAAAGGAGTGTCTAGCTTTTATTATTTATTATTCATGTCTTCAGAAATGCAATGCTATAACCAATAAATGTCCTAACAAGAAGATCTCCCTTCCATTTATGGAGACTTGGGAATTGATTCTCTCAGATCCCTTTCTGGCACAGCCTTCATCATTACCACACCAAATAGACAGACAGAGCTCACTGAAGGTATTGGTAAACTCTTACTGAAATAGCACTTTGAAGGATCTGAGATGAGAACTCAGTGCTGCTATCATTGTACACCTTCCAGATGGTGGAGAATGTATTCAGGAGCAGCGGATTGAAGTCAATCATTTGGGGTCCTATGAAAATCTTTACTTTTGTAGGACTGTTCAATTACATAATGAATTGGGGGGCTGGCCCAGTGTTATTTCCTATCAATTTGCTTATTTCTGTCTTCTTTCCTTTCTTTAAATTAATTCTTTCTTTATTTCTTCCTTTCTTTCTTTCTTTCTTTCTTTCTTTCTTTCTTTCTTTCTTTCTTTCTTTCTTTCTTCCTCTCTCTCTCTCTTTCTTTGTTCTTTCCTTTCTCTTCATATATTTTTTAAAACAGCACCTTTTAAAACTGTTTCTCATCCTTGCTGTGGTTGCTAATGGCAACAGAAGGAATGTACTAGGGTATCATAATAATCCCCCATTAAATCTCTAGTGTTTAAATTTTAATGCTATAATTCAAGAGCTGACAAAAGCCCATTGAGTGTGTCCATGGGGAGGAAAGCGGGCCGCCCATTCTCTCAGTGGTGATGCTATAGCAACATGGAATGAATTTAGGGTCAAGGAACAACCCGTCTCCATGCTTTGTTGCATTTCCTGGCTAAAAGTAAAATCCAAACTTATAAAGTTTGCCCAAATACCTAGTTATTTTGAGAATCAGGAAGATAACTCACCCTCTCCCACCATGTTGTATAACAAAAGCTGGGAGGCAGGTAAGGAAACCAAAGCAAATGGGGAAAGACACACTAAGGAGAGCTCCAGGAAAGGATTGTCTGAGTGGCCATGTGAGGGACGCCTATGATCCACCACCCCTTCCCCGAAACCCAGCACTTCTTGCCAGGACAAATGGTGTTTTAGAACATGGAGAAGTATTACAATCTGCAAGATTCCTTTCTGAAAGGAGACAAAAGAGGACTGATGGGCAGTCCCTGTGTGTGACCCCTTATGGCAGAGCAGGGTGGGGTTGTCTTTTGTCTAGCACTTTATAATGGCACTTTTGTTTCTATGGAATTTTCTGCCAGAATAAACAAGTCCACCTGAATCACAATTGCCTATTGTGCAGCAGAAAGAAGAAGAATGAAGAAAAGCCCATTCCAAGAAGTTTATACCACCAACTTTTCTCTTTCGGTTTTGGTGACAAACATCCTCATACTGAGTCAGTGCTCCGGAATAGAAAATAGTATATGCTTAGAATGTTTAGTTAGTAAAGTGTTCTAGTTAAAGACCACATTTATATGGTATCCAAAATACTAGGATGCTAGATTTTCTAGTGCACAGCACTGGCGTAAGCATTTTAAGCAATGCAGCACAGTGGCTTTCAGACCTGCTCCTCACTTTCATCCCCTCTTCCTGGTCCTCACGGATTCACACTCCACCAGTAAAACTCTTACCTCCCGATCATGTCAGCATGAGCAGCACCCAACCCTACAATTCTCCAAATCCTAAGGGTAACTAGAGCTGTCTTTCAAAAACCGTACAAGGTTTCTTCTCTCTTCAAACGTCTGTGATGTCTAGAGAACCAACCTCACATTTCTCCACATGACTCCGCTCTTCCAGGGAATCCACAGTGTGTGCATAAGTTTTCATTTTACAGTGCTTACCACTGCCTCCCACTGTACCTAGGCAAAAGCCCCTGCCTAGAAGTTTTGATTATTCTTTCCAAAGTTCAAGCCTAATTTAAATATTCCCGTTTCCACAAAAGCCTTTCATATGAATTCTTCCAGAAAATAATTCACTTTTGTTATTATTGCATTTGTTTATTATTTATTCATTTGTGTGTAAATTTGTCATCAAACTTACAAAACAGATAAAAACAACATATAAATGTATAAAAATACCATAAGGAAGTCCACTCTTTTGTACTTTGATGTCACTAATAAAAATAGAAGATTAAAATTCTGTGACAGTGAATCACTGAATCATAAATAGCAAACGAGCTAGCATTTGTGTGCAACAGAGGTATTAGAAAAAGAAGAGGGTGTAAGTAGAAAAATTACTCAAAGGAATACAACTTGAACATGTCAGAGCTTTGTCTGCTCACCATTAAAAGGCTAGAACCAAATATAAAGAAAGTACAGAGGGAACACCAGGCACATTATATTAAGCTGCTGGAAACTAAAGCTGGAGAGAACACACGTGAACCAAGAAGAAGAGGCATATGAGTTAGTACCAGCCATGAGAAAGAAGGTGGACCTCTTAACAGACATGAAGAAAATGAGAAGATCGTGGAACCGTAGCTTCAAACCAACCTAAGGTCTGACTGTTTTGTCCACTGGTATGTATCACCACCATGGACAGAAACTCAGGTACCATACCTTTCCCCATCATAAAACTGAGCCAAAATAAATCCTCCCTAAACTTGTTCCTTGTCAGGCATTTAGTGACAGCCACAGGGAAAGTAGCACAGCCAGCAGCATTATCAAGCTTATGTTCCCCCTGTGCCTCCATTAGCTGGTGACTATTTGAGTTTATTGTAGGATGCCATCGGGCCAGTGACACTGCCCCTATAAAGTGAGGATATAGTCAACTGGATGAAGAACCAACCTATCACATGAAAGAAAATGTTTATGAATTTTATAACTAATATACAAACAACTCAAAACAAATATGTTTTCAGTAAGTAAAGGACCAAAATGAACATTTTTTGAAGAGATATGTACAAATGGCTAACAGAGGGATGAGAAATTGTTCAGGACCATTAATCATTGGGGATTTACAAATTGAAACCATAATGGCATCTTATCTGACACCTGTTATGACAGACATTATCCAGAAGTTGAGAGACAAATGTTGACAAGGTTTTGGAGCATAGGAAACCCTTGGGAACTGTTTGTGTGGGTAAGAATTACTGTGAACTTGTAGACAGCAGAGAAGAGGTTCCTTATAGTTTACAGTTTTAGAACAGGGAGATACTGATGCTTGGGGCCATTCTTATTAGGGATGGTTCAGTGTTGAAGATGCTTACTCACAACCCTGGCATCTAGCCACTAGATGTCAGTAGCATTCTCCCATGGTATAAGGACATGGACCACGTCAGGAGGGTAGGTATCTAGGGTTCTGGAATGCCCCCTAACATTTTGCCTTATTCTGATCCAATTCTGTGACTCCTGTGCTGGTGGCATGGGCTATTTTTAATTCCGTGGACAATTGTACAATCTGAGGCTCTTAAGTCAGGAAAAGTAAATTCATGTCTGGGATATTTGCCGATTCAAATTTAATTAAAAGTCAATCGCCGCCTCTTACAGGACCGAGGAAGACCAATGCACTCAGTTTGCTACCAGGTGGCTGGTTGGTGTCTTGAAGGAATGATGCTGTATTTGGAGTCCAGTGTCAGTGTCTGTTGCTATCCTGGGTGTGTGACAGTAATAGAAATTGTACCAGCCTCAGTAAATGGAAGTTTGTGTGGTTGGGCCCCTGCAAACCCTCCATCCTCACACATGGTTACTCTGTTCATGTGCCCATTCAAACACTGGAGTCTCTGATGTCAGAGGATGGCTGACACTGACTGCTCAACTTGTCGACTCTAAAAGACTTCTTGTTTAGTGACTGTCCCAGAGTTGATGTTCCTTAGACATTAACATGAAACACAGACATCTTCATCCCACTTTTTCCATCCTCATTCCATGACCTCAGAACTTCTGGCCCTTAATCTTTCCATCTATCTCTTGCCTAACTCTTGGTCACTTCATGGATTTGTGACACAGATCACTTTTTTCTAAACAAAAAGAAATTCGTTGTGCTGCCATAAGAGAGACTCCCCCCACCCCCCACCTCTCATAGAGATTTCATAGTGAGTTCTGTCCATTTTCATCTTGAGCTACAGAATGAAGGTACAGCTTGCGGTCCATGCTTCCTCCTTTTCTCTCTCCATGCAGCAGATGTAGCAGAAGCAAATATAGCGCTACCCACATGTTGTTAAGGAGGTTCTGTGTAGTAAGCCGTTATGGCTGAGATGGCAGTGTGGGGCACCAGGATGTGCTGCTTGCTTAAGGCCTGGAATGATTGTGCTGAGCCCTGTGCATCACATACAGCTTGAATCGAATTTCCTGGATTCAAATATATTTTTTCAACTTTTCATTCTTATTTTTACCATCCCTAAAATGAGAACTGGAAAACAAATCTCTTCTTTTTCTTTTTTTCTTTCTTTTCTTATTAGATCTTTTCTTTATTTATATTTCAAATGTTATACCCTTTCCTGGTTTCTCCTCTGGAAACCCCCTATCCCATCCCACTCCCCCTGCTCACCAACCCACCCACTCCTGCTTCCTGACCCTGGCATTCCCCTATACTGGGGCATAGAGCCTTCACAGGACCAAGGGCCTCTCCTCCCATTGATAACCGACTAGGTCATCGGATCTCGGGGTCCCCAATGAAGGAGCTAGAGAAAGTACCCAAGGAGCTGAACGGGTTTGCCCATAGGAAGAACAACAATATGAACTAACCAGTACCCCCAGAGCTCCCTGGGACTAAACCACCAACCAAAGAAAACACATGGTGGAACTCATGGCTCTAGCTTCATATGTAACAAATCTCTTCTATTTCTGCCATCCTTTGAATGTAAACCTGTTGTGGTAAATCTCCAACCCAAAAAAGCCTGGGCAATAAAAACACAACTCAGCGAATATGAATACATGCTGTGTGCCTAAACTGGGCAGATCTACCGCTACACTACCATCACTACCACCTTCTCCATATAAGAGACCCCTTAGAACTTGAGGTTTCTCCAGGCTAGGTGCTTCTGCTCCACTTTCCTTCTTCCTCCTCCTCCATCGTCTCCTTCCTCTCTCTCTCTCTCTCTCTCTCTCTCTCTCTCTCTCTCTCTCTCTCTCTCTCTCTCTCTCTCTCTTTCTCTCTCTCTCTCCTCTCTTTCTCCCTCCCCCCTGAAAACCTTCAGCTCCACCTTCCCCTCTTTATCTACCCAATCACCCGCTCTAGCCTTTATTTATAAACTAAGGTGGGAAGAAGGTTACAGGAAATCACCTGAGTGTTGACTCATTCCTTGTTCACAGCCCCTCACAGGAGAACGGAATTAACATCAAATATAATTAGCCCCAGGGCTATCCACAACATAAACCTAATTTTGTAATTTGACTGCTACTGAATCCTGGCTTTAAGATTGAGAGATTTAGCAGTAGTCTTATCCGTGAACAGCTCAAGAGACCTTTTATTACTACAGTGAACAATTGAGAAATCATTACACCCGGGTCTTCAAAGCCATAACAACCTCTCTGTAGTCACAAAGCAACATTCTAGGCATTCTGCCTTCAGTTTCTTGTACCAACTGGTTTCATGAAGTTTAATAATTTTCTAGTTGTTACATGTAAACTATAGGTTAGAGGATTTCCACTAGAGCATCCTTCTAAGTGAACCACCCAAGCTCTCTGGCCACACTGACAAAGAGAAACCCAAGCACATCCACACCACTTTCACTGACCACACTTGGAACCCCTAGTGTGCTCTGGTATGGTTAGGTATACAAGGAAGGAGAATCATGGCTGGGTTTTCCTAAAGCCAGACTCTGGAGTGAACTTTTCTGGTTTTGACATCTGATTAACTAAGGAAGGAAAGATTTCTGTCAAGATATATTTGTACATGCTATGAGAGCAACTTGAGGTATTAGACATTTTGACCAGGAGTCATTATGTTTACCTGTACAATCGTCCTCATCGCTATGGGTCTAACAGTTATTAGTAAAAGGAAAATTACTTTAAAAGATTTTAACAAGCTCAATCTTTGACAAAACACGTTTCTGTGTTCATTATGATAAATGCAATTTATCTACCCCAATGCCTTTTAACTTTTATTAGAAAATTACAAATGTGGATATGGTTGTTGAAACTTCACTGTGGTATAGTGGAGAGGTGTGTGTAATAAGCAGGAAAGGCAAACCCTCTTCATGTCAAAACTCAGGAATCCACAATGAGCTGTATCTTCTACCTTACATCGCAGTCTCTAAAGCACCTGTTGTATTTCCTGATATGATGCTGAAATTGGGACATAATACACAACACTATACGTAACACTCTATAAACTGTTTTCCTTATTCAATGAGAGATTGTGAATATCCATCAGGTTTGTTTATTTGAACATGAATTATTTCTTAAGTGACTGAAGGCTACCAGAATTCCATAATTATTTCTAATTATGCATTATTATGAATGCTATGAACACACTTGATTACCTTTGTGCACAATCTCTGCTGCCTCAATTTCTCTAATGGGCACAACTGTGTCAAAGGATATGGAAGTCACAGATATTGATGAATGTTATATGTGTTTTGTATCATGTGCCTGTGGTGTGTGTTCTTAGTACAGACATGTATATGTGAATGTGTGTTTCTGGAGGCTTCAGATGGTTGTCATGTGTCTTCCTCAATTGTTGGCTCTCTGACTTTATTTTGAGGGGCAGAGTCTCTCACTGGTCCTCATGGATTTGTCTACACTGAATGGCCCACGGACTTCACGTGCCTGTTAATTCCCCATCAATGCTGGGTTATAGGTATATGTCATAATGCCTAGTTCTTTATATGAATTTTGGGGCTCTGCTCTCAAGTTGCATGTTTACAGCATGTTAGCTGTTTATTAACTGGGTCAGCTTCCCAGGATAAGAGCTTTTATATTTTTATGTTTTGTGTCAAACTTTCCTTCCAAATAATCATTTCTAATTAGTGTTAGTGTTTACTGTGTGCACAACATCTTTTGCTACTGAAAGGAAATGTCACCTATCTCTTAATATGTCTAGATATTATAAAATATTTTCAACTGAACATTCAGTATCATTTGACTACAGCTCAGCAATTTTTTGTTTGTTTGTTTGTTTGTTTTTTGAGACAGGGTTTCTTTGTGTAGCCCTAGCTGTTCTGGAACTCACTCTGTAGACCAGCCTGGCCTTGAACTCAGAAATCCACCTGCCTCTGCCTCCCAAGTGCTGGGATTAAAGGCATGAGCCACTACTGCCTGGTGTACTACATTTCTTAAGGGTTTCATTACAGAATCCAGACTAGCTTTAAACTCTTTATGTCTGTAGCCCAGGATAGGCTGAGACTCATACTCTTCCCTTCCTGAGACTCTTGGATGGCACAATTACAAGCATGTGCCATGGCACCTTCCTTAACCTAGTAGGTTTTTATAGATTCGCTGTGATATTACATATTGGTAATCCTGTCATGTACAAATATAGTTTTATTGTGTCTTAGAATCTATATGGCTTTTCTTTCCATTTCTTTTCATATTATACTAACAAGGACTTTCAGCATTACTGGAGGAAGGCTTGTGAGAGCATACATACCTAGCATGTGTCTGATGTTAATGGATAGAATTCAGTCTTCTGGCATTATGCACAATGTTAGCTGTGATGCTGGTTAGAGTGAGAAGGGTCCTCTCCAGTCCAAGATTTAAGAGAGATTTGATTTTGTATGGGTGTTACGTTTTTGGCATCTGCCATTTCTGCTTCAAGTGATATCATGTGACTGTTTTTTTGCAGGCTGTTCATATGGCAGATTGTCCTCATGGATTTTCTAATACTGAATTAGAATTGTATCCCTGAAATAAACCCTGGCCAGTCATGGTGCATCATTCCTCTCATATCTTGCTGAATTCTATTTGTTAGTACTTTCTAAAGGAAATTTCAATCTACATTCATGAGAGATATTTGTCTGCATTTTTTCCTCTTTCACTCTGTCCCCTCCACCCCCACAGTATCTGGATAGTGTTAGCTTCATGAAATTGACTGGAAAAGAATTCACATACATGATGGTAATTTATTACATATTTGCATAAATGATTTTTAAAATATGAATTGAGCTGTTATTGCTTTTAGAATCAGTCATCTATTCCAACCTGTATATAAATTATATATAAATATTTATACCTGTGGTATAAATTAGCATATTACTTCTAAGTTACCACACTGTTGAGTGTAGCTGTGTCTATCACATTCCACTTTGAATCTTTTGACCATGTGTAAGTCTCTTTCATTCCAAGTATCAGTAATCTGTGAAGTCTGTTGATCTTGCCGTAAGAATCTGTCAACCAAACTGTTTTTCACTTATAAACACTTAAGTTAAGCACTTATTCACTTAAGTTAAGCACTTCCAAAAGTCAGCCCTCTTTCTTTTCTCTTTTAAATTTTCTGATTTCTGTGCTTAATCTAGTTGCTTTGAGTTTATATTTTTCTTCTTTTTCTAGATATTAAGGTTTGAGTTTCACTTGTTTCTGCTATCAGAGTATAAGCATTTAGCATTATATTGCCTGCCTTGGAGCTGTTGTGCACATTTTTTATAGTATACCTTTAATCTAACTCCATTCAGTAAATGTTTTCTTTTTCTTAAGTCTCCTTACATCCCTGCAGCATTTAGAAATAGTGGTTCACTTTCCAACCAGATAGAAGAATCTTCTATTATCTTTCTCTTCCTGTAGCGGGGCTGGCTCCATGTGGATAAACAGCAAGTTTAATAGGATTTTATTTTGAAGTATTTTTATTGGATATTTTATTTATCTACATTTCAAATGTTATCCTCTTTACCAGTTTCCCCTTTAGAAACTTCCTATCCCATCTGCCCTCCCACTGCTTCTATGAGGGAGCTCACCACCAAGGCACAGAACCAAGTACCTTGCCTCCCATTGATGTCTTGGCAAGGCCACGCTCTGCTACATATCCAGCTGAAGCCATGAGTCCCTCCATGTGAACTCTGGTAGTTTAGACCCTGGGAGCTCTAAGGAGTCTAGTTGGTTGATATTGGGGTTCTTCCTATGGGGTTGCAAACCCCTTCAGCTCCTTCAGTTTTTTTTTTCTCGAACTCCTCCATTGGGCATCTTGTGCCTAGTCCAATAGTTGGCTTTGAGCATCCTCCTCTGTATTTGTCAGATCCTCTCAGAAGACAGCTATATCAGGCTCCTGTCAGCAAGCACTTCTTGGCATCCAAAATAGTGTCTGGATTTGGTGTCTGTATATATGGGATGGATTCATAGGTGGGTCAGTTTCTGGATGGCTTTTCCTTCAGTCTCTGCTCCACACTTTGTCTCTGTATTTCCTTCTGTGAATATTTTCCCCATTATAAAAAGGACTGAAACATTCACACTTTAGTCTTCCTTCATCTGGATCTTCATGTGGTCTTTGAATTGTATCTTGGGTGTTAGCTTTGGGGATGATATCCACTTATCAGTGAGTGCATACCATCTGTGTTCTTTTGTGATTGGGTTAACTCACTCAGGATGATATCCTCCAGATACATCCATTTGCCTAAGAATTTCATAAATTCAGTTTTTCATTGCTGAGTAGTACTCCATTGTGTAAATATACCATATTTTCTGTATCCATTCCTCTGTTGAGGGACATCTGGGTTCTTTCCACATTCTGATTATTATAAATAAGGCTACTATGAACATAGTGGAGCATGTGTTCTTATTACCAGTTGGAACATCTTCTGGGTATATGCCCAGGAGAATTATTGCTGATCTTCTGGTAGTACTATGTTGAATTTTCTGAGGAACTGCCAAACTGATTTCCAGAGTGGTTGTACCAGCTAGCAATCCCACCAGCAATAGAGGAGTGTTCCTCTTTCTCTACACCCTTGCCAGCACCTGCTGTCACCTGAGTTTTTTATCTTAGCCATTCAGACTGGTGTGAGGTAGAATCTCAGGGTTGTTTTCATTTTCATTTTCCTGATGATTAAGGATGTTGAACATTTTTTCAGGTGCTTCTCAGCCATTCAGTACTTCTCAGTTGAGAATTCTTTGTTTAGCTCTGTACCCCATTTTTATAGGGTTATTTGGTTTTTGGGAGTCCATTGTCTTGAGTTCTTTATATATATTGGATATTAGTCCCCTATCTGATTTAGGATTGGTAAAGATCCTTTCCCAATCTGTTGGTGGCCTTTTTGTCTTATTGATAGTGTCTATTGCCTTACAGAAGCTTTGTAATTTTATGAGGTCCCATTTGTTGATTCTCAATCTTACAGCAAAAGCCATTGCTGTTCTGTTCTGGAATTTTTCCCCTGTGCCCATATCTTCGAGACTTTCCCCCACTTTTTCCTCTATAAGTTTCAGTGTCTCTGGTTTTATTTGGAGTTCCTTGATCCACTTTGACTTGAGCTTTGTACAAGGAGATAAGAATGGATCAATTCTTCTACATAATAGCCACCAGTTGTGCCAGCACCATTTGTTGAAGATGCTGTCTGGCTGAGATTTCAACGGTCACTTATTCTCAGCACTTTGGTTAATTATGTTACTGTATTGACTCTGTTTAGTGTAAATGTGATCTTGATTGTGTCAGAGCACCTGGGAGTCGGGCTGCCTCTGGGTGTCCTTAGAGTGGGTACAGAGCCAGTGTCCCACATCTGCTCCTGGTGCAGGTTCAAACTGGAAGGAACCCGTGCCACTGCCTGGTCAGGGGCCAGGGTTGGGGGAAGGGCAGTGATTCCTGTGTCCCTGGACCTGGTGGGGGCAGTTACTCTGGGTGTTGGGGCAGATGTTGTGGCCTCACCTATGATCCTAGGCGTGTCATTTCACCTGGGAGTCAAGCTCCCTCTGGGATTTGTAGAAGTAGGAGCAGAGCCAGTGCCCCGGGTCTGCTCCAGGCCCAGGTTCAAACCTGAAGAAGCATTGGGTTTTATTATCCACAAGATGCCTGTGGTACAATTTAAAGAATATGGTGTATTCCTGATTCTTGGGTGGTATAGTCTATAAATTTCCACTTACCCATGTAATTTTGATAATAATTTGAGATCTTTATCTGGGTTGTTTCCAGGTTCTGGAAACAACAAGCTAGAGTAGCCATTCTAATACCGAATAAAATTGACTTCCAACCCAAAGTTGGAAAAAAAGTTATCAAAAAAGACAAGGAGGGGCACTTCATACTCATCAAAGGTAAAATCTACCAAGAATGAACTCTCAATTCTGAATATCTATGCTCCAAATACAAGGGCAGCCACATTCATTAAAGAAACTTTAGTAAAGCTCAAAGCACACATTGCACCTCACACAATAATAGTGGGAGACTTCAACACTCAACTCTCACCAATGGACAGATCCTAGAAACAGAAACTAAACAGAGACACATGGACACCAACAGAAGTCATGAAACAAATGGATTTAATAGACCTCTACAGAACATTTTATGCTAAAACAAAAGGATACACCTTCTTCTCAGCACCATATGGTACCTCCTCCAAAATTGACCACATAAGTGGTCATAAAACAGGCCTCCACAGATACAAAAATATTGAAATTATCCCATGCATGGTATTTGATCACCACGGACTAAGGCTGGTCTTCAATAACAACATAAATAATAGAAAGCCAACATTCACCTGGAAACTGAACAACACTCTATTCAATGATTCCTTGGTCAACGATTAAATAAAGAAAGAAATTAAAGACTTTTTAGAGTTTAATGAAAATGAAGCCACAACATACCCAAACTTATGGGACACAATGAAGTCTTAAGAGGAAAACTCATAGCCCTGAGTGCCTCCAAAAAGAAACTAGAGAGAGAATACACTAGCAGCCTGATAGCACACCTAGAAGCTCTAGAACTAAAGGAAGTATTGCCCCAAGAGGAGTAGACTGCAGTAAATAATCAAACTCAGGGCTGAAATCAACCAAGTGGAAACAAAAAGAACTATTCAAAGAATCAACCAAACCAGGAGCTGGTTCTTTGAGAAAATAAACAAGATAGATAAACCCTTAGCCAAACTAACTAGAGGGCACAGGGACAGTATCCTAATTAACAAAATCAAAATTGAAAGAGGAGATATAACAGCAGAACCTGAGGAAATCCAAAACATCATCAGATCCTACTACAAAAGGCTATACTCAAAAAAACTAGAAAACCTGGGTGAAATGGACAACTTCCTAGACAGATACCAGGTACCAAAGTTAAATCAGGATCAGATTAACAATCTAAACAGTCCCATTTCCCCTAAAGAAATAGAAGCAGTCATCAATAGTCTTCCAACCAAAAAAGCCCAGGACCAGATGGGTTTAGTGCAGAGTTCTATCAGACCTTCAAAGAAGACCTAATTCTAATTCTCCTCAAACTACTTCATAAAATAGAAACAGAAGGTACTATACCCAATTCATTCTATGAAGCCACAATTACTCTGATACCTAAGCCACACAAAGATCCAACAAAGAAAGAGAACTTCAGACCAACTTCCCTATGAATATCGATGCCAAAATACTCAATAAAATCCTCGCAAACCGAATCCAAGAACACATCAAAATAATCATCCATCATGACCAAGTAGGCTTCATCCCAGGGATGCAGGGATGGTTTAATATACAGAAATCCATCAATGTAATCCACTATATAAACAAACTTAAAGACAAAAACACATGATCATCTAGTTAGATGCTGAGAAAGCATTTGACAAAATCCAACACCCCTTCATGATAAAAGTTTTGGAAAGATCAGGAATTCAAGGTCCATACCTAAACATAATAAAAGCAATATACAGCAAACCAGTAGCCAACATCAAACTAAATGAAGAGAAACTCAAAGAGATCCCACTAAAATTAGGGACTAGACAGGCTGCCTACTTTATCCCTACCTATTCAATATAGTACTTGAAGTTCTAGCCAGAGAAATTAGACAAAGAAAGGAGATCAACGGGATACAAATTGGAAAGGAAGAAGTCAAAATATCACTATTTGCAGATGATATGATAGTATATATAAGTGACCCCAAAAATTCCACCAAAGAACTCCTAAACCTGATAAACAGCTTCGGTGAAGTAGCTGGATATAAAATTAACTCAAACAAATCAATGGCCTTTCTGTACACAATGGATAAATGGACTGAGAAAGAAATTAGGGAAACAAAACCCTTCTCAATAGTCACAAATAATATAAAATACCTTAGTGTAACTCTAACTAAGGAAGTGAAAGAAAGAACTTCAAGTCTCTGAAGAAAGAAATTGAAGAAGATCTCAGAAGATGGAAAGATCTCCCATGCTCATGGATTGGCAAGATTAATACAGTAAAAATGGCTATCCTGCCTAAAGCAATCTACAGATTCAATGCAATTTCCATCAAAATTCCAACCTAATTCTTAAATGAGATAGAAAGGGCAATTTGCAAATACATCTGGAATAATAAAGAATCTAGAATAGCAAAAACTATTCTCAACAATAAAAGAACCTCTTGTGGAATCACCGTGCTTGACATTAAGCTATACTACAGAGCAATTGTGATTAAAAATTGCATGGTACTGGTATAATGACAGACAGGTAGATCAATGGAATAGAATTGAAGACCCAGAAATGATTCCACACACCTATGGTCACTTGATCTTTGACAAGGGAGCTAAAACCATCCAGTGGAAAAAGGGCACCATTTTCAACAAATGGTGCTGGCACAACTGGCGGTTATCATGTAGAAGAATGTGAATTGATCCATTCTTATCTCCTTATACAAAGCTCAAGTCTAAGTAGATAAAAGACCTCCACATAAAACCAGAGACACTGAAATTAATAGAGGAGAAAGTGGGGAAAATCCTTGAAGATATGGGCACAGGGGAAAAATTCCTAAACAGAACAGCAATGGCTGGTGCTGTAAGATCAAGAATTGACAAATGGGGCCTCATAAAATTGCAAAGCTTCTGTAAGGCAATAGACACTATCAATAAGATAAAACGGCCACCAACAGATTGGGAAAGGATCTTTACCAATCCTAAATCTGATAGGGGACTAATATCCAATATATACAAAGAACTCAAGAAGCTGGACTCCAGAAATTCAAATAGCCCCATTATAAAATAGGGTACAGAGCTAAACAAAGAATTCTCAACTGAGGAATACCAAATGGCTGAGAAGCACCTGAAAAAAAGTTCAACATCCTTAATCATCAGGGAAATGCAAACCAAAACAACCCTGAGATTCTACCTCACACCAGTCTGAATGGCTAAGATAAAAAACTCAGGTGACAGCAGGTGCTGGCAAGGGTGTGGAGAAAGAGGAACACTCCTCCATTGCTGGTGGGATTGCTAGCTGGTACAACCACTCTGGAAATCAGTTTGGCAGTTCCTCAGAAAATTCAACATAGTACTACCAGAAGATCCAGCAATAACTCTCCTGGGCATATACCCAGAAGATGTTCCAACTGGTAATAAGAACACATGCTCCACTATGTTCATAGTAGCCTTATTTATAATAGGCAGAAGCTGGAAAGAACCCAGATGTCCCTTAACAGAAGAATGGATACGAAAATGTGCTACATTTACCCAATGAAGTACTACTCAGCTATTAAAAACAATGAATTTATGAAATTCTTGGACAAATGGATGTATCTGGAGGATATCATACTTAGTGAGGTAACACAATCACAAAAGAAGTCATTAGATATGCACTCACTGATAAGTAGATATTAGCCCAGAAGCATAGAACACCCAAGATACAATTTGCAAAACACAAGAAAATAAGAAGAGGGAAGACCAACAGATGGATACTTCATTCCTCTTTAAAATAGGGAACAAATTCCCATGAAAGGAGTTACAGAGACAAAGTTTGGAGCTAAGATGAAAGGATGGACTATCCAGAGACTACCCCTCCCAGGCATCCATCCCGTAATCAGCCACCAAACCCAGACACTATTGCATATGCCTGAAAGATTTTGTTGAAGGGACCCTGTTATCGCTGTCTCGTATGAGGCTATGCCAGTGCCTGGCAAACACAGAAATGGATGTTCACAGTCATCTATAAGATGGAACACAGGGCCCCCAATGGAGAAGCTAGAGAAAGCACCCAAGGAGCTGAAGGGGTCTGTAACCCTATAGGTGGAAGAATAATATGAACTAACCAGTGCCCCCAGATCTCGTGTCTCTAGCTGCATATGTAGCAGAAGATGGCCTAGTCGGCCATCACTGGGAAGAGAGATCCCTTAGTATTGCAAACTTTATATGCCCCAGTACAGGGGAAAGCCAGGGTCAAGAAGTGGAAGTGGGTGAGTGGGGGAGTAGGGTGGGAGGAGGGTATAGGGAACTTTTGGGATAGCATTTGAAATGTATATAAAGAAAATATTTAATAAAAAAATCTCGGTCTGGTTTTAAAATATCTGTTCTATGTTTTTGTCTTCTGTCTGTGATTTTGAGCTGAGTTTAAGTTTCAATCTGTAACATGTCCGTAGGTCATCCATTTTTACAGTTGTTGAACATATCCTATTATATTTTTATAGAGACAGGTATATATATGTATGTATATATATATAGTTTATACATGTAGGTCATATTGTAAGTGGCTGAAAATTTTTCTGTACATTTATCTGTATCTATGTCTACACAAACATATCTGTTGAAAATATTAATAGATATGATTAGAAACAAAGAGAAAAATGTCTGCTCAGATCTTTAACCCCTTTTAAACCAGACATTGGATAACTTCCAGGCTTTTTATTTGCTTGTTTGGATTCTCCTTATATCGTGAACACCAACAACTTGCAATATTTTTTCTCTTTCTGAAAATGATCTCTTCACTCTATTTGTTATTTCATTTGTTGTACAAAGAGTATGTAACCTGCTCTAAGTCCTGATTTTGTTGTTTATGTTTTGAAGATGCTTTTCACAAGAGTCATTGCCAAGGCTAATGTTATGGGACTTTTCCCTACATTCTCTTTTAGTGGTTTCACTGTTTCAAGTATTACATTTAAGTCTCTAGTATGTCTCAAGTTATATTTTCATATTGTGAGGTGTGGAGGTCTAATTTAACATTTCTGCATATGAATATCCAGTTTTTAGTACTATTCACAGAAGCTAGTTCCCTTCCTCCAATTGTGTTTTTTGAATTATTAGTCATCTTTATGTATAAAAAGGAATGGAAGAACTGTGCAGCTTCTCTTAGATGAAAAATCCTTCACGGTTTGTGCTGACCTAGAAGTAGCAGTTGAAATGCCTGCGGGGGTGTCCAGGATGAATATTCTGGAAATGTTCCCTTTTGAATATTAGGACTAAAATTGAGTATGAACATATAAAAAAGAGGGAAAGTAGCTTTAGAAAATAAGGCATTTCTCATAGTGCTGCCTACTACAAGTTGGGCTTTAAAATAATGTACAATAGTTTCAGAGTAGAGACAGCATGAGAAAACCTGTATGGAGGAAGCAAAAAAGGATGCTCTCCAAGCTACTCTTGCTTTCAGTGTTTGCTCACTGGCTCATGCTTCCTCATTCTCTACATTCAAAGGGACCCATACCACCTCTTGCTAGATTTGCCTCATATGGCACAAGGCAGGTGTTACTATCTAATCTGACATGTCACTTCAATGTGTATCATGTAGAATATGGAATCCACCAATACAGACAAATATCTAAGCATTTGCCTAGTTCCAACAGCATCTAACGAGTATTTAAAAAGTGAATTTTTCTACGAGTCACCAAATAAGGCACAAATGAGATATAACCTTAAGACTTGCACGATGGGATGTTACTCAGCTATTAAAAACAATGACATCATGAAATTTGCAGGCAAATGGATATAACTCGTAAAGATCATCCTGAATGAAGTAACCCAGACACAGAAAGACAAACATGACATGTACCCATTTATAAGTGGACACTAGCCATAAAGTACAGGATAATCATTCTACAATCCATAGACCCAGAGAAGGTAAGTAATAAGGAGGGCCCAAGGGGGAACACTTAAATCTCACTGAGAAGGAGACATAAAATAAACATTCAAGGTGGATAGAGGGAGGGATCTAGATGGGAGAGGGGATTGGGAGGGGAACAAGAGGGTTCAAGTCTGGTTAAGATGCACAGAAAGAGAACTGGAATCAGAGGTGAGGGTTTTTCTGGGACAAGCTAGAAACCTAGGACAATGGAAACTCTCAGGAATCTATAAGGATGACCCTAGCTAAGGAGTCCTAGCAATGGAGGATATGGAGTCTACCTACAAGATGTGCAGTGATCAAGATGGAATAGAAGTTGAGCGAATGACCAATCAATGACCCATGCCTTGAGAGGGAGAGAGAGAACTAATCTCTGCCATTATTCTGCTACACTTGTAGACAAGTGCCTAGCATAAGTGTCATCTGAGAGGCTTCACCCAGAAGATGCTAGAAACAGATGTAGACACCCATCTACAGAGCTCTGTGAATCCAGTGGAAGAGGGGGAGGAAGGATTGAGGAAGTCAGAGGTGTCAACAATACCACAAGAAAACCCACAGAATAAACTAACCTGGGCCCATCAGGGCTCACAGAGATTAAACCATCAACCAGAGAGTATGCATTGTATGAACCTAGGCTCCCTACACAACAGACCTGCAGCTTGGTCTTCATGTGGGTCGTCCCCTATCAGCAGGAGCAGAGGCTGTTTGTGATTCTGCTCCGAGACTTTGGATCCCTTTCCCCTAACTGGGCTTCCTTGTCTAGACTCAGTAAGAGAAGATGTTCCTCGTCCTACTGCAGCTTGATATGCCAAGAGGGGAGTGATATTCATCAGAGGCCTCCCTTTCGAGAAAGGGAAGGGACATGGAAGATGGGAGGTAAGTGGGTGAGAGGTGAGGGGAAGCTGCTATCAGGAGGTAAGGTTAAATATATAAATTAGTTAATAGGGAAAACATATTAAACCAATTAAAATTATCTCAGAAAAATGAAACAAATAGTATTTTAAACCATAAACATCTAAACATTATCACACTATAAAAGGTTAAAAAAAAAAAAGCAATGGAGTCCAGCTCTCAGTAAATTTGTCCTGCAAATATACTCCACTCAAAGATAAGTATCTAAATCAATAAACTTGTATTCCTCACACAAGGTGAGAAAGATGAATGGAGAGTTTAATGCCTTGCTTTTATCTGATTTTTCTACTCTCTTTTAAAATAAATCATAATTATACAGATGGGGCATTGTATAAGGTCTGATTCGGTTTCCCATGACTTGATAACAATCGTAGCCCACAGTTTCCAAAACTCCTGCTAACATGCATGGGCACCATTCCATTGAATGAGGCTTCCCAGGCCTTACAAATACATGTCATTTTTGGTCTAATTGTGGAGTTCTTCGTGTCTCTGTTCTGCACTGGTACCTGAAAATGAAATTTTGACTTGTACCTCTGGGACTTTAGGAGCATAGTGTTCACTCTTGTTAAGCTCATTCCTTCTCAAGAGTCATCTTAAGAGAAAGGTTTCCATGGCAAAATGTAGACAGACATGCAGAGGGAGTGCTAGTGGTGGTGGCCAGAAGATAGACTGATGAGATTGAAAATCCCAGAGCCAAGTAGTAACACTTGGGTACTTGGGAGTTGTTTTAAATATCAGATTTGAGAAAATCTTTAAGTTCATGCTTTTCACGGACTGTTTTGCCCCTGATTCTTTCTCCTTATGTGGAAGTTGCTGCACTAGTCAAAGTTTCAGAAGAAATGAAGACAAAAACTGAGGCGAAAATCAAATTCTATTTCTCAAATTCAGTTTCTCCCAAATTATTTCTCAAATGTAGAAAAAAACAAACCACACAGAAGTATCATACAGGGCAAGGGAGCTGGGAATACAAGTTCCCATGGAACAGGGAACACTTCAGATAATTCAAGCATAAAACACGTCAACCATAAACAAGTTTGTAGTATCTATAGATACAAAACATATGAACATGCACACATTCATGTGACACAGATGCACACACACACACTTGCGTGTGCACATACACACACACACATACACACATGCTGTTCTCAGGAATATTCATCAGTGTGGTTTAAAAAGAGGTCTATTCATAATCCAGAAAAAGCATATGGAATTTTATATTCCTGTATATTTGTGTGGAAATTTTTGGTGTGACAAATACTGAGAATATTCTGTCAAAATAACAAAAGTATAGAGGTTCTGATAAAAATAAACAGGCGAGAAATAACAGCTCGACATTGAAAACAAATGAACTATTCAGTAGCTCTTTCTCTGGGACCCAGAGTGAAAATATAGGTGTCTCTGTTGATAATTGCTTTTTCCTATTTTCTCTTACATGATCGTTTACACACAACATGAGATAATTTTTACTGTTTAAAAAAGGTTCGAGAGAAAGACACCAGGAGATCATCTTTTTCTTGGATGCAAATAATTAAACTAAAAGCAAGGAATGACAGTACAGTGCTTTAATATAAATTGTGTCTCTGAAGTTGTCATTATTTTTAAAAATCTCCAGCTATGTATAAACTGTAGAGTGTTAGCAATGCACTCACCTTTTACAGTTTTTCAGATGGCTGAAAATATCTCTGGGCTATGCAACCTCCATTAGAAATATGCATAGCACAGTAAGGAAATTTTTTTAAGGAAATAGTAACATATTTCCTAGCTTCCAGTGACTTCACACAAACACACTATGAGATCAGCACTGTTCATTTCTTCCTAGTTTATCTCATGCTTTATGTGTCTAGTTATATGTCAGCAGTATGTGGAGACATGGGTGGGCATAAACTCAATCATTACTTTGATAGGTCAGCATATAGTTTAAAAGATGATTCAACATTTTTATTTCTAAAAATATAGGAGGAAAGGGTTGTTCAGAGAAGCACTTCCAGAAAAACATCAATAATACCACATTTATTGTAGTAAAATAATGTATCTTTACATTATTTCTTCCTGAAAATAGATCATAACCAGCACTTTTTATATTATATTGTAATAGATGAATAGCTCATTATACTAATGATGGTTACTAATCAACTCACTTGCCACAGAGATCATGGGAAGCTTATGTTATGATATAATAAATGTTTATTATCACTCCCTCTAACTGTGAAAGACTTTCTCCGTCAGTTGATGTTGAACTTGGCCATGGAACTTAACTTGGCTAATGGAAGGTTGCAGTTTCTGTAGAGATGTCAATTTTGCTTCTCCTAACTAGTTTGTCTCTAATGCTTTAGCTACTCTTAGCCGTTGCCCTTACAGCATATGAGGTGCTAAGTTGAATCCAGATTTCACTCTGTAGCCAAGCCCCACCAATGCTGAGTTATTTGGCTTTGCTTATCTGTGTCAGCCCATTGGCTATCATCTAGATTTGGGTGCTAATTACACGATGTGTATTTAAAGACAGGTGTGTGTGTGTGTGTGTGTGTGTGTGTTTATATGCAGTAACTGATGGATACAACTGGGATTTGGCACAGAGGTTGTTTTTCAGTCTGTCTAGGGAGGTTAGTGTCTTATGAGACATACTACCATAGCTCTATAAAGGAGAGTTATATAAGGTCTGGCTTAATATTGTCACACACAGTGGAAAAAGTGTAGAAAATGAGTGTCAGTGTTATTCAGATACGAACAAACATGTATCATATCTCCTAACAGCTCAGGGAGCCTTGCAGAAATCTTTACAAGCCAGAGGTCAGGCAGGGCCAGAGAGGAAGAGTGTCTACTCAATGCTACAGATTGATGGTTTCATGAGCTCACAGTGGCTGCGGTTGCCCATACATGGCCAAGCCATTCGACTTCTTGCTATAGGGGAAGAGGATTCTGGGCCCCCAAATCCTAACTGGGAAGCTACTGTTGGATAGTTGGCAGCTTCTTCTCTTCTCTTCTCTTCTCTTCTCTTCTCTTCTCTTCTCTTCTCTTCTCTTCTCTTCTCTTCTCTTCTCTTCTCTTCTCTTCTCTTCTCTTCTCTTCTCTTCTCCTCTCCTCTCCTCTCCTCTCCTCTCCTCTCCTCTCCTCTCCTCTCCTCTCCTCTCCTCTCCTCTCCTCTCCTCTCCTCTCCTCTCCTCTCCTCTCCCTTTCTTCCTTTCTTCCTTTCTTCCCTTCTTCCCTTCTTCCTTCTTTTCTTTTCTTTTCTTTTCTTTTCTTTTCTTTTCTTTTCTTTCTTTCTTTTCCTTCTTTCCTTAAGATGTGGTCTATAGTGGGCTGACCACACTCCAGTAAACCGTATCTGATTTAGTTATGTTTTCTATTGCTGTGATGAAGCACCACAAGCAACAGGGTAGAAAGGGTTATCTCATGTAGTTTTCCATATCACAGTTCATCATCAAAGGCATTATGGTGGGAGCCTGTAGACAGGAGCTGATGCAGAAGCAATGGAGGAATGAAGCTTACTCAATGTTTCATCATGGTTTGTTCAGCCTACTTTCTTATAACACCCAGGACCACCAAGCCAGGGATGGCATGACCCACAATGAGCTGGGCCTTCCATTGTCAATCACTAACTAAGAAAATGCCCTTCGGGTTTGGCTAGAGCCTGATCTTTTGATCACATTTTCTCAGTTGGAGTTCTTTCCTCTTAGATGACTCTAGATTGTATCAGGCTATCATAAACACTCAGGAGTCTATGTGTAGCAGAAATTGGATTCTGTGGGTTATTGTTAAAAAAAAAAACCAGAGGACATAAAGTTGGGGTAGGAAGGTGTGAGTGAACCAGGGAGGAGTTAGGTAGAGGGGTTGGGATGAATATGATCGAAGTATCTTTTCTAAAACACTCAAAGTTCCAATAAAATGTTATGTAAGAATAAATAAAACATTAGAAGGGAGGACATGAAGTTGTATGTATGTGATGGGAGTTCTTTGGAGGAGATGAGAGGGAAGATCAGGGATGGATATGTTCAACATGCATTGTATACATGTATGAAACTCTCTAAGAAGAAGTAAAAACTTAAAAATACTCACCCAGTGAATGTGCACAGCTATTAAATAACAAAACCATAATTTTAGTTGTCTAATGCCAGAGTCCATGTTCTTATGAGAGGCTATACTGCTTACCAGTGGAATATGTACACTTTTTTTTTCCAGTAAATTGTAAGTCTGATGGTTTATAATAGCATAGAATAGCTTTGACGGGAAACAACAGTATTTACTGTAGTGTCACTTTTCTTGCCATTTAAATGTTGGGCTGAAGTCATGTTACATGAGATACCAATCTGGCTTCATCTTTCATTTAAATCATCCTTGCTTGGGTACAGTGGGGTTTTTTTGTTCATTTGTTTGTTTATATTTTTTCTTTCCAAAACAGACATTAAACCAAGCTCTAATGTGTCGTGGACATTTTAAGTTGAATACAAAAATGCACACTTTACTAAAACTTGCATTACTTTGTTCTTTTAAAAAAAAACAAGTATCTTTTTGCATAATATCATCGTGGTTTTAACTACATTTCATGTACATGTGGATAGACAGCACTTGGAAGAAAATGACAGTGTTTTAAAGCTTAGCTTTTTGAATTAGGAAGCAGTTCACATTGTTCATGTTGGACAGAATCAGAGTATACGTCATTAGAAGTGACCATCACACAAGTTAATATCTTCAGAAAAACTCCATGCTCTACTTACAGTTATATATTAAATATGTTGATTTTGAAATGGTCTCCTAAAGGCTAAGAGTCAATAAGTCAGGTTAAAACAATGAATTTGACTACCTTCCTCAAATATCTAATTTGATATAATGCAAAACTCCAAGGTGATTTAATTAGAATAATTTCAGTGGACCAAGTAGTTCAATCCTTGTGACCCATCTGCTAACTCACCTTTCTCACTGTGAGTTCCAGGAACACTGTTGCATAATGGAATGTCTGTGGTACTGAGTTTAATTTACAAACACAGCAGTTTCTTTGTCCAGCCTTCACATTATCAGACTCTGGAATATGCATATCATATTTTGATTAATTGGAAGTTTCTTTGAGCACAACAAACACCAAGTTAAGAAGTGAAATTGCAAATGTTTGTCTTCCAGAAGTGCAGACACACCTGTAAACACAGGTAAGACCACTACTTCTACTCTTAGGAACCCACTGGGAGACCTCAAGATGCAGGAACCAAGAAGCAACCTGGGACAGGATCCTTCCAGTTTGCATCTGTGCCAGAAGTTGACACTGTGCCACACTACTCCATAACCAAATACCACCAGGAGAGAGCTGGTCTCCCAGGAGTACCAACACACCTGTGAGCACAGGTAAGACCATGACTTCTGCTCAAATTCCTGGCCCAAGAAGGACCTACCCAGAGCCATCAGAACACAGGAGCCAAGGAAGAGCCAAGGACAGGGTCCTTCCTGTTTCTGTCTGCATCCTGGAGCTAACCCTGTGCCACAGCTTTCCATATCCAAATCCTGCCAGAAGAGAACTGGTCTCCCAGGAGTACTGACACACAGGTTTGGAGTAGGGACAAGCCACTGTCAGAGACATCAAGACCACCTAACACCAGAGGTAACCACATGGCTAGAGGCAAGGGCAAGAACATAAGCAACAAAAACCAAGGTTACTCCACATCATCAGAAACCAATTCTCTCGCCAAAGTGAGCCCTGGACTCACCAAGACTATCCAGGAGCTAAAAATGGAAATAGAAACAATAAAGAAATCACAAAGGGAGACAAGTCTTGAGATAGAAAACCTAGAAATGAGATCAGGAGTCATCACCAGCACAATATAAGAGATAGAAAAAGAATCTCAGGGGCAGAAGATAACAAAGAAAACATTGAAACAACAGTCAAAAAAAAATGCAAAATTCAACATACCAGAAAATACCCTAACATACCAGAAAAACAAGACTCATGATGATGATAGAGGACTTTAAAAAGGACATAAATAACTCCCTTAAAGAAATACAGGAGAACACAGGTAGACAGGTAGAAGCCCTTAAAGAGGAAACACAAAAATCCCTTAAAGAATTACAGGAAAACACAATCAAACAGGTGAAGGATTTGAACAAAACATTCCAGGAGCTAAAAATGGAAATAGAAACAATAAAGAAATCACAAAGGGAGACAATCCTTGAGATAGAAAACCTAGTAAAGAGATCAGGAGTCATCATCAACACAATATAAGAGATAGAAAAAGAATCTCAGGGGCAGAAGATAACATAGAAACATTGACACAACAGTCAAAGAAAATGCAAAATGCAAAAACCCAAGACACAATGAGAAGACCAAACCTAAAGATAATAGGCATATAAGAGAGTGAAGATTCCAACTTAAGGGGCTAGTAAATATCTTCAACAAAATTAAAGAAGAAAACTTCCCTAACCTAAAGAAAGAGATGGACATAAACATACAAGAAGCCTACAGTACTCCAAATAGATTGGACCAGAAAAGAAATTCCTCCCATCACGTAATACTCAAAACAAAAAAAAAAGCACAAAACAAAGAAAGAATATTTAAAAATATTAAAAGCAGTAAAGAAAAAATGCCAAGTAACATAAAGGAAGACCTATCAGAATTACACCAGACTTCTCACCAGAGAATATGAAAGCTAGACGTTCCAGGGTAGATGTTATACAGACCCTAAGAGAACACAAATGCCAGCCCAGGCTACCATACCCAGCAAATCCAGCATTACAAAAGGATAATAGATGGAAAACACCAACCCAAAGAGGGAAACTACACCCTAGAAAAAGCAAGAAAGTAATCTTCTTTCAACAAACCCAAAAGAAGATAGCCACACAAACATTAAAATAATATCAAAAATAACAGGAAGCAAAACTCACTATTGCTTAATATTTCTTAACATAAATTGACTCAAT
Source organism: Mus caroli (assembly GCF_978045245.1). Taxonomy (NCBI): domain Eukaryota; kingdom Metazoa; phylum Chordata; class Mammalia; order Rodentia; family Muridae; genus Mus; species Mus caroli. Next base: position 21,886,453 of record NW_028227264.1, read on the forward strand.
TCCCCTATAAAAAGAAATAGACTAACAGACTGGATAAGTAAACAGGACCCAGTATTTTGCTGCATACACGAAATGTACCTCAGTGTCGAAGACAGACACTACCTCAGAGTAAAGTACTGGAAAACAATTTTCCAAGCAAGTGGTCCTAAGAAACAAGCTGGAGTAGCCATTCTAATATTGAATAAAATCAACTTTCAACCAAAAGATATCAAAAAGGATGAGGAAGGATACTTCATACTCATCAAAGGAAAAAAAAATCTACCAAGAACTCTGAATTCTGAACATTTATGCTCCAAATGCAAGCGCATCCACGTTCATAAAAGAAACTTTACTAAAGCTCAAAGCACACATTGCACCTCACGCAATAAAAGTGAGAGAATTCAAGAACCCAAAACCTAAACAGACACATTGAAACTAACAGAAGTTATGGACTAAATGTATTTAACAGATATCTATAGAACATTTCATCCTAAAACAAAAAAATATATATACTTTATTCTCAACACCTCATGGTACCTTTTCTAAAATTGACCATATAATCAGTCACAAAACAGGCCTCAACAGATACAAGAAGATTGAAATAATCCCAAGCATCCTATCAGATCACCATGGACTAAGGCTGGTCTTCAATAACAAGAAAAACAACAGAAAGCCAATATGCATATGGAAGCTGAACAACACCTTACTCAATGATAACTTTGTCATGGAAGAAAAAAGAAAGAAAGAATTAAAGACTTTTTAGAATTTAATGAAAACGAAAACACAACATACCCAAACTTACAGGACACAGTGAAATCAGTGGTAAGAGGAAAACTCATAGCTCTGAGTGCCTCCAAAAAGGAACTGGAGAGAGCATACACTAGCAGCTTGACAGCACACCTGAAAGCTCTAGAACAACAAGAAGCAAATTCACCCAAGAGGAGTAGACGGCAGGAAATAATCAAACTCAGGGCTGAAATCAACTAAGTAGAAATAAAAGGAACTATAAAAATAATCAACACAACCAGGAGCTGGTTCTTTGAGAAAATAAACAAGATAAATAAACCATTAGCCAGACTAGCCAGAGGACAGAAAGACAGTATCTAAATTAACAAAATCAGAAATGAAAAGGGAGCTATAACAACAGAAACCGAGGAAATCCAAAAAACATCAGATCCTACTACAAAAGCCTATACTCAACACAACTGGAAAACCTGGAAGAAATGGACAATTTTCTAGACAGATACCAAATACCTAAGTTAAATCAGTATCAGATAAACCGTCTAAACAGTCCCATAACCCCTAAAAAAAAAAAAATAGAAACAGCCATTAAAATGTCAATACTGAGTTGCATGTTTTAAAATAAATTTTATTAGTTTAATAATAAAAAAAAATGAAATGAAATTGCAGACCTGCAAAGACCTCTTTAACAGACAAACTTGATGGATGAAGAGGTGACAAATACACCCAGATTTTCACATATTTAGATTACAGTCCATGCCTTTGCTTGCACACATTAATAATAATGACATATACAAGCAGGAACGTGAAGTGAGCTGGGAAAATGGAATGCTAGAAACTAGATACTAGAACTGCTGTCCATCTGGGTATTTCAAGCAATTTTTTCAGTTGTCATGAAGAAGTGCAAATGGAGATGTGCACAGGCTTTGGGCTGTGGCTGTGGTAGAAATACAGAATAAAGGTCGATCGAACAAAGCGAGCCTAGTTTAGATAGTATATGAAATTCTACTTTTGTTTGTGTATGTGAGTGCACACACAGAGCTCAAAGGGCAATTTCCAGTGTGTCTCATCAGTTCACACCTTAGTTTTGTGAGACAGGCTATCTTACTTTAAACAGATTTCCTGCCAGCAAGCCTCCCATGCCCTCTCACGTCATCCTTCAGCTCTGAAGTCATGAGTGTGTGCTGCTACACTGGACTTTTACATGGGTGCTGGAGATCCTAATTCCAGTCTTCATGTTTGCAGAATTGTAAAGAAGTAATATAGGGAGAGTAAGTGGGCATTGTGCTTATGATGGGGGCAAGGGTGGAAGTCGTACCTTCCCGTTCAATACATAGCCTTATGGACACCAGACTGACTTTTTATGGGCTCTCCTATTTCACAGTAAGATTTTCTCAGCCCTCATGAGTGACACTAACTGGTATTGATGAACTAGGCACTACAGTCTTCCCTTCAGACTCCTCATAACAGCAGTAGAGAGGGTTCAGTTGAGAAGACACCCCTGTCACCCTACTCTGATCCACTCCACACGTACTAGAGACATGTGGGGCCAGAATGGGATTTGTACATGTACCTTGCACCTCTTATAGGCAGCTCTGACTGAAGGGTGTCAACATGGCTCATGAACCAAATTTCTCTCTCCCTAAGAATTTCTCAGGAAGCCATTTTCCTCTTTGACCATTGCAGACCATGAATGCCTATGGCATTTCCCAAAATGCCAGGGAGCCTCAGCTCTTCTTCTTCTACAGATTCTTAATCGGTAACATGTCATACTGCAGGCACTGATGAAATGCTACCAGACATTGCTCATTAAAAGACCATAGACCAGTCAAACACGTTTGTGCACTTCCAGGATCATTTTTGGATAATCTCTATTAGCTAGATGCAAAATTAATCTACTGAAGTCAGCTAATTCTGAGATGACTCTTCTTCCACTTAGCTGACCATAATCACGTCCTGGAATGAGGTCAGTGCTTTCACAGAACGTGAAGTTTTCTTTGGATTTCCTATACTGGTTACCATGTCATGTTCAATAAAGCATAAAATTGATACGATCTAGATTTAAAGTATTAATTATCATCCTGCAAATTCTCTCTCTCTCTCTCTCTCTCTCTCTCTCTCTCTCTCTCTCTCTCTCTCTCTCGTGTGTGTGTGTGTGTGTGTGTGTGTGTCTCCTACTGTTTATCTGGGAAAATCCAGAAGTTTCAGTGTTTACAAAATGGTATTTAGTTTCTCCCTTATAATCCAGAGAAGTTGTTCTCATGAACAACCTAATGTAGCTAAAAGCCACATGACTAATCTCATCTGACATGATTTCATAAATAGATGAAGGGTGGAAAAATAAGTTCACTCCTAACAGCAATAAACTGACATCCACCCTCACATTCTTCCCATCTTGCTCTGAAGATTTGCCCTACGTTCTTCTACCCAGTAATCAAACAGTAAGACAATGTTGGCCCTTAGTACGTTAGTACATTGAACTGCTATGGCAGAGTATCAGTCTGGGGGAGATTACAACAAAAATAGATTCATCTCTTGTAATTCAAAAGGCTGGGAAGTGAAGATAAAAGAGTTATGCTTTGAGTAACTGGTGAGAGCCAACTCTTCACCTTGCAAATGGCCCCCTTCTTGCCAGGTATCTTCATATGGTGATCAAACAGTAGTTTCCTTCGATTCTCTTTCATAAGGGCATGAATCTCATTCAACAGGGCTTCACCCCTCACTGTTTTTACATCTCAAAACCATCATCCACGTTGATTGATTGAACTTCAACCTCCACTTCCCTTTTGCAAGGACTAGTGTTGGGGATAGAGCAGAGCACCTTAGACATGCTAGGCTAATGCTCTGACATTGACTGATCAGCCAGCCCTAGAATCTCACTCTACACAGGTCAGGGACTGGGCTGTGGTGTTGAGAACAAAGCAAGGTCAGGGATCTGAGAAAGGCAGGGCAGGGAGCAGAACTGAAGCCTAGAGAAAAGGAAGCATGGAGGTAGGGTGGAGGAAAAAAATCAGCACTCCTTAAAAGCATCACCCACACTTGAATTACATGTCTATGGCATTTCCCATACTACACATATGGATAAATGAAGAAATTTACCAGAACCATTTGCCAAAGCCATGGAGCTATGAGCTGGAACACAGAGTCTGGTCTCACTGTTGCCAGAGCTGTGAGTTCTTAATAGCTATATTACTAACTCCTCTGGTTCCTGGGGCTTAAAAGGGGCCCTTTCTTTCTTTCTTTGAGGATGGACTAGAATGTTGGAGGGTAATGAAGAGCTATGCTCAAGCAAGCGCCTTTGGCTCTGGAGAGCTGAGGAACAGGAAAGCAGAGAACTGACTTGAGGCAAATTTCCATAGTAGCTTCCATTGCTTTCCAAGTTGTCCTGACAGTTCATTACGAAGGGGAAGAAAATTGGACTCAGAGTAGCTCTATGTAGCATAGAGGTTTGCAATGGCCTCTCAGGAATCATAGTGTGGTGCAGAGTTCTCCAACATCGAGACTTCTTTACTCAACAACCAGTCTCAATCATCTGGCACTTATGATGATTGGGTAAGCTTAGATAACTTTATTTGTAGTCAGATTAGTACTATCTGTTAATGAACTCCTAATTCATTACTACTACTTAAAGATCTAACTTAGGTACTGTTTGAAAATCCTTCATAGGTAGAGAATTGTACTTCTGTATCTTTTCCTCTGTGCAGCACACACACACACACACACACACACACACACCGTTTATGTAGCATTCATCTTCCTACCTCTCTATCAATAACTTCAGATCTAAAGATTCATTACATTTGTGGGTTTTCTTGGTTTAAGTGTGCATGATTCTTTAGAAAACATCTTAATGCATAGCACAGGCTGGCCTGAAAGTCACAATCTTTCTGCCTCAGCCTCCTCACTGTGAGGGTCACAATGTGTACTACCATGTCTGACTTTACAGTTATTGTTTGTTTGTGGCTATGATTCTAGAAAGAAATAATGCAGAAGGTGCATTTTAAGCTACTATTTCTCTGATGTAGATCCCTCTACAGAAATAATCAGAATAGGCACTGGACCCCATTCTCAGCGACTTCACTGTGTACGACCTTAAACATTATGGCATCGCTGAGTAGATTAGCACAGAAATGACCCCGTGAGCAGGTACATCATTAAGTACAACTACAGATGCACAATCACTAGGATTCTGAGGTGCTTAGAAGAGTCATGATCATGAGCGCTGTGCCTTTAATAATATAAACACAGGAACTTAAAAATAAATAAATAAATGGAAGGTGTTTTTACTAGTTGCTGAACTGCCACAAAGGGAGTCCAGTTCTGTCTTTAACGTTGAGCTGTTGATAGATTTTCCAGCAAAAGTTCTCATTTGCATAGAATTCTTGGCATAGACCCTGAATAAATACATCCCCAACTTTCAGACCTAGATAGAGATTCAAGACTGTTACACACAAGTTTCAGATGTTATTGTCTGTGTTGTTAAATACGATTTTCTTATGGTGCAAATTTCTATCCAGTATACTTGAATAGGTCCTGAGGTTTTTACATCTGTAGAGCTTGCTTCTGTAGCTGCTGCCTCCTGGCATATCTTTGAGAAGCAAGATTCTCAAGGATAGCTGACATATAATGCATCCTAGGAACATTCTTGTGGATTTTTTTTTAAACATTGGATCTTTTTTTTTTTCTTTAAAGATTTATTTGTTATATGTAAGTACACTGTAGCTGTCTTCAGACACACCAGAGGAGGGCATCAGATCTCATTACGGATGGTTGTGAGCCACCATGTGGTTGCTGGAAATTGAACTCAGGACCTTTGGAAGTGCAGTCAGTGCTCTTAACTGCTGAGTCATCTCTCCAGCCCCTCTTGTGGATTTTTAAAGGTGTCTATCTTCATGGTGGGTTCATCCTAACATTTGAAACAGATCCTAGGGTACTTTGACGATAGGTTAAATTTTTTAATTTCCTTTATTGTGCCAAGCAATCCACATTTAAGGTAGAGGCAATTCTATGGTGGTAATAATCAACTCTTTATTATATCCGCACATTTCTTAATGTATTTTCTGGAGTATTGAAGTAGAATCAGACTTCTTTTATTGATGATATAGAAAGTATCTCTTTATCCCACATAGATGAGAACACACCAAAAACTAGAAATCTGAAAATCAATCTGTTTTTAATATCAATGTTTTCAATACATATTTAATTAAAACTAATAGAATTTTTCCTTTCTTTTAATCCACAGTCTGATAAGCAGCCGTGCCATTTCTCTACAATAATCATAATAAAATAGAACACACATCCACAGGGGATTTTATGAATCCATCCAAATAATTTCAGTCATTTTCTGTATTTAATTGCTGTGTTGATTGACACTCATGCATGCATACAGAGTCATGTTCATAGCATAGTCATGCACACACACACACTATAGCATACACGAGATGTTTGTTATATAAGGATTCCAACATCAATACTTTTTATGTCATATTTAAGTACATTGCAGATTTTAGACTTTTCAGTAGCACACTGATAGTGACTTAGACTTTGATAAGCTCCAAGTTAAGATCTTCCAGGCACTGCCAATTGATCCCAGTATGCTGAGAGAAAGTTGGTTCAACCAGAATGTGCTAAAGGATGGAAGTGGCTTTTATGCAGGGCATATTTCAGCTTTTTCCAAATAACATTCTTGTGGAGATTAGAGGATAATCTGGCAGCCAGACTCAGCCAATTAAAACAGTAATTGAAATGGCTGAAAATGTTTTCCTTGGCAAAATGATGTTAGCTTGCTTCATTTGGGTTCCCTTGAGTAACAAAAGCTAGGGTCAGTCACAAGACTCCTAATTTATTTGGTTGGTTATCTTTTCTCATCCAACAGAGAAGAAACTGCTGTGGAGCTTAAATGAACTGAAGTCTGTGGTATAAAGTGGTATGAAGACAGGCAGGAGAAAAGATAAAACAATTCCCAAGCCAACACAAGTCCTCCCAGTCTGAGGCCAGGATGTGAGCACATTGGGTCAAGTGGTTAAGGACAAAATGAAAAGGGGGTGTAAAAGGAAAGAAACAGAGGGAAGCAGAAACTGGCCTGAGTAGGGCCACAGGCCTCACCCGGCCGGATCAGCGCCAGGGTAGCGGGAGCGCAGGGTTGCCTGACACCCGCCAGCTACCCACGACCCCCGCCGCAGGATTTTGGGACTGCTGGTGAGTGGAACACAGCTTCTGCTCCAGTCCAATCACGCGGGACCTGAGACTGCTCTGGTTGGGGAGAGAGAAATCCGGCCTACATAGGGCCACAACCCTCTTCCGGTCAGAAAAGCACCTGAGCAGCTGGGGCGCAGGATCTGCTGACCCTCGCCAGCTACCCACAACACCCGCCACAGGATCTTAAGACTTCTGGTGAGTGGAGCACAGCTTCTGCTCCAATCCAATTGCGCGGGACCTGAGACTGCATTAGTTAGGGAAGCAGAAACTGGCCTGAGTAGGGCCACAGGCCTCACCCGGCCGGATCAGCGCCAGGGTAGCGGGAGCGCAGGGTTGCCTGACACCCGCCAGCTACCCACGACCCCCGCCGCAGGATTTTGGGACTGCTGGTGAGTGGAACACAGCTTCTGCTCCAGTCCAATCACGCGGGACCTGAGACTGCTCTGGTTGGGGAGAGAGAAATCCGGCCTACATAGGGCCACAACCCTCTTCCGGTCAGAAAAGCACCTGAGCAGCTGGGGCGCAGGGTCTGCTGACACTCGCCAACTGCCCACAACACCCGCCACAGGATCTTAAGACTTCTGGAGAGTGGAGCACAGCTTCTGCTCCAATCCAATTGCGCAGGACCTGAGACTGCATTAGTTAGGGAAGCAGAAACCGGCCTGAGTAGGACCACAGGCCTCATCCGGCTGGATCAGCGCCGGGGTAGCGGGAGCGCAGGGTTGCCTGACACCCACCAGCTACCCACGACCCCCGCCGCAGGATTTTGGGACTGCTGGTGAGTGGAACACAGCTTCTGCTCCAATCCAATTGCGCGGGACCTGAGACTGCATTAGTTAGGGAAGCAGAAACTGGCCTGAGTAGGGCCACAGGCCTCACCCGGCCGGATCAGTGCCAGGGTAGCGGGAGCGCAGGGTTGCCTGACACCCGCCAGCTACCCACGACCCCCGCCGCAGGATTTTGGGACTGCTGGTGAGTGGAACACAGCTTCTGCTCCAGTCCAATCACGCGGGACCTGAGACTGCTCTGGTTGGGGAGAGAGAAATCCGGCCTACATAGGGCCACAACCCTCTTCCGGTCAGAAAAGCACCTGAGCAGCTGGGGCGCAGGGTCTGCTGACACTCGCCAACTGCCCACAACACCCGCCACAGGATCTTAAGACTTCTGGTGAGTGGAGCACAGCTTCTGCTCCAATCCAATTGCGCGGGACCTGAGACTGCATTAGTTAGGGAAGCAGAAACCGGCCTGAGTAGGACCACAGGCCTCATCCGGCTGGATCAGCACCGGGGTAGCGGGAGCGCAGGGTTGCCTGACACCCGCCAGCTACCCACGACCCCCGCCGCAGGATTTTGGGACTGCTGGTGAGTGGAACACAGCTTCTGCTCCAATCCAATTGCGCGGGACCTGAGACTGCATTAGTTAGGGAAGCAGAAACTGGCCTGAGTAGGGCCACAGGCCTCACCCGGCCGGATCAGCGCCAGGGTAGCGGGAGCGCAGGGTTGCCTGACACCCGCCAGCTACCCACGACCCCCGCCGCAGGATTTTGGGACTGCTGGTGAGTGGAACACAGCTTCTGCTCCAGTCCAATCACGCGGGACCTGAGATTGCTCTGGTTGGGGAGAGAGAAATCCGGCCTACATAGGGCCACAACCCTCTTCCAGTCAGAAAAGCACCGGGGCAGCTGGGGCGCAGGGTCGGCTGACACTCACCAGCTACCCACAACACCCACCACAGGATCTTAAGACTTCTGGAGAGTGGAACACAGCTTCTGCTCCAATCCAATTGCACGTGGGACCAGAGACTGCATTAGTTAGGGAAGCAGAAAAACGGCCTGAGTAGGACCACAGGCCTCTTCCGGCTGGACCAGCACCGGGGTACCGTCAGCTACCCACGACCCCCGCCGCAGGATTTAGAGACTGCTGGTGAGTGGAACACAGCTTCTGCTCCAATCTTTAAATAGTGACAACGATAACAACTAACCCCAGAGATTACCAGATGGCGAAAGGTAAACGTAATAATCTTACTAACAGAAACCAAGACCACTCACCATCATCAGAACCCAGCACCCCCACTTCACCCAGTCCAGGGCACCCCAACACACCGGAAAAGCTAGACACGGATTTAAAAGCATATCTCCTGATGATGATAGAGGACTTCAAGAAGGACGTTAATAACACACTTAAACAAATGCAGGAGAACACTGCTAAAAAGGAAGAAGACAATAAAGAGGAAGCACAAAAATCCCTTAAAGAATTGCAGGAGAACACTGCTAAAGAGTTACAAATCCTTAAAGAAAAACATGATAACATAATCAAACAGGTAGAAGTCCTTACAGAAAAACAGGAAAACACATCCAAACAGATGATGGAAATGAACAAAACCATACTAGACCTAAAAAGGGAAGTAGACACAATAAAGAAAACCCAAAATGAGGCAACACTGGAGATAGAAACCCTAGGAAAGAAATCTGGAACCATAGATACGAGCATCAGCAACAGAATACAAGAGATGGAAGAGAGAATCTCAGGTGCAGAAGATTCCATAGAGAACATCGGCACAACAATCAAGGAAAATGGAAAATGCAAAAAGATCCTAACTCAAAACATCCAAGAAATACAGGACATAATGAGAAGACCAAACCTACGGATAATAGGAGTGGATGAGAATGAAGATTTTCAACTCAAAGGACCAGCAAACATCTTCAACAAAATTATAGAAGAAAACTTCCCAAATCTAAAGAAAGAGATGCCCATGAACATACAAGAAGCCTACAGAACTCCAAATAGACTGGATCAGAAAAGAAATACCTCCCGACACATAATAATCAGAGCAACAAATGCTCTAAATAAAGATAGAATACTAAAATCAGTAAGAGAAAAAGGCCAAGTAACATATAAAGGCAAGCCTATCAGAATTACACCAGACTTTTCACCAGAGACTATGAAAGCCAGAAGATCCTGGACAGATGTTTTACAGACACTAAAAGAACACAAATTCCAGCCCAGGCTACTATACCCAGCCAAACTCTCAATTAACATAGATGGAGAAACCAAAGTATTCCACGACAAAACCAAATTCACACATTATCTCTCCACGAATCCAGCCCTTCAAAGGATAATAACAGAAAAAAACCAATACAAGGACAGGAACCACGCCCTAGAAACAACAAGAAGGTAATCCCTCAACAAACCTAAAAGAAGACAGCCACAAGAACAAAATGCCAACTTTAACATCAAAAATAACAGGAAACACCAATTTCTTTTCCTTAATATCTCTTAATATCAATGGACTCAACTCCCCGATAAAAAGACATAGACTAACAAACTGGCTACACAAACAAGACCCAACATTTTGCTGCTTACAGGAAACTCATCTCAGAGAAAAGGATAGACACTACCTCAGAATGAAAGGCTGGAAAACAATTCTCCAAGCAAATGGCATGAAGAAACAAGCTGGAGTAGCCATTCTAATATCTGATAAGATTGACTTCCAACCCAAAGTCATTAAAAAAGACAGGGAGGGACACTTCATACTCATCAAAGGTAAAATCCTCCAAGAGGAACTATCAATCCTGAATATCTATGCTCCAAATACAAAGGCAGCCACATTCATTAAAGAAACTTTAGTAAATCTCAAAGCACACATTGCACCTCATACAATAATAGTGGGAGACTTCAACACACCACTTTCACCAATGGACAGATCATGGAAACAGAAACTAAACAGGGACACAGTGAAACTAAGAGAAATTATGAATCAAATGGATCTGGCAGATATCTACAGAACATTCTATCCTAAAACAAAAGGATATACCTTCTTCTCAGCACCTCATGGTACCTTCTCCAAAATTGACCACATAATTGGTCACAAAACAGGCCTCAACAGATATAAAAATATTGAAATTGTCCCATGTATCCTATCAGATCACCATGGACTAAGGCTGATCTTCAATAACAAAATAAATAATAGAAAGCCAACCTTCACGTGGAAACTGAACAACACTCTTCTCAATGATACCTTGGTCAAGGAAGGAATAAAGAAAGAAATTAAGGACTTTTTAGAGTTCAATGAAAATGAAGCCACAACATACCCAAACTTATGGGACGCAATGAAAGCATTTTTAAGAGGAAAACTCATAGCTCTGAGTGCCTCCAAAAGGAAACTAGAGAGAGCACACATTAGCAGCTTGACAACACACCTAAAAGCACTAGAACAAAAGGAAGCAAATTCACCCAAGAGGAGTAGACGGCAGGAAATAATCAAACTCAGGGGTGAAATCAACCAAGTGGAAACAAGAAAAACTATTCAAAGAATCAACCAATCAAGGAGCTGGTTCTTTGAGAAAATCAACAAGATAGATAAACCCTTAGCCAGACTCACTAGAGGGCACAGGGAAAGCATCCTAATTAACAAAATCAGAAATGAAAAAGGAGACATAACAACAGATCCTGAAGACATCCAAAACACCATCAGATCCTTCTACCAAAGGCTATACTCAACAAAACTGGAGAACCTGGATGAAATGGAGAAGTTCCTAGACAGATACCAGGTACCAAAGTTGAATCAAGATCAGGTTAATGATCTAAACAGCCCTATATCCCCCAAAGAAATAGAAGCAGTCATTAATAGTCTCCCAACCAAGAAAAGCCCAGGACCAGATGGGTTTAGTGCAGAGTTCTATCAGACCTTCAAAGAAGATCTAATCCCAGTTCTTCACAAACTATTCCACAAAATAGAAACAGAAGGTACTCTACCCAACTCATTCTATGAAGCCACAATTACTCTGATACCTAAACCACAAAAAGACCCAACAAAGATAGAAAACTTCAGACCAATATCCCTTATGAATATTGATGCAAAAATCCTCAATAAAGTTCTTGCTAACCGAATCCAAGAACACATCAAAACAATCATCCATCCTGACCAAGTAGGTTTCATCCCAGGGATGCAGGGATGGTTCAATATACGGAAATCCATCAACGTAATCCAGTATATAAACAAACTCAAAGACAAAAACCACATGGTCATCTCCTTAGATGCGGAAAAAGCATTTGACAAGATCCAACACCCATTCATGATAAAAGTCTTGGAAAGATCAGGAATTCAAGGCCCATACCTAAACATGATAAAAGCAATCTACAGCAAACCAGTAGCCAACATCAAAGTAAATGGTGAGAAGCTTGAAGCAATCCCTCTAAAATCAGGGACTAGACAAGGCTGTCCACTTTCTCCATACCTATTCAACATTGTACTTGAAGTCCTAGCCAGAGCAATTCGACAACAAAAGGAGATCAAAGGGATACAAATTGGAAAAGATGAAGTCAAAATATCACTCTTTGCAGATGATATGATAGTATATATAAGTGACCCTAAAAATTCCACCAGAGAACTCCTAAGCCTGATAAACAGCTTCGGTGAAGTAGCTGGATATAAAATTAACTCAAACAAATCAATGGCCTTTCTCTACACAAAGAATAAACAGGCTGAGAAAGAAATTAGGGAAACAACACCCTTCTCAATAGTCACAAATAATATAAAATATCTTGGCGTGACTCTAACTAAGGAAGTGAAAGATCTGTATAATAAAAACTTCAAGTCTCTGAAGAAAGAAATTATAGAAGATCTCAGAAGATGGAAAGATCTCCCATGCTCATGGATTGGCAGGATCAACATTGTAAAAATGGCTATCTTGCCAAAAGCAATCTACAGATTCAATGCAATCCCCATCAAAATTCCAAATCAATTCTTCAATGAATTAGAAAGTGCAATCTGCAAATTCATCTGGAATAACAAAAAACCTAGGATAGCAAAAACTCTTCTCAAGGATAAAAGAACCTCTGGTGGAATCACCATGCCGGACCTAAAGCTCTACTACAGAGCAATTGTGATAAAAACTGCATGGTACTGGTATAGTGACAGACAAATAGACCAATGGAATAGAATTGAAGACCCAGAAATGAACCCACACACCTATGGTCACTTGATCTTCGACAAGGGAGCTAAAAACATCCAGTGGAAGAAAGACAGCATTTTCAACAAATGGTGCTGGCACAACTGGTTGTTAACATGTAGAAGAATGCGAATCGATCCATTCCTATCTCCTTGTACTAAGGTCAAGTCTAAGTGGATCAAGGAACTTCACATAAAACCAGAGACACTGAAACTTATAGAGGAGAAAGTGGGGAAAAGCCTTGAAGATATGGGCACAGGGGAAAAATTCCTGAATAGAACAGTAATGGCTTGTGCTGTAAGATCGAGAATTGACAAGTGGGACCTCATGAAACTACAAAGCTTCTGCAAGGCTAAAGACACCATCAATAAGACAAAAAAACCACCAACAGATTGGGAAAGGATCTTCACCTATCCTAAATCAGATAAGGGACTAATATCCAATATATATAAAGAACTCAAGAAGGTGGACTCCAGAAAGTCAAATAACCCCATTAAAAAATGGGGCTCAGAACTGAACAAAGAATTCTCACCTGAGGAATACCGAATGGCAGAGAAGCACCTGAAAAAATGTTCAACATCCTTAATCATCAGGGAAATGCAAATCAAAACAACCCTGAGATTCCACCTCACACCAGTCAGAATGGCTAAGATCAAAAATTCAGGTGACAGCAGATGCTGGCGAGGATGTGGAGAAAGAGGAACACTCCTCCATTGTTGGTGGGATTGCAAGCTTGTACAACCACTCTGGAAATCAGTCTGGCGGTTCCTCAGAAAATTGGACATAGTACTACCGGAGGATCCAACAATACCTCTCCTGGGCATATATCCAGAAGATGTCCCAACCGGTAAAAAGGACACATGCTCCACTATGTTCATAGCAGCCCTATTTATAATAGCCAGAAGCTGGAAAGAACCCAGATGTCCCTCAACAGAGGAATGGATACAGAAATTATGGTACATTTACACAATGGAGTACTACTCAGCTATTAAAAAAGAATGAATTTATGAAATTCCTAGCCAAATGGATGGACCTGGAGGGCATCATCTTGAGTGAAGTAACACAATCACAAAAGAACTCACACAATATGTATTCATTGATAAGTGGATATTAGCCCAAAACTTAGGATACCCAAGATATAAGATACAATTTGCTAAACGCATGAAACTCAAGAAGAATGAAGACCAAAGTGTGGACACTGTGCACCTTCTTAGAATTGGGAACAAAACACCCAGGGAAGGAGCTACAGAGACAAAGTTCGTAGCTGTGATGAAAGGATGGACCATTTAGAGACTGCTGTATCCAGGGATCCGTCCCATAATCAGCTTCTAAACGCTGACACCATTGCATACACTAGCAAGATCTTGCTGAAAGGACCCAAATATAGCTGTCTCTTGTGAGACGATGCCGGGGCCTAGCAAACACAGGAGTGGATGTTCACAGTCAGCTATTGGATGTATCACAGGGCTCCCAATGGAGAAGCTAGAGAAAGTACCCAAGGAGCTAAAGGGATCTGCAACCCTATTGTTGGAACAACATGATGTACTAACCGGAACCCTGGAGCTCTTGTCTCTAGCTGCATATGTATCGAAAGATGGCCTAGTCGGCCATCAATGGAAAGAGAGGCCCATTGGACTTGCAAACTTTATATGCCCCAATATAGGGAAATGCCAGGGCCAAAAGAATGGGAATGGGTGGGTAGGGAAGTGGGGGGCGCTATGGGGGACTTTTGGGATAGTATTGGAAATGTAATTGAGGTAATTATGTAATAAAAATATATAAAAAAAAAAGGAAAGAAACAAAAACACAGAATACACAGTCTCCTTTTTTTTAGTTTCTTTTTTTAAATTTTTAATTCATTTATTTTTTACACTCCATATTTCCCCCCACCCCTGATATACTCTCTGAGTGTTCCATATACCATACCTCTTCCCCACCCCCTGTCTCCACGTGGATGTCCCCACCCCAACCCACCCCCACACCACCTGACTTCTAAAATCCCTGAGGCCTCCAGTTTCTTGAGAGGTGCATCATTTCTGAATGAACACAGACCTGGCAGTCCTCTACTATATGTGTGTTGGGGGCTTCATATCAGCTGGTGTATGCTGCCTGTTTGGTGGTCCAGTGTTTGAGAGATCTCAGGGGTCCAGAATAATTGAGACTTCTGGTCCTCTTACAGGATCACCCTTCTCCTCAGCTTCTTACAAGTCTTACCTTTCTCCTCAGCTTCTACACAGTCTTACTTTTGACTATGTATGGATATCTGTACTTGCATATGCACACATGTGTTTACATGCTCAATTATATGTGCTGCAGGTGCATGTGTCCACATGCACGTAACTCTAAAGTTACCTTTGGGTGTCTCCTTCCATCGTTCTCCTTTTACTTTACTGAGGTAGAGTCTCTCACAGAATTCAGTGTTCATCTGTTCTGTTTTCTAGTTTATCAGGGGGATCTGAGAATTCCCAGTTTCTGCCTTTCACACCAGAATTACAGACAGCATGAGTACTGTGTGGCTTTTCATGAGTTTGAGGGATATAAAGTCTGTTCCTTGAGATTCTGCAGCTAGCACACTGACCCATCTTTCCAGCCCATATTCTTGCAAAATGCATTTAATTTCCATCAGAATAATAGGTACTTGAAAGTTGAGACAAAATTTCAAACAGCATAAATTACTGAAAGGGGCATTGTGTATATTATAATACATTTTTTTCACTGAAACAAATTGTGTGATAGTAGAGAAGTGTTTAAGAATTACCTGTGTGATAAGATAGAGACCAGTGCTCAGGATCTGCCAGTTTCTTTATTATAAACATTCCCATCATGGCTAATTTCAATCCACCTCTGGCTTTGTTGATGGATACAAATTCAGTTTTCAAATCTCTGTGGGCTGGTTCAGTACATGAATAAGTAAAGTTGCAATCTTACAGAAGGAAAGGAAGAAAAAGAGAATCTAGATGAATATCAAGCAAAAACTACTAATACCACTTATTCAAAGATGAGCATCTCAGAAATTAATTAATCTCCATTTTACTGGGAGGAATGACAATACTTGAGAAAATCTCAATCGTAAAATAAGTTCTAAAATAAACACACTGTTCCATGTCAATCTATGCCTCTTTCCTTCAGTACCTTATTTTAAAGCGCCACTTCTCCATGAACATCATCTTAAAGAATATGAAATTACTTGCTGTACAGTTCAACATCCCTTTAGAATTGAGACAATTTAAGTCTCATATACTCAGAACTCTAACACCATGTATTGGTCTCACTTGTAAGCTTTCAAATACTTCAGGGCTAATTTCTATCACCTTAGACTGAGTAAAATAGAATCTTTGAGATAAAGTCTTACATTGCTGATTTTGAAAAGCTCCTCAAGTCTTTGATTTGTAACCAGGATCTAGAACAAAACTTTGTATGTGTTATTTCTCTGTATTTTTGTTGAAAGAACTCTCAATATACCTTCTGATTGCTGTAATAAAAAACAGGATGCTCAAAAGCAACTGGGAAGAGAAGGGAGTTCATTTTAACTTGTGGCTCCTGAGGGATCAAGTTTGTAGAGGTAGTGAAATCATGGTGACAGGAGTAGGAAGGAGAGAGAGCACATGTATATATACATACACAGGAAGAGAATGAGAACAGGAAGTGGGGTGAGGCTATAAACCGTCAAGACCTCCCTTTGTTGACCTACTCCTTCAAGCAAGGCTCTACCTCCCAAGGCTTCCAAAACCTCCGTAGTGACATCAGCTGGGGACCAAGCATTCAAATACATAAGTTTATGGAGAACATTGCTCATTCAAACTACAATACTCATTACAAATCTGTTTCAATCATGAGACTTATCTCCACTATGTTGATATGAATACTACTATGCAAAGCACTAAGTAGATATCTGCTTATAAATAATATACAAATATGTAGTAGTATGGGCAAGATATAAACTTCTCCCTAGAAGAACATACTATATATAATATTATGTCATACAATTTTGTATAACTAATTTACTTGCACAACTCTTACTGTGAAGAAAGGTCAAGATATTTTAAGAATGATCCAGGCATACTTTCCAAATACACAACCATCATCATTAATGCGGACATTGATCAAACTTTTATCTCCATAAATTGGAAAAAAGTGTTTGTTGTGCAGAAATCTATGCCACCCTCAGGCAATCCCACAGAGCCAAGAATAGCAAGAAGCACAACAAAGAGCAGCTGAGGCTTCATGTGTGTGTGGTACTACTTAGGCTAATGCCCAGGATATAATATCGTTTGTTCAAAGGGTGCAGCTGCACCATCTGGCTGACTGTTGAAGGCAGCAAAGATGCAGGAAGCAGAAACTGGCAGCATTCCTTATCCTCCCCCACACCCACACGTGTTCTAGAAAGCACTTCTCCAGGTCAGGTTCACCAGGAGTCATTCCCAGCATTTGGGTAAAGTTTATGGAGCACACTCAGCTGAAGAGAAGGTTCCATCCCTTGGCATGTCACTGCCATATAATATCGTATGCAGAGTGTTGTGATTAATCTTCAGTGTCAGCTTGAAGGGGTTTAGAATACCTCAGAGGACATAGCTGAGTATATCCATGAGAACATTTCCTTAGGGCTTTAGTGAAGGAGAGAAGACCCCTCCTGAATGTGGACAGAACCACCCCAGGGGCTTTGGTACTGGAGTAAGTTAAGAGGAAATAATGAGTTGAGCATCAGCTGTCATTTCTCTGGGTATCCTGAATGGACACAATATGAACAGCTACCACAGCCTCATTTCCATGCCAAAACAGAAATTCCCTCTGTACTTTTGGTGGACAATTATTCCAGGTTGTGCTTAGGTATGGGGGCCGGGGGACGGGGGGAGAAGAGAATATGATGTGCAAACAAGCTCTTGTTCTTGTGGCTTCAGCTTCAGACTGCAAGGGTGCTCAGCACAAGTGGAACAACCTTCAAAGACGAGATTTCATGAGCATAAAATAGACATGCAATTCTGAAGTGTAAGTTTGCAATTTCAATAGCTTGGTCATGGCAGGTCCTATGAAGAAAGTGGTATGTAAGAGTAGGCATAAACTGGACATGAAGTAAGACATGTGTGCAGATAATGTAACAAGATGTAGCCAAGCATCAGATATTAATTATTTTTGCAGAGAACTTTCATTAGAAGTGTGCCCGGCATATTCTGAGCAAGAACACAAAAATGCTTGCTTAGGGACTCAATACTTGTGAAGAGAAAAAATATTAAAAATAAAGTTAACTAAATATCAACCAGGAAGATGGGTGCCTCCAGCTGTTTGTCTCTTCTGTCTTTATTGCTTTGTCTTATTAGTTAATTCGCTGGATACAAGGGTAGGTAGTAGGTGACAAGTTTTAAGAAAGTAATGTGCACATACCATATGAACTTTCACATTCTGCATGGTTCAAAGGCATATAAATATATGCCAGGAGAAGCAAGCCTTTTAGGTGCCCTGGCATGGTATCAATGCCCTCACCCTGGACGAAACAGTGTCACCACCAGGTCGTCTATGTATCTTTCCAGAGACATCTCATGACTGCTAATATGCTCTCCTAGGTGAGGTAATCTGGAAAAGCAAAGTAAGTCTTTGAGACCTGGACAAAGTTTGCTTTCATAGATGCAAGTTCATCCCTGTCCTGTAATTACAGGCATCCAAAGAGCAGCCTCAAGCAAGCTCATCCCAGATGGGTGGAGTAGGGCCTATCTTATGATGTCACCAAGTCACCTCATGAAAAAGTTACCTTTGTGTGGTCCCCCTTTTTTTTCTGAGAGCTACTTGCGTTCTCACATCCAGAGCTTTCTGTCATTTCTCCCAGAGATGAAGGGTGACTTCACCAAGCACTTGAAAACAGGTGTAATAAAGTTAAAACACAAGCTCTGGGCAACGTCAACAAACAAATAGAATGATACTGAAGGGAAAAATAAGTGGAAATCCCTGTGCTTCATCAATAGGTCCCAGTAGGAGACAGCAGGCTCTTTGTATGATGAACACTAAAGATGCATGTTTGACCTCTCAGTGCAGTGAAACTGTTGGTAACACACTCCAGGCTTCCAAATAGGAAGCCACAAGACTTTGACTTTTAAAAAAGATTTATTTTATTCATTTTATGTATGTGAGTACACTGTGGCTGCTTTCAGACACATCAGAAGAGGGCATCAGATCATGCTATAGATGGTTGTGAGCCACCATGTGAATGCTGGGAATTGAACTCAGGATCTCTGGAAGAGCAGCCAGTGCTCTAAACCGCTGAGTCATCTCTCGAGCCCTGGTTCCTTGATGTTATACCTGCTCTTCTATTTCATCAGGGCTGAACATTAAAATCTTCACTATGAGATGTCTTGACTGATTTTCTCACGGAGTCACAACGGATGCCATACAGCTGTAACTTCTTCTCATTCTCACATTAAAGGAAAGGATGGGTTTTTTCCCCTCCCTTTCGAATGACTACTAGGACCTTGGTTTTATTACTACCCAAATTTTCTTACCTGAGATGATTTCAGAAACTATTAAGTCATCACCATCACCACCATTATCTCTAACGTGTAAGCCTGACCCAAGTCTCAGTGAAAAAGCCTTGGCTAAACTGCCTCAAAACTGCTCTGCAACTGCTCCCAGACTCCAGCTGAAGAGACAAGTATGGGTGAAAAGTTGAGAAAGGAGATCGCATTAAATGCACTGTGATGATGAACAAATAAACGAGTCTGGCAATTCCCTCACTCATCTTCAGGGTGTCAACTTGAGCTTGTGACTGTGTTTTTTTCGGGAATGCCTGTAATCCCAGCCCTTGGGAGGCTAAAGTAGGAAGAGTGACCAGACTATATAGTGAGTTCCAGGCTAGCCAGGGCCATAGAGTGAGAATAAAAATAAATTAGTAAAGTAATAGAGGAGAGATCTGGGTAGGAGCAAAAGATAGGCATAGCTTTGAGTCTGCAGATAGTTTGATAAATTCTAAATCTTTTAATTTATGTCACACTTGAGGGGACAAATCTGGTTCTTACAAGATGAACTGCCTCAGGGTGTAGCATCTGCATCATAGACAACTACCCTCGTCCTGGAAATGACCTGTCCTGTCTGTGAAGTCTTACTCTTCCTGGAATCCATGGTTGACACCAGACTTAGGACATAATTCTATGTCTTCAGCTTTAAAAGCCAATGAGGTATGCTAAGATCCTGGTTGGGAGATTACCATGCCTATGCACATAGATAGTCAAGGGATCCCAAATAAAGGAGACAAATGTAAAACAAAGACATCCATGCCAGGCTTTCTCTTGTTCCAAGTTTTCTTGTGGCTTCATCTTGTTGTAAAATCTCATGTAAGAGAGGGTAGTAGCTAAGCTTGAAGCTGGGCTTACCCCATCTAGCATAGGCCATTCAGATCTCTAGGTCACAGTAGCCATGCACTTAACCAGTTCTCCATATTTCTATGGAGAAGTTTCAAAATGAAGATTAGTGTTTCAATCAGTGAATTTTGAATAAGGAGATGTTGCTTCATAACATGTCTAGCCGTCGGTCATCCAGACCACTGAGGATCTAAACGACTGACTTCTCCAATAAAAAGGTACTCTGCCTGCAGACCAACACGTTGGCAACTTATAGCTATTCAAATTTTAATTCTTTTCTGAACTCCAGAATAAGGAAGAATAAGGGAAATGTGAGGAGCATGAGAGGGGAAGGAGGCTCTCCTCATAGAGCCTCATCAATGCCATCAACAGCAAACAATCAACAATGCGGACACATCAGCATTAGTTTTAAAGGATACGGAAATAAAGTTGATATTCTGTTCATAGACAGATGACTTATGTTAGAGAAGCAATGACCAGGGTATAAGAGCTGGCTGTATATGACCGTGGCTCAGACCTCATTCCTTCCCCTAGACATTTCCTGAGAATCTCAGACAAGCTGTTAGCTTTTGTTAATTAAGAACATCCTCCTTTCCAGTATCCCATGGGCCAGACTTTTGTCTTTGTATTTGTAAACTGTCTTCGATGCCTCTCCAGAACCACTCAGTAACATTCTACCAAAATTTTACATATGCCTATTGTCAAAACACAGTAACTTGACTCCTGAGAAGCCTGCACCTGAGCTCTAGGGTGTATTTAAGTCTCTTCTGATCTTTTCCTCTCTTAACTCTGTGCTTAAGCCTATGTTAGGATTCCTTTAGTATACCATAGATGTGGCCACTCCTGAAAGTATTTTGCTCATCAAAGCCATGGATCCCAGCTTGTCCTGAGCTGTGGTCCCTAAAAGTCTAGGGGGAACTCCTTGGCTTGCTGAGGGAGGGAGTGGGACCCCAACCAGCATCTGCAGCTTTGGGGGATGCAAATTTTCTATAATTATTGGAACTAATATCCACTTCTCAGTGAGTGCATACCATGTGTGTTCTTTTGTAATTGGGTTACCTCACTCCGGATGATATTTTCTAGTTCCATCCATTTGCCTAAGAATCTCATGAATTCATTGTTTTTAATAGCTGAAGCTCCTTCTTTCCCCTCCTCTGCCCACTTTCTCTACCATTCCTTTCCTCCTGTTTTCTCAGAATTGCATCTTCAGAGATACAATGAGATGTCCTGTCTCTGTATAGGTCTTCTCTCTTTCATCTTCCGTATCTTGGTTGCATCCCTTATGCATGCATTCCATTATAAAGTTTGAGTGCCAGCTCACTGGGATTTTGCCTTTGTTTACTTATTATATGCTCATGTATTATAGAAGGGCCTTCTGGCTTTAGCATAACCTCAGCTGATGACATACATCTTGACTCTAGATCCATGTGTTGATGCTAGCCAATTCATGGCAATGTAGACCTCTGTGAATAAAGTAAATAAGAATACTGGAGAAAGAAGTGACAGGCACAGGGCCCAGAAGAGGGCAGGAGCAGCTGTGCTCCAGCAATGGTTCCCTTTGTCTCTCTGTCCCTTACTCTTGTGCAAATACCACCATGCAGTGATTGCCAATCTCATCTTGTCTCCCAGTTGTCTGATCTACCTGGACATTTTTAGTTCACTATCAAAATGTTCTCCTTCTTCCCATGCTGAGGTCCTGGATGTAACCTTACCAGGTTAACACTGAGGTATGTGGTCATCTACTGCCCAACTTTTCTAGAGAAAAAAAATCTTAGGCTTAACAATAGGATACATTAATGAGAATCCCAGTTCCTTTCTGATTAGAAGGAGTAACACTTTGGGGATAAGATGACCTTTGGAGCCTTGGGCCAGGAAAAATTCATTATGGAAATAATTATTCATACTACCTGAGATTTGCTTATTAGGACAATATGGAGAGAGAGAGAGAGAGAGAGAGAGAGAGAGAGAGAGAGAGAGAGAGAGAGAGAGAATCTTTAAAAACATGGTAATAAATAAAAGTGCTGTTAATATCATTACTGTTAATGATATTAATATCAGCTTTTAGTACATTAATATCAACTTTAGATGAGGAATTCACCATTCAATGTAATTATTTTATCTCCCAGCTATGAATGCTGACTCCCTAAAGCCATAAATTTGGGAAGAGGAAGCTCTTTGAACACAAAATCCATAGAAAAAGCAGAGCCACTCTACTGCTTCATGTGCAAAAGGAACGGATTACCCTGCAAGACTGGAAAAAGTAAAGGGTGTGATTGTCTGTCACCATAGCACTGGAGAGGCTGGGCGGGAGGACAGCCAAGTCGAGATTGCTGTGGGTGACAGAGTGAGACTGTCTCAAAGACAAACAAACAAGAAAAAAGAAAGAAAGGGGCAGACTGGCCCCAGAGTTGCAAGGAAAGTTTTCATCTGAGATGAGTTACCTATGTCAGGAGGCATGAGACACAGTGAAGGCACAATTAGGTGCAAAGTTTTATTTGTAGATTTGAGACAATGAAATAGAACTTTCTCTAAGAGAAGTTAACAAACTAAGTTTCCTATCAGAGACGTCTCTGTGGTGTGGTGATCTGTGTGGAGCTGCTGTTGCATGCAAGCCTCCAGCGCTGGTCTGCTTAAAAGGCACAGTGGCTGGATCTCAAATGGAAGCTTCTAGCTTCTTTTATGAGTAGAAAATGAGCTCATGTCCCTAGCATTTCCTCTCTTACTCTTTGTCTAAACTATTCTTTCAGACTGATATTAAGCCACACCAGTCCCTGAGCTCATCATACTTCTGTCTCAGTACTGCCCCACTTAGTAAACAAAATTCTTACAAAAGCATCTCTAGAATTCAGTCTGTAGTGACAAAAAAAAAAAAAAATAGAAGTGGAGCTCTGCCATGAACAGGTTTACATGCAGTGCAAAGCCTGGGAAAGAAGGCACAGAAAATGGGGATGTGTCCTAGGCTCTACTCTCCTGCCATGGTCAATAACCTCTCAATGCCTGCATGTGCTTGTGGTAGATCAAGAGAAATGGAATAAAGTTCTTCCCAGTTAGCTCCAACAAGGAGTGTGTGTGTGTGTGTGTGTGTGTGTGTGTGTGTGTGTGTGTGTGTTCACGAGTGTTCATGTAGGTGGTTCATGTGTAGTCTGGTGAGTGTGCACATATATGGAGGCCAGAGGAAAACCTACTTGTTGGTTGGTTTGTTGGTTTGTTGGGTTTTTGTCTTGAGAAATAGTCTTTCACTGGCCTGAAATCTACCAGGTATGCTAAACTAAGTTGGTTTGCCAGTCAACTTCAGGAATCTACCCATGTCTCCTTCTCCAAGCACTGGCTTGTGCCAGCATACAGGACATTTTGTTTTGTTTGTTTCCTTTCATTTCTCATGAGTTCTGGCAATTAGAGTCAAGTTCTCCTGCTTTTGAGACAAACAATTTGCTTGGACAGCCAATGGACAATACTGTTCACAGCAGCGCGTGATGTACGCTCACTCTTTTGATAACTTATAGAGTTTCAAGTCTTGAAGAAAATAGAGCTTTGTCCCTGTCTTAGGACTACATCTGGACCACTCAGGTGAGTGCTTCTGGGACCAGCTCAACAGCTTTTCTCAATAGGTTCTTTTCACAATTTCTGTTTATCCCTGATGTCAAAAGCTCTTCCTGGATAGCTTGCTTGAATTTCACTATTGGGTTTTTAAATTATTTTCCTTTATCAAACCCTCAGCTTAGAGGCAGTGTAAGCTGGATGGATCATCCAAACGCTATCTTCTATCAAGCTGAGCCATGGTAAATGTGTTTGGACTAAAGTGTCTGTGGTTTTACTTTGCATTCCAGTGAGGTGATAGAACCTGATCTCCGGGTGGAATGTTCTCTTTCAGGTCTAGCACGCCTGTGAGATAAAGGCTGACCCATTGGCAGAAAAACTGAGCACTTCTTGATAGTGGCCACAAGAGAGGGCATTGTTTCTCTTAGAGCTAGTCCCCTCCCATCCTATCACAACTCATGACGTGTGCTCTCTGAGGTTAGAAATCCTAAGCTAATTCTTCTAAAATGAAATCTGGGCCTGAGTAATTGTGCCCATAACACCTGATATTTTAGTAGTGCCTCGTGCTTAATAGCAACAAGGAGCACTGATATAGGGTGACCTTCCACAGTCAACAGCTCTGAGTCCGTGGGTTCACCAGTCCTGAAGTGGAGGAATTTAAAATAATCTGTCTATTATTTTAGGTGAACAAGTGTGACACCTTTTTCTTTCCACAATTCCCTATAATGTACCAGATAACACCTATTTACATGGTATTTACATTGTATCGATACTATGAGAGATCTAGAGATTATTAAAAGTATATGCACACCAGTTATATGCAAATATTCCATGAGGAATGAGTGTACCATGCATTTTTTTTTGATTCATGAAGAGTCTGAGAACCAATTCCTGCAGATGTGCTGAGGTGGCTACAATAAAATCATCTACTAGGACACTCTTCCTTCCAAAAGGCAATCTCTTCTTAGAGACATTAAACAGCAACTTTATAACAGCAATTATGGTATAAGAAAATCTGTTCCATGTAATTATGCCATAAGCAAGGGTTAGGGACATAAACTTGGTTTATGTTTGTCTCAGAAAGAACAGACAAGATTTTAAAAACTACAAGCAATCAGAAACTCCTGAGAAAGACCTCTGTGTTCACTTTGACCTCTTCTTCGAGGCATAGCTACCCAGTGAGAGGTGTGGAAGGGAAAAATCATTGAGCCCTGAGATGGGCTTCCCCAGCCTCCTGCAGAACGGTCTGTCCAGGTCTGTGAATCAGTGTCAGAACTGGGCAGGGCGAGGTTCCCCTATCCTGCAGGCTGTGATTAGGAAGGCATCCATCTGTCAACAGAGGCTCTCAGCTGCTTTTCCAGCAGGCTTCCACCTCCCTGACTCACTCAGTGATGCCACATCTAATGTTTATGACCTAACGCCTGATCACCATGGAACTAGCACAAACTGGAGACTGTTGAGGAGCAAAACCCACAGAGAGACTCTGGGCACTGCAGGAAACGAGAAAAAAGACCCTCATTCATGGAGACCACAGGAGAAGACAGAACATCCCATCCCTCATGTGGACACTTCCACCGGTTGCTAAAACGGATCCTTGGACGCTTTTGAGCTTCTTGAAGAATCCAAATAAGGACGTAGGGTGACCAAGGACAAACAAACACTGTGGCGTTTAGAAATGAAGACCAAGGAATGGGAGGGAATGTGTATGCGGCTATTTAATAAAGTTTGGATCACAAATTCAGCTTCCTTTCTTTTCTGCCAGCATGTGGCAATGGATGAAAAGAGAAAGGGCAGCGAGTGCCAGGAGAAAGTTCTCTCCAAACTGAACTTCGGGAACAGCCCCGAAGGTGTATTCTCCAACTGGGATGGTCCGTACAATAGTGAGCCCACACCTCCTTATGAAACGGAAGGCCAGTGGGAAGGATCAAGTACTTTTCAGTAAAGATCTTCACAGTTAATGCTGTGAGCAGCAGCAAACTTTGGCACAGACACACGAGCCAGATGAGGACCCCAGTGGCATCGGCAAGGTGAAGTGTGTCTGACTTCCTGGCCTGCCATCCCCAGACTAATAATCAGGAGGGGGCTGCTCTCCAGCCCTAAAGAGCCTTGTATGAACAGAGTCTCCTGGAGTGCTTGCGGCTTCCAAGTAATGGGAGAATCTTTTTATAACCGTTGTGGTTTTATGTAAAAGGAAGCTTAGAATCAGTGGGAAAGGGAGGGGAACCTTTTGAGCTGCAGACCATCTGAAAGGGGGGAAATCATAAATACCAGAGTGTCTGATTATTTGAACGTCTCTTGAAGTCGAATAGTGAACCTTCTTCATGTTTGGCTTCCCTGCACTTGGCTCCCTCTGACAACTTTGCAGGCATCAGGGTCTGTCTGGAATTCATTCCAAGTTGGAGGGATATTTTTTCCCTTGACATTTTGCAGCTGAGGCGGCCCCAAGGAGGAAGCTGAAGAGCGTAACATTACCAAATATGTCCTTTCTCCTGCTTGTATATTTTATTTCCACAGGAAAAGAAGGCAGATTCAGGCCAAGAAGGGCTGGCCAATAAGAACTGGGCCATCGCAGGCAGCTTCTGGCAGATGGAGACATTGATCAGTCTCCATAGTTCTCAAGAAAGGAAGCTGTTGGTGCCCACCAGTAGAAATCTGCTGTGTTTCAAGACAAAGTCTGACAATTTTTTTTTACATGTTATCCCTCTGTTTCAGAAAAATTACCTGTCCTTGTGTAGGTCTCCTGTTCTTAAAAGCACTTGAGTGGGATTTAAAGCCAGTGTGCATTCCTTTAACTAAGCCTGGGTATTCTCCAACTTCAGAAGCCTCATCTATGAAATGAAGATGCAGGTTGCCCAAGTCACTTTAAATTCCCAAGACTGGTAACTCTACCCTTATTTGATCATGTGCGTCAAGCCCTCAAATTTCAGCACTCTTCCCAATATTTATGTATGCATGATACAGAATTACTACAACTTGACTCTGTTTTACAAAACATATAAACTAGAAACTAGGGCAGGGAGATGGCTCAGCAGATTAAAAAAAAAAAAAAAGCCTGCTTCTAGCCTCAAGGACCTGAGTTCAACCCCCTAAAATCGACATGGTAAAGAGAACAGACTCCCACAAGTTGTCTACTGACATGCACACATGTGCTGTAATGGAATATGCCTATACACATATGCACACAAAATCAAAGTTTAATATAGATGATTTATAAGAAATAAAAGGGAAGATGCTAGGCTAGGAATATAGTTCAGTTGGTAGAACACTTACCTACTATAGACAAAGCCTTGGGTTCCATCTGTGACACTGCATGAAACAGACACAGGAGTACACACCTGTAATTCTAGCAGGAGGCAAAAGGATTAAAATTTCAAGGACATTCTGTATCTAATATAGAGTTTGAGGCCTGCATGGGCTATATGAGATATCTAAAAAGACATAAATATGTTTTAATGCTTTTCTTTTTAAGTATCAGTGGTTTGTATTAGTATTGTTGTTGCTGTTAGCATTATTAGTATTGTCGTTGGCACATGGCATTATTCTATTGCCCAGACTGGTCTAGACCTCAGGCTTGTCTCTAACCCTCCATCTTTCTGTCTCATCTTCTCCATTATTGCTATTACATGTGACACCCACCACAGTTTAGTATCTTATCTTTAAGCACAACATGTAGCAACTCACCTCTCTTAAGTTAGTTCTTATAAAAGTATCTTTTATTCACCTGATGCAATTGTAGTCCTGAGGCTTACTGCCTCCATCTGCTAACCTAGGCCTTGTCTTGGAAACTTCTAACCTCCGTACAATCTTATCTAGGCCTAGAATGTTTTCTGCCTCTGAGATTTACTGCTGAATAAGCTCACCCTTTCTAGCTCTTTCTGAACTCTGGCTAGCTAGTCAACTCAGGTATTCTGTTTAAAATTTTCCGAGACACTCGCCAGCTACCCACGAGACACTCGCCAGCTACCCACAACATCCGCCACAGGATCTTAAGACTTCTGGTGAGTGGAACACAGCTTCTGCTCCAATCCAATTGCGTGCGGGACCTGAGACTGCATTAGTTGGGGAAGCAGAAACCGGCCTGAATAAGGACACAGACCTCATCCGGCCGGATCAGCACCCGGGTAGCTAGAGCGCCACGACCCCCGCCACAGGATTTTGAGACTGCTGGTGAGTGGAACACAGCTTCTGCTCCAGTCCAATCACTCGGGACCCGAGACTGCTCTGGTTGGGGAGGCAAAATCCGGCCTACATAGGGCCACAAGCCTCTTCCGGTCAGAAAAGCACCTGGGTAGCTAGGGCGCAGGGTCGGCTGAACTCGCCAGCTACCCACAACACCCGCCACAGGATCTTAAGACTTCTGGAGAGTGGAACACAGCTTCTGCTCCAATCCAATTGCACTCGGGACCTGAGACTGCATTAGTTAGGGAAGCAGAAAACCGGCCTGAGTAGGACCACAGGCCTCTTCCGGCTGGACCAGCACTGGGGTACCGCCAGCTACCCACGACCCCAGCCACAGGATTTTGAGACTGCTGGTGAGTGGAACACAGCTTCTGCTCCAATCTTTAAACAGTGACGACAACAACTAACCCCAGAGATTACCAGATGGCGAAAGGTAAACGTAATAATCTTACTAACAGAAACCAAGACCACTCACCATCATCAGAACCCAGCACTCCCACTTCGCCCAGTCCAGGGCACCCCAACACACCGGAAAAGCTAGACACGGATCTAAAAGCATATCTCCTGATGATGATAGAGGACTTCAAGAAGGACTTTAATAACACACTTAAAGAAATACAAAGGAACGCTGGTAAACAGGTAGAAGACAATAAAGAGGAAGCACAAAAATCCCTTAAAGAATTGCAGGAGAACACTGCTAAAGAGTTACAAATCCTTAAAGAAAAACAGGATAACATAATCAAACAGGTAGAAGTCCTTAATGAAAAACAGGAAAACACATCCAAACAGATGATGGAAATGAACAAAACCATACTAGACCTAAAAAGGGAAGTAGACACAATAAAGAAGACCCAAAATGAGGCAACACTGGAGATAGAAACCCTAGGAAAGAAATCTGGAACCATAGATACCAGCATCAGCAACAGAATACAAGAGATGGAAGAGAGAAACTCAGGTGCAGAAGATTCCATAGAGAACATCTGCACAACAATCAAGGAAAATGTAAAATGCAAAAAGATCCTAACTCAAAACATCCAAGAAATACAGGACACAATGAGAAGACCAAACCTACGGATAATAGGAGTGGATGAGAATGAAGATTTTCAACTCAAAGGACCAGCAAACATCTTCAACAAAATTATAGAAGAAAACTTCCCAAATCTAAAGAAAGAGATGCCCATGAACATACAAGAAGCCTACAGAACTCCAAATAGACTGGACCAGAAAAGAAATACCTCCCGACACATAATAATCAGAACAACAAATGCTCTAAATAAAGATAGAATACTAAAAGCAGTAAGAGAAAAAGGCCAAGTAACATATAAAGGCAAGCCTATCAGAATTACACCAGATTTTTCACCAGAGACTATGAGAGCCAGAAGACCCTGGACGGATGTTATACAGACACTAAAAGAACACAAATTCCAGCCCAGGCTACTATACCCAGCCAAACTCTCAATTAACATAGATGGAGAAACCAAAGTATTCCACGACAAAACCAAATTCACGAATTATCTCTCCACGATCCAGCCCTTCAAAGGATAATAACAGAAAAAAACCAATACAAGGACAGGAACCACGCCCTAGAAACAACAAGAAGGTAATCCCTCAACAAACCTAAAAGAAGACAGCCACAAGAACAGAATGCCAACTTTAACAACAAAAATAACAGGAAACAACAATTACTTTTCCTTAATATCTCTTAATATCAATGGACTCAACTCCCCGATAAAAAGACATAGACTAACAAACTGGCTACACAAACAAGACCCAACATTTTGCTGCTTACAGGAAACTCATCTCAGAGAAAAAGATAGACACTACCTCATAATGAAAGGCTGGAAAACAATTTTCCAAGCAAATGGTATGAAGAAACAAGCTGGGGTAGCCATTCTAATATCTGATAAGATTGACTTCCAACCCAAAGTCATCAAAAAAGACAAGGAAGGACACTTCATACTCATCAAAGGTAAAATCCTCCAAGAGGAACTATCAATCCTGAATATCTATGCTCCAAATACAAAGGCAGCCACATTCATTAAAGAAACTTTAGTAAATCTCAAAGCACACATTGCACCTCATACAATAATAGTGGGAGACTTCAACACACCACTTTCACCAATGAACAGATCATGGAAACAGAAACTAAACAGGGACACAGTAAAACTAACAGAAATTATGAATCAAATGGATCTGGCAGATATCTACAGAACATTCTATCCTAAAACAAAAGGATATACCTTCTTCTCAGCACCTCATGGTACCTTCTCCAAAATTGACCACATAATTGGTCACAAAACAGGCCTCAACAGATACAAAAATATTGAAATTGTCCCATACATCCTATCAGATCACCATGGACTAAGGCTGATCTTCAATAACAAAATAAATAATAGAAAGCCAACCTTCACGTGGAAACTGAACAACACTCTTCTCAATGATACCTTGGTCAAGGAAGGAATAAAGAAAGAAATTAAGGACTTTTTAGAGTTCAATGAAAATGAAGCCACAACATACCCAAACTTATGGGACGCAATGAAAGCATTTCTAAGAGGAAAACTCATAGCTCTGAGTGCCTCCAAAAGGAAACTAGAGAGAGCACACATTAGCAGCTTGACAACATACCTAAAAGCACTAGAACAAAAGGAAGCAAATTCGCCCAAGAGGAGTAGACGGCAGGAAATAATCAAACTCAGGGGCGAAATCAACCAAGTGGAAACAAGAAGAACTATTCAAAGAATCAACCAATCAAGGAGCTGGTCCTTTGAGAAAATCAACAAGATAGATAAACCCTTAGCCAGACTCACTAGAGGGCACAGGGAAAGCATCCTAATTAACAAAATCAGAAATGAAAAAGGAGACATAACAAAAGATCCTGAAGACATCCAAAACACCATCAGATCCTTCTACCAAAGGCTATACTCAACAAAACTGGAGAACCTGGATGAAATGGAGAAGTTCCTCGACAGATACCAGGTACCAAAGATGAATCAAGATCAGGTTCATGATCTAAACAGCCCTATATCCCCCAAAGAAATAGAAGCAGTCATTAATAGTCTCCCAACTAAAAAAAGCCCAGGACCAGATGGGTTTAGTGCAGAGTTCTATCAGACCTTCAAAGAAGATCTAATCCCAGTTCTTCACAAACTATTCCACAAAATAGAAACAGAAGGTACTTTACCCAACTCATTCTATGAAGCCACAATTACCTAAACCACAAAAAGACCCAACAAAGATAGAAAACTTCAGACCAATATCCCTTATGAATATTGATGCAAAAATCCTCAATAAAGTTCTTGCTAACCGAATCCAAGAACACATCAAAACAATCATCCATCCTGACCAAGTAGGTTTCATCCCAGGGATGCAGGGATGGTTCAATATACGGAAATCCATCAACGTAATCCAGTATATAAACAAACTCAAAGACAAAAACCACATGTTCATCTCATTAGATTCGGAAAAAGCATTTGACAAGATGCAACACCCATTCATGATAAAAGTCTTGGAAAGATCAGGAATTCAAGGCCCATACCTAAACATGATAAAAGCAATCTACAGCAAACCAGTAGCCAACATCAAAGTAAATGGTGAGAAGCTTGAAGCAATCCCTCTAAAATCAGGGACTAGACAAGGCTGTCCACTTTCTCCATACCTATTCAACATTGTACTTGAAGTCCTAGCCAGAGCAATTCGACAACAAAAGGAGATCAAAGGGATACAAATTGGAAAAGATGAAGTCAAAATATCACTCTTTGCAGATGATATGATAGTATATATAAGTGACCCTAAAAATTCCACCAGAAAACTCCTAAGCCTGATAAACAGCTTCGGTGAAGTAGCTGGATATAAAATTAACTCAAACAAATCAATGGCCTTTCTCTACACAAAGAATAAACAGGCTGAGAAAGAAATTAGGGAAACAACACCCTTCTCAATAGTCACAAATAATATAAAATATCTTGGCGTGACTCTAACTAAGGAAGTGAAAGATCTGTATAATAAAATCTTCAAGTCTCTGAAGAAAGAAATTATAGAAGATCTCAGAAGATGGAAAGATCTCCCATGCTCATGGATTGGCAGGATCAACATTGTAAAAATGGCTATCTTGCCAAAAGCAATCTACAGATTCAATGCAATCCCCATCAAAATCCCAAATCAATTCTTCAACGAATTAGAAAGTGCAATCTGCAAATTCATCTGGAATAACAAAAAACCTAGGATAGCAAAAACTCTTCTCAAGGATAAAAGAACCTCTGGTGGAATCACCATGCCGGACCTAAAGCTCTACTACAGAGCAATTGTGATAAAAACTGCATGGTACTGGTATAGTGACAGACAAATAGACCAATGGAATAGAATTGAAGACCCAGAAATGAACCCACACACCTACGGTCACTTGATCTTCGACAAGGGAGCTAAAAACATCCAGTGGAAGAAAGACAGCATTTTCAACAAATGGTGCTGGCACAACTGGTTGTTAACATGTAGAAGAATGCGAATCGATCCATTCCTATCTCCTTGTACTAAGGTCAAGTCTAAGTGGATCAAGGAACTTCACATAAAACCAGAGACACTGAAACTTATAGAGGAGAAAGTGGGGAAAAGCCTTGAAGATATGGGCACAGGGGAAAAATTCCTGAATAGAACAGTAATGGCTTGTGCTGTAAGATCGAGAATTGACAAGTGGGACCTCATGAAACTGCAAAGCTTCTGCAAGGCTAAAGACACCATCAATAAGACAAAAAAACCACCAACAGATTGGGAAAGGATCTTCACCTATCCTAAATCAGATAAGGGACTAATATCCAATATATATAAAGAACTCAAGAAGGTGGACTCCAGAAAGTCAAATAACCCCATTAAAAAATGGGGCTCAGAACTGAACAAAGAATTCTCACCTGAGGAATACCGAATGGCAGAGAAGCACCTGAAAAAATGTTCAACATCCTTAATCATCAGGGAAATGCAAATCAAAACAACCCTGAGATTCCACCTCACACCAGTCAGAATGGCTAAGATCAAAAATTCAGGTGACAGCAGATGCTGGCGAGGATGTGGAGAAAGAGGAACACTTCTCCATTGTTGGTGGGATTGCAAGCTTGTACAACCACTCTGGAAATCAGTCTGGTGGTTCCTCAGAAAATTGGACATAGTACTACCGGAGGATCCAGCAATACCTCTCCTGGGCATATATCCAGAAGATGTCCCAACCGGTAAAAAGGACACATGATTCACTATGTTCATAGCAGCCCTATTTATAATAGCCAGAAGCTGGAAAGAACCCAGATGTCCCTCAACAGAGGAATGGATACAGAAATTATGATACATTTACACAATGGAGTACTACTCAGCTATTAAAAAGAATGAATTTATGAAATTCCTAGCCAAATGGATGGACCTGGAGGGCATCATCTTGAGTGAAGTAACACAATCACAAAAGAACTCACACAATATGTATTCACTGATAAGTGGATATTAGCCCAAAACTTAGGATACCCAAGATATAAGATACAATTTGCTAAACGCATGAAACTCAAGAAGAATGAAGACCAAAGTGTGGACACTGTGCACCTTCTTAGAATTGGGAACAAAACACCCAGGGAAGGAGTTACAGAGACAAAGTTCGTAGCTGTGATGAAAGGATGGACCATTTAGAGACTGCTGTATCCAGGGATCCATCCCATAATCAGCTTCTAAACGCTGACACCATTGCATACACTAGCAAGATTTTGCTGAAAGGACCCAAATATAGCTGTCTCTTGTGAGACTATGCCGGGGCCTAGCAAACACAGGAGTGGATGTTCACAGTCAGCTATTGGATGTATCACAGGGCTCCCAATGGAGAAGCTAGAGAAAGTACCCAAGGAGCTAAAGGGATCTGCAACCCTATTGTTGGAACAACATGATGTACTAACCAGAACCCCGGAGCTCTTGTCTCTAGCTGCATATGTATCGAAAGATGACCTAGTCGGCCATCAATGGAAAGAGAGGCCCATTGGACTTGCAAACTTTATATGCCCCAATATAGGGGAATGCCAGGGCCAAAAGAATGGGAATGGGTGGGTAGGGAAGTGGGGGGCGCTATGGGGGACTTTTGGGATAGCATTGGAAATGTAATTGAGGAAAATATGTAATAAAAATATTAAAAATTAAAAAAAAATAAAAAATAAAATTTTCTACACTCACTGATTCAAAGTGACTTCTCTCAGCTTCTCACTGAATTGCTCTGCTTGACCTCTTACTAACTTTGGCGATCTGTTCTAATCTTCTGGCTCCTCATTCTCTGGGTCACTTCACCTGTGTCTAGCTTGTTCTATCTCTGCAACCCTTCTCTTTACAACTGTCCCAGTAAATCTTCCCTCTCTCCCTTTCTCTCTCTGTGCTGCTCTCTCTATAGAAACCTCTCCTTTTCTCTCTTTTCTCATGAGAGTTGAGCATACCCTTCTGTCAAGTCTTTCCCTGATTTGTCACTTTGTCTGCCACTCAGTTAGACATCACTTTCAAACATGATGCTTCTTTCTATAAGCTAACTTTACTTTCATTGTTTGGGATTAAAGGTGGGTACTAAGGGCGTGTCTGTATTCCAGCCACGGTAACCATGTTGCTGGATTGAAATTCATCGTTAAAAATCGCTTCAGCTCTGCCTTGCTTTTTTCTTACCATGTGAGTGCTTCAAGTGTGTCCTCACATACGCCAAGCAAGTGCTGTGCTACTGAGCTACATCTGCAGCCCAGCTCTGTTTTCCCCTGTGAGTATAAGACATTCATCTAACCTAGCACACCTGCAAGTACTCAGAAGAAACGCACAAGAAAAGAGGTACATAATGTACACCCTACACTCACAGGTAATATGTAAAACTCAGTTTTAAAGGCATAACATCCTTGGCTAATCATTTGCTGTATAACTTTTAAAAGAGTATCGTTACAGAAAAACATTGTTTATATTCGTGTGTATGTTCATAAGTGTGAGTACATGCGTGTATGTGCTCATGTGTATATGCATATATTCATGCAGAAGCCAGAGATCAATGTCTGCTCTCTTCCTTCATTACTCTCCATTTTATTTCTAATGACAGGGTCTCTACTGAACCAAGGGCTCACAGATTGGGTAGACAAGAAGGTTAGTAAGCCCAAGATCCTTTTATCTCTGTCTCCCACACCTCCACCCAGAATAAGGATTATAGAAAAACTCCATTACATCTGACTTTTGTTTTTAAAGATTTATTTATTTATTTTATTATGGGTACACTGTAGCTGTACAGATGGTTATGAGCCTTCATGTGGTTGTTAGGAATTGAATTATTTTAGGACTCCTGCTCTCTCTGGTCAACCCTGCTCGCTCCAATTGGCCCCGCTCCCTCCGGCCCAAAGATTTATTTATTTATTATTATTACTAAGTAAAGTGTAGCTGTCTTCAGACACACTAGAAGAACGTGTCTGATCCCATTACAGATGGTTGTGAGCCACTATGTGGTTGTTGGAATTTGAACTCAGGACCTTCGGAAGAGCAGTTAGTGCTCTTACCCGCTGAGCCATCTCACCAGCTCCTACATCTGACTTATTAAATGTATTCTGGGTATCAGAAGTCAGGTTGTCCTCTGGCCTGCATAGAGAAAACTGACAAATGAACCATCTCTTCAGACCCAGGAAAAACTGAACTAAACTAAGTAACTGTTACCCTTAGAGACTGTGATTGAAAATTCGTCTTGAGTCAGGAAACATTGTGGCTTAGCAAGGATTGAAGTGACAGGGTGACAGAGAGCTCCTTGGCCCACAGGGGGGCAAAAGTTGATCTTTGCTGGTTGCTGCAACCACGGAACAGAGCTCTAGAGCTACCAAATGTAATTTCTCAAGAGAATAGGGACACCATTTTAATATAAAGTTAATTTTACAATTTTTGACATACAAATATTAATGCCAGGTGTTGCGTCTAAGCAGATGGCACTGCTGGCCATCCCCAGGCTGTGGGCAGCCCCTGGATGGTCCCTGACCTGACACCCTACTGAGTCAGCAAGGGTCATTTGTGACAACATTGGCTCTTGGTATTCATTCAAGCTCTAGCAGGCTGATTATGTGTGTAATGTTTTCTTAGTTTTATGACTCAACATCTATCTCAGCAGCCTGATAGGGAGCCTTCAAAGGACTCAAGAAATGGTCCCTTGGGTAATTTTAATGAGGAGAAAATATGGTGGAATTCTTTTTCACAGCGTTCTTTTTTTTAAATATTTTTATTACATATTTTCCTCAATTACATTTCCAATGCTATCCCAAAAGTCCCCCATAGCGCCCCCCACTTCCCTACCCACCCATTCCCATTCTTTTGGCCCTGGCATTCCCCTATATTGGGGCATATAAAGTTTGCAAGTCCAATGGGCCTCTCTTTCCATTGATGGCCGACTAGGTCATCTTTCGATACATATGCAGCTAGAGACAAGAGCTCCGGGGTTCTGGTTAGTACATCATGTTGTTCCAACAATAGGGTTGCAGATCCCTTTAGCTCCTTGGGTACTTTCTCTAGCTTCTCCATTGGGAGCCCTGTGATACATCCAATAGCTGACTGTGAACATCCACTCCTGTGTTTGCTAGGCCCCGGCATAGTCTCACAAGAGACAGCTATATTTGGGTCCTTTCAGCAAAATCTTGCTAGTGTATGCAATGGTGTCAGCGTTTAGAAGCTGATTATGGGATGGATCCCTGGATACAGCAGTCTCTAAATGGTCCATCCTTTCATCACAGCTACGAACTTTGTCTCTGTAACTCCTTCCCTGGGTGTTTTGTTCCCAATTCTAAGAAGGTGCACAGTGTCCACACTTTGGTCTTCATTCTTCTTGAGTTTCATGCGTTTAGCAAATTGTATCTTATATCTTGGGTATCCTAAGTTTTGGGCTAATATCCACTTATCAGTGAATACATATTGTGTGAGTTCTTTTGTGATTGTGTTACTTCACTCAAGATGATGCCCTCCAGGTCCATCCATTTGGCTAGGAATTTCATAAATTCATTCTTTTTTATAGCTGAGTAGTACTCCATTGTGTAAATGTACCATAATTTCTGTATCCATTCCTCTGTTGAGGGACATCTGGGTTCTTTCCAGCTTCTGGCTATTATAAATAGGGCTGCTATGAACATAGTGGAGCATGTGTCCTTTTTACCGGTTGGGACATCTTCTGGATATATGCCCAGGAGAGGTATTGCTGGATCCTCCGGTAGTACTATGTCCAATTTTCTGAGGAACCGCCAGACTGATTTCCAGAGTGGTTGTACAAGCTTGCAATCCCACCAACAATGGAGGAGTGTTCCTCTTTCTCCACATCCTCGCCAGCATCTGCTGTCACCTGAATTTTTGATCTTAGCCATTCTGACTGGTGTGAGGTGGAATCTCAGGGTTGTTTTGATATGCATTTCCCTGATGATTAAGGATGTTGAACATTTTTTCAGGTGCTTCTCTGCCATTCGGTATTCCTCAGGTGAGAATTCTTTGTTCAGTTCTGAGCCCCATTTTTTAATGGGGTTATTTGACTTTCTGGAGTCCACCTTCTTGAGTTCTTTATATATATTGGATATTAGTCCCTTATCTGATTTAGGATAGGTGAAGATCCTTTCCCAATCTGTTGGTGGTTTTTTTTTGTCTTATTGATGGTGTCTTTAGCCTTGCAGAAGCTTTGTAGTTTCATGAGGTCCCACTTGTCAATTCTTGATCTTACAGCACAAGCCATTACTGTTCTATTCAGGAATTTTTCCCCTGTGCCCATATCTTCAAGGCTTTTCCCCACTTTCTCCTCTATAAGTTTCAGTGTCTCTGGTTTTATGTGAAGTTCCTTGATCCACTTAGACTTGACCTTAGTACAAGGAGATAGGAATGGATCGATTCGCATTCTTCTACATGTTAACAACCAGTTGTGCCAGCACCATTTGTTGAAAATGCTGTCTTTCTTCCACTGGATGTTTTTAGCTCCCTTGTCGAAGATTGTGATGGTTTGTATATCCTTGGACCAAGGAGTGGCACCATCTGAAGGTGTGGCCTTGTTGGAATAGGTGTGACCTGGTTGGAATGGGTGTGTCACTGTGGGTGTGGGTATAAAATCCTCACCCTAGTTGCCTGGAAGTCAGTCTTCCACTAGCAGCCTTTGGATGAAGACAGAACTTTCAGCTCCTCCTGTGCCATGCCTGCCTGGATACTGCCATGCTCCCACCTTGATGATAATGGACTGAACCTCTGAACCTGTAAGCCAGCCCCAATTAAATGTTGTTTTTTATAAGACTTGCCTTGGTCATGGTGTCTGTTCACAGCAGTAAAACCCTAACTAATACAGAAGTTGGTACCAGGAGTGGGGTATTGCTGTGATAGGCCTGACCATGCTTTTATTTGACAGAATGTGGATTTTGGGACTTTGTATTTGGAAAGCAATGGAATGCTTTAAATGGGGCATAATGGGTCATCCTAGTAGGAATATGGAAAACTTAGTTGCTGGGAGTAATTTGAACTGTGTTGACCTGGCCCAAGAGATTTCAAAGGAGAAAATTTCAGAATGTGGCATAAAGACTGGTTTTGTGGTATTTTGGTGAAGAATGTGGCTACTTTTTGCCCTTGTCTGAAAAGTTTGCCTGAGGCTAAGGTGAAGAGACTTGGATTAATTGCATTGACAAAAGAAGTTTCAAAAAAGCCCAGCAGAGACTTTGTTCTCTGGTTAGGTCTCATGAAGAGAAGTTTGAACAAGCATAGCAAGCTTAGAAAGGAAAAATATAAAATATATGGTTTGAGTATTAAAGGAGTACCAGGAAGTGAAATGGAGCAAAATCTTGTGTTCTACGAGATAAAGATTAAGGGAGTGGGACCTCGGGGCAAGATCCTACCCAGCTAAATTAGATCCAGGCATGTTGGTACACACCTTTAATCCCATGAGACAAGCATGCTGATCTCTACATTCAAGGTCAATCTACAGAGCAAGAACCAGCATAGCCAAGCTTAGGCAGTGAAGGATTTAGAAAACATAAAGCTAGTGATAATGTAATAATACAAGGGGATCATGTTCTAGTTCCTGTAAGCAGCAGAACTTGGCAGCTTCAGCCATGTGCCTCTGGCTCTAGAGTTAAGAATGGAAGGAACTACTGGGAAAATTGATGCTGGTTAGCTGGAGCTAAGGAATTAGCAGTGATTAAGAAGAGACCAGCATCACTGAGGTGAAATCTTCTGGAAATTGTTTTCTGGGAGCACAAAGAAGCTGTGTTCCAGAGATAACCAAGGTTGCACCTCATGCTGCGGCTGGACTTGGTAATATGTAAGAGTTACTCAGGTGATACTGCTTGTGAAGGAATGAAGGGATAATGGAGAGAAGCTGAGGCTTAGCACTGTGAGAGGCCAAGGAAGGCCATTGGAGAAGGTGAAGCCTCAGCTGTAGTTGATGGCCCAGGACTGAAGGGGTCATGCAAA
Source organism: Mus caroli (assembly GCF_978045245.1). Taxonomy (NCBI): domain Eukaryota; kingdom Metazoa; phylum Chordata; class Mammalia; order Rodentia; family Muridae; genus Mus; species Mus caroli. The sequence continues at coordinate 21,925,813 of NW_028227264.1, forward strand.
GGATTTGAGGCTTGGCACCCTGAAGAGAGCCTATGAGAGGCTATTGGTGAAGCCTAGTTGGAGTGGAATATCCCAGTGTATTGGAGATGTCAGTATCATGGAGTGATCACCAAGAACTGCAGCCGTAGTAGAGTGGATCAACCTGAGCTTAGAGTGCTACAGAGCACAGAGATGGAAAATTGATGCCAGCCCTTAGGAGGAGTCCAAAAGATCAAGTGGAATCCCAGACACTAAAACAAGAAGCTGTAACATTGAAATTGCCTTGGAGACTCAAAGGTGTTAAAGATGCCAGAGCCATGGGATACATGCTGAGGAAAGCTGCTAACAGGGAGTGGAACCAGCCTAGGAGAAAGCAGTTTGTTGCAGTCAACAAAGATGAAAAAGTAATGGAGATCTGAAGACCGCTTTGACATCAGCCATGGAGATGCAGAGTTTGGAGTTTGCCCAGCTGGTTTCCTGCCTTGCTCTGGAGATTACAGTTAATTAAGTTGGATGAATCTCAGAAGAGACCTTGAACTTTGGACTTTTAACATTGTTGTGACTGCTATAGACTATGAGGACTTTGAAAGTTGGACTAAATGCATTTTGCATTATGCTATGTTTAAGTGTGGCCCCCATAGACTCATGTTTTTGAACAAGTCTATGGGGACCAGGGAGTGGAATGTGATGGTTTGTATATCCTTGGACCAAGGAGTGGCACCATCTGAAGGTGTGGCCTTGTTGGAATAGGTGTGACCTGGTTGGAATGGGTGTGTCACTGTGGGTGTGGGTATAAAATCCTCACCCTAGTTGCCTGGAAGTCAGTCTTCCACTAGCAGCCTTTGGATGAAGACAGAACTTTCAGCTCCTCCTGTGCCATGCCTGCCTGGATACTGCCATGCTCCCACCTTGATGATAATGGACTGAACCTCTGAACCTGTAAGCCAGCCCCAATTAAATGTTGTTTTTTATAAGACTTGCCTTGGTCATGGTGTCTGTTCACAGCAGTAAAACCCTAACTAATACAAAGATCAAGTGACCGTAGGTGTGTGGGTTCATTTCTGGGTCTTCAATTCTATTCCATTGGTCTATTTGTCTGTCACTATACCAGTACCATGCAGTTTTTATCACAATTGCTCTGTAGTAGAGCTTTAGGTCCGGCATGGTGATTCCACCAGAGGTTCTTTTATCCTTGAGAAGAGTTTTTGCTATCCTAGGTTTTTTGTTATTCCAGATGAATTTGCAGATTGCACTTTCTAATTCGTTGAAGAATTCATTTGGAATTTTGATGGGGATTGCATTGAATCTGTAGATTGCTTTTGGCAAGATAGCCATTTTTACAATGTTGATCCTGCCAATCCATGAGCATGGGAGAGCTTTCCATCTTCTGAGATCTTCTATAATTTCTTTCTTCAGAGACTTGAAGTTTTTATTATACAGATCTTTCACTTCCTTAGTTAGAGTCACACCAAGATATTTTATATTATTTGTGACTATTGAGAAGGGTGTTGTTTCCCTAATTTCTTTCTCAGCCTGTTTATTCTTTGTGTAGAGAAAGGCCATTGATTTGTTTGAGTTAATTTTATATCCAGCTACTTCACCGAAGCTGTTTATCAGGCTTAGGAGTTCTCTGGTGGAATTTTTAGGGTCACTTATATATACTATCATATCATCTGCAAAGAGTGATATTTTGACTTCATCTTTTCCAATTTGTATCCCTTTGATCTCCTTTTGTTGTCGAATTGCTCTGGCTAGGACTTCAAGTACAATGTTGAATAGGTATGGAGAAAGTGGACAGCCTTGTCTAGTCCCTGATTTTAGAGGGATTGCTTCAAGCTTCTCACCATTTACTTTGATGTTGGCTACTGGTTTGCTGTAGATTGCTTTTATCATGTTTAGGTATGGGCCTTGAATTCCTGATCTTTCCAAGACTTTTATCATGATCTTGTCAAATGCTTTTTCTGCATCTAACGAGATGACCATGTGGTTTTTGTCTTTGAGTTTGTTTATATACTGGATTACGTTGATGGATTTTCATATATTGAACCATCCCTGCATCCCTGGGATGAAACCTACTAGGTCAGGATGGATGATTGTTTTGATGTGTTCTTGGATTCGGTTAGCAAGAACTTTATTGAGGATTTTTGCATCAATATTCATAAGGGATATTGGTCTGAAGTTTTCTATCTTTGTTGGGTCTTTTTGTGGTTTAGGTATCAGAGTAATTGTGGCTTCATAGAATGAGTTGGGTAAAGTACCTTCTGTTTCTATTTTGTGGAATAGTTTGTGAAGAACTGGGATTAGATCTTCTTTGAAGGTCTGATAGAACTCTGCACTAAACCCATCTGGTCCTGGGCTTTTTTTAGTTGGGAGACTATTAATGACTGCTTCTATTTCTTTGGGGGATATAGGGCTGTTTAGATCATGAACCTGATCTTGATTCAACTTTGGTACCTGGTATCTGTCGAGGAACTTCTCCATTTCATCCAGGTTCTCCAGTTTTGTTGAGTATAGCCTTTGGTAGAAGGATCTGATGGTGTTTTGGATGTCTTCAGGATCTTTTGTTATGTCTCCTTTTTCATTTCTGATTTTGTTAATTAGGATGCTTTCCCTGTGCCCTCTAGTGAGTCTGGCTAAGGGTTTATCTATCTTGTTGATTTTCTCAAAGGACCAGCTCCTTGATTGGTTGATTCTTTGAATAGTTCTTCTTGTTTCCACTTGGTTGATTTCGCCCCTGAGTTTGATTATTTCCTGCCGTCTACTCCTCTTGGGCGAATTTGCTTCCTTTTGTTCTAGTGCTTTTAGGTATGTTGTCAAGCTGCTAATGTGTGCTCTCTCTAGTTTCCTTTTGGAGGCACTCAGAGCTATGAGTTTTCCTCTTAGAAATGCTTTCATTGCGTCCCATAAGTTTGGGTATGTTGTGGCTTCATTTTCATTGAACTCTAAAAAGTCCTTAATTTCTTTCTTTATTCCTTCCTTGACCAAGGTATCATTGAGAAGAGTGTTGTTCAGTTTCCACGTGAAGGTTGGCTTTCTATTATTTATTTTGTTATTGAAGATCAGCCTTAGTCCATGGTGATCTGATAGGATGCATGGGACAATTTCAATATTTTTGTATCTGTTGAGGCCTGTTTTGTGACCAATTATGTGGTCAATTTTGGAGAAGGTACCATGAGGTGCTGAGAAGAAGGTATATCCTTTTGTTTTAGGATAGAATGTTCTGTAGATATCTGCCAGATCCATTTGATTCATAATTTCTGTTAGTTTCACTCTGTCCCTGTTTAGTTTCTGTTTCCATGATCTGTCCATTGGTGAAAGTGGTGTGTTGAAGTCTCCCACTATTATTGTATGAGGTGCAATGTGTGCTTTGAGGTTTACTAAAGTTTCTTTAATGAATGTGGCTGCCTTTGTATTTGGAGCATAGATATTCAGGATTGATAGTTCCTCTTGGAGGATTTTACCTTTGATGAGTATGAAGTGTCCCTCCCTGTCTTTTTTGATGACTTTGGGTTGGAAGTCAATCTTATCAGATATTAGAATGGCTACTCCAGCTTGTTTCTTCATACCATTTGCTTGGAAAATTGTTTTCCAGCCTTTCATTCTGAGGTAGTGTCTATCTTTTTCTCTGAGATGAGTTTCCTGTAAGCAGCAAAATGTTGGGTCTTGTTTGTGTAGCCAGTTTGTTAGTCTATGTCTTTTTATCAGGGAGTTGAGTCCATTGATATTAAGAGATATTAAGGAAAAGTAATTGTTGTTTCCTGTTATTTTTGTTGTTAAAGTTGGCATTTTGTTCTTGTGGCTGTCTTCTTTTAGGTTTGTTGAGGGATTACCTTCTTGTTGTTTCTAGGGCGTGGTTCCTGTCCTTGTATTGGTTTTTTTCTGTTATTATCCTTTGAACGGCTGGATTCGTGGAGAGATAATTCGTGAATTTGGTTTTGTCGTGGAATACTTTGGTTTCTCCATCTATGTTAATTGAGAGTTTGGCTGGGTATAGTAGCTTGGGCTGGAATTTGTGTTCTTTTAGTGTCTGTATAACATCCGTCCAGGGTCTTCTGGCTCTCATAGTCTCTGGTGAAAAATCTGGTGTAATTCTGATAGGCTTGCCTTTATATGTTACTTGGCCTTTTTCTCTTACTGCTTTTAGTATTCTATCATTATTTAGAGCATTTGTTGTTCTGATTATTATGTGTCGGGAGGTATTTCTTTTCTGGTCCAGTCTATTTGGAGTTCTGTAGGCTTCTTGTATGTTCATGGGCATCTCTTTCTTTAGATTTGGGAAGTTTTCTTCTATAATTTTGTTGAAGATGTTTGCTGGTCCTTTGAGTTGAAAATCTTCATTCTCATCCACTCCTATTATCCGTAGGTTTGGTCTTCTCATTGTGTCCTGTTTTTCTTGGATGTTTTGAGTTAGGATCTTTTTGCATTTTACATTTTCCTTGATTGTTGTGCCGATGTTCTCTATGGAATCTTCTGCACCTGAGTTTCTCTCTTCCATCTCTTGTATTCTGTTGCTGATGCTGGTATCTATGGTTCCAGATTTCTTTCCTAGGGTTTCTATCTCCAGTGTTGCCTCATTTTGGGTCTTCTTTATTGTGTCTACTTCCCTTTTTAGGTCTAGTATGGTTTTGTTCATTTCCATCATCTGTTTGGATGTGTTTTCTTGTTTTTCATTAAGGACTTCTACCTGTTTGATTATGTTATCCTGTTTTTCTTTAAGGATTTGTAACTCTTTAGCAGTGTTCTCCTGCAATTCTTTAAGGGATTTTTGTGCTTCCTCTTTACTGTCTTCTACCTGTTTACCAGTGTTCCTTTGTATTTCTTTAAGTGTGTTATTAAAGTCCTTCTTGAAGTCCTCTACCATCATCAGGAGATATGCTTTTAGATCCGTGTCTAGCTTTTCCGGTGTGTTGGGGTGCCCTGGACTGGGCAAAGTGGGAGTGCTGGGTTCTGATGATGGTGAGTGGTCTTGGTTTCTGTTAGTAAGATTATTACGTTTACCTTTCGCCATCTGGTAATCTCTGGGGCAGTTGTTGTCGTTGTCACTGTTTAAAGATTGGAGCAGAAGCTGTGTTCCACTCACCAGCAGTCTCAAAATCCTGTGGCGGGGGTCGTGGGTAGCTGGTGGTACCCCGGTGCTGGTCCAGCCGGAAGAGGCCTGTGGTCCTACTCAGGCCAGTTTTCTGCTTCCCTAACTAATGCAGTCTCAGGTCCCGCGTGCAATTGGATTGGAGCAGAAGCTGTGTTCCACTCTCCAGAAGTCTTAAGATCCTGTGGCGGGTGTTGTGGGTAGCTGGCGAGTGTCAGCCGACCCTGCGCCCTAGCTACTCCGGTGCTTTTCTGACCGGAAGAGGCTTGTGGCCCTATGTAGGCCGGATTTCTGTCTCCCCAACCAAAGCAGTTTCAGGTCCCGCGTGATTGGACTGGAGCAGAAGCTGTGTTCCACTCACCAGCAGTCTCAAAATCCTGTGGTGGGGGTCGTGGGTAGCTGGCGGGTGTCAGCAGACCCTGCGCTCTAGCTACCCAGGTGCTGATCCGGCCGGATGAGGCCTGTGGCCCTACTCAGGCCGGTTTCTGCTTCCCTAACTAATGCAGTCTCAGGTCCCACGCACAATTGGATTGGAGCAGAAGCTGTGTTCCACTCATCAGAAGTCTTAAGATCCTGTGGCAGGTGTTGTGGGTAGCTGGCGAGTGTCAGCCGACCCTGCGTCCTAGCTACCCCGGTGCTTTTCTGACCGGAAGAGCAAGATTCATCTTCTTCACCTGCTTGCCGTGTGGGACTGAGCAACTGCTAGATCCTTGGACCTCCACTCACAGCCGCTGCTGACCATTGTTGGGAGTTGGACTACTGTAAGTCATCAACAAATCCCCACTATATAGAGACTACCCACGAGTTCTGTGCCTCCAGAGACCCCTGACTAATAGATCCACAGCGTTCTTAATAACATGATTTTATGCTTTTCTGTCCCACACATACCTCATCACCCTCTTTGATAAAGAAAATAGAATGTAAACAACCAACTTCCTCTGGTTAGTTTACCACACCTGACCTGATTTGTAGTAGATAATGGTTCAAATAGCTAAGACAATCAGGTGGGCAACAAATTAATTAACTTGATAATAATAATCAAGCTCTGGGTAGATATATTGATCACCATCAGGGGGAAGGCATGAAAAAAATGAGAAATTTGATGTGGACCTGGTGGAAGAGCCCGAGAGTCAAGTCTCTGAAGGCAATCGTGTGGATTACCAATGTGGCCAAAGACCTGAGTAAACAATGAACTCTGGGAGAAAACCTTAGAAATGAAAACCCAGCCAAGCTTGGGGAAACTTCAGTAAATGGAAAGGTCTACCTATTGACAAAGATAATCATGATACATAAAGATTAACATTTAAGAGTTAGAAAACCAAGGACTGCATAAGACAGCCCAAGAGAAAGAGGAAGCAGGACCCTTGATCTTGACCTTCCTAACCTCTAAACTACAAAACCAACCTTCATCATTTATCAGTCACCTACTCTGAGATGCCCTGTTATAGTGCCCAAATGAATAAAGATCAATATATTACAATGAGCCCAGATTTTATTGTAGACAGGGTTTCATGCCACATACCCCAAAATAACCTTGAACTTCTGAGCCACCTGCTCCTTCCTCCTGAGTGTGGGGATTTCAGGCTTTGTCTCTTAATGCTCTCCATTGACTGAGCCAATTCTCCAGCCCATCGGTGCACCTTCCTGTGAAGTGACAGCGAGCACCTTTGTTAAACATCATTTTTAAGCATATACAGTGGAGTTTTTTATTTTTTGTACTTTTAAGAGATTTTGTTGATTTTTATTTTACATGTATGAGTGTTTTGCTTGAGTAGATAAAAGCACACCATATGTGTGCAGTGCCCACCTCAGGCTCCACAGGCTAGAAGAAGGTATCTGATTCCCTGAAACTGGAGTTACAGATGTTTGTGAGCTACCATGTGGGTGTTGAGAACTGAACCTGGGTCTTTTGAAAGAGTGGCAAGTGCTTTAACCACTGAGATACCTCTCCAGCCCTAGAATGAGGTGTTTTATTTTATTTTATTTTATTTTTATTTATTATATGTAAGTATACTGTAGCTATCTTCAGACACTCCAGAAGAGGGAGTCAGATCTCATTACGGATGGTTGTGAGCCACCATGTGGTTGCTGGGATTTGAACTCCGGACCTTCAGAAGAGCAGTCGGGTGCTCTTACCCACTGAGCCATCTCACCAGCCCTAGAATGAGGTTCTTAAGACAAAGATTTTTAAGAAATAATAATAAAAAAAGTAAATGATACTGAGGCTGAGGGATGCAATCTCTGTTACACAGAGGATGATGTCTTAGACATTCTAGTCTGGGTTTTAAACACTTAAGGAAGAGTTATGCATTATTATCTCTTGATCATGTTAACTTCTGCCAATGTTTTCCTAAAATATAACTCATTTTAAACCATTTTCATAAATGATGGATATTATGAGTGACCAGCATGTTAAATCCATCAAAGGTCTTACTTCATCATTTTACTAACACTACGTCTCATGCAACATGTTTATGAAAACTAGGGGAGGTTTAAAAGCCAAATGTTACAGTTTTTCCTCAATATTTAGATATCATTATCCAAATGATTTATTCTAAATCTCCTAAGGATATTAGGAACGAACAATGAGTACATAGAAGCAATATCTCCAAGTGATGGCTTAAGGGCCAGACTGATTAAGTTTATACAGAAAGCACTCTCTGAATCCTTGACTTGTCCTTAGAAAAAAGGACATACGTCTCTTTCTCGAGACTAGCTGAGAGATAACTGAGGTGGGGGCGATGAGAAACAGGGTAGCATCAAAGTGTGTTGTATATGTCTGCGGGCATGTCAGGGAACCTGAATCAGAAAACCTTAGTGGAGAGGCCACAGTTTATCCCCTGGACCACTCCTTCCCAGACACAATGATTTCAGGTGTAAAAGAAGGAAAAGAACAAGGCAGAAATTCACAACCCTGGCTCTTGGGTTGGACTCTCCCCAACGGGAAGCAGTATCTTTGTCATTTCCTTTAGAGACAATCTGCCAATTCCTCCCTACTCCAGAGTTTCCAAGTGTAGTAAATGGCTTTTATTCAGGAAAATATTCTATGTAGGAATACCAGCACTCCACACAGGTATAACATATTTTTCCTCTTTCATTTAGTTTCTTTATGATGTAAATTCCTTATAAATGTATGTGCTTAATGTATATATTTATAAGTCATATGTACACAAATGAGTACAGACTTATTTCACATTTTAGTATACTCAAATGCAATTCAGAAAACAATAAAGTAACATTCCATGAGATTCTGCCAAGTGACTGAGTGAGTGCTAAATGCGACTTATGGTAAAGAGTAGCCTTTAACATCTGTGCATTTGTCTTTAACCCTTTGCTCTCCAAGACTGGGCATTCTATTTATTCTGCACAGCACAAACAACATTGTAAGAGGCAGAACACAGAAATGGCTGAGTTTCCCAGGAAACACATTTTCAGAAAAGAAACTACACACCGCCAGAACACAAGGCATCCGGCAGTGTGAGAAGAACAGGATTTGCTTTACTGCTGAAATGAAGTCTTGGTGAGCCAAGTTCCTCAATCCTGCTGGCTTGGACAGCCCTGCAGTGAGCAGAGGGATGGGCCTGGGCCTTAGGACTGCACAGATCAACCACAAGAGTTAACTCTGAGGCCGTTGTCACATATGTCTTATTCTGTACGTTATAAATCATCCCGAGCCCTCTATAAAAGAATGCATGTATAATTTTCTTGCCTTGATATACATATTTTCAAAATAAAAAATATACACATACATATCAATCTATAGGTTCTATAGGAATGAATACCAGCAAACTACACAGACAGGTGCAATTGTTTTTATAATATCTGGATGTTCTGTTGAAAGAAAGAACATACTATTTGGGTGGCTAACAATAAAAGAGGCAGCTAGAATTAAGAGGAATATGATTTTGTTAAAACATGCAAAATTGTGACACTTCACTAGTTTTAGGTGACAGTTCTGAAATCCAAAGCTCAAAGGAGGAGTAAGAAAACTTCTCTCTTAAGCAAGAAGTGTGCTGGATGCTGAGAAGAAACATCATCTTCTTATGGAAGAGTGAATTGTATTTATATTCTATGACAACAAGAATCTGAAGCTACTTGATACATTTTTTTCCTTCCCTAAGGCTTCTGCTATTCAAATCCTGTCTCTGCTCCAAAGGAGTTTATCTTTTCAACATCACCAATGACATAAACATGATTGCTTTTTTCTAGGACACAGGGCATAGGACATGCATTGCCCTGAAGCATGGACAATGTAAGTCATAAGTGTAAAGTCTAGGGTTACAGGCTGTGTTCACAGTTAATAATGAATCCATAGGGAGGGAACCAGCATATTCTTCCCTTTGATCATTTGCCATGCATTTTTTATCTACCCAGTCAATGGCTGCTACTATTTTCCATGTGAAGTCAGTTCTAAGTCTATGCTATTTCTCAAGTGTTGTGATAAATGTCCAAAATCCAAAAAGTTGAAGGCATAATCAGCTTCTATTGAAAAAAATGTTCTTACTATGTTCAGCAGACTGAGAAATCTTACACAATTCTATACACGATGGTGTTCTGTCAAGATAGGCATAGACACATGAGAATACAGCTGTAGGTTTGCTTACAGACAGTGGATTAATTGGCTGTCTACATTTATATTAAGAATAATTCATTTAGTGAATCCTTCCAGTTTCCATCTGAGCCCATAGCTAATCCTATGCCACAGTGCTCCATACCCAAATACCACCAGGAGAGAACCGGTCTCCCAGGATTGCCAGTGAACCTGTGAGCACAGGTAAGACCACCACTTCTGCTCAAGTTCTTGGCACAGAAGGGACCCACCCAGGGCCATTAGGACACAGGAACGAAGGAAGAGCCAGGGACAGGATCCTTCCAGTTTCTACCTGCACCCTGGAGCTGACCCTGTGCCACAGCTCTCCATACTCAAATTCCCCCCAGAGAGAATTGGTCTCCAAGGAGTACTAACACACAGGCTTCCAGGAGGTACAAACCACAATCAGAAACAGCAAGACCAGTTAACTCCAGAGATAACCAGATGGCTAGAGGCAAGGGCAAGAACATAAGCAAGAAAAACCAAGGTTACTTCACATCATCAGAAACTAGTTCTTCTAGCACAGCAAGCCCTGGATACCTGAGACACCAGAAAAGCATGATTCTCATTTAAAAACCACATCTCATGGTGATGACAGAGGACTTTAAGAAGGACATGGATAGCTCCCTTAAAGAAACACAAGAAAACAGATGTAAACAGGTAGAAGACCTTAAAGAGGGAACACAAAAATCCCTTAAATTACAAGAAAACACAACCAAATAGGTGAAGGAGTTGAACAAAAGCATCCAGGATCTAAAAATGGAAATAAAAACAATAAAGAAATCACAAAGGAAGACAACCCTACAGATAGAAAACTTAGGAAAGAGATCAGGAGTCACAGATCAGCAACAGAATACAAAAGATAGAAGAGAGAATCTCAGGGGCAGAAAATGCCATAGAAAACATTGACATAACATTCAAAGAAAATGCATAAAGCTCCTAACCCAAAACATCTGGGATATCCAGGACACAATGAGAAGACCAAACCTAAGGATAATAGATATAGAAGAGATTTAAGATTCCTAACATAAAGGGCCAGTAAATATCTTCAACAAAATTATAAAAGAAAACTTCCCTAACCTAAAGAAAGAGATGCCCATGAACATACAAGAAACCTAAAGAACTCCAAATAGTTTGGACCAGAAAAGAAATTCTTCCTGTCACATAGTAATTACCAAAAGCACAAAACAAAGGAAGAATATTAAAAACAGTAAGGGGAAAAGGTCAAATAACATATAAAGGCAGGCCTATCAGAATTACACATGACTTCTCACCAGAGACGATGAAAGCTAGAAGATCCTAGGCAGATGTCATACAGACCCAAAGAGAACACAGATGCCAGCCCAGGCTATTATACTCAGCAAAACTCTCAATTAACATAGATAGAGAAACCAAGATATTCCATGACAAAACCAAATGTACACAATATCTTTCCACAAATCCAGTCCTACAAAGGGTAGTTGATGGAAAACTCCAACAAAAGGAGGGAAACTATACCCTTAAAAAAAGCAAGAAAGTAATCTTCTTTCAACAAACCCAAAAAGAAGATAAAGTTGCAAAGCTTCTATAAAGCAAAGGACTCTGTCAATAGGACAAAATGGCAATCAACAGATTGGGAAAAGATCTTTATCAATCCTACATCTGATAGAGGGCTAATAGACAATATATAAAAAGAATTCAAGAAGTTAGACTGTAGAAAACCAAACAACCCTATTAAGAAATGGAAAACAGAGCTAAACAGAGAGTTCTCAACTGAGCAAACTCGAATGACCAAGGAGCACCTAAAGAAATGTTCAACATCCTTAGTCATCAGCGAAATGCAAATCAAAACCCCAAGATTCTACCTCACACCAGTCTAAGATCAAAAACTTAGGTGACAGCAGATGCTGGCAAGGATGTGGAGAAAGAGGTACGTTCCTTCATTGCTGGTGGGATTACAAGCTGGTACAACCACTCTGGAAATCAGTCTGGCGGTTCTTCAGAAAATTGAACATAGTACTACCTGAGGACCAGCTATCCCACTCCTGGGCATATACCCAGAAGATGCTCCAACATGTAATGACACATGCTTCACTATGTTCATAGCAGCCCTATTTATAATAGCCAGAAGCTGGAAAGAACCCAGATGTCCCTCAACAGAGGAATGGATACAGAAAATGTGGTACTAATAGCTATTACACAATGGAGTACTACTTAGCTATTAAAAACAATGACTTCATGGAATTCTTAGGCAAATGGATGGAACTTGAAAATATCATCCTGAGTGAGGTAACTCAGTCACAAAAAAACACGCGGTAAGCACTCACTGATAAGTGGATATTAGCCCAAAAGTTTGGAATACCTAAGATTCAATTCACAGACCATATGAAGCCCAAGAAGGAAGACCAAAGTATTGATGCTTCAGTGTTTCTTAGAAGTGTGAACAAAATACTCACGGGAGGAATTATAAAAACAAAGTGTGGAGCAGAGTCTGAAGGAAAGGCCATCCAGAGACTGCCCCACCTGGGCATCCATCCCATATACAACCACCAAACCCGAACCTCATTGTGGATACCAGGAAGTGCTTGCTGACAGGAGCCTGATATAGCTGTTTCCTGAGAGGCTTTGCCAAAGCCTGACAAGTACAGAGGAGGATGTTCGAAGCCAATAATTGGACTGAGCACAGGGTCCCTAATGGAGGAATTGGAAAAGGGAGTGAAGGAGCTGAGGATGTTTGCAGCCTCATCAGGGGAGCAACAGTGTCAACAGGCCAGATCCTCAGAGCTCCTTGGGACTGGACCACCAACCAAAGAGTACACATGGAGGGACCCATGGCTGTAGGCTGCATATGTGGCAGAGGATGGCTTTGTTGGATCAGTAAAAGGAGTGGCTATTGGGCCTGAGGGTGTTTGATACCCCAGGGTAGGGAAATGCCAGGGTAGGAAAATGGGAGTTGTGGAGGAGTGCTCTCAGTAAGGGAGGGAGAGGGGGTAATGGGATAGGGCATTTCCAAAGGGGAGACCTGGAAAGGGGAAAACATTTGAAATGTAAATAAATAAAATATCTAATTTGCAAAAAATAAAAGAGAGAGAGAAAGAAAGAAACAACAACAAAGAAAGAAGAATTCATTAACAACAGCAAAGTCCTCCACTGATATTTTTTTCTTTCCATTGGGTATGCTCAAGGCTGTGGCAGGGGAAATTTTCTGCAGTGTTTTGTTTCATTTTCTTATGAGAATTACTGATCCAATTGAATGTGGCACCTCCTTGGTTTTAACCCCTGTGCTCTTGCTCCAGTCATCTCTGTCCTTTCACCCCCCAGAAACATCCTGCCAGCACTGGTTTACTTCAGTTTAATTACAAACATTTTCGTTTTCTGATCCATCAAGAAGTCTAGTCTTCGCTAAGCATGCACTGCTCACTCCAGACACATAACACTTAACAGGCACTGAACAATGGGGGCCTGTTCTCTCCTGTGAAGCATCCAGAAACAGGCTTTAGGGAGCTGCCATGTGTTTATCTTTTTTAACACTCCAACAGGCACCCCTCCATGACTCACACACACAGAAAGCCAGGGGCCTTGAGTGGTTGTTTTTTTCTCTGCAGCTGGACAACCCTGCTCATGGCTCTCAGCAAGGGAGACAAGCTTTGGGGTGGTGCTCATGTAGTCCTGTAGATCAAATACAAACAAACCCTCAGGAGCTTGCAGTTTCCCCACATCCTTTAAGCAAGTTTAGAGTTGACTGGGAAACTCAGCTCAGCAAGCCATCTTTACTTCTTCTCATTTAGGTACAAATGAGAGAGGCCGGTGGTGACCTTAACTGGCACAAATACAAAGAAGCTTGAGGTCATTTTCAAGAGCTTAGAATCAGTACTTATCCTGGAGAAGTGACTCTCTATGTCTATTTAACCTAAGACTGCTGAAGATGTCGCTACATCCTCTTGCCTTGCTTGCTTTGGAGACATAAGGATGAAACATGATGAATTTCTGGTGAGCTCTGAGGGTGGCCCAGCTGGTAGCCGCCTTGGCATCTGGTTGTTCTCCCCAGTCTTGTAGAGTTGTAACTTATGAGTTAATATTCAGAAGCAAGCACAAAGGGCCTGGTGTAAAAAGACTGAGGTCCTTCCCTCAGAACACCATCCTTTATCTTCAGATGTCTCTGCCTGCCTGCCTGAACCCTAGGCTCTAGCTCTTCTACTCTGCAAGACTACAGTGAGCCTATTGGTGTTCTTGCTCTCCGTACATGGTGTTTAGGTGCCTTTATGTATCAAGCAAGGACATTCACTGGGCTCACATAAACAAATGCCCTCCTTTTGTACAACATAGATATGACTATTATTATTTCTGTAAGCCTCCATCTAGATTTCTAGCAGTATTGTGTGACACTATTTCTGGGAAGACATGAATAAATATCTACTCATCCCAGATAGAGAACAAAAGACTAAGTACAGATACCACTAAATCCTTGATAAAGTATTAAGCTTGATTAGGTTATGTACAGGATTAGCATACATACAGTATTGTCGAAGGTTCCTTATAGGAGCAAAAATGACTCAAAGACAGGGAATCAACAGAAATGCACCCAGAATTAGTGACAGACAACCCAAGAAAGCTAGAAACCTATGGCACGCTGCCCAACTTGTAGGCTTCTCAACAGGCTGGAGAAAGTCCTGTCCAGGGAAATTAGTAAGTCTGAGCCTTTATCAGGCAGCTCAGTTGATTGCTGCTTCCCTAGCAGAGTTTTACAATTTATTTATAGCTAGGGAGGAGAGTCTAGCATAACTTTTCAGCTTCAGGAACTTCCTGAGCTTATGGAGTTTTGCTGAACTGTGGGAAATTTCCAACTCCCCTTAGAACAATCCTGTGTTTAAGAAGCTTTACCCCAAGGTAGAAGGTTTTAATGTTGGAGGAAATGCTGTACCAGATATACTTACAGTGCAAAGGCAAAGGAGCTGAAAGGTTTTTGTACTTCAACCTGACTTAGCAGCAGGCTCCCTCATAATAGTTTAGAGTCACCAGATCCCCACTGTTACAAACCCCTAGTTTTTAAAGTGCAGTTGTATTTAGAGTTTTTTGTGATCTCACTACTATTGTGACTCTCATGTCTGAGCTTCCTTGAATGCTGGGATTACAGGTATGTATGTATGAGTGTGTGTGTTTTGTACATGTGTGTGTGTGTGTGTGTGTGTGTGTGTATGAGTGAGTGCCTGTGTATGTGTGTTTGTGTGTGTGAGTGTTTATGTGTGTGTAACAATGAAATGTGCAGACTTTTACTTACATTTATTCTTCTTTGGAGGAGTAAGACATGTGCTACACCAAGTTATGGGGTCAAATAACAGCACATTTCTGTTGGAGTCAGTTCTCTTTTCCTATTATATGGTTCATGGGGGTCAAACTCAGGTGACAGGCTTGGTGGCAAGTATCTTTGTGAACTAGTCTATTTTTAATATCTTTAGTTCAAAAGATCAATGCATTACTCTACCAAACAAAAGGTCAATACAGGCCACTAGATTTAAAAGTAAGATAATACAACTTTTTTGATATGTTTTACAATCCCACACTATAAACAACTTTTAAGAATATATTACTTGCAGTTGGGAAGATGTCTTAGTATATGAGAGCACCCTCGGCTCTTCCCAGCACTCACAGAGTGGACCACGATTGTCTGTAACTTCAGTAAGGACAGGGAGAAGAACTTTTGTGACCTTTTCTGGCAGGTAAGGGCATTATTTTCTATATGTATTCTACCAACAGTCACAGAGCTTCTTTTAAAACAGATTTATTCATTTTTATGTATTGAATGTTTTCATGCTTATATGTACACACACCACACTTGTGCTTGGTGCTCACAGAGCTCATCAGATCCGTGTATTATATGATGTCTATGTAGAAGTCAGAGTATAACATTCAGGAGCCAGTTTTCGCCTCCCAACATATAGATGCTAGGAAATGAACTCAGGTTAGGCTTGTCAGCAAGCATCTTTACCCACTGTGCCATCCCTCAGCCCAAATGTTCACTGACTTACTTACTTTCTTACTTATTTATATTAAATAGGTACTTTCTCAGTAGCCCAGGCTAGCCCCAAACTAATAATTCTCCTGCCTCTGCCTTCCTTTTGGTTGGATTACAGGCTTATGCTACCATACCAGAGTTAGTAACATTTAAAAACATCATTTTTTTTTTGGTTTGTGTTCTTTAAAGAGTTCTCATTTAAATATAACATTTCTAATAGTTACCAAGATGAGTGAAGGTCGTGAGTTTATTTTTACTACATATACAGTTAACTTGCATATTTTACACAAAATGTTGAAGCTATATTAATTTCTCGAAAGGAATGGACAATATGTAATTATCACTTCAATTCTGTATGAACAAAACTGTGTTAGAATAAATTTATCATAATATTAACCTAAGAACATAATGCAAGTATATTAGAGGCTAGTTAATATTCTATTTGTATGTTTAATTTGTGAGCGTGAGTACATCAAAAATATGATGTGTGTGCAAATTATCGAGTCACAATTTGGGATTCACAGTACAATCCTGTGGCTTAGCAGATACGTTGAAGTTTGCAAAGACTGAGACCAGCAAGTCTTTTTTCTACACATCTGAAGTAGACCTAGGCAATTATACACCTATCTTCAAGGTTCAGCAAGGATACTCCTACTTCATGAACAACTGTTCTTCACAAGAAAAGAAGAAAAACAACACTGCCTACTTCAGAGAGGGATAACCCATCACGAACATTCAGGAAAATCAAGATGGCTACAATGTGACAGTCTGTTTGATCCTCTCTCACACACAGGAAAAGATCATCCCCTTAATGGATTCTCCTTCTCAGGTTCTAGGCGCTCCTAGAGTAAATTACTTTTCAGAGTAAATTACTCTTCAGAATTCTCTGTGTTTTGCATTGTTACAGACTGTTTCGATTTTGGATTTAACAATTCTCTTCCTCCACCATGTTTCTTGTTTGTAGGGACTAAGATTCCGAGGCTCTTTGGATACCTGATAAGAATGTTAATAAGATACAAAGAAACAAAATTCTTTTTGTCTAACAGAACAAGTACAAACAACTACACTTCCAAAGTATTTAAAAATATATGTATATATTTTCAGAGGTATGAAGTTTTCTTAGATAAAGCCTCCTCGTTTTCTTCATATTAATTTCTGAAACAGTGGCTAAACTATCTCAAAAAGCTTCCCAAGAATGTTATCTTTTCCTCTCACCTGGAGTATTCATTCCCAATTAAAACCTCCCTTGGAGCTGTTGGTCAGGGGAGTCTGACAGTTCCCCGAACACTATATAGTCTATTGTACGGACCTTTGGTTGCCTAGCTGAGGTTGAAGGTAAGTGCATTTTGCTGATGACATCACATCCTTTGGACAGTCAGCAATCCTACTCAGCTGTGATGCCTAAGAAGCACAATGATGACCTGAATGGTAAGATCCCCTTGAAGTACAGTGGTGCCACTTACATCTTGGCGGTAGTCAACAGTGGTCTAATTGGAGTCAAGGCCCACTAACAGGCAGGAAATCATGCATCATACAATAAACAGAGCCTACGACACTTAGCTAGTAACATTGTGGATCTTACTGAAGCTACTACTGCCATTTCCCTAAACCAATGTAATATAGCATAACTGCAGTCTAACCTAACTCCAGTATAACCTGATTGCTGTCTACATACTTGCCCCCACCTCCACAGATTAAGTGGAGCCTTTATTCACCACTGAAGAAGCTTTCTTACTTTTTGTAGCCGGAGACAATTATAGAAAGGCATAACTAATTGAAATTCAGAGAACACCAAACTGTGAAATGTGCAGCTCCAGCGAAAGCATCTCAGCACCGAAGTCTCAGGCACTGTGGAAAAGAGAGCCAGAGGCATAGGGAGCCTGCTGTGAGGTGACATGGGGGCTACACTGATGAAATCACAGCAACACAGCTGCCCAAACAAGATCGGAATGATGCTCACATAGATTGACATTGAAAGGTCAGTGGGAGAAATCTCATAGGGTACCACCCCTAAATGAACAGCTATGAGCTGTTATGAGAAACTAACAGCCACCAAGAGAGGGAGAATTAGTCTTCCCCAAGGATGAAGCTTCCCCCACTGGCTATCTCCGACAAGCACTCAGCCCTGGCAACACTCCTGCAGGTGAAAATGAACACATTCAGTAGGGCACATCTATATATTTATTTGTTTATATGTACATATAACAACAACAACTGAAGAAGAGATCATGCATGGATTTGAAAGGGGTCATGGAAGAGACAGAACAGAGTTAAGGAGGAAATGATGTAATTATATTTTAATTGATTAATAATTTAAAACTGACAAGGTTTATTGTACAAAAGTCCCCTCTGCCTAACTATAATCCATTCATTTAAACAACCATGTGTTAAGTTTCCACTTAGCCTACATGTGTTTCTCAAAGCTTCTCTGCTTTAGTTTATGTGCCCTGAAAGTAAGACCTCTGCAAGGGAAACACCTCTCAATGGATAGCACTTTTACCTTTTATCTGTGTTCTGAGGCCTCCCCATAGATCCTTTGGTGTTATCAAAACCAATGAATATTTCACCACACTCTGATGTTTTATCAGATCATATCAACTCGTTTCCTGAAGCTTAAAGAAGCACTTCCATCCATCATCACTGGGAAGTCCTCAGGAACTCGCCAATTCTCTCGCCCCACCTGCATCACCTCAGGCAGAAGGGCTGAAGCGGTGCACTCTAACATCACATGGTAACACAGCTTCATCTGTCAACTCTTGGCTTCAGCATCCTGGGGAATTCTAATGTGGGGAAATATTTCAAAGCAATTGTCTTACCCTTTGGATAAAACCCAGTGCTTGCTGTTTTCAAGATAAGAAAAAAAAAAGTTTCCCATTGGGTCTGTTAGCATATTGTCATTAAACATTTATTTTTTTTATTCTGTGAAGAGTTTTGGCTGGATCCTGATTATATAAATATTAGTTATATGAATGAGAGAGTCCCTCATCTCATGGATACCTATCTCACAAGCTGAGACATGGTGAAGATAGTTGCCTAGGCTGGGATATTATATGATCATAGAGTCTTCTATCCCAGACACTGGGTTGATCATGAAGCTAAGGGAACTTAGAAGGAAGACAACTGGAGCTTTGGAGGTGCCTCTCTGAGTAAATAGCACATGTTAGTAGAGCGATGAGCATGGAGTGAGGGCATTTGGGTAAGGAAGAGTATACTGAAAGCTAAAGGGATGTCGTTGTATGAAATGACATAGAAACATCAGTCCCTACATGCTATTTGCCATTATCAGTGCCTACAATGCCAAGACTAGAGCACTGGCGGTAAAGCTGGAGTTCTTTGAAGGAGAAAGTTTCATGGAAAGAATCAGTTAGTATCAAGTCCTGTGAGATCCCCTGGCTGAAAGGACTTTGTCATTCTTCTCTAGAAAAGTGCCATAAACTCATTAGGCTAATTTTTAACTAGTATAGAATTTGGGCAAGAGATTGCTACCTTGTGTAGGTAAATAAAAGAGGTTTGACTTATGATGTGGAAACAAAGCAGAAGTTTAGCTTGATTGAAGACTGGGTTATTTTCAGAGATACAACACAGATACATATTTTAACATAGCAAATTTGCAGTGTTAACTAAACTATGTGTTGTGGATATCCAGTGTGTCTGAGGTTATGGCCTCTACCATGATTAACTTGAAAATGAGAACAATTTTATGAACTTAAATCTGACTTCTTGCTCACTTCAGTTCCATGTGTCTTTCTTAGATTCTGACTTTTAAGGCCAAAGCATCCCATGATGCTTTGGGTGAGGAGAGACAGAAAAGCATTGCTTTCCACTGCTTGTATTTCACTAATCCCTCTCTCACTCCATGGGTCTGGAGAGAGGTCTGTTCTCTACTGTGCACTGCATACAAACTATTCCCAGTTGACCACATCCGCTGGCCAAACCTCACTTACCAGTCCCAAGGAATGTACAAACTCAGGTTCCAGAACACTGCCCGACTGATCAGTCTGGCTGTCTAAATTGGGAACTAATTAAATGTTTTTAACTTTGGCAGCCTTCTCTAGAAAAGTCTCTCCTCATTTAAGCAGAACAGGCAGCCATTCTGAAGCAAACATGCCAATGAAATCCTCTGGGGGGTGGGAGGCACCCAGTCAGACAACAAGAAACAATTGCTTTTTTACATGGCTGTGGTTTGTTACTTTCTCTGTGAATATACACAGACTGATACAGGATATGTGTCTACCCATATGCAAATAGATATAACCGCACAGAAAGAATTAGATTACATTTTCTTTGATGTAAAGTAATCAAAAGTATTTTTTCCTTCTATTTAGGGTTTCAATTCAGTCCAGCAACATTGATAAAATACTGTATTTCTAGGCTACGTGTTTCAAGTGGTACATAACGCATTCTGGATGCCATTTAGATGTGGGAAGAGTAGGAAGCTAAGGTGGTCAGTTCATTTCCATTCAAAAGTATACTAATCACAGAGGCAAGGCCTGTGATCCAACTGCTTCAGAGTCTGAGGCTGGAAGGAGGAGGGTGAGTGGCAGCCTGGGCTCTATAGCAAGACTCTATCTAAAACAAACCAACAAACAAGCACCTTATCTGATGATATGAGAGGTCTGGAGTCAGGCAGATTGGCTCCATGATTAAGAATCCTTGCTGCTATTCCAGAGGATCCAGTTCAATCTTCAGCACCCATACTGGGCAGCTCACAATCCCCTGTAACTCCTGCTCCTGGAACTCCCTGTACAGATCCACAGGCATCTGTACTCCTGACCATACACCCACACAGATACACAAGCATAAATATTAAAACTTGGAGAACTGTTTAAAGAATCTCCTCTGCATACAGAAATATTCAAAGCAACAAAGCCCCAATGCTCTTCTAAGGAAACTTTCTGCTTGTACCAACAGCCTATCGAACTTGACTTAGATTGGGTTTTGTGGAACTACGACCAAAATCCTATGAGAAGACTAAAAATGAGGAAATTGCTTCCAAAGGAGATGACTTCACCTGGACTTCTGCAGGTCTTTGAAAGCCCAGGGATGTTTAGCATAAAATCTATGTCACTGATCATTGAATACTGGATTTTTCTCTGGATCCTGTCATTGAAGAGTGGCAACATCAGCTTCTTCAAACCTTCTAAGGGGGACAGGAAGTGAACTGGCCTAAGGGGCAGCTGGATTTAGGTTGGCTCGTGCACAATGATTCAAGAAACCCTATCAGAAGCAGTGAGGTGAAGGAAGTTGCTGAGTTTCAACTTCAGGAAAAGACTCACTTACCTGCCAGAGTCACCACCGAGCTCCAAGCATCACTTAGGATGTCAGATCCACACCAAGGACTTGAAACCAGACTCTGGGCTTGTTTAGAGTCACCAGTGTGGCCTGGGCTCTCTCCTTCTGTGCTGGCATTGATTGCAAGCTATTGTCCCTTTCACTAAAAGCAGAACTTAGACACTGCGGTACAGCTTGAGCCAGTGTTTCATTAGCTTCTCAGGAATGTTTACTGAGGTGTGGTGTTTTGCAAAGCCTTTAATAAATAGTACGCCATGTTCTCCGAACCTTTATTTTTCTAAATGTGTGGGGAGGACACTGTTTTTTGCTCCTTTGCCAGCATTCCAGAACATTCCTACTGCTGGGAATTCAGTGCCATTCTCTGAAAGTAGACACTGTGACCAGAGCTTTGTACTGTAATAATATATTCACATTTTTCAAAATAAAAAAGACCTGACTTCGTAGACAATCCCAGATAAAGGACCATCAAGGTGTAAAGCAGACATCTTTTCCCAATGTGAATGGGAAGAATCACAATTCCTTTTTGCTTTCAGTGTGTTATGAGACAACAAATGGTAAATAGATCTTTCTTTAATATCTTTTTCATGCCTTGTTGATCCATTCTGGAAATAATTATCATAATAACTCAGACCAAAAGCACTGTATGAGAGCCACATCTTGGCCAAATGATGTAAATATCTGTTTCCCGTATCTGGACATAGGACTCTTTCTAATTTACCAGTGTGGGACAATATCCACAGAACCTGTCTCTGCTTGCAGAGTGTCTTTACTGGCTGCCTTTTTTTTTTCTCATGCCTGGGAAAACGTGGAGGAGATTTGCATCCAGTAGAGAAGTAAACTCGTGGGACCCGCTGGTGAAGGAAAACCATTATTTTTGTCTTTCAGCTTAGAAATGGAGGTTTACCAAGAACGCACACAGAAGACATTTTCCACCTAGTCAGAGACCAGTTTTAGACTTCACCAAAACACTTGCCAACCATGAAGGATGTGACCAATTCCCAACTCCATGAACTGAAGGTGCCCTGTTTTAGGATGGATTTGTTTGGGTTTCTTTTTATTTGTAGTATTATTTCATTTCAAAGTAGACTGCAATTACTTGATGTGTCATTTCCCAGGGCGCACCATCATGGAACATGCCATTTACTGTACAGCATCGGTTGGAGCATCACTGTGCCACAAATTGCTTTGGAAACTAAATGCTGGGCCTTGGTATTTTACAGGAGTGATATGAAGGAATGGGACCAATGAACAATAAACTATAGAAATCACCTCTGAAGATGAAGGTCTTACCTTTAACCTTGAAATAGCAGATGTGAAAGTAAAGGAGTTATCTATGAAGAAATATCATGGAACATTTTTTTTCCAAAATTAAGGTGTTACAATAGAGATAGAAAATTTAGGAAAGTGGTTGGGGACACACATTAAATCTTGTATTGGTTAGAAAGGCAATTCATTTTAAATGTCTCCGATTTTAAGGCGTGTAAAAATGCACACTTAAAGTATTATCAAGGCCTTCTTGTGCATTGGTCATTAAAGTAGAGTGACTATGAACTCTGAGATTATTTAAGGTCTATAAAAAATATTGAAATGTGTGGGGAGGAATAGTGCCTCCGAACTACAGAATAAAGGTTCAAAGTGGAAATCAGTACATGATTAATTAAAAATGTTAGGAAAATAACATTAGATCAACTAATCAATAGCAACTCTACTCTCACAATTTTGACATATAATATATTGGATGTGGGTTAAGGGTAGATTTTAAATTTATAGATTATACATGTTGTGTGGCAAAAAACTTAAGAGTAGAGGGTCTTGAGAACTGCCCTTAATAAGGTCAATAGCATCAATACAGAAATCTGTGCTTTCCTAGACTCATTGGAAATTAGACAATAGAAAGGTAAGAATCAGGAAGGGCAGTAATAAACAACAAAGCAGTGGGCTTGGGAAAATAATTACCGCATCTCCCAAGAGCAAGCAATGCTGGCTGAAACCAATACCGTTCTTCTTGATTAGGACCTATTATATAATAATGTCTCTTTGTTTTTTGTTTTTTTTTAACAACAATTTTATTTGTTGACACACAAGTGTATTTTAGCATAGGTAGATATGCTAATAACATCTCAATCAGGATCTGGTTATGCCCCTGTGTATACTTTCTTGAGGGTTGACATCATTGGTCAGGCTATTGGGTGTTGAGGCAATGGGGTGAATTTTAAAGGTAAATGAAGACCTGGTTCAGAGCAAACCTGGTATTGGGAAGGTCTTGTACTTGCATGTGTTAGGTGGCGAAGTTTATATGAGGACCAGGCTTGGATTTAGATATGGTTGCCTAATCTCCCCTATTAAAGGGAGCTATCCGTTTCTCAGTCAACATATAAAGCAATACAGAAGATAGTACCCTGATCGGATAGTCTCCATTCTGTAGGTACGATGGCTGGAGAAAGCCTCAAATGGTTTTCTGAAGATTATTTTCTGTTTGCCCCCTCTCTTCAATCTCTCTCCCCCCCCCTCTCTCTCTCTCCCTCTCCCCCTCCCCCTCCCTCTCTCTGTCTCCCTGTCTATTTTTCTCTGTCTCACTCTTTCTGTCTTTCCCTCTCCCTGCCCCTCTGTCTCACACCAAAACTTAATGTTCCCTCATTATTATGTTAACTAATGTTTACTTGTGATAAGGAGGTAAACAAGCAGCATTCCAGCTTATAACTAATAACTGTGTGATTAGGGGCATGTAACACTATACAAATTGTCAGGGAACAGATCATTTTTAGGCTTTTATTCATTATTCATGAAACTGCTTCTGAATCTCTTACCCAGAGAGGTAAAAATAACATCAGGCCAGGAGGGAAGGGAGCTGCACACACAAAGCAGAAGTAGGGGAAAACAGAGAAGGAAGTTACTAAATTAATTTAACAAAACTAAGATTGACTCTCAATAACTTCTTGTTTAGCTTTTTATGTAACTACCCTAACTTGTAATAACTCTGTTGATTTGGAGCAGAGTCAAGACTGAAGTTGAAAGGCAGTTTCTTTTTTATATTTGCTTGTTTGGTTTCTTGGTTGGGTCTTTCCCGTGCTCCATAGTTTTCAGAACCAGCTGCCTCGTTGGCTGCCATTTTGATTCCTGCATTCAGCTTTCTGAGGTAGGTTTACCCTCCGTAGCCCAGGCTAGACAGCTCTCTGAGATAGGCTTACACTATGTAGCTCAGATCAGACAGCTTTCCAAGATAAGTTTGTTTGCACTATGTAGTCCAGGGTAGCTCTGAGCTTACAACAATCCTCTCACCTCAGCTTCCATAATCCAGGGTCTACAGGCATGAGCCACCTCACGTGGCTGGAACTTTAGTTTAAATGTACCAGCATTGTTTCTGAATGAATGAAGCCTTATGTTTTTTACTAAGAAATCACTAAAAATCATAACTTCCCTTATGTATTATTTTTAAATCTAATTTAAAGTAGATGTGTGTCTATCTATTGCAGATGTTTAAATAGTACCTTAGGGAAGTTAGTACCCTGACTAACTTTCTCATCCTTTGTCAATCTTACCTTCTAGAGCAATGGTTCTCAACATGTGGGTCACAACCCCCACAGGGGTCACAAATCAAATAGCCTCCATATCAGATATTTACATTATGATTCATTACACTAGCAAAGTTACAGTTATGAAGTAACAACAAAATTATTTGTCGGTTGTGGGTCACCACATAAGGAACTGTATTAAACAGTCACAGTATTAGGAAGGCTGGGAACCACTGCCTAGATGGATATTGTCACTTCTTTTTTCTGAAACTTGTTTTCTGTTATGGTAGCAACACCAACTTCCACTGTAACAAAGGGCAACAGAGTCACGACCTAAGCATAGAGGAGTGTTTTCTCATGACTTGATTTTTTTTTTCTTCCCAGCTGAGGGAAAGGATCTTTTTCTCAGGATGCTGAAGCACATCCTATAATAAGCAGTGTTTGTCTCTCGACAGTGTAACTCTCTGGTTGACTTCACAACTGGGAATCTTTCCCAGAAGGATTCTTCATCTGTGAAAGACTTGTGTGAGACAAGGCATCATTGTCTAAAACCCTGATTCGAGATGCACAAAGGCAAGGTGCATCTACACTAGGGAATTATTGAAAGAATGCAGATAATTTGCATATGTAGACATGGAAATATATTCTGTGGAATGACAGAAACAAGGAAAATATGATCTTGTAAATGCCTAGTTAATATATGTATATACATATATGCATATTATATTATACTTAATATGTATAGCATATGTAGACACAAGTGGGTTTATTTCATTATTGTCACTCTCAAACTCTATGCATTTGCATACATACACTATAGAAGTGCAAATATGCTATAAAATGAGTTCCAGAGAATGACTTAAATGTGTTTAACAGTAATACAGAAACTTCAATGGGCACATAGATAGAGATTACATTTTTTAATGAACCCAAAGATGGCTTTTATCTTCTAAGATTCATTTAATATTTGAAAATTATTTACTCACTTATTTATGTTGTATGCACATCCATGTATATGTGAGCAGGTGACTAAGCTGGCTGACCATCAAGGCCTCAAGCTCTTCTTGTCTCTGCCCTTCAACAACTATTTTTAGAAAGCCATCTTTAAGATGGAAGAACATTGTCAACAACAACAAAAAGTAGACCAGAGAAGCAGACCCTTTAGGGCTCAGAGTTGAGTTTAATAGTAGAACAGGCTGGAGAACCTGGGCTCATCACTAGCACCCAAAACTGAGCACAAAAACAAGCCCCTTACTCTCAGCGTTGATGCTGGATGCCTGTCCTCAGTTCCTTCGCAAAGTATCTGCCCTTGAACAACCAAATCTCTCAAAACTAAAATTGACTTAAGCCAAACAAATAGGGAAAGGGCCAAGATAGATATGAGTTAGATTCACCATAAATTGTTTCTTCATCCCTTCGTGGTTAGTGACTTATGGCTTAACTGGATATTTGTAAACAGTAAGAGTGCCATGATGCATAAGGTACTGGGTTTCCTACAGGTCACTGTCCCCTATGACGAACCCCACCTTGAAGAGTAGAAATCTCTCTATAGATGATCCTGGGATTCCTTTTAGTCATTTATTTCACAGTTACATAGTGTCACTCATTTCTTTGAAATCATGAATTTTTGTTTCTGATAAGATGGCAGGTATCAGGTCTATGAACCATCTCACAAGCACACAATGCCAAAAAATGCATGTTCTGCAGAGTCTAACTATACTTTTGTTATATGTAGCTACAGGTCAGATTTAGAAACCGAAGAACTACACTGTATTAAATTTGGAAATCTTATCCTTAGTCTAAGCTAGGATAGTCCTACTTACTCTTCTTATCTGGCCATAATTCTGAATGGAAACCGTCTCAAATCTATCCAGGCTAGAAAACTAGTTGTACACCTACATCTATTGAGGATGAATATCTACTGAGGAGGAAATTTCTCTTTATTCTTTTATACTTCAGTCTACCCCACAGTCTTAGACACCAGAATTAAGGGGCGCTGATTGTAGACTCATTAAAAGATATTGGCACCCAGGTTGACACCACAACATTGAAATATATACAGCAATTTGGATTATAAGGAGTTCTGGGCGTGACATGGTAAAAGTTCAAAAGAACTCTTTGAGACTGAAGATTTGCAAGAAGAGAGAGGAGCTGCCATGTGGACGCACCTCTCTGTCTCTGCCTCTTATTCATTCCCCTGGCTAAGACCCAGGCATTTCACAAGCCCAATGATGACCTATGCCCTACTGTTCTAACAGATGTAACAAAATTCCAGTGCCACAAAAAAAAAAAAAGATTTAGTGAGCTAGCTTTCAACCTCACAACAAAAATCTGATCAATATCTTGATAAACATTCGGAAGTTTAAATAAAACAAACGAAAAAATCTTTTAGTCATTTTATTGAGTTTTCTTAGCTTATCATCCTACTCTTTTTTTTTAATCATTAAATGATCTCACTGACATATCTTTAAAATGCCTGTGACTTCCACAGGATCTTATTTTTCTACTCATAATCCCTTTCTAGGTGAAGCGTTTTATACTGTCAAACACTTTAGATTGGAGGCAGGTACTTTAAAGGGGAGAGGGTGAATAAATTAGAGTACCCCGTAAGTCAATTCTGCACTTCTGGGAAAATGGAATAAGCATGTTGACTTTTGTTGTTTGTCTTTACATTTTGGTCATTATCATAGCCCTAACATGATATTTTGGAAAACAACCTCTTTCTTTTCAACAGCATTTAGTAAGTTATCAACATTCCATGAAAATACTAAAAACTAAATGTTCTCGCTCTGTGTCTCTATGTCTGTCTGTCTGTCTCTCTTTCTCTCTCTCTCTCTCTTTCTGTGTGTGTGTGTGTGATGTATGTGATGCTTATACTGTGTGCATGCGTGTGTGTACACAGAGACCAGAGAAGAGCATTTGATATTCTACCCTATCTCTGTCCATCTTACTGCTTTAAAACAGGGTCTCACCAAGAATGGAGCAAAGGCTGGAGCTAGCAAGAGGCAGCATCCTTCTGTTTCTACCCACTATAGGACAGGGGTTAGATTCATGTGTGCAAGAAGCATACCCAGCCTTCTTTTATTACAGGAGCGCTGAGGATTTGAAGTAATGGGTTCATGTTGATGCAGCCAGAACTCATACTTACTGAAGCCACCTCTCCAGCTTCAAGTCAAACATTTTTTTTTGTTTTGTGTTATAATGGCCCTGGTGCATTGAATGTATGTATAGAATGTTTATGTTAGTTTTTAAAAAGATCTTAAGATCTTAAAAAGATCTTTCCTACTATGAAGGTCTTTCCTTCATAGTAGGAAAATGACTCTTATGTTGTCTTCTCAAATGATGTGCATCTTACTTTATTATAATTCTAACTTAAAAGAGAATAAATTCTCTCCCTGGAGAGAGGCTTGCTGCCTACCATAAGCATCTTTCTTCTTCAGTCTTCATAGGGGCATCTTCACAAATCTCACAGTGAAGTTTAGGCTTCACTGGAAGGAGGAGACTGAAGTGAAGAATCAAAAGAGACATGAGTCCAGTCACCCCGAATTCCTGAGTACACTCAGCTGTTGTCTTTCTCCAAGGTGTAGTAGCAAGGCTCCCAATATAACCCAGCTTGAGTGAGAACACTGTTTTAATGTGTTGTCTTCCCATGAGGTCCATACTTACCCCGATGAGCAAAGGCACCCTGGGTGCATGTTAGAGTCACTGGCCTCCCGGGAGCTGAGTTCAGAATCCATGGGGCTTCTGTTTGCCTTGCCTACTCAGTCTGCCTCTTGGGGTTGTTCATTTTCTCTCAAGTAACTGGGCTTTTAGAAACCATGACAACATTATCAATGGATACACAGTGGTGAGAGATATAAACAGGTTTGATATTGTGTGTGGATTGAGGAAGGTGGTTTGGGGTGGGAGGTGATTCCATGGGTCTAGAACATGACCAGCATTCGTACTGCAAAATATAGGAAAGCATTTCAGGAAAACACAGCAGAAAGAATCACAGCCTAATACAAAGTCAGTTGGGCGAATGCTTTTGGCCCTTCTGTTTGAGATGTAGGGTGTCTAGACACGAGGTAAGTCTAAGATGGGGCTGTATAACAGCAAAGGTGGAAGGCTGACTCAAAATACTTGTAAAGAATCTCCCCTTACCAAAGAAGGTAACTTCCTCATCCTCTGTGGGGAAACCGTCAAAGATTAAACAGAGAAAGGACAAATGAGAACTCCAGCATCATTATTATCCCATGCTTGGGTTTTAGGACCGCTCTGATGGTTGCTATGCACAACAACTGCCTTAAGCAGAACAGTTGAGATATAAAGTGACCAATGGAGGTTTTGAGACTATTAGGCCAGAAATGAAGCCTGGTCTCCAAACAACGAATGTTCTTTTCATTGGAGTCTGGGGATGTGTTCATGCCTTGGAGTTACAGTTTCCCACTGATATAGTAAGAAGTCTGGAACACCAGAATGAGGGTAGAGGCCTGGGGACTGTAGCTCAAGATCCAGACTAAGTAGGTAAGGCCAAACAAGAGCCATCTGTTCATAGAGTCTGTTTTCTACAATCTACCACATTCAGGAATCCATTCCCAACATGTAGGGTTTTTTGAGTGTGCTATTCCATTCATAGCAGCACATCTTCATGCTTGCATGTCATGAAAGCTTTCTTTCATGATACATGGGGTAGGTTTGACAGTGCACACCCGGCATTCTCCCTGAGGGTAAAATTCATTCCTGCTTTCCCCAGCTATTCTCGTTCACACTCAAAGAGAACAACTTATCAGATAACACTCACCTGCTAATTTTGTGAGTCATACCTATTAATTTTGCCTATCTAACAAGAGGCAAAATTAGCCTTTAATTTGAAATGAGATATGCATTTTAAAAGACTTTTGAGAGATAAAGCAGCAAAGTCTTGGGAACAAAGTACCCCAGGAAGATGTCTAAAGAGATGGTGCAAAACCTTTGACAACCTTATCGTTTGCAGTTTATAAATGTAAAGGGGGGAATTACTCCAAGCTCCTGGGCATTTACAGAGTCTCTGTCTCTGCACCATTTGGGCTCTGATGAGGCCCATCTACTGGCATCAGGAGCCTGCAGAGGCTGGCTAGATATCTCAAGAAAATAATCAGTGTGGAAAAAAACAACATGGCACTGACAGCTTCTAAATGGGAAATTGGATCCCATTTAGACACTAAGCTATAGAATAAATAGAAACGTCTTGTACTAAAAGAGAAATGTAAGCAAACTTCTTGGTGAGTGATATTCATTTGACATTTATATAATATTGTCATCACTTGCAAACTTAAGCTGTTTTCCTTGTACAAATGCCGTTGTCTCATCAAAGTAGGACTGCTTTGGGGTGAATAGGAAAGCCTCTCTGAAGGTGATATGACCCCTGACAGCAACATTGCAAATAGCGTTAGTTCTAGGCAGACAGCATCCTACCTCGGAAATGAATATTTATTTGCAAAGGTATCTAGTCTTCCTTAACTGTAGCTTTTACTCTAGCAAACTGTGGGCTAAAAACATAAGTCACTACTATATTAAAGTAAGATTTAGCAAAGTAAAGGGTTATCTCTAAGAAATAATTTCATTATCCAGATTTATTGTACTGCTTTAGATGATAAAGTATATGTTTGGGGTGGTATTTAGTGACTGTGTATGCACCTAGAGTCCACTATCAGTTCTGAGTCTAAGGGGCCATAGAGAGATGATTTATCCGTGTAGACTTGGTACCTGTGTAAGTAAAATGGGAGGAAGATAACAAGAAGGGAAGGTGAAGAAAGTAGAGTCAGAACAGTCAGAGTTTCTTCAATATGAGTCCCAATGTATGCTCTGAACACATCCTATGCTCTCAGCCTCATGCTACAGGTGCCTTGAAGGGACAACCATGTTAGAAAAATTCACAGACATTCGACTGCAAACCCATACCACAGGAGCTTGATAAATCCAGATAAATCCAGAATTTTTGTTTCGTTTTCTGGGTTTGGTTTGGAGATGGAATCTAGTCAAGTAACCAAAGATGGCCTTGACATCCTTGTCCCCTGTGTCTGACTTCTGACTTTGAGTGTGTGTGGCCTTGACTGGCTGGTATACACACGCCTTCGTACATCATCCTCACAGCAATCAGAGTACCTCATGTTGAGTAGGACCAGTATCTTAATACTTTCCTTTAGTCATATTGCTGTGCATTCGCTTTTTCTGCTTCTTTGCAAAGATTTTCAGTGGAATATGGTTCTCTTAAAAATGACCTTTCAATTGCATATGCACAACCATGTTTATATGAATTGTTAAGGGTTGAATCTGGAATGTTCCTAGAGGCTTATGTTTTAAATATTTGTATCCCATTCTGTGGGAATATTTTAGAAGTCTCGGTTTTAGCCATTTTTTTAATGCTGTGGTAAAACCATAACTGAGGCAACTCACAGGGAGATGGGTTTACTTGGGCTGTGGTTCTAGAGAGATGACTGCATTACCACTGGAGGGGGAAAGGGTAGTGCAGGCAGGAATAGGGACTAGAGCTGCAAGATAAGAGCTCATGTCTCAGATCTCAAGCAGAAAGCAGAGAGAGTGAACTAGGAATGATGTGTGGCTTTTAAGCCTTCAAAGCCCACTTCTAGAAGCACAGTTTCTCCAACAAAGCCACACTACACAATCCTTCCCAAATAGTACCACCAATCAGGAGCTAAGCATCCAGATGCTGAGACTACAGGGAATATCTTATCCAAACTACCACAGTCTGCAACCTTGAGGAGAAAGATCACTAAAGGCAGAGCCTGGAGACACCTATGCTTATGTAGCTCCATGTGTTCTGGTCTTCCTGCTGTGAACAGTCTCTTCCATAGACTTCTGCCTCAGAATGAGCTGTTCTGCTGTGTTTCCTGCCTCATGGACTGAAGCCCTCATCAGCCATGGTCCAGAATGAAACTGTCTGTCTCCATTTACATTGTAAGCGTTATAATCATAGGATCACAAAAGGAACTAATGTCCATTCTTTCAATATTTTAGAGTTTTAAAATATATGTAAGCTAAATTTAGTTTTAATTTGATTCATACAGTGTAGAACTCACCCTTGTAAGGAATTCCACCAAATTCCTTTTAGCATTGTCAGAGTTGTGCAACCGTCAACCCTAGCCAATCACCGCATAGTACAATTTCCCCGTGATTTGATTTATACTTGTCTCTTAAACGAATAATGCTAAATCTTTAAAGAAGCCTCTTCAAGAGAATAACAGAATTTCAGAGCCAGAAGCAAACTGTCACCTATACAGTCTAGAAATACAATTTATATAAATCCTGCAGCCAGGGTGTAATAGACTCATAATTCTAGGCCCTGAGACCAATACCAAAGATAACAGTCATCCATACAACTCGCTAAAAGCCTATTTGTACTAGCTCCCTTCATAAAGAACACAGATCTATTTAAGTCTTCCAAGACTTCATTATGAAAAACAG
This sequence comes from Mus caroli, assembly GCF_978045245.1. Lineage (NCBI taxonomy): Eukaryota > Metazoa > Chordata > Mammalia > Rodentia > Muridae > Mus > Mus caroli. Next base: position 21,957,711 of record NW_028227264.1, read on the forward strand.
ATGCAGGAGCAGTGCCTCAGTCAGTGTTCCACTTGACTCACAGGAATGAAGCCCTGAGTTTTAGACTCTCGGGTCCTATGTAAAAAGGCAGAGTGGTGCAGAACCTATAATACCAGGCATGGTATTGACAAGGGAGGTAGATATAGACAAGTCCTGGAGTTCACTAGCCATCCAGCCTAGCCTATCTGGTGAAGTTCAGAACAATGGAAAACACTGCTTTAAACCAAGAGCAGAAGGAACCCCATGAATGGCGTGTGCAGTTGTTTTTTGGCCCTTGCACATTCACACAGCTGCATCGGCAAATACAACAGAAAGGAAAACCTTTCAGTACTAAAGATTCCTGTAGTCTACCATTGTGCCTAAGCCAGTATGTTTGCCTATTGTATACAGCAGCACCATCATCCTTTTAAACTGAGAGAACCTTTTCTTTATTCTACTAAGGAGCCACTAAACCACCTAGCTCTCCCTAGCTGATGCAGGAAACCCAGATCCAGCAGATGGAATGACCAGGAGATTGGTTCCATGGCACCAATACCATACCAACATTTCCCTTGTCATCTTTGCTTTTAATTGACATTTCTCAATGAAAGTTACCCTTGGGCCAGGAGACTGGAAGGCAGAAGAAACTATTGTGTTGCTAGTGTAAGTGTCTATGGTATTAAGCAAGGTAGTTGCATTCTGTCTATGTTAGACAAGGTAACTTGATTCTGTGCCTGACTCTTTTCTCCTCCTAAAGAAGACTTTAAGTTGTGGACTTTGCTCTCTATGGCTGTTTTGCTGAGGCTAAGTGTTGCTCTGAGGCCAAGGCTGGCTTCCAACTCTAGCTGATCCGGTGTCTCAGCCTTCTGAGTTCTGCAAGTACTGGCCTCTGTGTTCTGACCCCAGCCATCTGAAGCATCATCATGTTCAGTGTGAACTCTCGTCTATCTTACCTCTTAAACAAGCAGAACAGTCTATCTGCACTCACACAAGGCTCAGGCACTACTATCCCCCAGTAAGGATTTCTGAAGTCGGAGTGCTCAAGGGCTGAGAGGTAGCACACAAGAGCATTTAGAGCCCCTCAGGCACTTTTCCATGGACCCACAGCATGACTGCATGATTCCAGCTCTGTTTACTCTTGGGGCACTGAAGTAAACCTGCCGAGTTCAGCGGCAGCGCAAGGAAGACCATCTTTTTCACTTCACCATGTATGGTTTCCATCCCGCTCCTTCCATCTCTAGGCCACATGTTGTTCCTGAGATAGGTTCTCCCAGGCTTGGCACGGGGTCACCTCTACCCCGAAAGGGAATGCACACTTGCTGGGAAGAGTCACGTAGAGAGTCTACCCACTCGCTCTCGAGCAGCCTCGATTCTGAGTCCCGCTCTGAAAGGTTGAATATCTCCTCTTGCTGTTATAAATAGAGTTTGCTGTCTGCCCTGGCGTTCACTGGGAAAGAATGCAAACAGTCCCAGGAATGAATTCTCAGGAAGGCTGCTCTGCCTGGTAAAGAGCTATTTTACTTTACATGACAACATCATCTTCCAGATACGGTGAAGACCTTACATTTTTAGCCTGTGAGTTTCTCACCCTTAGTAATGACGTTACACATGAGGTTGGCGGGCGCGCGGAAGGGGGCAGGGGGCACGTAGGCGGGAAAGGAAGAGTAAAAAAAATGTGCTGAACAATGCCTTTCTTCCTCAGTTGGTCTTTAAAGGGATATTCACTATTATTTTAATTTTTTATTAGATATTCTCTTTATCTACATTTCAAATGTTATCCCCTTTCCTAGTTTCCCCTCCAAAAATCCCCTATCCCCTCCCCTCTCCCCGCTGCTCACCAACCCACCCACTCCTGCTTCCTGGTCCTGGCATTCCCCTACACTGGGGCATAGAGCCTTCAAAGGACCAAGGGCCTCTTCTCCCATTGATGACTGACTAGGCCAGTCTCTGCTACATATGCAGGTAGAGCCATGAGTTCCACCATGTGTTTTCTTTGATTGGTGGTTTAGTCCCAGGGAGCTCAGGGGGTACTGGTTAGTTGAATCTGCCTTCTTGCTACATTCTCTAGCACCATACAACATTCATGTAAACTCTATTTTCACGTGAAGGTTATTATTCAAATAAATATCTATCATGTAAAGAATATCCAGGACCTTCACAGCACAAACCAAAATTCTGCTACAGACACAGTGCTGAGTCCAAAGAAGCAAAAAGCTCTCTTGGTTTTTGTGAACGTGTTCCTCTTCTGCCATGCAAGGGAGTGAGGGAGTGAAGAAAGGTCTACATGACTATGTAGACAGTCATTACTTTCAGTTGCAACAAGACAACTTTGGACATAAAACATGAAGGTGACACAGCTGGAAAATGTGCAGCTTCCCATAAGCTGTCAGTACAGACAAAGGGGATTTTGAGATTTGGATTTCAGAACCCAGAAATATTTATCTTTACTGTAACTAGATCAGAAGATACTGGATCAGACATTAAGCTTCTTAATTGTGGTATCAAAACATGGTTCTCCAGGGTTCCAGCAGCTTCAAAGTGGAGATAGCTTGAAATCCAGTGGCTTGTGACTGTGACCTCCCACTTCTGAGTGGCTGCAGTTTGTCTATTCAATTGAATTCCTAGTGCTAGAATTGGAAAGCTGGATTCTGCGTGATTTCTGAAGTAATATGTGTAGTGATTCTAAGAACTTTGAATGGCAAAGAACTATGTTCAGAGACATCAATCTACAGGCATGGAGAGTGTCATGATGCACGTATGAGGACCTGAGTTCAGATCCCATCATCCATCTAAAACTCCAGGTGTGATAGCACCAGCTGCTGGGCTGGAAGTGAGAGGAGCAGATGTGGGGTTCCCTGAGCAGACAGCATAGACAAAACATGGAGCTCCATGTGTCTCAAAAAGATGAAGTGAAACGATTGGTTCAGGAGACATCTGCCATCAATTTCTGTCTTCCATACCCAGATGCATTGGCAAATGTACACACACACACACACACACACACACACACACACACACACACACTGAGAGAGGGCAATCTACAAAAAATGTCTAGACATACAAAAATGTGGTTAGGTGCTGTCTGATTCAGAAGTATACTGTGAGGAACATTTTTTGTAGTCTGTCCCACATCTGTAATTAGAATAAGAGTTTTATATAGAGTAATAGAGTAATAACAACAATGAGTTTCCTAAACTCATGATAAGAAATGATCGGAACAGAGTATAGCTATGGAATCATAAAATATTCCAAGTGTTCTCACCAGCTTAATCCTTGACTGTGACAATCAAACCAAAGCTACTTGCATACATTTATTTAAGGCTCATAGAGTGTCTAAATATGCTTATTGCAAACTGAATCTTCTAAGCAACTTTTTCTTTTGTACGAGAATGTTCATATTTATGCTTAACTCTAATAGAGTTCAGTAGCTGTCCAAAGCAGCAGCTAAATGCCTTTTTAGTTGATCTTGCTCCTGTAAGAATATGTGCTAATATAGCTAAGCATCTTTAATCTCAATGTATTCTTCAAAGAATTCAAGGCTGATTTATTTCAACTTCTTAGCATTTTCCCTGGTGCTTATAGATCCAGCCTCAGTCACCTTTCTCCTGGTAAGTCAATCACTCATCCAGGATATATCATCTACCACCAAAAACATATATAAAATAGAAATATGTTTTGTGCTGCCAGAGGGGCTTGTATACACTGGGCAAATGTTGACCCATTGCCCTACACCTCTTCCATAGACAGATTCTGATAATAATGTGACTATCATGGCATCCGTGGTGCTAACCTAATTGCCTAGCAAGTTTAAATACAAGAGAATTTAAAATTAAATGATCTTGACCCATTTTCTTTTGAAAAAGAACAAGACAGCTCAAATTGTGGAGAGTTGGAAACAGAACCTGAAGTTGGAGTTTGAAGTGGCCCGGAAACACTCTTGAGATTTAATTTAACTTTTGCCATGCTTTTGAAAAAAAAAAAAGAAATATTTTTGACATAGGTTTTCTTGTGAAAGGTAGGCAGGGATCGTTTCAAACCTAAATAATGACTCTTCTAAAATTCTAAATCAGAGAACTAAATTTCCCCCAGATGGTACTTTCCTGGCAGATGGCTGCTGTGATGTGTCCCATCTGAAGAGGCAGTTCGAGGGCACACGGGGTCTCAAGACTACACTGACTTTCCAGTCAGTTCTGAACAGTATTAGAGCTAAGCAGATTGGTCTCAGTGCTAATACCCTTGTCACCAAGTTAAGAAGAAGTTGTGAAATTATGATCTCGGCCACAGATACAGGCTTTTCAAATCACATAACCACATACAGGGGCGTGCGCCAGTAAAAAGTGGTCAAAAATTAGAAAATTGTCTTATAATTAGACTAATTCCGGCAGCTCAACTTACTTCATAGTTGAAAATGATGAGCTTTGATCTTAGCTTCAGTGAAAAACCACCCTCCTGGGTAGTATTTCCTTTTCTTCTGTAATTTAAGCCCTTAAAAAAATCGATGTCAGCAATTTTACATCCTCTCTCTGCACCTGGCAAATTGCTGCTTCAGACTCACAAGTCACCGTGAGCTCTTGGCTCTCCTCAGCTCTCAGTTCTCGGAGAGCATTGTGGGCAACAGTCTCTGTGATAAAGATTGTCTTCTGAACACCCGTTGTTTATGAATTTCATGTGGCTTAAGTTGCCCCTAGCTGTGAGAACTGGGAAGGTTACAAGCTAAAAACTGACCTTCACATGAAGGGAAAGCTACAAGGGATGGTTTCAAAAGAAACACCCATGTCCTGGCCAGAATGGAAGGTAACGTTCCCCCACACACACTGGGAGAGGAAGGTGAAATCTGGAGAATTCTGGATGTCCTGTGATACAGTTTTAAGATGTTGGTGGGTCATAAAAGAATCTCAACATAAAAATTTAAGTTTTGAGATCATGAAATAAGAGGAAACAATGTGTAAATAACCAATAAAGGAATCTGAAACCTGAAGCCTTCACCTCTATTTGGCTAGCACTCGAGTCATAGTGCTGAGCGTCTGTTCATATCCTTGGCTTTTTATTTAGTGTTTCAGGTGATACCAAAGCATTGTTGACAATATCATTTTCCTTGAAGCATTTATATTTAGGGAGAAATTCATGGAGACAGAGGAATAAATGGACTACACTTGTATCGGCATCCCCACCCACTACCTCCACTGGAAAGCCTGAGATAAAGAATAAGGAGGCAATTGAGTGTGGTCAGGGAACAGTCTGTGATGGAGGGAAGGTGATGGATGACTGAAGCATGTGGGGGGCAGGGTGGGATGCTTGCTATGCAGCACTGAGATGGATGGGGAAGAGATGGAGAGACAGGACTGTAATGAGAAAAGGCCAGTGTGAGATGACAGATGCTGTATGTCTACAGAAAGACCATATGTTAGGACGTGTAAGCACATATAGGCTATGGTGGAGTTATACAAAGTCCAAACAGTCTAATGGATAACAAGTTCACAGTCTACATAATGAAGGCCACATGCTTTCTTCTATCCAATTAAAGCATGAATAAGAAAAGCCTATTTGAAAATTTTTGTGATAATCTTAAGAATATTGCTGAAGTTTGAGCCTTAATTCTAAAAATCTTTTTTATTAAATGGTACAGATTTTACCTAATCTTTATTAATAGCATGAATGATGCTGCTAATATTATATGAATATAATATTATCTAGTATTTCATATAATATATGGGGGTGGTTATTTTACAAATGTTTCAGTAGAGGTTACAGTTATTGGTTCAACACAATGTGATTCTGTCCTTTGTTTGCCCATGTTCTCTGAGCATTCTCTGCATGCCAAATACTCAACTGAACACTCAGGACACCAAGAGAGAAGAAACTCTCTATGATTTCTGTGTCCAGTAGGAGGCAAGCATATGAATGGATTGTGACTCCAGCTCTGGCAGACCTGTGGGCAATGTCCCCTTAATAAGGACGATGGTTTTGTTTTCAGCAGCGTCTCATCAGACATCATGATGATACAAAGCGCATCAGTACTCCAGGATATGGCAAGAGCCATATATTCACAAAAGCGTCCCCATGATTTGTTTATCCAGATGTCATGGCGTGTGGCTACACAGGTGATCTGACCTGTTCGAGTCTTGGAACTATGTGCTAATAAGGGGAAAAAAGCTGTCACAGAAGTTCCTAGAACTGAAAAACATCTACAACAACTAATGGCTTGCTGGGAGCCTTGGTTTCATCTATCTGTCTGTGTTTGTTTACATGTCTGTCTCTTTCTGCCTCTCTCTCTCTCTCTCTCTCTCTCTCTCTCTCTCTCTCTCTTTCTTCCTCCTCCCCTTCCATTCCCCATTCATTAGATGAAGTAATTTAAGAAGACATAGGAGGTATTTCAAGGGCCTCCCACCTTCCTTCTACTTTACAGCATAATTAGTAAATGATGGCATTTTAATGAGCTCGAATCCTTCCATTAGAGATACAATGAAAAGACCTGAATGAAGATGTTGCTCAGACAACTGAGTCAGACTAAAAATCATTCTCACTGACTTGTAGTGGAGCTAACGACAGCCATAGTAAATCAGACTAGCATCCTCTGTTTACAGAAAAGGGCAAGGTTAGAAAGCAGGGTCAAGAATGTGGAAACCAAAGGCTGTGAAGAGGAATACAAATGCCAGCAATTGCGGAAGAACTCTGTGCACACAGAAAGGATCTCGTTAGCAAGCAGTGCACTGTGGACAGATGGAGCTTACCTGATGGGGTCAATCATGTCATGCGACAGAAGTCACCCTCACTGTTCATCGTTGTACATATCTTATTCTACTTTTTACCAAAGCAGAGTTGAACCCTCAAGACTCTTTCCAGATGACAAACAGCAGAAAAAGGTTGGAAAGTGCAATAAGAATCAGCTGGCTTCAAAACCTGCTTTATCCTCCTTTAGATGACAGGCTCTTCATGATGGAACCTTACCACTATGTATTTAAGCTCTCATCTGGAGTGAGCTGATATTGTAGCACCTCTTAGGTGATGCTTGACAGAGACAATATAGTCACAAGAACTCCTTATGCCTAGAAAGCTCTAAGTTCCTACCTGTTAAAATTATTTTGTGTAGGATTGAAAACTTCACACAAAGCCCCTGACTTGGCCTAACTTAGACAAAATTAGACATGATCTGGTAAAGGAAAAACTGAACGGGTTAATTACTTCTTTACATTGTGTACGATAGTCTATTGAAAATATTTTACACTTTTTGCAAGAGCCACAGATTATGACATAATTAGCACCTAACCCTGGGAAGATCGCTGTAAAGACATTTCTTGGTGTTATCAAGAGGGAATGTAAGAGTTAAACCCTACTTGCCCAAGGACATGGGAACTTCCTGGAAAACAGCAAGTCACGTGTTTTCATTCCCCTAAACAAGTTTGTTTAGGAGAGTGAGACTCCATACTCCACCTACATGTTGAGCAGGAAATACATCAGGATGTATGTTTGCCCCTGACTGGGCCTAATGGGGTATAAAATGAATTGTGGGTTTTGTGTTCTTAAGGCCTAAAAAATATAACCCATGGCCCCTTCCTGAGAACCTGAGGGTTTTTCCTGGCCAGTATTTAATTAAAGCTTGCTTCTACTTTGGCTCAAAATTGTGGAATTGGTCTTTTGCAAATTTCAGGGTTAATATTAGTCTTTTAAACTTTTACATCACAATGCCTGAAGAGGCAATGGTACTGAACAGGTGCCATGGCATCCCTGGGTCTCTTTGGTGCGTGCTCCGGTTTCCAACATAAACTGTAGACAGGCTCCAGGAAAAGCATTTTAATGAAACAGAAGCATCATGAAGCTTCACATTGTTCAGCCTGCTCGATAAACCACTAACAAGGTGGCCAGTTCCCAGAGAATGACAAGAACATTGATTGCCCTAATTTGACAAGAACCAGGGCATGAGCAGAAGCCCATTGCTCTGGTCACTGAAATAGTCACACAGCTGTTTTGTGAAGTTAGCCAGGGGCAGGATGGATAACCTCTGGTTCTCTGGCATTCTTCACGTGCATTAGGAGTCTGAAAAGAATTGTACTTTTCCATTTACAGAACTAGTTTTTAAATTTTATTCTCAAGGTATAAAATGGCTCCTCAGACTGATGCCATAGTGTTGATCTTTAATTAATGTCTCTGAACGTCCACAGGGCTCTTGTTAAACTTGTGCATTTGTATAAATATCATTTCACCGAATGCAGTTTTTAAAATGTTTATTTCTCCTATAATATATTAAATGATCATTTGGGAGCATGTTACTTTGAGGAGACATGAGGAATGCCCAAAAGAAATAAATCCAGTTCAGATGTAACATTCATATACCAAAATCATGACATCATGCTCCAAAAAGAAAAAAATGTTGTTTATAAACTTAAGGGTTTGCTAGTTCTTTCAAACTATCCTTCTCGTGCCTCCCAGTGAGAAGCTTTGAGTATCTGCTCCCATTCTCTAGATGTTGCCCAATTCCTGGTGGCATTGTGCCAGGTGTGCAGTATCTTTCTTTGGGCACATAAACATCCCTGGACACTTATCATCAGTCATGCCAAGAGACAAAATTGGACTAGTTTAATTACAGAGAAGTTAATTCATGCACATCATGTTGGCAGGGGCACAAATCTAAAAACAAATAATCTCTCTCTATGGAAACCAAATACAACAAGGAAATTCTAATTCAATCACATGTGGCAAATGGATTATGAGCCATAGTATCTTGAAGTGGGCACTCATTTTCCATCACTTGGTATGAATAAGGCATTGGATAACAGGGACATTCTAAAGACGTTTGCCTTCAAATTAAGTAAATTGAATTATTCAAGAATGTAAATTTTAGGGGGGAGGATATGGGGGACTTTTGGGATAGCATTGGAAATGTAATTGAGGAAAATACGTAATAAAAAAAAAGAAAGTAGAAAGAATAAGCTAAAAAAAAATGTAAATTTTAGTTTTATAAGTAAAAAATTTTATTTTTAGAACCAAAAATGAGTTTTATCAGAAAACTACATGGTGTTTTATGGACAAAGGGTTAAGATGAACAGAGTTTCAACTCTTCGTTCATTAGCAGTCCCCATTATTCTGTCACTGAAGGAATATAATAGTAATGAGGATTTTTTTAAGTGGTTAAGAGAATGAGAAATGTTATAGATTGCAGTAATTCACATTAAAAAAAAAAAAAAGCCTTAGCACTATGTCTGACTCTACTAAATACGCCTATCACATCAGGAAGTCCTGTTAGCTCTGTCACTTACATGTATACACCTTTATTTGTGTTTATGCACATAAGTAAATACATGTCTTTGTATACACACATTTACAGAACATAATCATCGATCATCTTTCCAAAGCTGTCTGGAGTCAAAGTCACCATCATCTCCTGCCTCAGTTTCCCCATAATCTCCTCAGTGATCTCACTCAGCCTAAGCACAGAGAATGCATCTCCTCTTTTAATGCTCTCTCTACTCTTCAATGTTAGTTAAGTTCAAGTACTTCTATGGTCTGCTGCCTCATCCAGAGAAGCCTCATCTTCACAACCTTTTCTGTACCCCACTTTCCAACCTGGTCTTATCTTGCCCCCTCGCCCTTGCTACTCTCTTTAGGCCAGTGGCTGCATCCCTGCATGGGTCTTGGTTGAATTCTGGCATCTGGCTACAGTAACTCCTTCTTCCTAAAACATGCTTTACCCCCAAATGTATCCAACACAAGTGCTATTGTTTCATTTCTGTCCTTACACCCCTCCCAACACATCTAATGAATGTTCAGCTTGAGTTTTTAATATCTTGAGATTTTAAGACAATATCAGTCATCCTAAAAAGTTTTCATTGCATTAAATACCAATTTCAAAAAATTGCTTAGTTTTCCTATGTAAAATATTTTGGAATAGATTTAAAGATATTGAAAAACTTTTTAAACAGTTGAAACCACAAGTAAATAAGAATGTTCAAGGGTAATTTTGACTTAAGATAGAAATGTTGAAAATGTTGAAAGTTTTATCACCAAACCTTTTCATCCCTGGAAGATAAAAGATGATTTCTGTTTTCAAGTGATTTTGTTCTGTAGCTACATTGTATATGTAACTAAGATAATTCAGGCTATGAACACAGTCAGACACGCTCAGATCATTAGCAACAAAACAAAATCATGAAGACCTCACAGGTTCAAATAGCCCTGACCCAGCAGCTGAGTTCTGCACTTCACAGCTGTTTGTACTTTTAATAAGCCTTGCTATCTTTGAGATGCATGGTTTTAGCCTCTTGTGTTGCATTGTGCGTATCTATGGTTATTCATGCTGAAAAAGGAACAGTTTATTAATGTTTATTCCTAGCATCTAAGCAACTTCACTGGAACTATTTTTTCCTCACTTTCTCTTAGGTCGGATGTCAGCAAGGTCAGTTGTCTTGGACGTAGGGTAAGTGCAGACAGAGAAGGCATCTGGGTTGAGAGACATTGTGTATTCATTCACAGCTCTTTAGTAGGTTTGTGTGGAGAAGTTATAAGCTCTATCAATGATTTAAGGTTTTATTGATTGGCTCTTATTCTAAATAAACTCAACTTTTTTTTTAGCCATTTGTCTTCCCAGACCTTGATATAATTTTATAGTATCAAGAAGTTTCCCCAAACTCTATGATCTTATTAGAAAGGAACAGTATGATTGAACACTTTCAGTTATGAACCTTGACTCTATATTGCTCATATTTTTAGTGCTGAAAATAAACCAGTTACCAAAGTATCATACAATAGTGTTTTGCAAAATGCTAAATGTGGAAAGTCCTATATAGTCTCGGGCATTGGAACACTCTGTTGGTGGCACCATTTAGATAGGTAGAGGAGATGTGGCCTTGATGGAAGAACTGTGTCTCTTGGGGCTTTGAGGTTTCAAAGACTTGAACTATTCCAAGTACAGTGCTCCTGTGTGTGTGTGTGTGTGTGTGTGTGTGTGTGTGTGTGTGTGGGAGTGTGTGTGGGAGTGTGTGTGTGTGTGTGTGTGTGTGGGAGTGTGTGTGTGTGGGGGGGAGTGTGTGTGTGTGTGTGTTTGTTTGATCTTATGAGTTAAGATGTGCATTCTAAACTGGTTGCTCCAGAAGCCATGGCAAACACTGCTGTTGTGCTGTGCTGGTCATCTTGATCTCTAACCCTCTAGAGCTGTAAGTACAAGAAACCCTTTCTTCCCTGAGTGTCTTGGTCACAGTGTATTTGTTACAGAGGGAAGGCAACCAACACATGTGTTAAAATGACACAGAGAAGTTAACATCCACATCAGCTAAGGATTTATTCATCAGAATTAGAATTTACCTGCCAAGGGTAGACTTCTTTTTCTATTTTCTGTTCAAGTTTATCCAAATGGAAGGGCGGTACAGTGTGAGATCCTTTGTGTGTGTGTGTGTGTGTGTGTGTGTGTAAAACTGTTGTATTTTGAGCTCACCTTCAGAACTCAGCCTATGATGACGAGCCCTGAACTAGGAGTACGTTTCTCTACATAGATGTGTATTTGCTTTAATGGTGTCCTGGGATAAATCTAGAAACACTTTTATTCCTCATTTTGGGCTTTCTTTTTTTTTTTTTTTTTTGGTTTTTCGAGACAGGGTTTCTCTGTATAGCTCTGGCTGTCCTGGAACTCACTTTGTAGACCAGGCTGGCCTCGAACTCAGAAATCCACCTGCCTCTGCCTCCCGAGTGCTGGGATTAAAGGCGTGCGCCATTTTGGGCTTTCTTATATCCAACACACAGCTTTAAGTGTGAACCCAAACCTGTACTTTGGTGAGTATCTGTCCCCTAAGTTAAAATGAAGACAAATTGACTTCCATTTTGCTCCTCTTTCCCAAATGGTGGGAGTGGCTATTATCTAGCCACCATCCCTCATAGCTTGTTGGGCAGGGTACACCATTAAGCCCAGAATCTCCATTATACACAGCAATTTGCAGCTATTTAAGTTAGAACTTAGCTATTCCCCATCCCTGGAATCAGTCAAAATCCTCAGGGCAGCTTTGATTTCAGCCTTATTTCTCCCCCACTCGACTGTAATTAGCCTTTCTTCTCAGACACTGGAGACTTCCCCATTTTCTTTCTTGGCCAGCAATGCCCTTTCATTTGGAAAAATATTTATTTAATACAATATATACATGGAAAAAATTGGTTTGTTATAAGCGTCCAGCTTAAGTCCCCACAAATTAAGCTTGTGTATGTTACTTCTGGTTGAATTAACTCAAGAACATTGTCAGAGCCCCGTGCCTTTCTCCTGTTCTCTAAAAGGCATTTCCTAGCTCCACCACACAGTCTCTCACCCGATTGACTGTTTTCTTTCAGAAGTCGTCTTGTTTGCTTTTGTATTTTAGATAAATAGAATGATGTACCTTTGTTGTTCATTTTCTCTAAAGGACAACCTTTCGGTATTCCATGAAGTTCACCATCAGTGGAACAACAATATGTCTAGTGCGCATGTGAATTGTTTCAGCATCTATTTCTTTTAAAGACTTGTACTAAACGTATTATTTTTAGGTGCCCTGTTCCCATAAAGATGTGTTTTATACTTCCATCCCTAACCCTACAGCAGGACTGCCCAATGTCCTTACAGTTCCCAGTGACAGGAATCAGTTCCTTTCAAGACATAAGTCTTTTCCAGCTGTCTCCTACATCTCAGATCTGCTGATATTTAACATTTAATCTTGCTAAGGTTAAATGTTCTCAATTAGTTATCATTGTTTGTGTTTTTCAGCCTCCAAAGTATTCCGTCATTTGACAAGTGATTTTGTTTTGTTTTATATCTGGATTGCCAGATTTAGCAAATAAAATTATGTAACAACAATACCAGTTAAATTGAAATTTCAGATAAACAATGACTTTTTTTTTAAGTACCATACCAGTATCTTCTGTAAGAACAAATTACACATAATAAATGTTCTGATAAATGTGATAGAAAAGAAGAAATGTGTTAATGGGAGTAAAATACATAGAGGATAAGGCTTCACTTCAGATGAGAAGTGTAAGCCAAAGAAACCCTTTCTTCCCCAACTTGCTCATTTGGTTGTGGTATTAATTCACAGCAATAGAAACCCTAATTAAGGCAGGGGTAATAAATGCTGACTCATGAAAATAACAGTGGATGTTGTTTCCTCTTTCTATAATTTGCCTTCAGTTCTTTCCCTATTATGAATGTGGAACTAGGGAAAAAAAAACTCAAAACTACACATACTGACTCATGTCTGATGTCCCTCTGATTTTGATTTAACAAAAATAAATAAGTAAATAAATAAATAATAAAATATATGTATATACATTAAATAATATTAGTAATGTCTTAATAAAATAGAAAACGTTCAATAAATTACTTCTAAAACAAAACTAGAAGATCTGGAATGCAATGGTTTACAAAGCTGAAGTGTTTTCAACTTGGCAATGTTTTAAGCATTTTTTATTAGTTTTTACATCATTCTTTTAACGATCTCTCATGCCTCATGGACCTACTTTAGAAGACCTTCCAATTAAAATGTGGTCCAACCCAATGTTCCTTCTAGATTCAGGAAGAGCACATAAGCTTTGATAGCAGCTGTACCTTCATCAAACAGCTCCATGTTTCTCATCCGGCCTGTCAGGGCCCTTGGTAGAACTTGAGAATGGGGAATAAGTTGGTGCCTCTGCCCATTTCTGTTTCCCAAGTATAAATAATTCCTCTTATAAACCAGATCCTTCCCTCAAGGCCTAGTGGAGATTTGACACTTCAAGAAGTTTTTTCTTGATCTCTGAACTCAGTTCTCCAACACCAAGCCTGAGGTAATTGTTGTGTCTCAAAGCTCCTAGGGCCTTTGCTTTCCAATGACTAAAGAATAGAGTTCTTCAGAAAATACAGCAGCTCACAAAAGATGCTCAAGAATATCAACCACAGATACAGCTCTCACATAGGAATCCATGCTTGCACTGCACACTGGGCTACCCTTCTCTTCCACTGTGTGAAGATTCATGTTGTTGGGATTTATAGGAAAGCCTACAGCTCCTGTCACAATAGTTAATGAGTTTCTGTCTCGTCTTTTCCAACTAAAATCACTGCAGCATTAAGATTAGTTTTTTTTTTAAATATGATCAGTTGTAGTTAGAAACTGCAACCAGAAATGGTGAAGATAGTGACTTCCACCATTGTTTTTATGTATCTCCTTTATTAATTCAACTCTTTGCTATCCTCTAAGTACAGCAAGAGACTTCTCTTGGGTACCTCTTGTGTAGTCTCTGCAGTTTCCATGTATCTTCTTCCTGGTCCCTGCTCTTTTCTGAACCACTCCATCCCCCATAGCATTATTGCTCTTTCAATAAAGTAACTTCTTAGTATTCCTCAACCATGAGGCTGTGTCCCATTCCCTCATGGTAGCATAGCATGGCTACTTCCAAAACTTAATTTGCTCTATGTAGCCTTTAAGTTACAGTTAGAAAGCCACATGGTCCTATGCATGTGTGGCAATCACAACTGCAATGGTCTGACCTAGAGTTTGTATACTTTAGTCACTTTAAGGGAAAGGGCATAAATGTCCTAGCTGTGACTCATGCCTGTCTCAGAACAGGAGCATGTCCTGTACAGAGGGACCTGTGGAAGCTCTGCCTTCCTGGGGCGTGAGAGGAAAACTGGAAGCAGACAGAATGGCTCCCAAAGATGTCTTAACACCTAGAGAAACGGTCAAGTGGATGCAGAAAACAGTTATATCCCAAATCAGTAAGTTCTGGAAACGTTAAGATCTGTTTGTAAAATGCAGAACTCATAGGGAATTCATTTCCAACCGATTGCAGGATAGTTATGAACAGTCAGGAAAATAATTGATTACCATTGGAACAGGTTTTTTTATAACTAATATTTGATCTTGCTTTCAAGTGGTCACTTTGAGATCTTCCATGAACTGCCTGTTTAAATAACCAACATACACTGTGTTCTTGCTTTCCCCACAAACCTCCATTTGTTTTTGTCCCTTAATCTTAACATCCATAGTTTTACACAGCACAGTCATAGTTTTACAAAGTGCACCACTCAAGAGTTACGAAAAATAAGCCGGGTGTGGTAGCTCACGCCTTTAATCCCAGCACTCGGGAGGCAGAGGCAGGCGGATTTCTGAGTTCGAGGACAGCCTTGTCTACAAAGTGAGTTCCAGGACAGCCAGGGCTACACAGAGAAACCCTGTCTCGAAAAACCAAAAAAAAAAAAAGAGTTATGAAAAATTACTCTGCCTCCAGGAAGGTCTATATCTGAGCCCCACCAGATCAGACACCGAGCAATAAGAAATTACCATTGCTTTGAAATGTGATTTAAGAACATGAAAAATTGCTCTCAATTAGCCTGTGGTAACTAAACCTACTGTTACCCTGCCTGGCTGATGACAAAACTATAAACTCTTGGCTCTACCTTCCTCAAATGTGTTTTCTGCTTGTCTCTCTACAGGAGTGTTCCCTGTAACACCAGGAGAGCAGAAAAGAACTATTTTCTGATCAGCATGTAGTACAGTTCTTGCTGCTATTTCTAAAAGAAAAAAAAAAGTATCAAAAATATCAATGATATCAATGACATTGCATTTCTTTCAGATAGGGGGAAGTCTGTCTGTGGTTTAGCTAGAGGATTTATTGATACAGTTTCAAACAAAGGAGGTGAGAAAGGAAATGGGCCATCTAGAGCCGACCACATAATATATCTCAGTTCTTTTCATCCTCATAACAACACAGTTATTACATTTAATACACAAGAAACCTAAGCGCCAAAGGACTCAAGCGTCTTAGATGATTCACACAATGTCTGAGGGGAAGGAGACTTCGACCTGAGCCTACATCGCTGCCTTCCCTTTAAATCTTCATTCCTTTCTCCAGGGTGGTCGAGGACAAATTCTGCCCAAATTTAACCTAAGCCCTTCATCGTTTGAAGGCCAAAACCTGTCTCTGTTCAGGCAGTAAATCCCAGGAAAAAACCCTGCATGCCCAGTGGTAGCTGCATGTTTAACCTGGAGATTTGCTACAATAGCAGCCCCTCTGGAAACTGGCCAGGTCTTTAGCCTCCCTGGCACACAGCACAGTGACTCAGGTCAGACTACTGCCGCTCAGAACAAACCCTTCAAAACAGGACCTCAAAAATGTCAATGACTAAGGTACTATTGTTCTCAAATGACCTTGCTTAGGGGCAGAGACCACTCGTGTTCATAAAATAAAAAGCAATGCAAGATGAGAACGTTATGCTGGTTGACTTCACTGTTTTCAGGATTTAAAAATAACCTTTTTTGAAATTGTTTTGCTTTTGTTTTTGTTTTTATAGCGTTATCAGCTGATTATGGGATAGTCTGAGAAGTGGAAGTACTCCTTCAAATCTTGCTTCTTCCTCTTCGGAAGGACATAAAAGCTAAGCCTTCAGTGAAGTTGCCCTCTGAAGGCCAACGGGAAGTATTTGTTTTGTCTTATGTGTAAAACCAGAGCTAGCAACCAAAAGAACTAGATGTCCCCATGAAAAATGAAAAGGATCATGGTAAACAGCTGGAGAGAGCAGATAGCATGTTGCCCTGTGTGCATTCCTCATAGGCCCCTCACGCTGCTCCCTTCAGACGGAGAAAACATTTCCTGCCTCCGTGCATAGCAAAGGAAGACAAGAGGCCTGCAATGACCTCAGAAGGCTCTGGCAGTTTTCCAAAGGCCTTGAGCAGAATTATCTCAAAGCTTCTATCAATGCGGTGAGCCTTTTCGGTATGGTGTGGAACACTTCTGCACTCAACAGGATAGATAACAGTTGCTGTAGAGGGTCCTCTTTACAACCAATGGAAATATGTTCATCACTGATGCAGAAGAGGGCATCATTATTTATAATACGTTTCTCTAACCTTCTTCACCCCTAGCCAACCATAATTTTTTAAAGGAAGACAGTAATTTAATAATGCCCATAATATGCTATAGAATATAATATATCCTGTCATTGAATGAATAATAGTAGTTAACATTATTCAAGCACGTGCTGTGCCTCCGGCACTGAGCTTAGAAATGGAGTGAGTACGAAGCACGCAAGTCAATGGAGCTGCTAGCCTATTCCTTATTCTGTTGAGCCAGAACTTCTAGAGAAGCTCTAACATGGATCATGGGTCAAACCTGCTCCCTCAGCATTTATAAGTCAACTGATTTAGATGGGTGTAGTAAGCTAAGCTACTATAGAAACATACAATAAAACTCAGAAATTCAAGAGAGTATGATAAAAATTTAACATGTTGGGAAAGCAGGTATTTTTTTAAAGGGCATGCAAGGCACACATAACCAAGACAAGGCTAAATAGTGTGTTTTAAATGATATTAAAGGGAATACAGAATTGAGATGTAGAGAGAGCCATTTTTGAAGCCAGTCAGTGATGGTTCCTATGCAGCATGGCTTGCTGTGGCCTAAGGAAAAGAATCTAGGAAGACTGGATAAGAGAATGAGGACCACAGAAAGGAAGCACACTGTCCATGCTGAGCAGTGAGCTTTTATTCCTGCACCCATTAGAGTGTTGTTAGAAGTCTACACAGAATCCACGTGTGCCATTAACCATTAGGTTATCTTTTGTTTGTTTCACTACTGTACTGGCTAGTTTTATGTTAGCTTGACACAGCTGGAGTTATCACAGAGAAAGGAGCTTCAGTTGAGGAAATGCCTCCATGAGATCCAACTGTAAGGCATTTTCTCAATTAGTGATCAAGGGGGAAAGGCCCCTTGTGGGTGGGACCATCTCTGGGGTGGTAGTCTTGGTTCTATAAGAGGGCAGGCTGAGCAAGCCAGGGGAGGCAAGCCAGTAAAGAACATCCCTCCATGGCCTCTGCATCAGCTCCTGCTTCCTGACCTGCTTGAGTTCCAGTCCTGACTTCCTTGGTGATGAACAGCAATGTGGAAGTGTAAGCCGAACAAACCCTTTCCTCCCCAACTTGCTTCTTGGTCATGATGTTTGTGCAGGAATAGAAACCCTGACTAAGACAACTACCAAGTTATTTCCTGAAGAAGGGCAAAGAGAAAGAAGAGGCCACATCTGTTACAAAATAAGGAGAAAGTAGAAAAAGAAGAGAAAATTAACAGGTGCAGAATATTAACCACAAAATGCATGCATGATGATACAATTACCAAAACCTAAAGGGGACTCATCTTCTGAAGCTTGGGAAAGAGAAAGGGAGTTTCCAGCACCAAACATGGGGCTACCTTTGTTTTTCTACAGCTGATCCTCCCCATGGCACTTCCATCTAAGTCTCTTGCTCCCCAGTGACCAGAATTTACATTTATAGTCCCTATTCCTGTCTCTGGGCTCTACATGGAAAACCCATTCTTTTTCTTTTGCATCTGCTCTCAGACCACACACACTCATACACACACACTCACACACACAGATACTCACACACAGAGACACGCAGGCAGACACACACACTCACACACACATATACACATGTGTGCCATTAACCATTAGGTAAACTTTTGTTTGTTTGACAACTAAGTTATTTCCTAAGAAAGGGCAAAGAGAAGAAAGAGGTCACATGTGTTACAAAATAATGAAAAAGTAGAAAAAGAAGAGAAAAAAATTCTTCATACTTTGGATTTACATACTTTGTAGATCCTTAAGCAACAATATGAGAATTTCCTCAAATTACATCATCTCTTTTATTTAAATATTTTGTATTAGATATTTTCATTATTTACATTTCAAATGTTATCTCCTTTCCTAGTTTCCCCTCTGAAAATTCTCTACCCCCTCCCTCCTCCCCCACTGCTCACCAACCCACCCACTCCTGCTTCCTGGCCCTGGCATTCCCCTATACTGGGTCATAGAACCTTCACAGGACCAAGGGCCTCTCCTTCCATTGATGACTGACTAGGCCATCCTCTGCTACATATGCAGCTAGAGCCATGAGTCATGTGTTTTCTTTGATTGGTGGTTTACTCCCAGGGAGTTCTGGGGATACTGGTTAGTTCATTTTGTTATTCCTCCTACGGGGCTGTAAACTCCTTCAGCTCCTTAGGTACTTTCTCTAGCTCATTCATTGGGGACCCTGTGCTCCATCCAATGGATGGCTGTGAGCATCCACCTCAGTATTTGTCAGGCACTGGCAGAGCCTCTCAGGAAACAGCTATATCAGGCTGCTGTCAGCAAGCTCTTGTTGGCATCCACAATAATGTCTAGGTGTGGTGGTTGTTTATGAGATGGATCCCCAGGTGGGACAGTCATTGAATGGTCATGCCTTCAGTCTCAGCTCTGAAGTTTGTCTTTGTAACTCCTTCCATGGATATTTTGTCCCCCTTCTAAGAAGGATCAAAGTATGCACACTTTGGTCTTCCTTCTTCTTGGGTTTCATGTGTTTTGCAAATTGTATCTTGGGTATTCTGAGCTTCTGGGCTAATATCCACTTATCAGTGAGTATATATCATGTGTGTTCTTTTGTTATTGGGTTACCTCACTTAGGATGATATCCTCCAGATACATCCATTTGTCTAAGAATTTCATGAATTCATTGTTTTTAATAGCTGAGTTGTACTCCATTGTGTAAATGTACCACATTTTCTGTATCCATTCCTCTGTTGACGGACATCAGGGTTCTTTCTGGCTATTATAAAAAAGGCTGCTATGAACATAGTGGAACATGTGTCCTTATTACAAGTTGGAGCATCTTCTGGGTATATTCCCAGGAGAGGTATTGCTGGGTCTCCCGATAGTACTATGTCCAATTTTCTGAGAAACCACCAAACTGATTTCCAGAGTGGTTGTACCAGCTTCCAATCCCACCAGCAATAGAGGAGTGTTCTTCTTTCTCCACATCCTCGCCAGCATCTGCTGTCACATGAATATTTTATCTTAGCCATTCTGACTGTTGTGAGGTAAAAATCTCAGGGTTGTTTAGATTTGCATTTCCCTGATGATTAAGCATGTTGAACATTTTTAGGTGCTTCTCGGCCATTCAGTGTTCCTTAGTTGAGAATTCTTTGTTTAGCAAGTCTCTGAAGAAAGAAATCGAAGATCTCAGAAGGCGAAAAGGTCTCCCATGCTCATGGATTGGCAGGATTAATATAGTAAAAATGGCCATCTTGCTGAAAGCAATCTACAGATTCAATGCAATCCCCATCAAAATCCCAACTCAATTCTTCACTGAGTTAGAAAGGGCAATTTGAAAATTTATCTGGAATATCAAAAAACCTAGGATAGCAAAAACTATTCTCAACATTAAAAGAACCTCTGGTGGAATCACCATCCCTGACCTCAAGCTGTACTACAGAGCAATTGTGATAAAAACTTCATGGTATTGGTACAGCGACAGACAGGTAGATCAATGGAATAGAATTGAAGACCCAGAAATGAACCCCACACCTATGGTCACTTGATGTTTGACAAGGGAGCTAAAACCATCCAGTGGAAAAAAGACAGCATTTTCAACAAATGGTGCTGGCACAACTGGAGGTTAGCATGTAGAAGAGTGTGAATTGATCCATTCTTATCTCCTTGTACAAAGCTCAAGTCTAAGTGGATCAAGGACCTCAACATAAAACCAGAGACACTGAAACTTATACAGGAGAAAGTGGGGAAGATCCTTGAGGATATGGGCACAAGGGAAAAATTCCTGAACAGAACACCAATGGCTCGTGCTGTAAGATCAAGATTCGACAAATGGGACCTCATAAAACTGCAAAGATTCTGTAAGGCAAAGGACACTGTCAATAAGACAAGAAGGCCACCAACAGATTGGGCGAAGGTCTTTTTCAATCCTAAGTCTCATAGGGGGCTTATATATATATGTATGTATATATATATATCAACAAGTTAGACTCCAGAAAACCAAATAACCCTATTAAAAATGGGGTACAGAGCTAAACAAAGAATACATCATCTCTGAATTCATGAGAAATGATCAACATTTGATGTTACAAAGCTGCTGCTCATCACTCAGGTTAAATCTGTACCTAATGGCTGTGTTCTACTCTACTCACTTGCAACCTTCCTGAACCCTGATTGGTACCAGAGACTCTTAACCCCATGTTCACAGGAAGAGAGAAAAGCCCTGCAGTTGTAGATGAATAATTGGAGCTCTGTACACCACACTCCAATGGGAACAGAAACTACGGATTCCAAAACTGACTTTACACAAGCTGTCAGCTTCCTTACCTGATAAGGCAAGAAAGGATCACTTATTTTTCTGGGAACTGGTGGTAATTTAAGCTTTTTTTTTCCAGACTGTCCTGTAATTACCTCCCAGTTTTCATGAATTCTGAAACATGTTTTTATTATTTATAGCCTATTTTCCCTTTGCTATTCATAAGCTGGTGAAAACACAGTTCTTACAAATGAGTAAAAACCCCAAAGACAGAACCTACTTGTTTGACTCAATATTTTGATTTGATTTTAAAATCAATAATTTATTTTAACTAAACGACAGACATTTCGTTCCTATGTACAAAGAACTTAGAAATTCCATGCTCCCTCCCACATCCCGTTTTGGTCACAAAGATAATGGCTGCATTGACGAGAACTGTTTCCAGTTCCTGTCAAGGGTCACTTCGGAAAGAGCTCAAGAAAAAAAGCCTCATGCTTACTTTTAATTTAAAACATTTGAAAATGAATAATTAGCTGTTGGCCTCAAGGGTCTTTTTGTTTTTTTGCAAATGGAAACCTTGGGAGGAAGGAGTTTATGCCAGTGTTGTAACAGCTGGCGCAGATGCAGAAAGACCCAAACCTAGTCTAGTCCTCTGGAGCGCCAAGCTACATGGTGGCTCTGCTTGGTCTCCCTTTCTCAACTACATATGATGTCTGCAAAGCTCCTTACACTGAGATCATATTTGTCTATAATTATGGCGCCTGATACACAGATCTATGGGATGATGTCTCATTGAGTAGAGTGATGTCATGGTAGAGTGGTTATGACAGGTGCTTTGGAACCACCCTTGACTTTGAATTAAAGCTCTGACATATAAAGTAGTTTGATCTTCCTGAATCATTTCCTTATCTATAACTGCAAATTCAATGCCCCCCATTGTCAATGCTACATACAAGTAGACAATAGAGGTATGCATAAAACAGGTCTGCTAAAAATACATCTCCTTGTCCCATCTCACCATTCATCCATAAAACTAATATTTGCCTCTCATTGGATTAAAATTCCAACCAATATTGTCTTCATATGTGAGGAACACTTTGCAGGACCCAGTAAGTACACTGAATTATCTATAAGAAGATAACATCCCTTCTCACCTTCTTCTCCTAAGAGTCTGGGAGTGAAGATTTAGCCACACATACTCTTGTAGTCACTCACTCTGACTCTAGGCAAGGGCAGGTAGCAGAGCCAGACACTAGCAGTCCAAACACAGCTTTGTCTAGAGCAGTGGTTCTCAATCTTCCCAACTTTGCGACCTTTTAATACAGTAGTGACACCCAAACATAAAATTGTTTATGTTGCTACTTCATACCTGTAATTTTGCTACTCTTATGAATCGTCATATAAATATCTGATATGGAAGATACATGACCCCTGTGAAAGGGTCATTACACACACACACACACACACACACACACACACACACACAGAGCCAACAAAGGGGCCATAACCCACAGGTTGAGAATGGCTGCTCTAGAGCTTCCCAACATCACATTTTATGCTTTAATCACCAGTGAAGAGGCAACAAAGCTACATTCAGTCTTTCAGTTTTCCAGTGAGCATATGATTAGCAGAATAGGCTAATCATACGATAATCAGAAGCCCTGACCCAATGTGAGGGCCCAAACACACTGTGACATCCTCTTGAGGCCAATGTCTGCCAAGGATACTCAATAGGAAGTTGATGATGAGATCAAGGAAAAGAAGTCCCTCACTGTTTAGCCCAATGAACAAGACTCCACAATTTCAAAGCTCACTCTAAGCTCATTCATACATGAGTCACAGTCTAGACTCTCCATTGATAAGAAGAAAGTTCTTTTCTATCCTGTGATAGATTTCAGGATAATCCAAGGAAAAGTGCAAACTAAAATAAAAGTAAAAAATGTAAATAATTCAACCTATTTCTCCCTTAAACACAGTTCATTAATCTACTGTAGGGGGGATTACGGTAGGGCTTAGGGTCCCAATGGTTTCAAATATGTGAACCTTCTTGGATTGTCAGCTAATTGCCTTCATTTATTTATTTATTTATTTATTTATTTATTCATTTATTTATATTACTCATTTTATTTATTTACATTTCAAATAATATCCCCCTTCCTGATTACTCCTCCACAAACCCCCATTCTGTCCCCCTCTCCCCTCCCCTTTGCCTCTATGAGGGTGTTCCTCCACATACTCACCCACTCTTGCCTCACCGCTATAGCATCCCCCTACACTGGGGCATCAAGCCTCCATAGGATCAAGAGCCTCCCCTCCCACTGATATCAGATAAGGACATTCTCAGCTACATAAGTATCTAGAGCTCCCTCCATGTATACTCTTTAGTTGGTGGTTTAGTCCCTGGGAGCTCTTTGTGGCGTTAGTTGATATTGTTCTTTGTATGGAGTTACAATAACATTTAGCTCCTTCAGTGCTTCCCCTAGCTCTTCCATTGGGGTCCCCAGGCTCAGTCTGATGGTTGGCTGCGAGAATCTGCATCTGTATTGGTCAGGTGCTGGCAGAGCCTCTCAAGGGACAGCTATTCCAGGGTCCTATCGGCAAGCGTTTCTTGGCATCAGCAATACTGTGGGTGTTTGGTGTCTGCAGATAGAATGAATCCCTAGGTGGGGCAGGCTCTGGATGGCCTTTCTTTCAGTCTCTGTTCCACTTTTTGACCCTGTCTTTCCTTTGGACAGGAACATTTTGCCTTTATTTATTAACTTTCAATTTCCATATGCTTCTAAGACATTCTTAGGGAGAACCCCTAAATGCACACACACACACACACACACACACGCGCATGCATGCACACACATACACACACCCCATACCTGGTGAGATTTCTATAATAGAACACTAAAAACAGGTAGATGAACCCTGTTTTATGAGACTGTGTCACCAGCTTGATAATGTCAAGTCTTTGCTCTTTCAAATGATACTAGTAAAGACCTGAAATGGAAATTCTGAGGTGAAACATTTACAAGTGAAAACACTACAAGGTAAAAGTTTCATATGCCTAAATAAAGAAATTATCCCCTTTGGTTCATAGTTTCCATTTGTAAGGTTTTAAAAGTCTCCGATTCTCTAGGGTTGTAATGTAGATGTTAAAAATTTATGTCTAATAGAAAATTACTTTACTTTTTAATTCCTCTACATTTTAGTATTGAAACAGAATTTATATCAAAAGGTATATCAAAAAATTTTAAAAAGCATGACTCTCCAGGGGCTGGCCTTGAACTCTGCAGCACAGTGAGAATACTAAGCAAATTAACACACATTACACCCACTTAAAAGAGCTAAAATATACTTAGCAGGTCAGAAGTTGTTAAATAATGCACCCTTTTTTTAACCAATGGAAACTTGGCCCAGGTCACAAGTCATTACTCTAAATAACAAGCACCAAAGGGTAAGTCTCCCCTAGAAGTAACAAGGGCTAAACCCAAGAGCAAAGTTGGAGATGTTGGAAAAGAAGGAGCATAGATGTTTAGGTACCATGATTTCCTATGCTGAAACAATTCAGGAGAAAGACAATTTATTTGACATATTCCCTCTTTCAAAAACAAAAACTATCAATGAACCATTAAATAAAAAACAGGTGCCTCCAAGTATTAGATTTACTTTAGAAATTCTATCTTCATGTACTCTATACAAGAGGGAAGACCTTATTTGTAGGTCTTCTTAAAGGCTGACACTACCTTCTGCTTCACAAGGAAACACACAATCTTTTTGGAAACTATTTAACCAACGCTGTTTAGCACACCAACCTCATGTAGCAATGGGAGATGAATTCAGCCAGACAGCTCTGTCAGAGATAGAATAACTCAGGCGCTTGCAGTCAGTGCCTGAGGTGGCCAGATAGGATGAATGGCATCCCTCCAAGAGATGCCTCCAGCTGAAGCTCTGGAACCAGCAAACTATCTTACTTCACAAAGAGGAGGAAGATTGGAGCTGGAGTTATGGATGTACATCACCTTCTTTTAAAAGTAAGATTACCAATCTTATACACAAGATCCCTCGGAGACCAGTCTGGGCAGGAGAGCACACAGGCTGCAGAAGCAAGATAGCTTCTTAGACAGGGTTACTTCTAGACTTCATCTTCAGCCAGGAGGCAGAGGTGAGACCCAGACCTCTGCGCATCTTCCCTGCAAGAGAAAAGCTTGCATGCAGAGAGTGCTCTGACCACTGAGACTCAGGAGAGAGTAAGACTCCCAGGAGATCTGACAGAGGCTAACAGAATCACAGGAGAAACAAGCTCCAGCCAGAGACAGCTAAAACAACTAACACCAGAGATTATCAGAAGGTGAAAGGCAAACATAAGAATCTTACTGACAGAAAACAAGACCACTCAGCATAATCAGAACCCAGCACTCCCACCACAGCAAGTCTTGGATACCCCAACACACCCAAAAAGCAAGATTCAGATTTAAAATCATATCTCATGATGCTGGTAAAGGACTTTAAGAAGAGCATTAATAACTCACTTAAAGAAATACAGGAGAACACTGCTAAACAGTTAAAAGCCCTTAAAGAAAAAGCACAAAAATCCCTCAAGGAATTACAGGAAAACACTGCTAAACAGGTAGAAGACCTTAAAGAGGAAACACAAAAATCCCTTAAAGAACTACAGGAAAACATAACCAAACAGGTGATGGAATTGAACAAAACATCCGAGAACTAAAAATTGAAGTAGAAACAATGAAGAAAACCCAAAGAGAGACAACTCTGGAGATAGAAATGCTAGGAAAGAAATCAGGAACCATAGATGTGAGCATCAGCAACAGAATACAAGACATGGAAGAGAGAATCTCAGGTGCAGAAGATTCCATAGAGAACATGGACACATCAAAGAAAATGCAAAATGGAAAAAGTCCCAACTCAAAACATCCAGGAAACCCAGGACACAATCAGAAGACCAAACCTACAGATAATAGGAGTAGATGAAAATGAAGATTTTTCAACTTAAAGGGCCAGTAAATATCTTCAACAAAATTATAGAAGAAAACTTCAATAACCTACAGAAAGAGATGCCCATGAACATACAAGAAGCCTACAGAACTCCAAATAGACTGGACCAGAAAAGAAATTCCTCCCGATACATAATAATCAGAACAACAAATGCACTAAATAAAGATAGAATATTAAAAGCAGTAAGGGAAAAGGGGCAAGTAACGTATAAAGGCAGACCTATTAGAATTACACAGATTTCTCACCAGAGACTATGAAAGTCAGAAGATCCTGGACAGATGTTATACAGACCCTAAGAGAACACAAATGCCAGCCCAGGCTACTATACCCAGCCAAACTCTCAATTACCATAGATGGAGAAACCAAAGTATTCTATGACAAGGCCAAATTCACAAAATATCTTTCCATGACTCTAGCCCATCAAAGGATCATAAAGGGAAAACTCCAACACAAGGACAGAAACTATGTCCTAGAAAAAGCAAGAAAGTAATCCTTCAACAAACCTAAAAGAAGACAGCCACAAAAACATAATCCCAACTCTAACAACAAAAATATCAGGAAGCAACAGCTACTTTTCCATAATATCTCTTAATATCAATGGACTCAATTCCCCAATAAAAAGACATAGACTAACAGACTGGCTACATAAACAGGACCCAACATTTTGCTGCCTACAGGAAACTCAGGGAAAAATACAGACACTACCACAGAGTAAAAGGCTGGAAAACAATTTTCCAAGCATATGGTCCGAAGAAAAAAGCTGGAGTAGCCATTCTAATATCCAATAAAATCGACTCCCAACCCAAAGTTATGAAAAAAGACAAGGAGAGGCACTTCATACTCATCAAAGGTAAACTCTACCAAGATGAACTCTCAATTCTGAACATCTATGCTCCAAATCAAAGGGCATCCACATTCATTAAAGAAACTATAGTAAAGCTCAAAGCACACATTGCACCTCACACAATAATACTGTGAGACTTCAACACCCCACACTCATCAATGGACAGATCCTGGAAACAGAAACTAAACAGAGACACATTGAACCTAACAGGACTTATGAAAAAAAAAGGATTTAACAGATATCTACAGAACATTTTTTATCCTAATACAACAGAATATACCTTCTTCTCAGCACCTCATGGTACCTTCTCCAAAATAGACCATATAATTGGTCACAAAACAGGCCTCAACAGATACAAAAATATTGAAGTTGTCCCATGCATCCTATCAGATCAACATGGACTAAGGCTGAACTTTAATAACAACATAAATAATAGAAAGCCAACATTCATGTGGAAGCTGAAAAAAACTACTCAATGATAACTTGGTCAAGGAAGAAATAAAAAAGAAATTAAAGACTTTTTAAAGTTTAATGAAAATTAAGCCACAACATATCCAAAAATATGGGACATGATGAAAGTAGTCCTAAAAGGAAAACTCATAGCTCTGAGTGCCTCCAAAAAGAAATTAGAGATAGCATACACTAGCAGCTTGACAGTACATCTAAAAGCTCTAGAAAAAAAGGAAGCAAATTCACTCAAGAGGAATAGAGGGCAGGAAAAAAAATCAAACTCAGGGCTGAAATCAACCAAGTGGAAACAAAATCAAGTATACAAAGAATTAACCAATTCAGGAGCTGGTTCTTTGAGAAAATCAACAAGATAGATAAACCCTTAGCCAACTAACTAGAGGACACAAGAACAGTATCCTAATTAACAAAATCAAAAAATGAAAAGGGAGACATAACAACAGAACATGATGAAATCCAAAACATCATCAGATCCTACTACAAAAGGCTACACTCAACAAAACTGGAAAACCTGGATGAAATGGACAGTTTTCTAGACAAGTACCAGGTACCAAAATTAAATCAAGATCAGATTAATGACCTAAACAGTCCCAGAAATAGAAGCAGTCATTAATAGTCTTCCAACCAAAAAAAAAAATCCCAGGACCAGGTAGGTTTAGTGCAGAGTTCTATCAGACCTTCAAAGAAGACCTAATTCCAATTCTCCTCAAAATACTTAATAAAATAGAAACAGAAGGTACTCTACCCAATTCATTTTATGAAGCCACAATTACTCTGATACCTAAACCACATAAAGACCCAACAAAGAAAGAGAACTTCAGACCAATTTCCCTTATGAATATTGATGCAAAAATACTCAATAAAATTCCAAATAACCAAATCCAAGAACACATCAAAACGATCATCCATCATGATCAAGCAGGCTTCATCCCAGTGATACAGGGATGATTTAATATACGGAAATCCATCAACATAATCCACTATATAAACAAACTCAAAGAAAAAAACCACATGATCATCTCATTAGATGCTGAGAAAGTACTTGACAAAATCCAACACCCATTCATGATAAAAGTCTTGAAAAGAATTCAAGGCCCATACTTAAACATAATAAAAGCAATATACAGCAGACCAGTAGCCAACATCAAACTAAACAGAGAGAAGCTTGAAACAATCCCACTAAAATCAGGGACTAGACAAGGCTGCCCACTTTCTCCCTACCTATTAAATATAGTACTTGAAGTCCTAGCCAAAGAAATTACACAACAAAAGGAGGTCGAAGGGATACAAATTGGATAAGAAGAAGTCAAAATATCACTATTTGCATATGATATGATAGTATATATAAGTGACCCTAAAAATTCCACCAGAGAACTCCTAAACCTGATAAACAGCTTCAGTGCAGTAGCTGGATATAAAATTAACTCAAACAAATCAGTGGCCTTTCTCTACACAAAGGATAAATAGACTGAGAAAGAAATTAAGGAAACAAAACTCTTCATAATAGTCACAAATAATATAAAATACCTTGGTGTGACTCTAATTAAGGAAGTGGAAGATTTGTATGATAAGAACTTCAAGTCTCTGAAGAAAGAAATCGAAGAAGATCTCAGAAAATGGAAAGATCTCCCATGCTCATGGATTGGCAGAATTAATATAGTAAAAATGACTATCTTGTTGAAAGCAATCTACAGATTCAATGCAATCCCCATCAAAGTTCCAACTCAATTCTTCATTGAGTTAGAAATGGCAATTTGCAAATTTATCTGGAATAACAAAGAACCTAGGATAGCAAAAACTATTCTCAACATTAAAAGAACCTCTGGTAGAATCACCATCCCTGATTTCAAGCTGTATTACAGAGTCATTGTGATAAAAACAGCATGGTACTGGTAGAGCGACAGACAGGTAGATCAATGGAATAGAATTGAAGACCCAGAAATGAACACACACACCTTTGGTCACTTAATCTTTGACAAGGGAGCTAAAACCATCTAGTAGAAAAAGGACATTTTCAACAAATGGTGCTGGCACAACTGGCAGTTATCATGTAAAAGAATGAGAATTGATCCATTCTTATCTCCTTGTACAAAGCTCAAGTCTAAGTGGATCAAGGAACTCTACATAAAACCAGAGACACTGAAACTTATACAGGAGAAACTGGGGAAGATCCTTGAGGATATGAGCACGAGGGAAAATTTCCTGAACAGAACAGCAATGTATTGTCCTGTAATATCGAGAATCAACAAATGGGACCTCATAAAGTTACAAAGTTTCTGTAAGGCAAAAGACACTATCAATAAGACAAAAAAGCCACCAACATTTGAGAAAGGATCTTTAACAATCCTAAATCAGATAGGGAACTAATATCCAATATATTTAAAGAACTCAAGAAGATGGACTCCAGAAAACCAAATAACCCTATTTAAAAATGGGGTACAGTGCTAAACAAAAAATTCTCAACTGAGGAAAACTGAATGGCTGAGAAGCACCTGAAAAAATGTTCAACATCCTTAATCATCAGGGAAATGCAAATCAAAACAACCCTGAGATTTCACCTCACACCAGTCAGAATGGCTAAGATCAAAAATTCATGTGACAGCAGATGCTGGTGAGGATGTGGAGAAAGAGGGACACATTGTTGGGATTGCTAGCTGGTACAACCACTCTGTAAATCAGTTTGTTGTTTCCTCAGAAAATTCGACATAGTACTACCAGAAGATCCAGCAATACCTCTCCCGGGCATATACCTGGAAGATGTTCTAACTGGTAATAAGGACACATGCTCCACTATGTGAATAACAGCCTTATTTATAATAGCCAGAAGCTGGGAAGAACCCAGATGTCCCTCAACAGAGGAATGAATACAGAAAATGTGGTACATTTACACAATGGAGTACTACTCAGCTATTAAAAACAATGAATTTATGAAATTCTTAGGCAAATGGATGGATCGGGAGGATATCATCCTGAATGAGGTAACCCAATCACAAAAGAAAATACATGGTATGTACTCACTGATAGCGGATATTAGCCCAGAAACTTAGAATACCCAAGATACAATTTACAAAACACATGAAACTCAAGAAGAAGGAAGACCAAAGTGTGGATACTTCATTCCTTCTTAGAATGGGAAACAAAATACGATGGAAGGAGTTACAGAGACAAAGTTCAGAGCTGAGATGGAAGGAAAGACCATCCAGAGACAGCCCCACCCAGGGATCCATCTCATATACAACCATCAAACCCAGACACTATTGCATATGCCAGAAAGATTTTGCTGACAGGACCCTCACATAGCTCTCTCTTGTGAGGCTATGACAATGCCTGGCAGATACAGAAGTGGATGCTCACAGTCATCTATTGGATGGAACACAGGACACCTAATGAAGGACCTAGAGAAAGTACCCAAGGAGCTAAAGGGGTCTGCAACCCTATAGGAGGAACAATATGAACTAACCAGTAACCTCCCCCCCCCAAACTGTGCCTCTAGTTGCATTGTAGCTGAGGATGGCCTAGTCAGCCATCAATAGAAGGAGAGGCCCTTGGTCTTTTGAAGATCATATGCCCCTTTACAGGGGAATGCCAGGGCCAGGAAGCGGGAGTGGGTGGGTTGGAGAGCAGGGCAGGGTGGAGTGGGGAGGGTATAGGGGACTTTCGGGATAGCATTTGAAATGTAAATGAAGAAAATATCTAATAAGAAACTATTTTTTAAAAAGGTAATATTACCAAGAACTATTGGAGTAACCCAATGTAATCTCAGAGATCCATAGATTGGAAAAGGTTATAGAAGCTCTCAGGGATGCAATGCCAGAAGGATTCCTCTTCCAGCTGTTGTTTAGAAGAGAAGAAGGGGATGGAGACAGACTGTAGAAACTAGCAAAGGTTCAGAAAAAATTCACCTCCCAAAATGAACATTGAGTTTAGTCTATGGGGTCTGTATTGGACTTTTGAGGATAAAGTGGTATTATGTTAAGTTATAAACTTGTAGTCTATTATAACAAAACCTAAGACCTGTGCATTTCACTTTCATAAGTTTTAATAACTAAGTTTACAGGTTTTCACAGTGGAGACAAGCAAGGTGGATCTGTAAGTGAAAGCAGTTCACCACACTTTAGAAACTGAATCCACTCTCTAAGACCTCTGCGGTGGAAGGAGGGAATTCATGCTGAAAGTTATTAACTGGCATGTGCACCACACTGTTCGTTTCATGCTTGGAGCATCTTGGTCTCTCTTGGAGCATCTCTTGGAGCATCTGGGATCTTTTACAAATGTGGGATATTCAGAGTGGGTAGTGGTTAGGTTATGTCAAAAAACCTCAAGGAAAGCTCCATGCAATTGCAAGATGATAGAATCCTGTCTATAAAGTCCCCTCTCTAGCTCTGCTCCATTGAGGAAACCTCCTACCTTGCTTTCCCCTTCAAGGCCAATATGGAAATCCATTCCAGTCAGACAGCCCTACTTTGGACCTATCACAATGGCACTAATTAGAGCTTGTAACATCATTCCCTCCAAACTTCAGACTCCTCTTCATTACCTCCCTTTCCACTCAGCATTGTGATTTTACAAAGTTCAAATACAATGACATGCTAAGGCATTGTAAGTATTAGCTTTAAAAACAATTTTTTTCTTTTAAAGTTATGTCCACCAAGGGAAAGTGGTGTTCTATATTTAAAAACAGATTCTTTTTAGATTTCCAAACACCAGTCGCTCACTGAACATCTTTCCTCCAAAGAGAGTGAATGAGGTGTACGAAGAGATGGAGGGAACTCGAGGCAGACAGCAAGACTTCCCAAGAGATTTCTGATACTTCTAGAATCTTCCCTTTTAACATGATAAATGAGAATAAAAATAATATTTTAAGTATCCAGTCAAAAAAATGTATAGTTACTTCCTTCTGGAGAACCTTGAGTGAAAAACAGATTTTGGACTAAATTGTATACTATATTTTGTGTTAAAGTCAGGCAGCATAGTAATCTCCTAAAGTTGGACAAACTACAATCAAAACCAAATACAGAAATGACAATTGGTCTAAAAGGAAAGAATTCGTGGGTAATTGCCTGATGTTGTAAGGGCTGATAGTTTCCCTGTCATGGTAGACAAATGTAAATACAGCTACATGATACCAGCATAGCTCATACTAAGTGAATCACTGCCTTCCCAAAAGGAACAAAAATATACAATTATTAGCTTCCCAGAAACTGGATACAATGTTAGCAAATTTGATAAAATATTACTTTGCAGGGGTGTTACTTGATATTTCAAATACAGAAGCAATTGAAAACATTGTCTTTGGCCTTCAGCCGGTGGGGCTGGATACCATCTATGCATCTGGCAAATTACTGAGAAAGAGCAATGATTGAGTATGTGGGGTGGGCTCCTGGGCTACCTGGGTACCTGGTCAGACAATCAATGTTGAAATGACTTGCTGTCCGGGTCTCTGAGGACTGCTGCAACCCACTACCACACACCTTAAGACAACAGAAATGTATTGTCACAGCTCTACAGGCTTGGGAGCTCATCCCTACAGCTTGAACTATGTTCCCTCTAAAGTCTTCCAGGGACACTTTCCTAGCTTCTCCCTGGCTTCTAGAAATATGTGGTGGCAGAAACTCAGTGTGCCTGCTGTGCACGTTAAGTGGTCTTATCCTCCCACTTCCGCATCTGCAAGTGGCCATCTTCTTCAGGAGACTTTAGTCACATGGGACGAGAAGCCTTGTCTATTGAGTATCACCTCTTGCTGAGGAAGCACTTTTGTAAGGACCTCATTCCCACATTCAACTGTAGTTTCAATAATCATATGTGGCCCATAGATTTCATAAAGAACAATGAAAGTCTACAGTATCTCTTATCATTCCTCTGTCCTGTCTTTCAAGCCTCCCTAGGATGTCCCGGTCACCCCTCAGAACTCTCATGTCACATGGGATACTAATTCTTCTCATATTCCTTTTGATTTTTACCCACTCTGATGCTCTCTCAGGATCTGGCCAACCTAAAGAATAACTGAGATGCAAGGTGATGCTGGCTGAACATTTCTTATCCAAAATGCTTGGGACCAGAAAGATTTGTGATTTCAGTCATTTCTCAGATTTTGGAATATGTAATTTACACATACATAATGAAGATATCTTGGAGTTAAGACTCAATACAAAACACAAGATTCCCTTACTTTCATATACACCTTATTCACATAGCTTAAGGGTAATTTCAGGTTGATTTCTATGGTACCTACGTTTCCACAGTGACCCTCCATATCCATATATATGAAGGAAAATGTAGAATTTTTCCAATTGTGGCATCACAATTGTTACTTAAAATGTTTCAGGTTTTGAAGCATTTCAGATATTTGTACATGCATGCATGTATACGTGCTTACATGTGTACATGTGTATGTGCATACGAGCATGTGTGTATATACATGCATGTGTGTGTTATACATATGTGTATGTGTACATGTGTTACACATAGTCCAGAAGAGGACATCAAGTGTCCTGGGCTGTAACTGCCTCATTTCTTTGAGACGGGTTCTCTCCCTGAACCTGGAGCTGAGCTGGTAACCAGAAATCCCCAGTGGCACTCCTAACTCTGCCCACTATAGTGCTGGGGTTAAAGGTATGCATGTAACTACCCCAGGCTTTCTTCGTGGGTTCTAGGATCAAAGTAAGTTCCTTATACTTTCTGTGAAAGAGCTTTTATGAACTGTGCCATCTCTCCAGCCCTGAATTTTGTATTTTTTAGGTTAGGAATGCTCAACTTGTACATGCTTTTAGGTATTAGGAATTTTGCCAAATCTTGTTATTACTTAAATTTTCTTAGAATTTTAATATATTAAAGAGACTATGAAGGCAGTAGATGAAGCCATTTTTGACAGGGCTATGAGACCTTCCAGACATACATCTCACCACATTGCCGAGGGTAAGCCCTTAGCTGAGCACAGTCATGTACTGAGGCATTGGGTTGAGCTTCTAAATTACTTCCAATAGTTCTACTATCACTTCTTGAGGAAATTTTATAGGGTGATGTCAGCTCTCTATACAGACAGTTTGACTTCAGCCTTCCAACTTGCATGTGCTCCACCCTTCATCTATCTCACCAATCTCTGTAAGATTCCCGAACTCTAGCCCATGGTAGAAATGACACTTCCACCCTGTTGGAGATTTTTTTTTATGAGCCAAGTTTCAGGTCTTTCACTATTGAATTTCAGGCACATAAATCTGCCAAAAGACTGCAAAATGATCATCTTTACAAGATGGTATCTTGCTAGCTGCTTGTAAAAAAAAAAAAAAACAAAAAACAAAAACAAAACAAAACAAAACAAAAAAACCCTAAATGCCAGTTTACCCCACTGAGAAAGTTCTCTCATAGTCATATTTTTCTGAGAGATCTCATAATAAAAGAGTGTTGGACCAGGTCAAGCTGAACTCCTTCCAGGTCATTAGCAGCTGTTAACAGCAACTAGCATTGAGCTATTGCACAGTCAATCGTTTAATATGTGTTTGCAGAGTTAAACTTACCTGCAAACAACAAACACTAAAAACCTAGAATCACATGTCAAGGGACATTCTTTGAATAAATTACCCATCGGTATTTATTTTGAAAGGTTGGCTTCCCTCCCCACCTCTACACAAGCCATAAAGTTCATAAA
Organism: Mus caroli; assembly: GCF_978045245.1. NCBI lineage: Eukaryota > Metazoa > Chordata > Mammalia > Rodentia > Muridae > Mus > Mus caroli. The sequence goes on from NW_028227264.1 coordinate 21,992,686, forward strand.
ATAATATAAATAATCAGTTACACTAAATAAAATTTAAATTTGGAAGAGACACCTGGGACTCTTAGTAAATAGAGTCGTCTAAGATCACTCCTGAAGTTTAACAGGCTTCATCAAAGGGAAGACTGGGAACACAAAGCCCCTGCCTAAGACCTTCTGTACAGATCTGCAGTCTCAGCAGCGTAAACAGAACATAAAAGTTTCCTCGACAGTTGATTTTGAATTTGAATATCACAGAGTTTCCTCTCATTAGGGCACTTGATATATATATATATATATATATATATATATATATATATATATATATTCTATCAACATCAGAGTAGCATTTTTCAGTGGGGCTCTGCGGCTTCCGCCAGAGGTCTATATTTTCCTCCTGGGCACATCTGTGGTCTATCTTGCCAGGTCTCATGGCCCCAGGTATGTTGTTTTCCTTTCAGGCATCTTAATTGGACCTTGCTGATGAAGAAGAAAAAAAAAAGGTCCACAAGGAACATGCAGTACAAAATAATATTTGTCTCTGATGTGGTAGAAATAGAAAATTACACAAACAATTTGGGAATTATAGGTTCATGGCCACTGGCGTAGAGTTATAGACCGTTTCTTACCCTCCCTTATCGACTGGTTCCCCGGTGTGCTTGAGCCAAATACTTGGTTTCTTTGCATGTTTCTCTGACTTCCACTGCCCAAGACTGAAGGCTCAGGAATGCCAGCAGGGAGCGACCCTGGCCAGGTTTGTGGTGAATACCTTTGAGGGCAATAATATATGTTTACATGTAACTCATAATTAATCGCTAAACTTCCTTTTGGAAAATAAAAACACAGTTCAGGGTATATTTTACTGTCTGGGGGGCAAGAAATGACAGGAAAAGAAGAGAAGCAAGCAAAGGTGGGGGGAATGATTGAAAACATTTGACTTGGCTTGAAATAAAAGTACATATTTCACACATATTTTTAAAGCAACCCCAGAAGACAGCCTGACTTCGAACACACTGAACAGGAGGGCGTTTACTGTTGGAATGCTTGCTGGGCCCTTCCAAAATACACATTCTTAATACCCTGGGCTATTGAAAAAGAGTTAGGGTGAAAATATTTAATTTATATGTGCAATCTTGCTTCCTGTTTTATCCCCCCCCAACACATACAGAGAGAGAGAGAGAGAGAGAGAGAGAGAGAGCACTGTGTTTTTCAAACCTTGTGAAAAATGATAGGAAATGGTTTCACCCCCGTCCCCACTTTGTTGACCCAGTGGTATGTTTTACCTCAATTTATAGCTCACCTGGCTTGAAGACCAAAGGGGGAGGAAAAGGTAAAGATGGATGTTAAACACTCATGGTTGCTGTGGAAAAAAAGAAAAAAGAAAAAATCTGGGTGGAGGCAAAGCCGGCTGTGGTGTGCATATCAAGGGCATGAGGGTGTGGAGCAGGGCCTACCTTGCCCTTCAAAATGTGTGCATTCAGTAGCAGGCATTCAAAGCAGGCACAGGGAGGGGTAGAAAGGGCAAGAAAGAATTCTCTCAACATCAGATGAGTGGCTAAAAACACCTGAATCCTAGAAAATTTCCAAAGAACAGTGCTAGTTCTTCTCAAGAGGAATTTTTAAAGTATTTTAAAGGCGAGGGGGGAAATGATTTAAATAATTAAGATTCTAATTCAAGCACAAGTTTCCCCCCAAACTTTAACTACATTAGAGTGCTTCATAACTTGGCTTAACATGGAAGATATATCCTCCATATGAAATGAGTTCCAGGTGGGTATGCTTTCCATAGTATACCTGTCTCCTTGTTGATATGTTTTGATTTCTTGAGAAAATGGAGTCAGTGATCAATAATAAGACATTTGAAAGACAACTTGAAGCCAAATGGAAATCCAGCAAGTTTGAAGTTCAGATTTCAAAACTCTTAAATCCAATCTAATTTTGCCAGAAAGTTGACCACACCCTATGGAAATCCACCTCAGGAAAGGCTTTGCAATTGAGTGGTTTGTTTTTAAAACTTAAGGAGAAAATCAGTAAATACTTCAACTCCAGTAAGTATTTCAACATTGAGCCTACAGCTACAAAGCTCTGTTTCAAGCTTTCCTCCCACATCAGAACAACACTCTGGGCAGAACGTTGTCCTTGGGCATTCTCTCTGCCAACAGGAGCTTTAATGTCTGGGGAACTCGTCTGCCCTGAACTTAAAGCAAGACAACATGCCACTGCGACCCTGCTGTGCAATCACTACCATTCTTTGGAATATGGCCCCAGTGTCTTTTGTTAAACTAGCTCTCCCTCATGTCCATTTTTACATTTCTGTTTGGGAACTCTTCAAATGCTATGCAGACACAGATGGACAGCATGTTGACCCTGGACAATCTTGCAGGAGTACACATTATTAATTTTTATCCTTGAAACACATTATCACGGGGGATTCTCTCAGGAGAGGCCATGGGAGAGTAGATGGCTGATACATTTTAAGGTTAAACTGAGCAAATCTTCTGTTCTGCAGCACAGTCCAAATTCCACTGTGGCCACCTGCAATCATGACTAAGACTGTTGTCTTGTCTGGTTCTTTGTCACTGTGTGATGACTCTGCTGTTCCGAGCCTACATCTCAGCCTAATAAGATGCTGGCGCCAGGTTCCTCCACTTTCACATGCATGTGCACACACCCACACAAATACATGTAATACTGATATACACACATACACCAATATACACACATATAAAATAATGTCTTGTCATTCTACTGAATTGCTTTTGCTGAAACTACTTCATGTAAAAGGCAAGTTCCTCCCAGTGCTCATTGTATAATTGGCAAAAAGAAAAAAAATGAGAACAAATAATATCATAAAATGTTTTCATAATAAATGAGAATTGTCCAACTGAAGTTCGACTACCACAGACATCAGATGACTGCCAAACAGTGACAATAGAGACTGAGAATTTGGCAGTACTGACTGATCCATGTGGGCTGGCGAGAGAGAAACTTAGTGGAGATGAGAATAAGAGAAAAGACTCAAATGGAAAGAGCATCAAGGGGCAGCACTTAGGCACTGTTTCATTGACTGAGCATTTCCCCAAACTATGGAACCAACTGTAGAGATAGTCATATTTTCTCTTGTTTTGCACTTCTTTATCTTAGTAAGAGGAGCAGAAGTCTGTGCATGCATTGTACCTGTGTAAGTCATTGGACAACTTGTAGGAGTTAGTTGATTCTCTTCAACACATGAGTCCTGTGGATTAAACTCAGGCCATCAGACCTGGTAGCAGGTGCCTTTACCCACTGAACCACCCTGCCAGCCCATGGTTACACTTCTTCATTGTAGTCTCCGTATGTGTAGACACTGTGTTTGGAACTGAAGTGTCTGAGAGGTAGTAAAAACCTTTTAGGAGATGGGATCATAGGAAGTGGGGCCACTACCCCTGTGACTGCTCTGTCTAGATGCCATGCTTCCCTCTCTTTCTCTTGCCCACTCCTCAGCTGATAGGAGGTAACCTCAGCTGACAGGAGGTGAGCAGCTTTGTTTCATGATGTCTTCCCACAGTGATGCTATGCTTCATCTCAGCTCTAAAACAACAAAGCCAAGCGATTCCCTGGAATCCAAAAGAGAAGAAACTTGTATCTGTCACAGATTTAAAAATATCGGTTCACCTTGCAGTTGAGACTAGACTGAGACCATGGTAGATAGACCCTAACGTTGACTTAATTATGTATATCTCTTCAACTGAAACCTTAGGTCTAAATGAAACCTCACGGCTAAATGTTGATTTTTGTAAAATATTTTGTCACGGAACTCTAATGGCAGAGAACTGAGCACAGCCCATCTCACACATGTCCGACTCTTAACTAGGTACTCCATTCTCAAAGACTAAAGTAAAGAGTACCTCTTTTGGAGGTATTAAAGGGAATTATTTGAATCCAACAAGATGTGTTCAACATTTTGACCCATTTATGCAATGAAATAAAATAGTTAACAATCCTAAGAAGTAGACTTTCTTACACAGCACACGTGAGGGACATGGATAAAGAAAAAGAGAGAGAGAGCAGCCTTCTATTCTCACTTCAGCATTGAGCCTGCTGGTCTAAACAATGTCAAAGTTTCTAGTCATATTCATCCACAAGCTACTGCATGGGCTGTCTCTCATAGTGTGCACTTCTACATGACCAGGGACTCCTCTCTGTGCCTCTCAAGGTTTGAGGAATACCATGTGAGTATATTGCCACAGGAAATGGAACATTTAAATCTCCTGCTTGTGATCTGTTAGGAGAAAAGAATGACTGAAGAGGCAGGCATGGAAGGAGACTAGGTACTCCAAAGCCGTGTATCACATGCTTCCAAAATAAAAGGATATTTTTATACACTTAACAAATAGTTGAGAAGCGTCTTAAGTTTATAAAGAAAAGAAGGTGCCTTGGTGTGCTTTCTATCCCTGTGGTAGAGGTCATGACCAAAATTAACTGGGGAATCAAAGAGTTTCTTCCAGCTTATATTTCCACATCACAAGCCATCGCTGAGGGAAGCCATGGCAGGGACTAGAGGAGCCTTGTTATTGGCTTCTTAATAAGTGTTGCAGTTTTCTTCATAACCGAGCTAGCTCCCAAATAATTGACACTGGACTATTATATTTATTTAACAAACTGTGGGGGCACAACAATTGAGTCGTATTACTCTATTTGAATCCTCTAAGTCAATCTGGCTACCTCCCAGGTAAAATCCCAGTGGTACTTGCATTGTAGTACTGATCTGGCTCTCTGGACCTCAAGTGTTTTCTCCTGGGTCTCCTGAACTCTCTCCATGAACTGAATCCCCACTTTCTCTCTCTCCCCTTCCCCCTGGCTGGGAGGAAGTCCAGCCCTATACTCTCCTGCACAGCCAGCCATTGGCTGACCAGCTACTTTCTCGATTAATCAGGGAATAATTGGGGAGCAATGTTTATATAACATTGAGACAAAGAGATTCTTATAATAAGGATTGCAAGATATGGGGGCACAGAAATCAACATTTGGATAATGCAAGGATAATCTGTACACAATGCACAATAACATGCCTTGCAGAGCCTAGGATCAGATACCAGAGACGAGGCTGTGGGGGTGCTGCTTCCTGGCTTGCTCTTCCTGGCTTGCTCTTCCTGGTTTGCTGTTCTTGGCTTGCTCTTCCTGGCTTGCTCAGTTTACTTCATTTTGTTCTGTTGCTTGTTTTGCTGAGTGGTGTGTGTGTGTGTGTGTGTGTGTGTGTGTGTGTGTGTGTGTGTGCGCATTTAGGGGAGGGGATTGTTTGTTATTTGTTTGCTTGTTTGTTTGTTTGTTTGTTTGTTTGAGACAGGGTCGCACTATGTAACCTTGGCTGGTTTGGAACTTGCTATGTAGATCAGGCTGACTTCAAATCATACACATTCACCTTTCTCTGCCTCCCAAATGCTGGGATTTTAGGCATGCTACTGGTGCCTACAGCATGCTCTCTGAGCTTTTTATACACCTAAGGACCACCTTCTGAGGGTTGGCACTGCTCAGGGTGCACTGGAACACTTCCACATCGATCATCAGTCAGGGAGTGTCCCAGAGCCTTGCTTACATGCCAGCCTCATGAGGCACATTCTTAGCTGTGTTACCCTTTTCTCAGAAGACTCTAGGTTGTATCATGTTGGCAAAAAATCAGAGTCTTAACTAATAAATGTTTCTATAAAAGTTACCCACTTTGGTGTGGTGGCATATGACTGTGATCCCACAACTTGGGAGGCAGAGAAAAAAGAACTGTGAGTCTGAAGACAGTTTGGATTGTATAAGTTAGACCCTATCCTCAAAATACCTAGGGAAAAGGAAAGAACACCCAGAATTAGTCTTTGTCTCAAACAATTGTCGCTGTGTACTTACATAAACTAGAGTTTAATAAAAACTTAGAAGAAAACAGGGTGAAGAAGTGATATAATTTGGTTTCTGTCGCATAAAAGCTACAGAAAATGGTGCAGAGAAAGAGACCAGCAAACTTAGTTTTAAAAAGTAAATACATAGACCACAAAAGCACCTTTTTAAATTTTGATTTAAGGAAAATAGCTGCCCAAAATATACCAAATCACAAGTTGACACCCCAATATGCCAAGAATTTCTGCAAAGCAAAGGAAATAAGTAGACAAGTTACCAAAAGGAAAAAATGGATAAAATGTATTTTAAAAGACTTTTTAAAATAGTATTCCAAGAAATGCAAACTGAAGTTAAGATTTCTTATAATTTTATGACTAAACACTGTAAGCACGTGCTCCAAGTGCTATGACTAGCACTGTGAAGTAGGTAAGCCTACAGCCTAAGATGGAAAGGGAACTCACCCCCTTTCTACTCTGTCCTGTAGTCACATACTAAATGCCTTTGACTCTGTAGTTCCACGGCTAAAGACATTATCCTAAGGGCACAGGCTGGCAGATAAACGAGCCACAGGGCTGAGCATGTAACCAATCAGCTTACTAACTAGGATGTGCAAAGCACTGAGGCCAATTTCCAATACTGGATGGACATGAACAACTTGAGTTTCACTGATCAAAATGGAAAACGGCCTACCACTGTATGAGCCATGCATAAGGCAAAGTGGTTCCTTTGCAACAGGCAGAGTTCTAAAGGCTTTGATGAATAGATGCAAACACGTCTCTTCTTCACGACAATCCTATCAACTCTATCTTCAATCTCATTTTAGCAGTGAGGTACAAAGATTAAGCAAAAACAAAAAGCCAGACAAAAGCACTTAACTGGAGAGCCACAGAGCCCAATTTAAATTCTGGCAGTCTGACTGTGTCCCGTCTCTGAAGGTCTTGCACGCCTGACTGTATAATGGAATATCACCAGCGTTAGAATAATCTTAAACACTGATGATGTGATAATGGGTTTGGGCTGTAATTAAAGAAATATTAGTGATATAAAAATGCACCTGTGACATTATTCTGATGTTTCTAACAAACAAAATACAGATGAATAGAAAGTAAAATCAGTAGGAAATAATGTACAATGCTATCCTGGTCTACTTGGATGCTAAGCTTTCTTTTCTATATTTTTATGGACTTTATAAAGTTCTAATGATGTGCCCTCATTTTTTAAAGACAATTGAAATATTGGTAAAATACTTTGTAGCTATATGTACCAAAGTATAATCCAGGTGGCAAACTCCAGATTGATTTTAATGACTAGAGTTATCTACACCCTGCTTTGATAAACTTTGATACACCCTGGCTTTCTCATTGCCTTCCTTGGTGCTTCTGGTTGATCTTCCCCCACTGACAGCAATATGAAGGTTGCGGACTTAGATACCTGCTGAGGTTATAGAAGGCCTTCCTTGCTCAGATACCCAACATGTTGCCTCCAGCATGATGTGCAGAGCCCAGCTGAAGGCAGCCTTCGGGAGCACCACGCTATATCACTGCCTTAGCAGCCCCATCTATTGAGAGAAAGATTTACGAGGAGAAAATTAGTCTTTTCTTCCTTTTAAGCTTTACTCTTGGCAAAGGTACTAAAACATTCCTTCCTATAGCCATCGCCCTGTTTCTTTTAACCAGAACCTCTTACCGTGCTAAGGAAGCAAACTGGCCCTTCGGTTTCTTCCATGGAATTTAGATATAGTTTGAGTCTTGGAGCCAGTTGGAAAATGTTGTTGTGTAGATGTGTGTTTCTTTGAAGTCTGAAACCACTAAAGACAGACGAAGCATCTGTACTTGTACACACAAACCACCGCTCTTTGCATAAAACTGAACACATAAGCCGGGCGTGGTGGCGCACGCCTTTAATCCCAGCACTTGGGAGGCAGAGGCAGGCGGATTTCTGAGTTCGAGGCCAGCCTGGTCTACAAAGTGAGTGCCAGGACAGCCAGGGCTACACAGAGAAACCCTGTCTCGAAAAACCAAAAAAAAAAAAAAAAAAAAAAAAAAAACTGAACACATTTTTACATACACTCTTCGACTCCATCCTACAAACATCCCTTGACACTACAAAAGATTGGAGTCCTTAGGACATGGAAAGAGCTTCAAAACAAGGTTAACTATGATTTACCTATAAACAAAAAGAGCCTGAAGTAGTAAAGCTGTTCACATACCGCAGAGTTTCAAAGTTACAAAGGCTACAGCTGAGCACAGGAACGAGTATAGGCGTGCAGGAATCAGGGTTAGGGGCGATTACTATGTGGGATCTGGCTGCAAGATCTACCATAAGACACTGGCAAGGGTCAGATGATCCTCTCAGCCTGCTGAAGAAGATCTTATATGTTCTAAGTCCAAACTATTCTGTCTTTTCCCAGTGTCTCTACATGTCTGTCCTGGCCAAATTTCATATCCACTGAATACAGCACTCTAGCTAGGTGTGGTGGCTCCTCCCTGTAATGCCAGATTTGATAGGCAGATTGCTGTGTAACAGCATGAATACCAGACCCATTCTATAGAATGAGACCTTATCTCAAGCCTTTGGAGACTCCAGGTGACCTTACCATCTAGAGGGCCCCTATCTCCTCAAACCAAGACCAATGTAAGAATATTAATTTTAACTTCACACTGGGTTTTGAATACATCTCTTAAAAAGGCAGGTAGGCGGGTCAGAGAAAAATAACAGTTTTCTCACTTTACCGGGAACACAGAGGGCAGGGTTGGGGCTATACTCAGATCTCCATAATACTTCTGTTTGGTGGAGTATAAAGTTCTATCTACCCTGAAGGGTCTCCACAGCCTGGTTCTTTAATTCTTTCCCAAATCAAGCTACTACTGTCATAATTCCCAGAATGCATTCTGCTAGCCTTTGATCACGGCTCTGGATGGACACTTTCCTCCCCTCCAAACAATCATTAAGAGCTAACCAGCTGAGCCAGGAGAGTCACTACCAGCACCTGGTGGCTTCACTGAGCAGCTACTATGAGATGCCAGGTGTTCTAAGTGCTTATCATGTGACCTTATGAGAGAGAATCTAAAAACCTTTCTGTTCTCTTCTTATTACTGCCATTCTTGTCACTGAAAACACAAATGACATCAACAACTGAAGTTGAAAATGACCATTTTTCCAACATCCATTTCACATTAATTTGGGGTGTTGTTTTGTTTGGTCCTGGTCATATTCATTTCATAATTGTTAGTGGTTGCTGTTATACTATGTCCTGAAACGTTCTTGAAAAGGCAAAAATATTCTTTGGGATAGACAATAAAGATCAGGGAAGAGGAGACAAAATAGATATTCAAGTAAAATGCTGACCTGGCCTTCCTAGTTATAGAAATTGAAACAAAGCGTCCTTCAGGGTAACCTTTGGACCATCAACCCTCTAAACATCGGAGAATGTCTTCGCAGAATCCTTGCGAACAGCCCAGCTGATCCAACTTGGTTTCCTGGACCTTACCCTAAAGAGTTTAATGGAACACTTCAAAGAAAATAAATAAAATTCTAATAATTTGACAAGTATATTGAGTTTAACCCATCTTAAGTGTTGTGGTTTTTTAATATTGTTTTTATTATTATTATTCAACATATACACACACACACACAACATTGTGTGTGTGTGTGTGTGTGTGTGTGTGTGTGTGTTGATATGAATATGTGCATCACTTTGGAGTTACCTATAGAGGACAAAGGTCAGCACCCTTGAAGCTGGAGTTACATGAGGTCGTGAACTATCTGATATGGTTTCTGGGAACCAAAGCTGGGCCCTCTGGAAGGGCAGAAAGTGCTCTTAACTGCTGAACCATCATTCTGCTCCTTAAATGTGGTCTTTGTCTTTTCTTTTCTTTTCTTTTCTTTTTTTTTTTTTTAACCAATAAACCTGCACTGCTTTGTTTATTATTTTAAAATGTATTTTAGAAAAATGTTTACTGGAGGAACTTGGATGAAGAAAACATGGCATGTATAAACAGTAAAGATTTATACATCCATGAAAATAGTAGGTTATATTGTTGGGAATAGATGCAAATAGAATTCATATATTAAGTGAAATGAGCCACACTCAGGAAGACAAATACTGCAAGGTTTCTCTCATTTGTGGACACTGGATTATACATAAACTCATAAACCATTTATATGAATGGTTTGAGAGCAAAAAGAAAACTAGTAAGAGGAGGGGAGGGAGGAGGAAGAAGCAGAAGAAGGAGAGGGAGAAGAGGGGAGGAGGAGGAGGCAAAGGGGGAGGGGAAGGGAGTGGCTAGAAAGGAGGGTTTGGGGATAAAGGGAAGCTACATGATATACTTAAAAAGAAGGTCTTTTAGGATGACTAGACACCAGCCAAAGGTCTGATTAAAACAAATTGCAATTTCTTAAGGAATGCCCAAAACAACTGGGTTAATCTGCATTAATTATTTATGACCAATTAATTATTTTATTAATTAATTTACTATGAAAGTACCTGTTTAAACATATCTATTGTGTTTAAAGTAGAAATTGAAATCATGGTAATTGATGTTATCTTAGTACAAGTGGTTGTTAGTGCTCTGTATGAAATAATATTATGAACCCTTCAGAGATTACAGGCTATCTTGCTGTTTTCTGACAAGCTGGGTTTGGATCTATTTGCCAAGGTTAGCCCCCACCCAGGGCTGTAACCAATGGTTGTAGCAGGGCATAATACCCCCTATTCAATCTACATACAGCCATGTGTTCCACACTAAGGCAGTTCTCTAAGCTTTCCTTTGTATCTCAGCCCATTCTGTCCAAAAGTTCTCATCTAAGTTCTCACCTGTAGGTAGGAACACATCACAGGCTCCTATAAAATCCACACGCCTAGAACATGTCAAGGTTTTATCTTATTCCTGTCCTTTCTCCAAAGGAAATGTGACAAGTCAAGGGTTGTGAAGAGGTCAGCTCAGGAACTTTGGAAAATTCCACCAGACCCCTCCCGTCCAGAAGGGAAAGGCTAAATACCTTCCTCAGACCACAGGGGAGCACAACCGACCATTGGACACCTGTCCATTCTGTGACCATTAGCCAGCTACAGTCAAGAGAAGTCCTTGCCATCTCATTCCTTAAAGATCAATCAGTTTAAAAGTCACAGTGTTCTGCCAATCACATTGTGCCTAATGGCTGCTGCTCCGAAAACGGTATAAAAACTCACCAAATGGGCTGCGTGGGGCCATTCTCTCTCTCCTTCATGTGCAGGGCGACTCCAGCTTACTGAAACAATAAAATTCCTCTTGCTTTTACATCCACTCCCAACTCCAAGTTGTTCACTCAGGGGATCTCCGTTAAGTTAAGGCTCACCAGAATCTTACAGTTGCATGACCTCTACCACCACCACCACCAACATCAACACCACCAACCACATCATCAACAACAACTACAAACAGAGAGAGAGAGAGAGAGAGCCAGTGAATATAAAAACTTTTTTCTGTTTTTTTTCTTACTATTTATTGCCTTAATAAGTATCCAAAGAGAAATTCATACAGTGAGTTAGCAGAGAGGGTACTGTTCCTGAGAGCTCACCAAGTCCTATATATGACAACGATTACTAAAATAAATTTTTAGGTATACTAAATTTTATGATCAGGTTGAGTTTTTCAAATTGTTGTTGGATTTTTGGTTCTGTTTGGTTTTGGGGTTTTGTTTGTTGTGTTGATGTTGTTTGTTTGTTTGTTTGTTTTATTCTGTTTTTAAGCCTTCAGAGTTTGCCCTGATCTAGGTAGAAAAAACCCACACAATGCAAAAGTGGACACAAGCTAGGAAGTGGCTGGTGAAATGTGCTAAGACTGTTGTTACGAAGGCCCCAGCCACCTTCTGAAATGTACTGAGAAAGTTTGTACAACTAGCAATAGAGAGCAGCAGTTGAGAGCACAGTAGGTGTCCCTTAGAGCCAGGTGGAGGGCACAAGGTACAAGCTCTGTTAGTGTTACCTTCATCCATTTTCAGGCCAGGCTTCCTGTCCTTGCCTGATACTAATCCAAGTGACCTTGGAAAAGTTCATTAATCGTGTGCCTCTATTATTAAATGACCTGTGGGAAGTGGCACTTACTTGGTTCGGTTGTTGAAAAGGAACACGCCAGTGAACCCAGGAAGCACTTGGAAGTGTGCATCTCAACCGTGATGGAGAGCACACCAGAAATACTAGCACTGAATTTCTACACAAACATCCGTATAAGCCTTATAAACCACAACCTGTACACAAAGATGGGAACTCCTGTAAAATCTGTGACTGAAAACTTTGGAATGTGTATCGAATAGAACAGGTTGTGTTCCATTCACAGTTAGAAAGCAGTAAAAATAAAATAAAATAAATAAAATAAAATAAAGATCTAGAGTTTCTAGCACAAAATATAGAAGGGACCATAGGGTGGGTTCATTTCCAGGGTTACATATGCTAATTCCTTGCAGATATCTTAAGAAAAGAACAACAAATTCTTTCCCTGGACATCTTAAAGGCAGACTAGTCACTGAGTGACTCTTAGGAGTTTCTTTGGGCCTTATTATCCTGTTGGAATATGGTTATTGTATCGGTGCTACGCTTAATTGGTTTCTTAATAGGAAGTCATTGCAGACCTCCTGTTTGAGACTTCAAGAATGAAGTCCTGATTTTAACTCACACCACCATCTGCCTAATAGGATGCCTTGTTCCAGGAAAAGAGGTATAGGTAACATTTCAATCCAAGAAATGATAGTTTCCAGGAATGCCTGAGGCTAACATTCTATCCTACAGTGGCCTGGGCCAGAGGCTATGACTAGATTGCAGAGAGACAGAGACCGTTGTATGATGGTAACTGAGGTGCAGGTAAGCATCACATAGCAGTAGGCTCTGTAGAACAAACGGGCCCTTCTTCCAACTGATTTGTCCAGAAGGAAGGAGTCAGTTCATCCCATTAAAAGGAGGAATGAAAAGGTGCCCATAGGTTTCTGGGAGCTGCAGTGATCCTTCAGTTGACCTGTTCTGGGCCGTATCAGAGACCATCAGGGGACCATCTTTGTATCCTTGTTATTCGGCCTACAGACCACTTACACTGAGATCAAATTATAGACAATGAACTTGAGACGTGGGTGCTCCCACTCCGATCCTCCTGGTTATCCTTAGCATTTCGTGGTCAAACTGCCTTTGCCATTTCAGTCTAACCAAATGTGTTCATTTAGGTTCAAAACCCAACTTCATGACGTCTCCATAAAACCTGAAGAAAAATCCAGAAGACAACAGCTAGGAAGAGCAACCTTTGGAGCCTCTCACATCCAAAATTCCCTTGTGATGGGGAGTAGCTCAGCTTCTCCACTAACACCGCACAAAGAACAGTCGGTTACCAGAAACCATGTTCTTCTTTTAACCTGAGAGCATCTCTAAATTTCAAAGCTGTATTCTGCAACCATGGAAAAAGCCTTCCTCCACCACGTCAGGTCACAAGTGTCAAGAACATGCCAAGTTCTCTGAAAGGCATAATACCCTTCTATACTTGCTACTGAGCTCACAGTACAACTGTAGCTGGCTGCAAGAGCTAGAAACTGTCACCTGAGCGTTTTCTACACTTGGAGAGGAGCCAATGAGGAAACCCTTGCCAGCATCAGCAACGCCTCCTTGGAACCGCTTTACCATGTCAGTGATAGAGTTAAGGGGATAGAATACAGAAAAGGAAAAGAACAAACAAACAAACAAACAAAATAATGGCATCCCCAGGACATTACAGATTCCAAGAAACTCAATCCATTGAAACTGCCTCTTCAGCCCTGCTCAGCCCTTTGGAAGCATTGAGGACCTTTAGCCATGTATGTCTCAGGAATGAACCTATAAAAAGAAGCATTTGGTTTACAGTGCACAAGAAGACCTCCATTAAACTGCTATTGCGGCCCCACATATAAAGCCTTAAGTCCTCCCCATGTTCTACCCACCAATCTCCTCTTTAAGCTGTGAGAACAGAAACAACAATAAAACACCTTTATTTCAGTATTATTTCATGTTTCCTCTCCCCATCCTACAAGTCTCAAAATGCTGGGGAACTCTGGCTTCAAAGGTGCTAATCTGTTGCTTTAGATACTGTTTCTTCATGAGGCACTGGATGGCAGAGAGCATGCCTTTGCTGAATACCTTGACAACCATGCCTCTCTCAATGTCACTTCCATGAACGCAAGCCTTTCTCTGCCATCTGAATATGCCCACAGTTACAAACATTTTTTTCTGAGGAGAACCGGGGAATACACATTGCATCAATAAACCTCTTGAATGACATACAAAGCTGTCCCAGATGCCGGGATGACTACAGTCCATTAGAGCTGATAAAACATCCAGCTGTCTCTGAAAGACTCAATGTACGTATCTTTAGGTTTTCTCAGACAGATGCATGAGTTAGGCTGGTGGGAGGGGTGCAGGAGTTAGGGGACCGGATCCCCAGAGGACATTGTTGTATGGGAGACCATTGAGACTGATCTAGGAATAAACTGCTGGCCTGAGAGTGAAGGAGAGCCTGTTTGTTCTTCCAGTCTTTCCTCACTGAAACCCCAGGCACAGATTCTTTCCCCTTGGTTTGAAAGCTGGCACTTACCCCACTCAAAGGTATTTTTATGTTCTTCATAGACAAACATTACAGACGAAATTCTTAACATATTTACAAGAACACCGTCTTTGTACTTCACTGGTGGTACAAAGGGGAGGATATGACAAGGGCTTTACTGTGTTTTCCTCTAAACAAGGTTGCTATGAACTTGGAAATCAGTCGTCTCTGGCTTTAAACTCAGTCTCCCAATATACTGATTACTCTTTTATGGAGATGGTATCATGCTTTGTTATCAAATACCTTAAGTATGTGTCAGTTTCTCAGGTATGATATCTTCTACGTATCTATATCATGTTCATTTTTAAACAGAAAGACAGAGACCAAGTGAATACATTTAGCAGCATTTAAAATTATATAAACCAAGAAAAAAATTTTCCCATGAGCCAAGATTTCTCACAGGAAGAGATGAGGGGAGAGAAGTCTCAGGTGGAAAGACAGGTGACGGTGTTGTCAGACATTGGTGTGTCTCAGTGTGACAGACATGGGCAGGGACGGGTTGTGAAAGAACAAAGGGGTGCTGGGTGTGCAGGTGTCAACAGTTTCCTGATTCTAACATTTAAGACAAGGCTTCTAAAAATCTAGCTGGAGAACGAAATGACTAAGGTGAAGGTACAACAGGGAAAGTTGTATAAAATCCTATCCTGGCTAAAACCTTCCTGCAGTCACTTGATCAAATCTGTTTTCCTGATGTAACCTGGGCCCAAACTGGGAGGTTTTAAACACTGAAATCCTCTCTACATAACAAGAAGTAATTTCTCCCCTCTTCTTCAAAGAGAAATCCTTTCTATTCAATGAAAGGTTTTGAATTGAACATTCAGTTATAGAATATTCAATTTCAAGCTGTTCGGTTGACCCTCGGCTTTCTCTCCAAGTTCCCCTATGCCTTTTGCCTTTAAAAGTTCAGAACGTCTCCAACAGGAACTGTTCCGTTCTGTCTTGCAAGCCTGGACTACGGACAGTGATCTAACCTCTTGGAAAAGACATGGAGTGCATCCAAAAACGGAGAGAGACATTCTCTCGTCCCAGCCGCCAGCTCACGGGTTTCAAAGTCCTGGGACACACATCATGAACAGCCTAAGGCTCTAGCATGTAAGTGGGCAGTGCCAACTCAAACACAGAAAGCACTTCTGCAGGTATAAACAGCAGGCCGGGCCCAGAAGGCAGGCAGCAAAGAGGCAGCCAGCCAGCCATCCAGCCAGCCAGCCAGCCAGCCAGCCAGCCAGCCCGCCAGCCAGTCCGCCGGCCGACTTTTTGCCTGCGTCACTCTCCCGCAGTCCTCTCCACATGGAAAAAGAAACTCCTCAGTTGGGCTGCAAACTTGGGCTCAAAGAAAATGAATATAGAAATAGCCTTAAAAGGATATCTCCCTTAAAAGGGGGAAAGGTCTTTCTGGTGGGTATCCGTGTTACTGATGTGCGGCAGTGTGCGTGGGTATACCAGGACGCACAACCACATACACATACACACAAACACACACCCCTTGACAGTGGTGCGTTATCAGTAATTATTTTAATTGTCCTAAAACAGCACATTTGGCCTTATTTTGAGTATGTGAAAAAGAAAGTCACACACTTCTGTAGAGATTCGGCCATTTTCTGTGAGTAGCCTTAGTGTTCAGTTTCCTAAGTATGTGCTAGTCTTTAAACATACACCCGACTTCCAATGTCTGAGCACCTACTGCTGACCTCGACAGTCAACGGGAACACAGATACTCAGGTCGGTGGCTGCAGATCATGTGACTGAACATCAGGGGAACAAAAGACTGTCCCCACCACTGAGAGAGAAAGAACCTGAGCTTACCACACTTAAAGACACTGAGTTTTCTCTGCCTGTGGAGTTGTAAAGGCAATCCCTAGAGACACAGTACATGGGCTCTTTCCCCCTAAGAGGGCTAGCTAATGGGTCTTACTATAAAGATAATTTTTTATACTTCCACTCCATTTTTCTTTAGCTGAAGCTCATTTAGCAAACTCATTGTATTATTTTTCTTCATGATCCCTCAACTGTCATCTCATGAGCACCATTAAATGTATCATGATGAAATTGCAAACACAAGTAAATATGTCCCTACGGTCAAAGATATAACTCCTACTTGGAAAACTGGACTTTGAATTTATAAAGTTTATACAATGGTAGGTCCCTAAACAACTCCAATATTATTTTCACTAACTGTGCTAAAATACTTATGGTGGTGCTTCTGAGACCTACCCAGAATGTATGGGAGGACAATATACAAAAAGAATGGTCCCTGGTATAAATGTTCGCCTGGCGGTAGACTAAAAGAGTTTTTACATTTGAACTAAGAAATAAGTGAATAAACACGTTCTCCAAAGAGACACAACTCACAATGACATAGGATGTTAAACATACCCAATACCATATGCACACATGTGCTCTGCAGTCAGATCACAAAAAACGAGCGGAGACCTGCCCTGGAAAAATCATCTTGGGCTATCCAAACCCAGCTTGAACACTATCTCTGTTGGTAGCTCAGAAGAAGAAATAATCTTTCTCAAGTAATTGATGCTTCAGGTTTTCTGTTATGGAAATCCAAAAGCCAAAGAAGTCACTTTATAACAGGTTCGTTGGCTTCTGTGTAAAGCCTCTGCCTCACCAGTAACGTGTCCTGTGCGTATCGCTAGTGCACCTTGTTTCTAAGGAAAGTAAGTGTCCTTTATAATTTTGAATGACTTAAATTTAGATGAAGTCATTTGCTTTTTAAAACAGAAGGCTTAATGAAAAGAGATTCCTCCCCAGACACCAGAACTAATCAATTTTATAAAACCCTTGTATTTTTTTCTTTATTTTTAAGTTAAGAAAATATCAGGCCTGATGGAGCACAGACTTGATATGCTCACGACTGAGTTATCCTGTGAATCAGACCTCCCAGAGGCCACCGTACCATCTTAAGGAAACTGAAGACATTATGAACTATATACACTATGCAGTAGATACTGTGCACTTGGCGCTAATAAAGGTGAATGCAGTGGGAACCTATATAGTACATAATCGTGGCTGTGTTTTCAGTTAAGAGCAAGAGAACAGGGAAAGTGCAGTAGTTTCTTGCTGTTTTTACTCTGCTGTTGTTCATGTTCTCTGAGGTACTGGGAATGACCTAGGATATCTGAGACCAACTCTATAAAGCCACCACACATCTTACCTCATTTACTGGTCATCTGATCAACTTTATTTTTGTATGTGTTCATTTTCTATTTCAAATGCAAAGGGTTCACAGTCATGGAGCGACTTCATTCTGAAGTTACACTGCTAGTTAAATGATGGAGCCAGGATTCTCAGTTGGCTGCTCTAAGATCTAGGGTCTTCATAATATCGAGTGTGTGTGTGTGTGTGTGTGTGTGTGTGTGTGTGTGTGTGTGTTTCAATTCTTTCCCACAGACCTTTGTAAACCCAGTATTCAATACCTATGTTAAAACATGTATATGTATATATGCAATATGCATATATTTTCCTTATCCAACATTGTGCTAGGCACACAGCATTTTGTTTCCGAAACAAAATACACAAGATAATCAACTCATACAAGGGCAAGGTTTGTTTGGGCTCCCATTTCTGCAGATTGCAGCCCAGGTTGGTTAATCCAACCACTTTTAAGTTTGTGGCAGGAAAGCTCATCTTAGCAGCAGCATATGGCTAAACTTATGGATAGAAATGAAAGGGAAAGGCAGAAACTAGGATCCCACAGTCTCCTTTGGGAGCATGCACAAATAATAAAATATCTTAATAGGTTCTGCTACTTCAAGGTCCCACAACCTTCCAGCAGGGCCATGGACTTGGGAACAAGCTTTTAACACATGGACCTTTAAGAGACATTCCAAACCCCAATCACAGATGCCAACAACAACAAAAAATGTATTATGTCAGAGGGTGAAATAGTAGAGACTTTCCCACTAAAGACGGGAAAAGGACAGAGGAACATTATCAGCCACATTACTCGACATTAGTCAGGAGATTCAGATGAAAGGCAGGTAACAAAAGAAAAACAAGCCGACATGTGGGAAGAAGGAACAGTTCTTTTTATGTTACCTGTGCACATCAAATGTGTGAGACTCAATCATTGCTTTTCAAAAGCTATTTGTGCTTAAGATCAATATGTTTGAAAATAATTTATTTCTTTTAATATCAGCTTGATGCCATAAAATTGAAATTTTGTACTCCCCAAATAAATTAAGTAACTATAAATAAGCTTATTGTGAACAGGACAAAGGCTTTATGAAAGAATAAAATACTAATGATTCACACAAAAAGAACTGAAAAAAATGGAGATATCAAATTTTGGGATAAAGCATCATGAATCGCCTCCTGTTAATCAATGAATTCAGTGTGTTGCCAACAGGATAGGTGATGTCTGTTAAGCTTATTCTAAAATCTATAAAAGATAAAATACATTTAAAATTTAAATGTGTTAAAATACATTTTAAATCTAGACAATAATTTTAAAAGAAAATGGACTTTACATCCCTAGAAATGAAAATAGTACATCACCACAGAAGGAGAACATAAGTGGAGCCAAACATGGTCATAGAAAAGTCACAGGATGGATTACAAATGGGAGCAACATGGAGGGAAGACTTTGTTTATTTAGTATAAAAATGGGGGAATTCTGATTATGAGATAGATAGATAGATAGATAGATAGATAGATAGATAGATAGATAGATGGGAACAAAATAAATTATTGGAGTAGCCTTAACATTTTCATACAAAAAACTTACAAGTCAGAAATTTTATGAAACTTAAAGAGAATAAAATCCTCTTTCTCCACATCCTCGCCAGCATCTGCTGTCACCTGAATTTTTGATCTTAGCCATTCTGACTGGTGTGAGGTGGAATCTCAGGGTTGTTTTGATTTGCATTTCCCTGATGATTAAGGATGTTGAACATTTTTTCAGGTGTTTCTCTGCCATTCGGTATTCCTCAGGTGAGAATTCTTTGTTCAGTTCTGAGCCCCATTTTTTAATGCGGTTATTTGACTTTCTGGAGTCCACCTTCTTGAGTTCTTTATATATATTGGATATTAGTCCCTTATCTGATTTAGGATAGGTGAAGATCCTTTCCCAATCTGTTGGTGGTTTTTTTGTCTTATTGATGGTGTCTTTAGCCTTGCAGAAGCTTTGTAGTTTCATGAGGTCCCACTTGTCAATTCTCGATCTTACAGCACAAGCCATTACTGTTCTATTCAAGAATTTTTCCCCTGTGCCCATATCTTCAAGGCTTTTCCCCACTTTCTCCTCTATAAGTTTCAGTGTCTCTGGTTTTATGTGAAGTTCCTTGATCCACTTAGACTTGACCTTAGTACAAGGAGATAGGAATGGATCGATTCGCATTCTTCTACATGTTAACAACCAGTTGTGCCAGCACCATTTGTTGAAAATGCTGTCTTTCTTCCACTGGATGTTTTTAGCTCCCTTGTCGAAGATCAAGTGACCGTAGGTGTGTGGGTTCATTTCTGGGTCTTCAATTCTATTCCATTGGTCTATTTGTCTGTCACTATACCAGTACCATGCAGTTTTTATCACAATTGCTCTGTAGTAGAGCTTTAGGTCCGGCATGGTGATTCCACCAGAGGTTCTTTTATCCTTGAGAAGAGTTTTTGCTATCCTAGGTTTTTTGTTATTCCAGATGAATTTGCAGATTGCACTTTCTAATTCGTTGAAGAATTGAGTTGGAATTTTGATGGGGATTGCATTGAATCTGTAGATTGCTTTTGGCAAGATAGCCATTTTTACAATGTTGATCCTGCCAATCCATGAGCATGGGAGAGCTTTCCATCTTCTGAGATCTTCTATAATTTCTTTCTTCAGAGACTTGAAGTTTTTATTATACAGATCTTTCACTTCCTTAGTTAGAGTCACGCCAAGATATTTTATATTATTTGTGACTATTGAGAAGGGTGTTGTTTCCCTAATTTCTTTCTCAGCCTGTTTATTCTTTGTGTAGAGAAAGGCCATTGATTTGTTTGAGTTAATTTTATATCCAGCTACTTCACCGAAGCTGTTTATCAGGCTTAGGAGTTCTCTGGTGGAATTTTTAGAGTCACTTATATATACTATCATATCATCTGCAAAAAGTGATATTTTGACTTCATCTTTTCCAATTTGTATCCGTTTGATCTCCTTTTGTTGTCGAATTGCTCTGGCTAGGACTTCAAGTACAATGTTGAATAGGTATGGAGAAAGTGGACAGCCTTGTCTAGTCCCTGATTTTAGAGGGATTGCTTCAAGCTTCTCACCATTTACTTTGATGTTGGCTACTGGTTTGCTGTAGATTGCTTTTATCATGTTCAGATGCTGGCGAGGATGTGGAGAAAGAGGAACACTCCTCCATTGTTGGTGGGATTGCAAGCTTGTACAACCACTCTGGAAATCAGTCTGGCGGTTCCTCAGAAAATTGGACATAGTACTACCGGAGGATCCAGCAATACCTCTCCTGGGCATATATCCAGAAGATGTCCCAACCGGTAAAAAGGACACATGCTCCACTATGTTCATAGCAGCCCTATTTATAATAGCCAGAAGCTGGAAAGAACCCAGATGTCCCTCAACAGAGGAATGGATACAGAAATTATGGTACATTTACACAATGGAGTACTACTCAGCTATTAAAAACAATGAATTTATGAAATTCCTAGCCAAATGGATGGACCTGGAGGGCATCATCTTGAGTGAAGTAACACAATCACAAAAGAACTCACACAATATGTATTCACTGATAAGTGGATATTAGCCCAAAACTTAGGATACCCAAGATATAAGATACAATTTGCTAAATGCATGAAACTCAAGAAGAATGAAGACCAAAGTGTGGACACTGTGCACCTTCTTAGAATTGGGAACAAAACACCCAGGGAAGGAGTTACAGAGACAAAGTTCGTAGCTGTGATGAAAGGATGGACCATTTAGAGACTGCCATATCCAGGGATCCATCCCATAATCAGCTTCTAAACGCTGACACCATTGCATACACTAGCAAGATTTTGCTGAAAGGACCCAAATATAGCTGTCTCTTGTGAGACTATGCAGGGCAGGGGCCTAGCAAACACAGGAGTGGATGTTCACAGTCAGCTATTGGATGTATCACAGGGCTCCCAATGGAGAAGCTAGAGAAAGTAACCAAGGAGCTAAAGGGATCTGCAACCCTATTGTTGGAACCACATGATGTACTAACCAGAACCCCGGAGCTCTTGTCTCTAGCTGCATATGTATCGAAAGATGACCTAGTCGGCCATCACTGGAAAGAGAGGCCCATTGGACTTGCAAACTTTATATGCCCCAATATAGGGGAATGCCAGGGCCAAAAGAATGGGAATGGGTGGGTAGGGAAGTGGGGGGCGCTATGGGGGACTTTTGGGATAGCATTGGAAATGTAATTGAGGAAAATATGTAATAAAAATATTAAAAATTTAAAAAAAAGAGAATAAAATCGCAGAAGGAAAATCTACATATAACCTTGGGGTGAAGAAACCTCCTTTCATGAGGTATATGTTAAAAAGCAATAAAGGAAAACTAGTCATTCTAGTTATATCAGCCATAAAGTTTCTATAGTGCAAAAAAATTATATGGTGACAAAAGAGACTGGAGGAAGGGATCATTCTTAGCCATTTGCTTTGCATATAAAATATTAGAATTCAAAACATGAATGTATCCTCTGTGCCAAATCAATGAGAAAATAATTTGGCATAAAGACAAAAGTAGATGAGTAAAAATTGACAACTGGATTTTCACAGGTGTGAAAAGACACATGTTAAATGAATAAGTAAAAGCTATTCAACCATACTATAGTAACAATTACCACAAGGGGCAAATATATGAAGAACAGTCATCCTCAGATTGTAAGAAGACAGGCAAATATTTACTTCCTTAATGTAAAATTGTACTGTCTTTGTGAATGATGATTTTACAGTAGCTTTAAATTTTAAATAGAAAAGTTAAATAATAGAACAATAACAAAATCAACACAGAAATTTCAGTAATTGTCTATGTATGCATAGTGCATTTGCTGAAAGAGGAATAATGAAAGCAATATTATTCTCATCCAAACAGCATCCCGGTGATGTTCAGATAAGGAATCATATAAGGCTCTGAACAGCCAAAGCTGTTCTTCTTTGTTCTTTGAGTAAGAAGAACAGAGTCAAAGGCATCGTGACCCTGATTTCAAGATGTATTGTAGAGTCACAGAAACCCAAGTAGAATGGTATTAGCCTAACAGCAGACACACTGACTGGTGAAACAGACTTCAGATCCCAGAAACAAATCTGTACTTTGGTGACAGTACTGGTTAATATTTTGTCAGATTGGTGCATGCTAGAGTCATCTGAGAAAAGGGAACTTCAATGGAGAAAATGCATCTATCAGATTATTTGTAAACAGGTTGGAAACATTTTCTTGATTAGTGATGTGAGTAGGTCCAGCTCACTGTGAGTGGTTGCATCCTTAGACAGCACATCCTTAGACTGTGTAAGAAAGCAAAGTGAGCAAGCCATGAAGAGCAAGTCAGTGAGCAGCATCCCTCCATGGTCTCTGCTACAGTTCCTACCCTGCTGGAGTTCCTGCCATGGCTTCCCTCAATGAGAGCCTGTGGTTCGGATGGATAAGCCAAATAAAATTCTTTTTCCCCCTTGTTGCTTTTGACCATTATGATCATCACAGCAATAGAAAGCAAACTAGGACAATGACAAGTGACTCTCAGAAAAACTATCAAAATTATACATTGTAGAAAAGATGCCCTCTTGGACTTCCACATGCAAAAGACTAGAAAAAAATTAGATACCCAATGATGTCCAGTTATCACACTCTCAGATGTCAGTGCTCAGCAACTGCTATTGCTGTGGGTGGCTTGCATACTTGTTTGATAAAGTTTATAAAGTCACTCTCTTTTCTCAGCATGTATACAAAGCCAAGGCAGGTGAAAGACCGGATTTAAGATCCAGAACCACTAGAAGAGTACAGGAAAAGCACTTCAAGACATCGCTCTTGGCTCTGATTTTCTGTGTCACACCCAAAACAACCCACAGGAAACCAACACAAAAAGTGACAAATGCTATGATAACAAATCCAAATCAGGAAGCTACTGCACAGCAAAGGAACAGACGAAAGGGTGAAGAGACACCCTGCATAACAGAAGACTGTTTGCCAACCACTTGTCACTTCCAGAATATATGCAGACTACCTTTACTACAGTGGAGAGCATGTGTGGAGAGCATGAGTGTCAAATGACATCTGAACGGTAGATACTCCATACCTACAATTACCTCTAATTTAAACCCCCAAACTCCTGACAGTGGCATAACTCTGATCAGGAATTCACAGTGACCCATTAAACATGTTTAGGGGCTGGAGTCACACTGAACCAAAATGATGGCTACCTCGTAATTCATGATGAGAGTGTGTTCATTTTTTTTTTAACTAGCAAATTACCAAATAAATAAAAAAGAGCAGCATCAGGCTGGAAAGCTAGCTAAGTAGAGAACCTGTTTTGTGGTACATTTGGGAAGAGTGGAGTTTGAATTCCTGGACCTAAATGGATTTAGTTTTCCTCAACCTAAATCCATTTACATTTTTAGCCAACTGTTAAAGATACAAAGGTGTTCTTTAAATTATTTTACCCTACTCTCAGCCAATGCCATCTAGATACAGAGTGTACAGTACTGAACGTTTTAGTATTCCTTTTATGAGCAAATGATGTCTCTACTTCTTGACTTTTTCTAATACTGAATGGAAACTTAATCTGTAGAATCTGAAAATGAAAACTTTATAAAGCAAGTAAGAAAACCATGGCAACAGCCCTTGCTGAATACCGACATCTGAGCATATGATAGAGTAAGCTGGACATCGCGGGATACCTCTTTTTTTTTTTTAATGGCTATATATGGACTTCTGACAGAATTGGTTTTCAACCTTGCCTAACCAGAAGAGAATGCTTTGAAGAGCTTGATTTCAAAATTATGTAGTCTAAACTATAAGATGTAAACAGTATTTATGTGTACACAAAGGGATTTGGGGGATTCTGTGGCCAAGAGAAATGTATTTCAACCCAAAATGTCTCTCCTCTTCTTGTTCTCTTTTAATTTTTGCCTTTGGTAAATGTCTTATACAGGAGATAGACTTCCCTTTAGCAGTCAAGCCTAAAAGGTCAGAAGCCTCTAGCAAGAAGGAGAAGAAAAGAAATATGGAAACATAAACCAAGCAATGGACTTCACTGTGAGCATCAGAAGCCTGGCACCAGCTTTGGCAACAGGTGAATTGTCTTTGGAGGGATATTAATTTTGTAAGTCAAAGCTATTAAAATCGGGCTTCCTGTTTCCGTCTGGAAGACATAATGTGCAAGTCTTTAGTTCCAGCTCTCCCTAGAGGTTGTTTTTTATCCGAGTCCCACCCCTGCGTTGGCTCATATTTTAAGCCCAAAATGCACTGGAAAGACCATTCCTTTAGCTTTGCCATGTACCATGCGGAAGTTTGTGTCATTGTTAATCTGATTTTCCCAAATCAGTGGCCCTGCTCCCACTACATGTTCTCCTCTCTTTCTTACACTCTGGTTTCATCCCATCCTGCTCACTACAGTTCAAAAACAAACCTACTGTCCATCATTTAGAAGAGTTTCACTGATTCTAGCTCTCTCCCTGTTCTCTTTCCATCTCACGTCAGAGGCTCCTCCTACTATGCCAAAGAAACTCAAAGAAAGAATATCATGACTCCACATAGGTAAATCTAGAGCCATCCCTTAATTCCCCCACTGAATGAATCCATTAGCTGCCAGCACAATGAATCATCCTTGTAAGATGTTTTCTAACTCAACATGGCTATAAGATGGAGTTCCTTCTGCCTTTCTCTTCCCTTATTTTTGGTTTCTTCTAAGTTTCCCTTTCTGGTTCCATCACATCCCTCAACTAGTATTTCCCTGGGACTCAGTCCACGATCTCTCGTTATTTGAGTTCACTCTCTCTCTGATTATCTCAACCATGCTTAGATTTTTCAGTGCTTCCCCTTTGATTAGCTCTCCCAGATTTCTATTCTGACCTGTTTCCTAGACTCTCAGGCTTATTTATATGACCCTTCTAAGAAAGATACCCAAAGTGTCACAGATTTAACTACATGAACTACCCCAAACTGTTCTTCTGTATTCTTTCCCACTGCAATAAATGTTGGTTTCATCTATTCACTGGCCCAGGACAACTCATCCTGGAATCTTCCTTTAGTCCTCTCTGCCCTTCCCCCCAACCCCACTTCATTTTGAGTCCATCAAAAAGTCCTTATGTTTGAAATGGGTCCAGATTCTGACTACTTGAAATAGTACCTGAAATAGTTGACATTTACTAAATAGGTCAGTGGGAAACAGGTGCTGGTTGCTATAATCAGTACGATTTCACTGTCTTATCTTAGTCTTTGTTTCTCTGAGGTCGTGCTCTCCCATTTGGATAGCACTGAAAAATATATTCTTTCTAGAAAATATTGCAGGTCAAATCTTATTCTTCAGACCATCTCATGGTGGTATTGCTGTGTCCATAGTAGAACATGTGCCTGTTGGTACTGAGCAAACAGCTGGAGGCCATTACCCACCCCCACCCCACCCCCACTCCCATACTTGGATGTGGCTCTATGACAGGACCCCTCCTGGACTTCTTATTCTACCGTTTAAACTTTCGTAAGGGTCTCTCTTTTCCTTTACTTTCTGACTGGTTGTGGATAAAATGTAAAAAGTTGTGGTTCCTGATGGACCAAATTGCTAACATATCAGAACACCTCATTGTGATCTGACATAAACTAGAAACACAGCTGTATTATTTGAGTCCACTGGGATTTTTTTTTTGCAGTAATCACTCATGCATATTATATGAAATACAGCCAAAAACTGTGTCCCCAGGGGTAACTGGTAAAGAATCCTATCTGAGATGTAGCCCCACCCAAGTCTGTGACATAAATATACACAAAATAAACACAATAGGAAGAGTTGCCTTTGGTCTCTTTTACCCAGTAGCTACCGCAGCATCATAAGAGGTAAATGAAATCTTCCCAGAGCTAAGGAACAGACTCACAAATAGAAATCGAAATGACCTGGAATGCAGTTATTTATTGAAAAATAACTTTTCTTCTTCAAAGCAAAGCTAAGCTGTATTTTCCATTTTTACTCCAAATGGTAATAAATCTAATAAATATTTCAGAGATTTTCTCCAATCAAAATGATCTTCTAAGAGTTCTCTGGATATCACCGTCATCAGGATATATTTCCTCTGAAAGTTATAAAAATAAAGCCATTTATACATACTTTGGCATACCCAATATATCCAAAGCAGAGATTAAAATCCTGTGGGTAGAAGAAAGGGAAAATATTAGGCACATACTGCTACCCCTGAAATTAACTCATAATTCAAACAATGTTTTTCATATTTCAATATATGTCTCTATTTCAATCAAGAAACATGGTTTGGCTGAGTGTGGTGGAGCATGGCTGTAATCCCAGAAACTAGGAGTCTACAGCAAGGGGTCAGGAGTTTATAGTCGCCCTCAGCTAGAGCAGCATGGGGCCAGCCTGGACTCTGAGACCCTGACCCCAAAACGACACCAACAAAGGAAAGGAAAAGAGGACTTGGTAAAGAAGACCATGTATATGAGATGGGAAATGAATGACAGAGATTAAAAACCAAAGAAATGAGCTAATGAAGGCAAGATGAGATGCTCTTGTGAGACTTCCCCTGGCTTTGAGCTATAGACATTTCTTACAATTGTGCAAGTATCACTTGGCTCTGTAGTTCCAAACATTGGAACACATTTCTAGATGTGTCTACAGTTGTTGAATTATACTCCAACCTGGAGGTTTCTTGGACCAAAGTTGAGCTTATAGGACTGATATCTAGAAAGAAGTACATATGGTAGGAATACCACTGTACTAGGGTCTGATGATGTATAACCTACACTGATAGCCTACACTGACAGCCTAGAATGATGGCTTAGACTGATGGCTTAGACTGATGGCCTAGACTGATGGCCTAGACTGGGTTATGGCTGATGAAGAACTCTGACCCAGGTTTTCTCAGATTACTGAGTTGAAGTCCAGCCTCTGGTTCCTTTACAGCTACAATGGCATCATAAAGCAGAGGCTTGTGTCCTACACTACAATAGGTAGGCTATCTACATGTCATGTCATAGTTTTAAACCTCTGCCCTCATCTGTGAAATGAGCAGAACAACAACATATTTCATGGGGTTGCTGTAAGAGTTGAACTGGATAGTAAATGTGGAGGACTCGGCACAGCACTGGGAACACTGTGAGAATCCATGTGGTAGCGTTTCATTACTTCAAAACTTCTACTCATAATATTCAAGGTTCGAAGAGGAAATCCTTGTGAAGGAATTGATGAGATTAAGTCTTGTTTTTTAACCAGACTGGTCTTGAACTCATGGGTTTAAAAACTCAACTTCTTGAGTGTATGGAACAACAGGTACGCACTACCATATCCAAGTAAATTTTACCATCACCCAAAACTTAAAATTAACCAGAAAATAAAAATAAATACAATTCTTCTTATACATGAATAATGCCACTATAAACACTATTTGAGGAATGTTCTGAAAATACTTTTTGAAAGATGTTTCAAGGACTCAATAAAAGAGCTTCTTAAAGATTTCATTAAATGAGGCCTGGCAAGATGGCTCAGCAGGTAAAGGTGCTACCACCAAACCTAATGAGCAAGCACTCTTAAGTGTTGAGCCATATATGCAGCTCCATCTAATTCTTTAGTATTTCTTATCTTCAACCCCATGTTGAACTCCCCATCTCAAGTTATAAGAAGTTACTGAAGTTACAAAGGCCAGGAGCTTACCCTCCCATCGCTGTTCATGCACAAGAATAGGAAGAAAAGCCATCTAAGCTTATACTCAATCCAATTGTTTGTGTAACAACATAAAACCTCTGTGAATCATGTATGTCAAATACATGTTAATAAACATGAAACAAAAGACAGCCTTCAAAAAGGTGACTACATTTCCTATAAACAGATAATTATATTTTATTATGTTCTAAATTAAAACAAGATGGCAGTCTACTGTCACTGAAATTTCAAGGAGAAAAATACCATTAGACCTTCTGTGAGCTGTTTTCATTCTCTGAGGGCTTTTGTTCTTCTTCTAAGTAAAGGCATAAAAGCAAGCAATTTTTGAAGTTTGCTCTAGATATATGCTGGCCATAGAGGGATGTTACTTACCAGCTTACTTTCCCTGGCTTGCTCAGCTTGCTCTCTTATAGAACCCAAGACTACCAGCCCCAAGATGGTCCCACCCACAAGGGGCCTTTCCCCCTTGATCACTAATTAAGAAAATGCCTTACAGTTGGATCTCATGGAGGCATTTCCTCAACTGAAGCTCCTTTCCCTGTGATAACTCCAGCTTGTTTCAAGTTGACACAAAACCAGCCAGTACACATGGGTGTGATTTACTCTCTAATCTTATATCACACATTCTATATTGAGCTTTATCTCACTGTGTATAGCAACAATTATCCATAACCTCTAAGGTATAGTCACATCTATCACAGTGTCCTTCTTTGTGTGGGTTCTGTAGAGATGTGCTGCATTTTGTCTTAAGCTGTGGTACTGGAACAAAACCCAAACAGGCTAAGCAGATATTCTACCACCAAGTTACATTCTTCTATCCCAAATACTTGAGTTAAGTAGAAGTTTCATGGCCTATGTACACTGTCAACTTTTCATCCAGCCTGTGCAGACCTTGTCTGAGGAGCTGAAAGAACGGAACAGACTATGGTCTGGCACTGCAGATAGCCTTACTTCAGTTTCAGTGTACCTTTATACACAAACGCAACAAAGAAAGCAATGATCCAAGGAAGGTTGTTTGAGTTCAGAAAAACATGTAAAGAAATGCCAGTAACCAGCCCTTTCCCAGAAGTTTCTCAGGACAGAGCAATTGAAACCCAATTGTCTGGCACGTATTATAGATGATATCTGAAAAAGTACGAAAGCAAGGCAGAAGACCATATCCAGATTTAGGGTACACTGACCAAATTGGGTCCTACAGATACGATCTGGCATGCAACAAAAATAAACTTGTCTTACAAATTGAACATAAATGTTCATCACAGGAGGCACAAAATCATGTCCAAGAACAATTCGAGGAACAAAATGCACCTGAGGTAAAAGGCCACCTGCCTTTTTTCCTGGTGCCTCTTTCACAGTGTCCACCATGGGCCATATACCAACACATATAAAGGCTGAAATACTCAGAAAGGACCACCAGACAGATAAATATAATATTACCACCTGGAACTTCTTAACATCTCTGAAATGTCAATACCTTAAAGTGTGGGAGCTCTTACAAACCAGGCAGCATGCTAACAAGTCCCACTAGTTAAACTTCCTGGGTGGTAAGCTCTTCATCTTTGTTGATTTCGGTTTCCGTAACTATAGCTATTCGGGACACTCTAGAAATTTTGGAATTGAAACTCTCCTTCTTTTCATAATAAGTTCACCAATTTTCTAGGAATCTGGAGTATTCTGGTTTCTTCTATCTTTTCTAACTAATGCCAAGTCATCGTTTATTATAAAGCATGGAAGCAGAGGGTTGCTTAATGAGAAAGTGTATAGAGTGAACACAGTAGCATGCATAGCTAGAAACTGAACATCTTCCCTTTGTCTTTAAAGGAAAGACCTGCACCTGCAGGCCTGGATGATGCTGGGAACTAAGTAGGGTTAAACTCCACTGTTTCAGAATAATCTTCATTTAAAATTAGATCAAGAAACTTAAAAGTGTGTATAAGTGCCTATCAGGTAAAAACAAAAAACAAACAAACAAACAAACAAAAAAACCAAACCTCATTGTTGATCATCCTGTTTCAGTTTTCTCACTTGTAAAATAAAAGTAACCACCGATCCAGTGAGGCCATCAGAGGGGAGAAGAAGCAAAGAGCTCTATAGCTCTACAGAGATGACCATGTCAGTAGAACTACAGTTCTTCTTTCTGTTCATCTAAGTCTCCTTTTTCATATGAAGATTCACCTGTCTAACTCTTACCTTTAAATACAAGCTAGGATGTTTTTTGAGGACAAAATTTCTCAAGACATTTTAGAATTTCTTGCTTGCTTACTCCTGGCTCAAAGTATTGCAAAAACATCACTCTTATAATCCTTTCTCACCTCTGCTTCCAATCCTGGCCAGACTCGCAAATACAAAAAAAGACGTGTTAGGAGTCAGGGGAAAAGTTCAGAGGCGGCTCCTGAACTTCCAGAGCAAACTTCAAACAAAAGTCAGTTTGCGTGTTCACTTTTTAGTAGCCTTGCTTACCTGCTGACAAACTCAATTTCTAGAACTTAAAGGAATATGTTAAAAGCTCACCATGACTCCTTTTTGTTCCTAATCCTAGTTTTCAAACCTAAAATGCCAAGCTGAGAAGTAACTCAGTAACTACAGGTTCTTATGCCCAGGCCTGGCCATCTAAGTTCAATCTCTAGATCCCACGAAGTAGTGGGATAGACTGTCTCCTAAGAGGTGTGCTCTGAGCTCAGCATGTATGCACCTGTGCGTACACACATACAGGCACATGTACAGACTCAAAAATATACACACACAGGCACATACAGACATACACATAGACACACATTTCCATAGTGTAGTGATAATCACATTAGCCTGACACATAGACATACACACACATATCTACAAACACAGAAACACAGAGATAAACAAACACAGGCAAACGCAGACACACAGACATATACACAAACACAGGCACACACACATAGGTACAAACACACAGACACACAGACACACACAAAGCTAATAAATATACCTACTCTAGTAGGAATTCACAAGAAGCTTTAGAGAGTCTGGTAGGAGCTGAGGATCAGTGTATTCTGACAGAATGAACTCAAGGTCAAACATTTTCCCTCCAGTTTGTAGTAACTTAAGAGTGAAGATGTTGCTGTCAATCTTCCTCAGCCGAGGAAAGCAGGGCTTGCTAAGATGTACAAAGGACAGGATGGAGACTTATGTCAGGAAAAATAAATTATTACAGTGGAAAAGCCCCACACACGAAGTGGAAACTAATATTCAAGCAGGTTAACGTTCATGTGTTTGGATGGTGTCATTCACTTACAGGCCATGAGGAGTCACCAAGGTTAGAAGGGCTTAGGGGAACCAAACCCACACAATTACCAGGAAATGCAAAGTATCAACCTAGCACAGGATCTCCTTAATAGTCATGGGAACCAGGACTCCTCTCTCTCTCTCTCTCTCTCTCTCTCTCTCTCTCTCTCTCTCTCTCTCTCTCTCTCTCTCTCTCTCTTTCTCTCCCTCTCCCTCTCCCTCTCCCTCTCCCTCTCCCTAGCTCTCGCTCTCGCTCTCGCTCTCGCTCTCGCTCTCGCTCTCGCTCTCGCTCTCAACCTAAAAGAAGAAAAACAGCAATAATAAAACTAAAACCACCAAGTTCAACTCAAATGGCCAAATCCTAAAAATAGATCAGCCTCAACTCTTTTACAGAAAGAAATACAAGGTAGGAAAGAGAATCATAGAATACAAATCACTTTTGAACTGCTTCTCAAAGCAGTCTGAATGGATTGCCAAGTCTCCATGGTGGTCAGAGTTTGAGGGACCTCTTGTGAAGCTGTGTCAGGCTTTGCTTAGTCACCAGCAACTCAGCATACCAACCTGGAATATGAGAGGTAAAACAGTCCATGTGGACCATCAGGCTCAGTTCGTCGTGCTACTCCTTAACTTGGGAATTCAATTACTACAGAAAATTAGTGACACCTTCAATCTCTAAATGTTTTGTCCCGTGCTCACACAGAAGGTGGTGGGAAGGGCTGAGACGGCTGCTGTTCCACATTCAGATTCAGGTGTGTTCCCTGGCCTCTCTACCTGTATCATGGATGCATTTGTATGCCATCTGCACAGACACAAACTGGAAATGCTTTTAGATTACAATCCAAAACTTTTCCCATTCCCACTTCATCATTCATAAAATATCTAAATACCTAAATGTCTAGACCTGTGGGTCGCAACCCCTTTGAGGGTTTAATGACCCCTTCACAGGGGTCACCTAAGACATTCAGAAAACACAGATCTTTATATTACAGTTTATAACTAGCAAAATAATAGTTATGGAGTCACAATGAAAATAATTTTATACTTTGTGGTTGACCTTACCACAACATGCGGAACTCTATTAAAGGGCCACAGCATCAAGAAGGTTGAGAAATCACTGCTGTAGAGTATCTTACAAGATTTTATTTGGAGTAAGTTTCCTAATAAAATGATTCAATCATAATTTTCTTGTCTGTGCATGTATATATGTATATGTGTGCATGTTCATGTGTGTGCAAGTGTGGTTAGACATGTGCATGTGTTGCTTGCATACATGTGTGCTAACATGTGTGTGCATGTGTGTGTGTGAGAGAGAGAGAGAGAGAGAGAGAGAGAGAGATAGGACAACTTGAGTGTTGTTTCTCAGGTGCATCTTTGCATCTTTAATTTAAAACAGAGCTTCTCATTTGGTTGGAACTTGCCAGGTAGGCTATGCTGCTCACTGTTTTCTTAATATCCTGACTGGGATTACAAGTGCATCACCACACACGGGCTAGTCACAGGTTCATAAAATGATACTTCTGCAAAGATCTACAAGAGAACGAAAATCTCAGTGTTCCCTGTGCAGATTCATCTGTTTAGCAAACATTTGGTGAACATCTTCACCAGGCCATGCCTCATCCTGGACAAGAAAATTAATCAGAACATGGGCATAGCATTATCCATAAAGGTAAATTAGTGGCACTCAGATGTTGCTAGTGACCAAGAGCTCTGTAAGGTCCACTCAACAGGAGAGAAATCATGCCTGCCACTAGAAAACCTAGCCAACTACCCAGAAATAGTGAGGTTTAGGATTTTAGAAGAGAATCTACTACTACAAGTTGACTAGACCAGCATAATTTCTAACTGCATTATAAAACTTATCTTTAGGCCTAAGCATCTCTCTCATCCCTCATCCAAGAAGCTTCCCATTACAGCAGATGGAGGCCATTACAGAATACACAACTAGCTACAGTGAAAGAATCAATGCATTGTGAAGAGCCCAGCCCCAAATAGATGCATCCATAACACAACTCTGCCCCTGAGTTTCAGAGAGCATTATACAAGAGAACCAGATCATAAGAGTCAGAAGACTAGGCAGTCTGCTGTGTGGCCTCGTCACCTACAAATGACTGCCTCCAACAAGCCTGAGGAGTGACAATATCAGTAGACATCCTAACATGGAGATGGGAAATTTTCAGGGATCCAACCCTTAGACCAGTGGTTCTCAGCCTGTGGCTCATGACCTCTTTGATGGTCCCATGTCAGATACACTACATATCAGATATTTACATTGTGATTCGTAACAGTAGCAAAATTATAGTTATGAAATAGCAAAGAAATTACTTTATGGTTGGGGGTCATAATAACGTGAGGACCTGTATTAAAGGGTCATAGCATTAGGACGATTGAGAATCACTGCCCTAGACAAAAACAAACAAAACAAAATAAACAAAATAAAGACAAGTATTCACCACTGAAAAAGAAATAATTCACCTCCCCCAAATATAAGCATCCTAATTGTTTACCCAATGCAAAATGGTCAACCCTGAAATCATACACGCATAAACAATAAAAATGGAAGAAAAATGAACTCTGTATGATGTGTGTGTGTGTGTGTTAACAAAATAATCAAAAAAGAGGCCATTAGTTTGAGGGGTGGGGGATATGGAAGATTGGAGGAAGGAAAGGGAAGTGACTATATTTTTACTAAAATGCATGTTTGAAAAAGAACATGAGCTAGACAGATGCTCAGTCGTTTAAAGCATGTATTGTTCTTACAGAGGACATAAGTTTGATTCTGAGCATTGACATGGTTGCTCACAACCATCCATAACAGCTCCAAGGAGTGTAGAAATACAGTAGTGGACACAGCTCAAAATAACCCATGTATGTGCTTAGCTTGTTCCCTGCCATAGGATATTCCTTTAATGTGAGTGACAACAGTCCACAATGGCCGAGCCAGGTTAGACTCCTCCAAATATGAATGAAGCATCCAGAAAATTCAGTCCATCTGGTTTCATAAATACTAATCCAACAACAACAACAAAAAACAGCAAGCTTTCTCTCTGCCGTCTATGGTGTAGCTCCTGGCAAAGGGGATTAAATACACAGTAATCTACAAAGAGAAAGCATTGTGAGGAGACAGATGAACATAAGGTATCAAGTTGCTCAAAGGAACTCTGAGAATAAGGAAAGACTGCCTTTCCCTGGGAGTGGGTAATTGAACTGGGTTTCCATCGATGGGAAGAGACTCAGCTTTCACAGAACACATGAGGAGGGTTGTCAGGCTGAATAGTGGCCAGTTTGAGCTATGCTAAGACCTTGCACTATACTTTACTCACCAGGGAAAGCCAGTACAGGTATTTGAACAGGTATTTGAGCAAGTGAGCCAAATACACAAGCTGCATATATACTTACATAAAAGACGGCTTCAACAATACCTCCTTTCTCGGCAGTCAATAACTCTACCCTTACATTGGATATGCAATTGTGAGTCTTTCTGAATATTAAACAGCAATGGGAAAAACTCTAACGAGATGTTATCTGGCTGTGTTGGGTAGCAAGAAAAGGTGGAGTGTAGGCAGCAGAGTTTGAACTTCAGAAGTATACAAAGAACTGCAAATTCAAGACATTAACAATGCTCTCTCTCTCTCTCTCTCTCTCTTTCTCTCTCTCAGCTCAGGGGTGAGGAAAATTTTCCCCTTGTCTCTCCTGGCTTTGAAGAATTTCTAGAAAGGCCTGACATTTCTTGGTTTGTAGATAACCACTCCATTTTCACAGAGCCACCACCATCACAAGAATGTCAGTCATTTAGGTCATGGTCCATACTAGCCCAGTATGACTTCATCTTAAATTGATTACATCAGTTAAGACTCACCATCTCCAAATAAGGCCATGTTAGCAAGCTCTGGAGCCTAGCCCTTGAGCACATCTTGGTGGAAGTGAATACTACTTTGCTTGCATGTCCTTGAACATAAACTACTGTGTGTCTTCCACTATTTAATGAACGATCTCCTGTCCAACACAATTTGATCTCTTCTTGAGCCATGTCAGGGCAGAGCTCAAGGATATGACAGCACAAAGCCCTAGCAGTCCATGGAATACTAGCCTCCTACTTCTTTGTTGTCCTCTCTCCCTACTCCAAACTGTCCTGAGTTCAGAATTAATAAGAGAAAGGCATGCTCAGAAGCGATGAGCCACCTAAAAACCCTTAGGACCACCTGTCCTGCATCACACTCCTGATCAACTCCACCCTCAGGAGATCCTCTACCAGACTATACCAGAGAAGTCGAAAACCTGTGCAGGAATGCATAGGTGAAGCTGAGTGGAGATAAAAATGCTCACCTTCAGGGGCTGGGGGATGGGTATCCCGAAGCTACTCATTCTGAAACAGCCAGAAGAAATTCATTAGAAGGCAGTGTTGGGCCTGTCCTCACCAGAACAAAATACTTTATTTTGTTAAACACAAAATATTTAAAAGTGGGAAGACCACTTTGAGTTTTCCTCTATACTAAAATGCAAAGACCAAATTTTGCTGAGTCCTGACTTGCTATTCCAGAATTAGAACCTCAGCATGTTAGAAATAAGGGAGAAAGCCGGGCGTGGTGGCGCATGCCTTTAATCCCAGGACTCGGGAGGCAGAGGCAGGCGGATTTCTGAGTTCGAGGCCAGCCTGGTCTACAAAGTGAGTGCCAGGACAGCCAGGGCTACAAAGAGAAACCCTGTCTCGAAAAAAAAAAAAAAAAAAAAAGAAAAAAGAAAAAGAAAAAAAGAAATAAGGGAGAGAGTATCGCAAGCACGGAGCTCGACTGTTTTTAGCCTGTATGTTGACACTAATCAGGATCAACTAATGGGACTTATCACATTTGTGACTTATCCTTTCTCTTTTCTTAAGTAAATTACAGTGACTTCTTTGTTAAGTAACTTGCAAATTTCTTCTTTTCAAGTCTTACTGAAGTCTACATTTGATGAGTCTGATTTACCTTTATATCCCCAGTAAAATACTCACTATAGAGTGGAGACTAGGTAAGTACTAGAAAGACTTTTATGCAAAACAAATCATGAAAGAAGATACTTACAAGGTGAAGTGTTACTGTAACAGAAAAAAAGGAGAAAAGGTCCGGTGAGTCACTGTTAGGGTATGGATACTGTCATACTGTCGCTGAAGGAGTGTGAGTCACACAATTGGCCCCCACTCGACTGCTGGGCTGGGACCTTCTTAGCCCTGAAGCTAAGAAAGCATCCAGCTGACCTGTTCTGTAGCACTCTCAGGATCAAGGTGCCAAACCCAACACTGATTTAAGACATCTGTGGCTGAAAACTTACTCATCTCTTCAACTCAGATCCAGCATTCTTTTTCAGGGAAGAAAATATCTATTGGTATGAAGTTACATAAAATCCCAGATTGCTAAAAGTCTAATACAACAAATTGCAAATGAATCTATTATACTTCAGAATAGCGTTTGTGAGTTGACAATGTCATTTCATTGTTTGTTTTAACTCTACTTTATAATTTCATAAACTTATTGCTACAAGGTTACTTTGAGATGAATATAGTATGTAATAAATTAATTGTGCTATATACCATATCTGTCACCTACTTTTTAAAAATACTTTGCTAGTATTTCCTGTGTCTCAAACACCACATCTTGTAATTAAGAGCCAAAGATTAAGGTGCATGGTTGTTTATTATAATTTTTCTCTCTGAAAGTTTTCATAATAATGCTTTCAATTGTTCGGTAGAGGGTTGGAAAGATGGCTCAGGAGTTAAGAGCACTGATTGCTCTTCCAGAAGACTGGGATCAATTCCCAGAACCCACATGGCAGCTCACAACTGTCTATAACTCCATTCACAGGGAATCCAACACATACATAGTATACACATATAGGCAGAACACATATTCACATAAACTTAAAAATAAAGGTTATAAAACACTTTAAAAACTGTGTAAAGGTAAGAAAATAGGATATGGATTCTTAATATCAATGTTTGAACAGACAAGGTATTTAATATGCACATAGACATATACATACATATGCATACATATATATACATACAAATTTACAATCAAAATTACACACATATATATTTTTTTTAGAACTTGGAGTGTATTCTCCAATATATCATACATCCAAAGATACTTGTCCTAGTCAGCTTTGTAAACTTAACAGGATCCAGAGACATTTGAGAAAGAATCAATGAGGAGTTGATTGTCCAGATCAGATAAGTAGATGGGCATGTCTATGAGAATTGTCTTGACTGTTAATTGATCTTGGAAAGTCTAGTTCACTTGGGCAGGTGGGTTTTGACTATATGAGTCTACAAGTGAGATGAGAGACCAAAAGCATCATCCAGATAACTGTTCCACCTTCTTGTCTATGATGTGAGTTTTTTGGTCAGAGGTAATGATGTATGGAATAACAAGAAAGTGCCTTCAAGGTACAGACTGTGTCCCTGCCCTAACTTTCTTCAATAATGGACTATATATAACCTATGTGCTGAAATAATCCCTTTCCTTCCCACTAAGTTGACTGCTACCATGATATTTGTCACAGCAACAGGATAAATTAGAATAACATATAATCTCAAATACATACACATACATGTGAGATATATCCATTATATAATGTATATATACACATGTAATATATATCTTACATGTTTTAATTTATATGCGTGTATATGTATATACCCTATATTATATATACATATCATATGTGTATATATCATATGTATATACCCTATATCATATGTATATAACATATATATGTATATCTCATATATACGTATATATATCAGAATGTAAGAAAGTAGGAATGCTTTGTAAAATAATAAATTAACAGCTTTGTTGTGGGAAGGATGTCTTCTTGCCTTGTTTCTAGCTGAGGTATATTTACTTGGCTAAAATATGTTTGAAACCTTATCTAGAATAATGGCTATGCAACAGAGACCTTTCCAAATTATCATATTCATTATATTTTAATATTTATTTGTAACCGTGTGTGTGTGTGTGTGTGTGTGTGTGTGTGTGTGTGTGCGCGCACGTGCGCGCACATGAATCTAGGTGCCCTCCAAGGCAAGCAGCATTGAATCTGCTGTAGCTGGAGTTACAAGCAGTTGTTGGGAATCGAACTTAGGTCCTCTGAAGTAGCATAAGCTTTTATATGCTGGGTCATCTCTCCAGCCCCACACAATTAGTATATTCTTATGCCATCATGCTGGCATTAGGTCAGATTTGTGTTAAAATAATATATTTAGAACTAAGGGTAACATATATAAAGCATTTCTGATGACGTGAGTTGTATTCAGTTTTATGTGAAGTGGCCTGGCATTTGTAATAGATCTGTAAACCATGAAGCAAAAGGGAATATGGGATAGCAACCAATGCTTTAGCCAACTGCAGACCATGGGAAGAGTGGGATGCATTTTTTCTAGCAGTTCCAAAGAAAGGTGTTTCCTCATTGGTCTCTTGTTCCTGCTGGCCATGAACTTTGACATCTAATGCATGAGTTTCTCTGACCAGGTGATGACTTCACATTGAAAAATGAAGCCATTAGTGGTTTCAGGGGAGATGCCTTCACATCTGTTCATAGGTCAGCACAGCAGCTGGTAGCTAAGCAGAGCACAAAGTCCCAACCCTTAGACATATATATTCAGAATCTTCATTTGTGTAAGATGCTGGCTGGTCTGAATACATGTCAGACAGAAAGAATCACTGCATGGATGTTTATTTAAATAAAGTGCAAAGTCCTTTGCTGTCCTTCAAGCCATAACATTCTAGACATTCATATCAATGATGGGGAACGCCCAAAGAGATGGGCTTTCGCTTTCCTTTCCATCATTGTTATAAATACAGAAATGATATTTTATTATTATCTTTCCTGTTTTCAGAAACTGGGAAAACCAGGAGTTTCCAAACTTGGATAAAAGAAGCAAAAGCATCAGTTCTTTGCATGATGATGGATGAGCTAGGAGACACTGCAGTAAGATGCTGACAAGCGACCCAAAGCCAACCATGTTTGGAGTCATTAGAGACTAGTCCCCCAAATACTCCTGAGATAAGTTCTTCAACAGGCCTGTCAGACCCAGCTGAACCAGAGAGCAGTTTGCCTGAACTGCCTCTAAAACCCTTCGCAGTGGAGTAACCTCTGTCTATCTTCTAGATCAAAGCATTTGTCTCCTACGGTCTCCTTGTTTCTGTCCAATCCTTGTTTCCTCTGGTGATAGTATGGGAACCATGCGTTATGCTAAATCTAACTACCACCTTCACCAATTCATTGTCTTCCTTGTGTTGTGGGGAAATAATAAAAACGAGCTGGCCTATTCCTGCACTTGTGCCACCAACTCTCTGTCCTGTCTGCCTGGTCGGCCATGCACTGGCAGGCGATGGCCAACCTGTTTTTATCTTGTCATGAGTCTCTGGCCTGAAGCTCTCAAAACGTCTCCACCCAGCTCGCTAAGTTCCCACTGGCTGGTTGCTACCACACCAGCCCCATGCTTCAAATTCTCCACTGCCGTTGTGGCAAACTCATGCTTTCCTGCCATACCTTTCTCTCTTGAACCCAGATGAGCCACAGCATGA
This sequence comes from Mus caroli, assembly GCF_978045245.1. NCBI lineage: Eukaryota > Metazoa > Chordata > Mammalia > Rodentia > Muridae > Mus > Mus caroli. Next base: position 22,032,784 of record NW_028227264.1, read on the forward strand.
AGAAAAATGTGACACAAATTTAGTTCAAAAACTATGGTAACTCAGTCTCTAGGTGTGACAACTAAAATCTAATTTTGTTGTTTTGTTTTGTTTTGTTTGTTTGTTTTTATTTTTATTAGATACTTTCTTCATTTACATTTCAAATGCTATCCTGAAAGTCCCCTATACCCTCCCCCCCCTCCCCCCGCTCCCTGACCCACCCACTCCCATTTCCTGACCCTGACAACCACCAAACCCAGACACTATTGCATATGCCAGCAACATTTTGCTGACAGGACCCTGATATAGCTGTCTCTTGTGAGGCTATGCCAGTGCCTGGCAAACACAGAAGTGGGTGCTCACAGTCAGCTATTGGATGGAACACAGGGCCCCCAATGGAGGAGCTAGAGAAAGTACTCAAGGAGCTAAAGGGGTCTGCAACCCTATAGGAGGAACAACAATATGAACTAACCAGTACTCCCCAGAGCTTGTGTCTCTAGTTGAATATGTAGCAGAGTTTGGCCTAGTAGGCCATCAATGGGAGGAGAGGCCCTTGGTCCTGCAAAGATTATAAAACCTAATTTTGTAAGCCTTATTAAAATCTGATTCCTTCAGTGGCAAATCCTTGTGAATCTGCCATGATACTGGGGAAACTCTAGCAGCTACATCTTACCCTTATGCTGTCCTCATTCCAAAAGGACCTAACTCTCTCCTGCTTCCTCTCTTCCTCCATCCAACCCAGAAGTCCCGCCTACTCACCCAGTAATTGACTCCTTTATTCATTAGGGGATTGGTTCACAAGAAGCCACCTGAGTAAGTGACTCATCCCTCATTCGATAGCCTCTCCTGGGAGAGCAGAATTAACATAAAAATACAAGCAGCACAAAGCCATCCACAACATCCTTTCCCTTACACAGGCTAAGTTGATTCTACATGAACAGACCCCTGACTCCCACCCTTTGACACTCATCCCTGGCTATGGCCTGCCTCTTGATCCCACTCTTCTTTCTTCTCCTCCTTCAGTCCCTGACTCTGATTTTTTTATGTTTGGCTCATTCTCACCTTTTCACCTTGTCTAAAGAGCGTCCTCTCCTCATAGCCTGTCATCAGTCTGCTGATGGCTTTCTAATAGGAAATGGTATAATCAATAATAACTTTTGCCCTAGTCCATTCAAACTGCTATAGCAAAATTCTGCCCTTTGCATTCCTTAAACAATGTGTCTTCTTTCCTTTCATCCCTCTTTTCCTCCTTCCTTCCTTCCTTCCTTCCTTCCTTCCTTCCTTCCTTCCTTCCTTCCTTTTATGGAGACCATCTAGTGATGTGGCACAGGCATATCTTAACTTTGCCTCAGCCTCCTACGTACTGAATTAGAAGTGTGGGCCACCATGCCTAGCTCAGTGGACACTCATTTCTCATTGTTCTAGAAACTAGAAATCCAACAATGGCTTCAGGTGATCTCTCCCCACACCCCCACAAATAATGGAACTGGAGTGGCAGGCTGGGAAGGAGGGAGGGAGGGACTTTGAGTGTTTAAGGTAAGACCTTGTTAACAAGATAACTCTTATGGTCTTAGCTGTTCAATAGTTTAAAAAAAACTGAAAAAAAACATTGTTCCTTCTATTTAAAAATACTGTTTGGGGCTGAAGATGCAGCTCATTGGTAAAGAATTCAGGCACCAGACTCTGGGTTTCACATAGTAATTGAGAAAAACAGAAATAAACAAAATCTTCCTTTTTGCAAAGAAATCTAGAAAGTTCTCTTAATGCCTGCATACTCAAATTACACACAATAATTCTTTTTAAACTGTACTTTGGCAGACATAATGAGAAAGATAGACATCATTTTTGGAAAAATAACCTTCTGAAACAGTATAGGAGTAATTTATCAACGCAGGACATGATCTCTAGTAAGGATCTGAGCTATTTAAATCACCCTCAAGAGTTTACAGAAATAGAGATGATTGCTGTGTGCATTGTCAAATCAGATCATAAACACACCCCCCCCCAAAAAAATTGCTAAATAGTCCACTGAACATTAGAGTACTTTTTTCCACAGATATCAAGCTGATTTTCAAAACATAACTATCGTTCCTGGTTCTGAGCTTCTTAGAGGAAAAGGATAAAAATAGTCACTTACTGGGAACTCCATGAAGAGTTGTCCAGGGTCTGGAAAATGTTTCAGTAGGTAAAAACAATTGCTGAGCAACCATGGGGGCCAGACTCCAGATCGCTGGCACCCATGTAGAATAATGTAATAATGTAACCACATTGAGTTCAAATCCTCTCTCTGACACTCAGTGGCTGAGTAACATAAGCAAGTGGCATGATCTCATGGCTCTGTTCTCACACCTGTATGTGTGGATATTAATATCTCCTCAAAGAGCTTTTATAAGCTGAGGTATGTGGACCATGGTAAGTTCCCAACAATGGCCAAGAGCTTGTAATCCCACTGCTTTAAGGGTAGAGGCAGGATTGTTAGGGCTTGTTACCCAGCAAATCTAGTCAAAACAACAAGCTTTGGGTTTTGTGAGAGACCCAGAAAATGATAGAACAGACACTTGAAATTCTCCTCTGGCTTACACGCATAAACACATAGGAACATGCACCTACATATACATGTGTTTATATCACACACACACACACACACACACATGAGTACATAAGTAAATGGAAAATAATCATCCGGTGAATGACTCATCTTTAATTACTTCATTTGATTTATTTATTTTGAGTTTTTAAAGACAGGGTCACACGTCACCTAGGCTGGCCTTGACTCCTGACCTTCCTGTTTCTCTACCTCCTGGGCCTGGGATTATAGGTGCTTGTCACACCCACGATTTCATTTTCATACAAACATCAACCCATGCTTGCACGAAAATGAAATCATCTTTGGAAACAATTGCTACTAGCAAGGATTTCCAAATTGTCTATTAGAAATCTCTCAAATTCAAAATAATAATATTCATTATTAGGAACTTACCATGGCCCACACACCTCAGCTTATAAAAGCCTGTCATTTAGTACCCACATGTTCAGGTGCAAGAACAGAGCCATGAGGTCACGTCACTTGCCCGAGCTACCCAGCCATTGAAAGTCAGGGGATTTGAACTCAATTTAGTTTAGACATTGCATTATTCCAGCTTAAGTTTGTTCATGTATTGTCTGTAGCCACTAAAAGATACTTTTAATAAAAATCTTTTCGAAAGAAATGCAGCCTTCATGTTACTATTGTCCCAACTGGCATATCTTACGATAGTCTCTTAGGATACGCTCTTGTAGCTTGTGGAGTTCACAGCTCAGTAAAGCTGTTAATGACTTTTCTCCACCCGAAGCCTATGAAGAGCCTCTGGCACTACAGCAGCTAGCCAGCGGCAGAGGGATGCATCCTGATCAGTACCAACTTCAGTTCTCCCTGTCCTGTGACCAAAATGGATGTTGTCTTCAGCAATAGGGTGCTCTCATCTAGCCCTAGTGAGTAGCCAAGTACACAGGCAATGGCCTAGATTGTTTAGGGAGAGGGTCTTCTGGGACATCCCTAATAAAATAAATAAAATAATAAAATAATAGGGGGCAGAGTCAGTTTTCCTTAGTAGTGTGGGCCACAGTAAACTTCCCATGCTCTGGCCGATGGTGCCTTTCACCCATGAGCACACAGGCATGGCAGATGGCCCCATATATCTACATGCAGATAGGCAGTGCTAGTTAGAGTCAGTACGCTGCAACAAAAAGGAGTAAGAGGATGACCAGACACAACGTTGAGAAGATGTGTAGGAAGCATAGCAGGCATCCAGAGAGAAAGCCAGTGGTGGGCATGATCTCAGAACGTTGTATTCAGTAGCTGCAGAGATGGCTCAGCAGTCAAAAGCATTGGCTACTCTTCCAGATGACCCAATGGCAGCTCACAACTACCTGTAATTTCAGCACCAGGGGATCCTATCCTGGCTTCCATGGGTACTAAATGCTTGTGCTGCACAGATATACATGCAGGTAAAACATGCATACATATAAAAGTAAATTAAAAATTAAAACTTTAGTATACATTGTATTCATGAACTAAAAATTATCTAATAAATAAAACTTTAAAAAAAATTTTTTTTTTTCAAAGAAAAGGAAGGGGCAAGCAACGGTCTCTGATTTCCTCAGTGAAGATAAGAGGCATTCATTTCAAGTGCCTGTAATGGTACAGACTGACGCCAAGATGGTGGTTTTTAATCCAGCTGAGAAAGGGTGGGTTGCTTTCGCACTGAAATTGTGGACCAGATACTCTCCAACATTAAAATTGTTCATGGTTTTTGATCTTGGACCAAAGGAAAAACTACAAATTCCTCTGTTTGGAACGCCCTCCGGAAGAGTTCAAGGAAACCATCATTATGAGCGTGGTCCTCACCAGTACCGTGAGAGTCCAAGCTCTGTCAAGGTTTTCTTTATAATTTCCCCAGTAGGGCTTACTCATTCATCCTGTGTTATTCAGCTAACCCATCTGAAATGTCAGATCTTAAAGTGTGACTGATATTATTCCAAGAACTAAGGAAGAAAGTGGGTATCAGGTGACCCCACGAAATAGCTAAGTGTTTGCTTTAAGCAGATTTGGATGAAGGTCTAGGGAGGGGTAGGGGTTGACCTGAAATAAGAGGTTGTTTCGTCACTTAACTATGAGCAGACCTGTTAAAAGTCACTATGTAATACAGAGTTGGACAAACTACTGAGAAATCTCTCCACTTTCTGAGTCTGCTCAAAGGCCTGGAAACTTATAAAGAGATTATTTTAAAGAACTTTGGGAGTTTGCATTTAGTCTAAACCATAAAAACCCAGAGGCGCAGCCATTTCTAACCCTGTCTAGTACATTCCTGCAGCATGGAAGCAACTAGAGACAGAAGAAAGAGAGCCTGAGAATCTCTCAGAACTTAGCAAACAGGGAATTTAATTCCCTTTTCAGTGCTCAACCTGAGGATTGAGACTTCTCAATTTGCTTCCCTTGTCCCTACAGTTTGTATCCCTAAGGTTGTCCTTTCTCCATCTTCCTTCCTTAGAGTGACTTGCCTTTAATGCAAAAACAAAGATGAAAAAGTCATATTTTATGATGGAAAGTGACATGCACTTATTTAACACAGTTAATGTTGGGATCTATATGACTTATATTGCTATTTGTCATAAGAAGGATACTAAATCGCATGGATGATATTAGGTGACTAAATCAGAAGGCAGCCAATGAAAGCTGGGCACGGTGATGCAGGCTTTTATGTTAATTGAGAAGCTAGAGCAGGGGAATCTCCTGATTGAGGTCAGCCTGAGCTACATTGCAGATCTCTGTGGCAGGGAGTATAGGGGGAGAGATAAATTTAAAAATATAAAAAGAAACAACTTACTATGACAGATCTACACAACAATAGAATATAAACAATGCCAAGGGAAATAATAATAGGATAAACTGTTTAGGACTGCCTTCCGGCTGAGAATTATGTAAATATAACCTTTTCTGGCTTCTCATTTGAATATGCCCAGTTAAGATTTTCACCTTGATGTACCTAAAAATAAAAGCTAAGATAAATATGAGTGTCCGAGCATAAATTTCCACTCATCTCACAGGATCTATGGATACCTTGGGTAGTTACAAGAACACAGAGCAATTCGGGTTTACTTTCTAGGAGCACATACCATTCCTCACCAAGAGTTAGCCACAAGTTTGGCTTTAACTTTATTTTAAATAGTGATTTTTGATCAAGTGTTCGCTCAGTGAGTAGTGTTTCATAAGTAGAGTATCCAATGAACAAGTCAATGTGTGAGACTATAATATTGATAGCTCGTGCCACTGTAAGAGTCTACACAATTACACAACTAGTACAACCCAGCATTAAGTCAAAATGATTTAGAATCTAAAGTATTTATGTGTTAGCATAAGCTAAGGCCTCTTCTGTTTGTTTGTTTGTTTGTTTGTCTGTTTTAAGTCTTTTATTAACTACTTTAGAACAACTAAGGCATCTTGAAACAACAGAAACCACCTGCTCCCCATCTTTTTTCTTTTACTGACTTTATTTTTGTTGTTTTGAAGCAGGGTCTCATGTAGCACACCAGGCAAGTGTGAGCTCACTATGTATCCCTTACTCCTCCCCCTCTACCTCCCAGGTAGGAGGATGGGTAGAAGTCACCACAGTCTGTCGCTCTTCCTCATGTTCTAACCACCAACAGGAACCTGGGCTCTGAAATCACACTTTCCACAGGACACAAGACATTGTGGCTATTGGTCCCATCTAAGCAGCAGGAAAGCAGAGAATCATCTATGTGGACGATGCACCCTGGGGATAGGACAGGGTTGTGAGCAGTACTTGGGTCATGGGACCCCATGCTGGAATGGTGCTATTGCTCTGCAGGCCCATACCAGGCAGTTCCAGCCATCTGCAGGATCACAGGGCTGGAGTGGCAGGAACAGACCTTTCTGTCCTCCTCAGACAATGGTATGGTGACTGTTGACAGATTAAGTGTGAGCACAGTATGTGAAGAAAACTCTTCCAGATGTTCTTATTGAAATCCTTTTTTAAAGTTTCATTATTTTATGTGAAGGGATATTTTGGCTGCATATATGTCTTTACCACGTGTATGTCTGTTGACCATGGAAGCCAGAAACCCATCAGATCCTCTGGAACTGGAGTTACAAATCATGTATGGCCATGTGAGTGCTGGGAACTGAACCTGGGTCCTCTGGAAGAGCAGCCAGCATGCTTAACCATTGAGCCATCTCTCGAGCCTTCCTATTAAATTCTTAAATGCTCAGAGCCATGGAAGATTGAAAAATTCTAAATTAAAAAACAAACAAAACAAGACCACAGTGAGGAGAGTAGAAGTTGTCAAAAACAGGACCGCTCTTGTAGTCACGGACTGCTCTCTTCATCTCCAGGTTCATCTTAGCGTTCAAAAGAATTAAAGATGTGAAGCCGAGACATTAGACTTGTCTAGGGATAGAAACTTCTGATAGTAGCTTTTGGTGACATCAATCACAGTGAGAAGAGTCCTGGACAGCTCGAGAAGACAGTGGGGGGGATGACAGTTTCTGGAGGTAACACTGTATCGTCAAGAGTTTTGCAGCAGTCTTTCAAGACACAACGGCGCCCAATCACACAGTTCTTCCCAATGTGGACATAAGAACCAATCTGGGCAGCGTTGACCACACAGTCTTCCTCAATAAAGACATGATCCCCAATATGCAGGGGAAAGAATGCAGCGCCTTTGCTGAATTGTTTTGAACAGCGGCCTTATGACACTACGGCTTTTCACAACACAGTGATGTCCAACTCTTATGTTTGCCAGGTCTCCTTGGATGATACAGTAGTTCGTTATAATGGTCTTGCCATTGAGAACGATGTTCTGGCTTCCAAACAAACCAGACTGGAGACTAACTTTGTTCCCAGACGCTGCCTCTATGTACTTGGAGTTGTTACACAGTTCTCCCAACTCCATCACTGTCTCCTTTCTGAACCTCAGGATCCTGTCAGTCACTTGGGCTGACCTGGCCTCTTCTAAGCAGGAATTGTGCTAAAATCCTGAACTTAGACTTACTGTAAGAAACCAGAAGTTCAGACACTCAAGCAAAGTTGGTCCAAACCTCTCAGGTTGGAAATATAACAAAATGAGGGTTATTTTTTCCAAGATATGACATGGCTTTTTTCCTGCTTTTACCTAACATGGAAATGGAATGGGCACAATACCCCTGTGGCATGTCACAGCTTCTACTTTTGGTTGGAAAACACCAACCGGTGACCATGAATATGACAAATCAAAAGAAAAAAACTTAGAGTCCAGAGCCATTCCAAGCTGAGGAAGGGAGTTGATGGGAACTCAATTTCCTAACCTGACCACCAGCTAACCATAGCTTGGATGCCCAGTGGCCTCTGAGTCAGTAACTCCTCATTCCAAAATAACACAAAAACATTTTGGACTAGAAGATCATTGCTAAGTATATTATTAATAATATTTCCAGGAAAAAGTAAGTATAAGTCCTTTGTGTATAAAGTGGTCCTCATGCGAATCCCTTTATCCAGGATAATCTGGAATGAGGCAGCCTGGGCAGTTTGCTCCCACATCGGCTACAGCAGTTTTCATCAACTTCATTTAGAAACCGAGGACAAAAGTCAGAGCTAGCTTCAACAGAGTTGACAACTCTTTTTTTTTTTTAATTTTTAATATTTTTTATTACATATTTTCCAATGCTATCCCAAAAGTCCCCCATACCGCCCCCCACTTCCCTACCCACCCATTCCCATTCTTTTGGCCCTGGCATTCCCCTATATTGGGGCATATAAAGTTTGCAAGTCCAATGGGCCTCTCTTTCCAGTGATGGCTGACTAGGCCATCTTTCGATACATATGCAGCTAGAGTCAAGAGCTCCGGGGTACTGGTTAGTTCATAATGTTGTTCCAACTATAGGGTTGCAGATCCCTTTAGCTCCTTGGGTACTTTCTCTAGCTTCTCTATTGGGAGCCCTGTGATACATCCAATAGCTGACTGTGAGCATCCACTCCTGTGTTTGCTAGGCCCCGGCATAGTCTCACAAGAGACAGCTATATTTGGGTCCTTTCAGCAAAATCTTGCTAGTGTATGCAATGGTGTCAGCGTTTAGAAGCTGATTATGGGATGGATCCCTGGATACGGCAGTCTCTAGATGGTCCATCCTTTCATCACAGCTCGAAACTTTGTCTCTGTAACTCCTTCCATGGGTGTTTTGTTCCCAATTCTAAGAAGGGGCATATTGTCCACATTTTGGTCTTCATTCTTCTTGAGTTTCATGCGTTTAGCAAATTGTATCTTATAGCTTGGGTATCCTAAGTTTTGGGCTAATATCCACTTATCAGTGAATACATATTGTGTGAGTTCCTTTGTGATTGTGTTACCTCACTCAAGATGATGCCCTCCAGGTCCATCCATTTGGCTAGGAATTTCATAAATTCATTCTTTTTAATAGCTGAGTAGTACTCCATTGTGTAAATGTACCATAATTTCTGTATCCATTCCTCTGTTGAGGGACATCTGGGTTCTTTCCAGCTTCTGGCTATTATAAATAGGGCTGCTATGAACATAGTGGAGCATGTGTCCTTCTTACCAGTTGGGACATCTTCTGGATATATGCCCAGGAGAGGTATTGCTGGATCCTCCGGTAGTACTATGTCCAATTTTCTGAGGAACCGCCAGACTGATTTCCAGAGTGGTTGTACAAGCTTGCAATCCCACCAACAATGGAGGAGTGTTCCTCTTTCTCCACATCCTCGCCAGCATCTGCTGTCACCTGAATTTTTGATCTTAGCCATTCTGACTGGTGTGAGGTGGAATCTCAGGGTTGTTTTGATTTGCATTTCCCTGATGATTAAGGATGTTGAACATTTTTTCAGGTGCTTCTCTGCCATTCGGTATTCTTCAGGTGAGAATTCTTTGTTCAGTTCTGAGCCCCATTTTTAATGGGGTTATTTGACTTTCTGGAGTCCACCTTCTTGAGTTCTTTATATATATTGGATATTAGTCCCTTATCTGATTTAGGATAGGTAAAGATCCTTTCCCAATCTGTTGGTGGTTTTTTTGTCTTATTGATGGTGTCTTTAGCCTTGCAGAAGCTTTGCAGTTTCATGAGGTCCCACTTGTCAATTCTTGATCTTACAGCACAAGCCATTGCTGTTCTATTCAAGAATTTTTCCCCTGTGCCCATATCTTCAAGGCTTTTCCCCACTTTCTCCTCTATAAGTTTCAGTGTCTCTGGTTTTATGTGAAGTTCCTTGATCCACTTAGACTTGACCTTAGTACAAGGAGATAGGAATGGATCGATTCGCATTCTTCTACATGTTAACAACCAGTTGTGCCAGCACCATTTGTTGAAAATGCTGTCTTTCTTCCACTGGATGTTTTTAGCTTCCTTGTCGAAGATCAAGTGACCGTAGGTGTGTGGGTTCATTTCTGGGTCTTCAATTCTATTCCATTGGTCTACTTGTCTGTCACTATACCAGTACCATGCAGTTTTTATCACAATTGCTCTGTAGTAGAGCTTTAGGTCCGGCATGGTGATTCCACCAGAGGTTCTTTTATCCTTGAGAAGAGTTTTTGCTATCCTAGGTTTTTTGTTATTCCAGATGAATTTGCAGATTGCACTTTCTAATTCGTTGAAGAATTCATTTGGAATTTTGATGGGGATTGCATTGAATCTGTAGATTGCTTTTGGCAAGATAGCCATTTTTACAATGTTGATCCTGCCAATCCATGAGCATGGGAGATCTTTCCATCTTCTGAGATCTTCTATAATTTCTTTCTTCAGAGACTTGAAGTTTTTATCATACAGATCTTTCACTTCCTTAGTTAGAGTCACGCCAAGATATTTTATATTATTTGTGACTATTGAGAAGGGTGTTGTTTCCCTAATTTCTTTCTCAGCCTGTTTATTCTTTGTGTAGAGAAAGGCCATTGATTTGTTTGAGTTAATTTTATATCCAGCTACTTCACCGAAGCTGTTTATCAGGCTTAGGAGTTCTCTGGTGGAATTTTTAGGGTCACGTATATATACTATCATATCATCTGCAAAAAGTGATATTTTGACTTCATCTTTTCCAATTTGTATCCCTTTGATCTCCTTTTGTTGTCGAATTGCTCTGGCTAGGACTTCAAGTACAATGTTGAATAGGTATGGAGAAAGTGGACAGCCTTGTCTAGTCCCTGATTTTAGAGGGATTGCTTCAAGCTTCTCACCATTTACTTTGATGTTGGCTACTGGTTTGCTGTAGATTGCTTTTATCATGTTTAGGTATGGGCCTTGAATTCCTGATCTTTCCAAGACTTTTATCATGAATGGGTGTTGGATCTTGTCAAATGCTTTTTCCGCATCTAAGGAGATGACCATGTGGTTTTTGTCTTTGAGTTTGTTTATATACTGGATTACGTTGATGGATTTCCGTATATTGAACCATCCCTGCATCCCTGGGATGAAACCTACTTGGTCAGGATGGATGATTGTTTTGATGTGTTCTTGGATTCGGTTAGCAAGAACTTTATTGAGGATTTTTGCATCAATATTCATAAGGGATATAGGTCTGAAGTTTTCTATCTTTGTTGGGTCTTTTTGTGGTTTAGGTATCAGAGTAATTGTGGCTTCATAGAATGAGTTGGGTAGAGTACCTTCTGTTTCTATTTTGTGGAATAGTTTGTGAAGAACTGGGATTAGATCTTCTTTGAAGGTCTGATAGAACTCTGCACTAAACCCATCTGGTCCTGGGCTTTTTTTGGTTGGGAGACTATTAATGACTGCTTCTATTTCTTTGGGGGATATAGGGCTGTTTAGATCATTAACCTGATCTTGATTCAACTTTGGTACCTGGTATCTGTCTAGGAACTTCTCCATTTCATCCAGGTTCTCCAGTTTTGTTGAGTATAGCCTTTGGTAGAAGGATCTGATGGTGTTTTGGATGTCTTCAGGATCTGTTGTTTTGTCTCCTTTTTCATTTCTGATTTTGTTAATTAGGATGCTTTCCCTGTGCCCTCTAGTGAGTCTGGCTAAGGGTTTATCTATCTTGTTGATTTTCTCAAAGAACCAGCTCCTTGATTGGTTGATTCTTTGAATAGTTTTTCTTGTTTCCACTTGGTTGATTTCACCCCTGAGTTTGATTATTTCCTGCCGTCTACTCCTCTTGGGTGAATTTGCTTCCTTTTGTTCTAGTGCTTTTAGGTGTGTTGTCAAGCTGCTAATGTGTGCTCTTTCTAGTTTCCTTTTGGAGGCACTCAGAGCTATGAGTTTTCCTCTTAGAAATGCTTTCATTGCGTCCCATAAGTTTGGGTATGTTGTGGCTTCATTTTCATTGAACTCTAAAAAGTCCTTAATTTCTTTCTTTATTCCTTCCTTCACCAAGGTATCATTGAGAAGAGTGTTGTTCAGTTTCCACGTGAAGGTTGGCTTTCTATTATTTATTTTGTTATTGAAGATCAGCTTTAGTCCATGGTGATCTGATAGGATGCATGGGACAATTTCAATGTTTTTGTATCTGTTGAGTCCTGTTTTGTGCCCAATTACGTGGTCAATTTTGGAGAAGGTACCATGAGGTGCTGAGAAGAAGGTGTATCCTTTTGTTTTAGGGTAAAATGTTCTGTAGATATCTGCCAGATCCATTTGATCCATAACTTCTGTTAGTTTCACTGTGTCCCTGTTTAGTTTCTGTTTCCATGATCTGTCCATTGGTGAAAGTGGTGTGTTGAAGTCTCCCACTATTATTGTATGAGGTGCAATGTGTGCTTTGAGATTTACTAAAGTTTCTTTAATGAATGAGGCTGCCTTTGTATTTGGAGCATAGATATTCAGGATTGATAGTTCCTCTTGGAGGATTTTACCTTTGATGAGTATGAAGTGCCCCTCCCTGTCTTTTTTGATGACTTTGGGTTGGAAGTCAATCTTATCTGATATTAGAATGGCTACTCCAGCTTGTTTCTTCAGACCATTTGCTTGGAAAATTGTTTTCCAGCCTTTCATTCTGAGGTAGTGTCTATCTTTTTCTCTGAGATGAGTTTCTTGTAAGCAGCAAAATGTTGGGTCTTGTTTGTGTAGCCAGTTTGTTAGTCTATGTCTTTTTATCGGGGAGTTGAGTCCATTGATATTAAGAGATATTAAGGAAAAGTAATTGTTGTTTCCTGTTATTTTTGTTGTTAAAGTTGGCATTCTGTTCTTGTGGCTGTCTTCTTTTAGGTTTGTTGAGGGATTACCTTCTTGTTGTTTCTAGGGCATGGTTCCTGTCCTTGTATTGGTTTTTTTCTGTTATTATCCTTTGAAGGGCTGGATTCGTGGAGAGATAATGTGTGAATTTGGTTTTGTCGTGGAATACTTTGGTTTCTCCATCTATGTTAATTGAGAGTTTGGCTGGGTATAGTAGCCTGGGCTGGAATTTGTGTTCTTTTAGTGTCTGTATAACATCTGTCCAGGATCTTCTGGCTTTCATAGTCTCTGGTGAAAAATCTGGTGTAATTCTGATAGGCTTGCCTTTATATGTTACTTGGCCTTTTTCTCTTACTGCTTTTAGTATTCTATCTTTATTTAGTGCATTTGTTGTTCTGATTATTATGTGTCGGGAGGTATTTCTTTTCTGGTCCAGCCTATTTGGAGTTCTGTAGGCTTCTTGTATGTTCATGGGCATCTCTTTCTTTAGATTTGGGAAGTTTTCTTCTATAATTTTGTTGAAGATGTTTGCTGGTCCTTTGAGTTGAAAATCTTCATTCTCATCCACTCCTATTATCCGTAGGTTTGGTCTTCTCATTGTGTCCTGTATTTCCTGGATGTTTTGAGTTAGGATCTTTTTGCATTTTCCATTTTCCTTGATTGTTGTGCCCATGTTCTCTATGGAATCTTCTGCACCTGAGATTCTCTCTTCCATCTCTTGTATTCTGTTGCTGATGCTTGCATCTATGGTTCCAGATTTCTTTCCTAGGGTTTCTATCTCCAGTGTTGCCTCATTTTGGGTTTTCTTTATTGTGTCTACTTCCCTTTTTAGGTCTAGTATGGTTTTGTTCATTTCCATCATCTGATTGGATGTGTTTTCCTGTTTCTCTTTAAGGACTTGTAACTCTTTAGCCATGTTCTCCTGTAGTTCTTTAAAGTCCTTCTTGATGTCCTCTACCATCATCATGAGATATGCTTTTAAATCCAGGTCTAGTTTTTCAGGTGTGTTGGTGTGCCCTGGACTGGGCGAAGTGGGAGTGCTGGGTCCTGATGATGGTGAGTGGTCTTGGTTTCTGTTAGTAAGATTCTTACCTTTACCTCTCGCCATCTGGTAATCTCTGGAGTTGTTATAGTTGTCTCTGTTCAGAGGTTGTTCTTCTGGGGATTCTGAGTATCCTCTGTCAGCAGACCTGGGAGACAGGCTCTCTCCTCTGAGTTTCAGTGGTTAGAGCACTCCCTGCTGACAAGCTTTCCTCTTAAAGGGAAGGTGTACAGATATCTGGGGTTTGGACCTCCTCCTGGCCGAAGAAGAAGGCGGAAAACAGGACCTTTCCCAGATGCTGTGTTGCTTTGGCAGGTCACAGAAGCTGTAGGCTTCTGTGGTACACACTCTCAGCTGTGCAGACTAAGTTCCTAAGTTCAGTGGAGTCCTGGATCCAAGATGTGCTCCCTGCTCCTGAGGCAGAGGGCTCCTGTGCAGGGCAGACCACTGTCTTCCAGCTAGGAGGGTGCCGGATGTCTGTGGCCCCAAAAGGGTGCTGCCTCAGCGGCTCTGTGGCTCCCGCCTGTCCCAGAAGCTGTCTGCCTCTGTGGTCCTCAGTCTTACCTGTACAGACTAAGTTCGGCGGAGTCCCGGAGCCAAGATGGCGCTCCCTGCAGGGCAGGTCACTGTCCTCCGGCTGGGAGGGTGTCGGATGTCTGCGGCCCCAAAAGGGTGCTGCCTCAGCGGCTCTGTGGCTCCCGCCTGTCCCAGAAGCTGTCTGCCTCTGTGGTCCTCACTCTAACCTGTAGACTAAGTTCGGCGGAGTCCCGGAGCCAAGATGGCGCTCTCTGCAGGGCAGGTCTCTGTCCTCCGGCTGGGAGGGTGCCGGAAGTCTGCGGCCCCAAAAGGGTGCTGCCTCAGCGGCTCTGTGGCTCCCGCCTGTCCCAGAAGCTGTCTGCCTCTGTGGTCCCCACTCTGACCTGTACAGACTAAGTTCGGCGGAGTCCCGGAGCCAAGATGGCGCTCCCTGCAGGGCAGGTCACTGTCCTCCGACTGGGAGGGTGCCGGATGTCTGCGGCCCCTAAAGGGTGCTGCCTCAGCAGCTCTGTGGCTCCCGCCTGTCCCAGAAGCCGTCTCGACTTCCGACTTCTAAACAGTGTCGAGAGTGAAAGATTATGGGAAACCTTCTGGAGTTGGACTAAATGAAACTGTACTATGATGTGGCCACAAGCCTACAGAGCTGGGGGTGTGATGTGGTGGTTTAAATGTGAATGTTCTGCACAGGCTCAGATGCTGGCACTCTTGGTTCCCAGCTGGCAGCTTGGGTACCTTTAGGGGGTATGGTTTTGCTGGAGGAAGTATGCCACTAGAGGTGGGCTTTGAAGTTTCAAAAGCCACACCTCATTCCTACTTGTTTTCTCTGCTTCCTGCACGTAAATCAAGATGTGAGCTCTCAGCTTGCTGCTCCTGTGGCTGTGCCTGCAGTCTCTGTTCCATCATCATGGACTCTAATACTCTAGAACTGCAGTACCAAACAAACCGTTTCTTCTAGATGTTTCTTTGGCCGTGGTGCTTTATTACAGCAATAGAAAAGTAACTGTTACAGGCACACACCATGGAGTATAGTAAAAAAAAAAAAAAAAAAAAAAACCTTCTTAACTGATAAGTTCAAACCACCAATATTCTAGGATACTGCTAATGTTTTCAGGAGATCTCTACAGAATCGATTTCTGCATATTTAGTTCAGAAACAGACACAGGAACCTGTGCTCATTTTCTATTTGTCTGCATTATGAATGGGTAGCAGATTACAAAATCCTACGAGTCATTAATGAAAAATATAAGAATGTCCTCACCTATAACCTACACATATCACTTACCCTCTTATCCATAAATACCAAAGATGATTGCACACATTGATATTCCAAAATTAGGCAGAGGAAGCAAATACTTGAGATCTGTGTTCAAGCAAGCCTTTGTAGATGAATACATGGAACCACGCTCAGCCCAGTTGGTGACTGGTTCTAGTTCTCCCAGTGACACCAGAGTCCTTGAATGGTCAAGTCTCTTATATAAGATGTCACCACAGACATACTTTAAACCACATCTCCATTACTTACAATACCTAATACAAAGTGAAGGCTGTGGCAGATAGTTGGACTACTGTGCAGGGAATAATGATATGTTTTTTTTTTTCCAAGTCTGAACATGTTCAGTAAAGACACTGTTTGCTTGCTTGCTTGTTTGTTTATGGTTGTGGTCAGGCAGTTAAGGATTTTTTTTTTTTAATCAAAGAAGAAATCAAAACCAAAATCCACTCACTAGAGAAACTCACTAGAGAAAAAAAAAAAGACACTCACTAGAGAAAAGTAATGGTGCCCTAAATGCAGATGGATTTTCCCTTCAGTATTTTCTAGCCCTTCCTGGTTGAGTCTGGCTGTAGTACCCATGAACATGGAAGGCCAGCTATGTAGTGACACAAAAAAACTGTGTGACTTGTTGAGATGAAGAGCAGAAAGGAACAGGATAATGACATGAGACAGGACTGAGACGTGACCTTTGTGTCGCTGACCTCCTGACCCATCTCTTTGTGGATGCTTGTTAGCCAAGGAGCCAGCCAAACTGACTAATGGTATTCCTGGAAGCCAAGAAACCTGTTGGTTGGTACAGTTAGCTAAAAGAGTAGGAGTGTGTGTCACTCAGAATTGGCTCACAACCTCTGGATCACAACCTATGTCCCACTAGGATTGTGACTGTATTTCTAGGGTAATAGAGAACCTCCAGGGTGGTTATGGAAGAGCCTTGGCCTTCATAGAGGGTAATTCTGGATCGTGCTTTGGGTGGGCAGGGTGAATGAGGACCTGCCTTCAGTTATGCTGGTGTGTTCTTCCCCTGCTGTTCCAGCCACCACCTTTTTGCCACAGCTCTCACTCTAGGTTTTATACATTAATACTCCATATGAACGCTACGTCTACATTGTACTCAGGGACTGAGGCATGCTTCCTATGAAAACGTTAATCAAGCACAAATACATGTCTTACAATTTGCTTTTATGAGTAGCTTCAAATTTTAGTTGATGGGTCTTTCTAAAAAAGTAATACTGCAGCTGCTATTTGATGGCAATCAAGCTTTCTTTCTTCCAGACTGTTGGCAGACTGAAAAGGCATGTGGCATGCTGTTGGGAACACATTCAATGGGTGGGAAAGCCTAGGGTAGCACTGTTGAACTTGAAGCTCAAAACTATGGCTGTGTTTGTCAGGCCTTGAACATACAGAGAAAAAAAGCTGCTGGGCCTTTTGATGAAGATTTGCCTACTGAGGTAATGCTTGGACAGGAGTCAAATTACTCAGAAGAGAAATAAGTTCATGAAGAGCCAAATAAGTACATAGAGGGTTCTCCAAATTCATCAATTATACAACAATGAGCCCCTTAGAATGAGTTATTTCCCAGAGGCAAACTATGCGTTGTTTCATCTTTATTTCCAGAGTCCCAGGCACAGTGCCTGGTGTATGGTAGGCAACTGGACTGAACCACATTGCTTCATGTCCCCTGCAACGGTCCCTCTCACCAGGTAACAGCCACACTTCACCTTGGCTGCTTGGTTATACAGAAGGAGCATCTCCAACCCCCATACCCCTCTCCCCAACCTGATCCACTCCCTTAATTCTTATTCTATTGCTCACTCGCCTTCTCTGCCCCCACACTAGCTGTAGTTGACACTTGCAGAACTCACTGATATAAACAATACAAACCATAAACAATAAATTCCAGGGAGGGAAGGACTGTGGACTTTTGTTTTCCAGTCATGCGATAAATATTGTTTTTGTTGGCTCTCAGCAAATATTTGTTAAAATACTGTGGCAGGAACCCATAATTTTCATGGTTTCCTCTCATGCTAATAATATTCAGAAGGTTTTAAATAATATGAAATAAATTATCCTTCGCATACTCACATAATAATGGGAACTAGAAAAGCAAAATGTTTTGTAAGACAAGCCATGCAGCCAGGAAACACACATGCACGCAGGCACACGTATACACATACACACCACACACAGAAACACATACATACACAGGCACCACCACACAGAGAGATAAACACATACACACACAGACACATTCAGACACACACAGACATACATATACACACTCAGACACACATATACATACATACACACATACACACATACCACACACACACATACACAAAATATACACAAACCAGATAGACACATACCCTCTCACATACAAACACACCACACACATACATACATACACACTCACAAACACATACACACACAAGGCATACCATACACACACACACACATACCATACACACACATATGCGCACATGCATATCATACACTCACACACATACCACACACATATACACACAAACATATACATATCGCACACACACACACATATTGACATGCAAACACACACACACCATACACTCTCTCACACACATTCATTATAGACAGAAGTTACTCTTTATCCTGGAGACCACAGTGGAAATGAAAATGTCTGTGGAGAACTGATTTGTAGGCATTTCAAACACTTTCTTTAAAAAGAACAGACAACCTATTAAGTTTAACCTGAGGGAGTTAGTTTTTCTTATTGCTTTTTGTTTTTGACATAAAGTTAAAAACTCAAATATCATCAACTTCCTTATGCTTGACCCAATCACTCAGTCATCCGTAAACAGTTTCTCCTTGGCGCTGCTCTCTGCAGTCTCGGAATGAGAGAAAAAAGCCCCCTGTTCTGATCTGAGCTGCAGTACTGGAGAGTAAAGA
This sequence comes from Mus caroli, assembly GCF_978045245.1. Classification (NCBI taxonomy): domain Eukaryota; kingdom Metazoa; phylum Chordata; class Mammalia; order Rodentia; family Muridae; genus Mus; species Mus caroli. The sequence continues at coordinate 22,051,204 of NW_028227264.1, forward strand.
ACGTGGTGAATAATGGGGCCCTTTTCTGGTTACAGAGAAAGAGCAGAAACTGAGACTGGTCACATTTAATCTAATACAGGAGCAGTTATAGCCAGCCAGAATACAGTATCCAGTTATTCAAGTCAACAACTTAATAAGCAAAATTCCAGAAGAATGATCAAGACAGCAGGGAGATCCAAGACAGCGACTGCTCTCATTCCGAGGGCCTTGTTTATGAAGTAACCACCTTGTTACAGAGCAGACACAGCCCAAAACGATGCAAGAGAGACAGCCACAGTGCCTGCTGTCAACAATACACAAACAGGGATTCCCCAGTCCAGCCCTGCACCCCCTCAGCCTGTACCAGAAACAGCAGCCCTGGGCAGGGCAATAAGGGTGCTCACTTTGCCCCAAAAGGAATAACCCCACTTCATAACCACGGATCTTGGGGACTATGCTCTATGCCAAGTTAGGTATCAATAAGTAAGAACAAATTAATAACCACATCATTGATACAAAAGGGAGATCTGAAATGATGGGTTAAGCACGGCCCTGACGGCTTCCTTCCTTCCTTTCTTCCTTCCTTCCTTTCTTTCTTTTTTATTTATTAATCATTTTATTCGTTTACATTTCAAATGATATCCCCCTTCTCAGTTTCCCCTCCACAACTCCCCATCCCATCTCCTCTCCGTTTTGCCTCTATGAGGGTGCTCATCCACCCATTCACCCACTCCTGCCTTACCGCTTCTAGCATCCCCTTACCAGGAGAATGACCAAGACAAGCAGAGACCTCCACAGGACCAAGGGTTTCCCTTCCCATTAATGCCAGACAAGGCCATCCTCTGCTATATATGCAGCTGGAGCCATGGGTCTCTCCATGCGTGCTCTTTGGTTGGTGGTTTTCTCCCTGAGATCTCTAGGTGGTCCAGTCCAGCCACCTAGCTCAAAATTTTTAACCCAGAATTGTTTCTGTCTAAAGGAAATGAAGGGACAAAAAAATGGAGCAGAGACTGAAGGAAAGGCCATCCAGAGACCGCTCTACCTAGGGATGGATTCATCCCATCTGCAGACACCAAACTCAGACACTATTGTTGATGTCAAGAAGCGCTTGGTGGCAGGAGCCTGGTATGGCTGTACCCTGAGAGGCTCTGCCAGAACCTAATTAATACAGATGCAAACACTCACAGCACCACTGGACTGAGCCCAGGGACCTCAATGGAAGAGTTAGGGGAAGGGCTGAAGGAGCAGAAAGGGATTGCAACACCATAGTAAGAACAATACTATCAACTAACCGATGGCTTGCTTTCATTTCCCTTCCTCAGCTTTGATTGTTTAAGCTTTCAAGGCTGTCATTCCCCTATGTATTACCCAGGGAATGTAATATGATTTTTATATCCAATTTAATCTAGCCTCATCCCAGAGCAAAACTGCAAGCAAGAACAACAAATGAGCCGGCAACAGCAAGGCACCTAGACAAAGACTGAGAAAGGAACGTCACCATAACTCGGAGGCATCAGAAGAAACTAGCCAACTCTCTGATTCAAATAGACAAGTTTCTGGGGGTTTACAAAGGAGAAGAGAGACCCATAGAAGAATAAGCAGGCTCTTACAAGCTGGACAAAGCTAAGATCCAAGTTCCAAGGGAATGAAATGTAAACACCAAAATGAACATCTGGGTCAGAGTCACATTTCCTTCTCTCGGTCCAATAGTACAAGCCTGAAGATCATCATTATTATACAAGCCTGGGATCTCCGAGACCCTAAAGGCTACAGAAAGCTGCCCAGTCACTGAGAAGCATAAATTATACAAAAGATGAATTTGTGTGTGTGCATGCATGTGCATATGTGCACATGTGTGTGCATGTGCCTGTATTATTGGTTTATCATAATGAAAAGATAGCATATAAAAAGAAGGTGTTTACCTTGTCCTTACCCAACATGAGCTGGAGGTGGGTTAGAAGGAAAAGTCTGCAAATCCAGCTTGGTTGGCACAGAGAGGCTAAGTTGCAAATGTGCTGTGCCCTACAACAGATGCAAAGGCGGTTAGTGCCTCGGTCTGGAAGCCTTGACCCCAGGTTGCTCATCACTGATCATAAAGGGACTGAAGGCAACTAGGAGGTTCAGCAGACAGAGTTACCCAAGAGTCCCCAAACTGTCTATGTTTCATTTCCTGACTGCTTTGGCCAATTATCTATCTGGTTGCCACAGGCAGTGGTTCCTTGTGATGTCAGAATCATCCTGCCAGAAGTGTGAACTATGGCTTTAATCCCAGGACTTGGGGGGTAGAAGTTACAGACCTCTTTTGAGTTCAAGGTTGATCTAATCTACATAGAGAGTTCTACTTCAGCAAGGGCTGCATAATGAAACCCTGTCTCAAATAACAAACAAAAAAGCTAAGGGTGTGTGGAGAGGCTCCCTGTAACAGTGGTTCTCAACCTTCCTAACATCTCAGGCTTACCCAGGAGCTCTCTATGATCTTCTATGCCCAGGACCCAAACACAAAGAACGGTGCCACCCGTGATGGGCTATGTCTTATCTAGCCAACCCACAGAGGCACATGCATAGGCAAACCTGCTCTAGAGAGTTCTTCACTCAGACTCTCTTCCCTAGGAATTCTAGATCATTTCAGGTTAAATGTTAAAGCTAGCCATTCCACCTTCATAAGTAAATCTGCCATACTTCTACCCTTTCCTTAAGACCCCATGAGGCTGCAGCCATAGTGTATTCTTCCTTCCCAAAAGCATCAGGGTGGGCCTCCAGCCAATGTATAAGAATTCCATGAAATTTAAATTTCAATTTAAATCTATAACAAGATGTGTGGTGGCTGAAAAATAAGTCCCCATGTTTCAAATTACCAAGATACTGGGATTTTTTTAAATCTGATTTCTGCCTAACTTTCTAGCACTGGAAAAGCTCAGGGACTTTTAATACAGCGGGAAGGCAGGAAAGTGAGTGTCAGCCAATCAAAGAACGGAAAGGAAAAAGGAGAAGAGAAGACAGGAGAAAGCGGAATGAGCAGAGACCTGCCCCTGAGCCAAGCAGCTTGAAAATGAAAACCAGAACAAGAACAGACAGGGAACTAAACCATGATCCATCAGTGCTCTAGAAGTCTGCACTGTTTCCTTCAGGAGGAGAACTTGATCCAGGCAGTTCTCTCCTCCAGGATCCTGTTCTCCATCCTCTCTTCAACAGTTGTCAAGTTTAAGTGAAGAACGTCAGTGTTTAAGGAAAGCATACCACCCCGTTAAATTTAAAGTTAAAATAATAAGCTCCCCATCTTCCAGATTCCCTTGAAAAGACAAATGTTTTCTACCAGTGCAGGAACTGACATGGTCTGTGCCTGTTTGCCGACGTATCAAGTGGTCTGGACAGATGTGACTCACCAAGAGCAGTAGGGGTTCTCTTTCCAGAGAACTGTGGGCTTAGAGGTTGTGTGGCATACCGTGTACCTGTGGCGGGTGATGCTTTTTTTTTTTTTTCATTCTGCTTCTGTATTTTTCTTTTGACCCGTCTTATAGATTAAAACTTCTATATTCTGATGAACACAACCACATGTTCAAGAGGTTCCAGATCTATAATGCTAGGTAATCTAGCTCCATTCTAGAATATCTGCTTGATTATTTCAATGCTCTGAAGTTCTTCGTCTTGTGTACTTTGTCCATTATTTGCTCTGTCTTCTTCTGTTGATCAGAGACATGATTAAGTCTTTATCTAAAAACCATCATATCTATGCCATCTGTGGGTTCGTTGTCTCTTTAAATCCAGGATTCTAGTCATGTCTTCCTGTTTTATAGCATACATTGAAATTTTTAATTTAACATTAAATGACATGGGTATAAAGTCATGAGGCAATGAATAATATCTTCCTCATAAATATGGGGGCTAAGTTTTCTTCTGACAGAAAATATGCACTGTGACAACTTTAATTCCCTGTTCCCTAAGACCCACATGGTCCCTAGCCCTAGAACTTGCTAACATGGTCTGTACTGACAGCCTGCGGCTATATACCAATGCCGTCTCCTTCAGCACTGCAGGAAGTCCTATGCCCTTTCCCAACACCATGTGGATGCAAAAGGCTGCAATCAGCTTTTCTACAATCCAGATAATGGTCTATGCTCTGTGCTGGATTTCTTAAGGTTTCTTGGCCTAAGAAATCTGCCTATGTGTACAGCCTCATGCTAATCGAAGTGGAGAAGGGAAGGTGGAAACTGGAGAGTCAAAGGCTAGAGTGCCATGCCTGATGGGGCAAGACGCAGTCAGAAGAGGAGAATAGCAGAGTGATAGTGCAGCAACTGCTTCACCCACTTTCCACCTGGATCTATGCCTTTGCACAAAACGCATCCTCCTAGGAAGCCAGCTTCCTCACACAGGGAAGAAGAGCAGAGCTCCTACTGCAGAGCCCTGGATGCAATTCTGGGGTGGCAAGTGCAGCCCCATCCCTCCTTACAACAACCTCAGCAGTGACTCTTAGTTCTTGAGCAAGATGCCATCTGTAAAGTAGGTACCATTGTTAGACATTTAGAAAGTGTCTACAACCCTAAAGACTTTGCCTGCCAACTTTTTATACAGACTCGGATGTGAGAAGGCACCCATGACTATGAATGTCGGGGAGACATTTGAATGTGACTTCCCAAGCTCTCCACATGTGCTTAGTGAATCCGTGTCTTAAACTCACTTACTCAAAGTGAATCATGAGGAATGTCGCCTAAGAATCACTGTCATACTGGAAGTGCCTCTTACTTTATTCTTTAAAGTGTAATTGCTAAGTAATTTAATTACACCAATGTGTGTGTGTGGTGATGCTAAATAATGTTATTTTCCTTTCTTTTCCATGATCCTTATCATAACCTAACAGTATGCATGAGAGGTCACAGGCACACTGTGATGCCTCTCCTAGGAAGTGAACTCATTCATTCATCCATTCATTCACTCATTCATTCATTTCAGCAACCCCCGAGAGATCAGACTCCAAAACTGGGCATGGATCCTGAGTGAAGCATAAAATCAACGGTCAACTAACACGACAGGAATGTGTCCAGCTAAGGTGTTCCACTCTCTAAGCATAAAAACGCCAAGTCCGAATTCAACCCATCTCCTCCATTTATTTCCCTCTTCTTCACAGGCTATTTCTCTAGGTAACTAAGACAGGAGTGTATAAAAGACACTGAAGAAGGGAAAAAGGGAATAGAGGAAAGAAAAGGGAAAGGGGAGGAGAGGAAGAAAAAGAGTCAGAAAACATCAAAGGAAGGGAGGAAAGGAAAAATGACCAGGGGGAAGGGCAGGGGGCAGGGCTAGGAGAAAAGAGAACATGGAAGACCAGAGCTTGGAAGTCAACAGACAGTGCAGGGACAGCTCAGCACTGCATTCTAAATATATACTTACACTGCATTTTAAATGCATACTCCTAGAGTTAAAGGGGAAAAAAAACCTAATTTTTCTAGATGGAAACTCAAAGGTGGCCATAATTTCTATTATACTGTCATAAACTGGGGTGGGGGGAGGGGCCGAGGAAAAGGAGAGAGATATTGGGTGGGGAGGGAGAGAGACAGAGAGAGAGAGACAGACAAACAGAGAGAGAGAGAGAGACAGAGAGAGAGAGAGAGAGCACTAAGGCAGTTTAGAGCAGGTTCCTTGCAGCCGGGTTTTCCTGCAGATAGTAGCAGGACAGATGTTGTGTCCTGTTTGACCCTTCTTCATAGCTCTCCAGCTTCCTGCAGACGGAGCACAGCAAATAACCTGCAGAGGCCACAGGGTCCGTGCTTAGAGGTACCAGTTAGGCCAGAGTGATGGTGCCTTAACTGTAAGCGTTCCAGATGCAGAGAGACAGGCTGCGCGTTCAAAGCCTGGCTTGCCTATGTAGGAAGGTCTCAAAAGCAGAGAAAAGAACTGCCCCAATCTGGGTCATGTAATTTCATTAATTTTAATAGGACAGATACCTTAACTCTTGATCTAAAAAAAATGAATGAGACTAAAATGTGCAAATGTTTGTTTTTGCTGGCTATGTCCAGTGAATATCTAGGTTACAGTATCTGAAACGGCAGGATCATTTCAGCCTGAGAGAGTTCCTAAATTTTTACAAGCATCCCTACCACCGCCACACATGTGTATGTGTGTGTATGTGTGTGTGTGTGTGTGTGTGTGTTGCATATACGTGTGCTCACACATGTTCTCTTATGTGTATACATACAAAGGACAGAGGTTGATCTCATGCCTCTCCCTCAGTCTGTATTTTACTGAACCCAGGGCTTGCCACTGCAGCAGAAATATAGCTCACCAGCAAACCCAGGAATCTGCTTGTCTCTGCCCCCGCAGGGTTGGGTTACAATCCAGCACTATCGAGCCTGGATCTGAACCCAGGTCCAGATGCTGGAGCAGCAATCACTTTACCCCCTGAGCCCAGTCCTGTTCCTTTCTTTCTTACCTTGAGGTTATCAGAGCAGGAAGCCACACCCCATCCCATCGGCGCTGTCTTCCACCTGAAACCCAAGTTCGCAGTGTTACTTTCAAAATCAGAGAGAAAGCTCTCAACAATATGCTGTTAGTTTTTTGTGAGGAGAAGTGCGAGTTCAACTTTGTATTTTTTTAATTATTATTTTAAAAATAAGATTTAAATATTAGCCCGCAGATCAAATGAGTGCACAGTTAAAGGACAAGAGACATCAATGCCAGTGAATTTTCAGTCTGCTTGGCTCTCAGTTTGATGTTCCCCATGTCCATAAGTGCTTGTCATGAGTCCACTGAACACAGACTCTGTACTGTTTAACCCTTTCATCTTCTGGTTCAATTCTTGGTTCTCTCACTTCTTTGATGACAGCAACCCACCTTCCTGACACTGCACAGTTACAAGGGTCGCTCTCATAATATGCTCAATGAAGGAACTCTACTGATTTCATGTATGTGTAAACACATCAGAAAAAAAAAAACAAAAAACAAACTACTGGAGCCTGGACTATATGGTGTGTTACAAAAAGGAAGAGATACATTGTCCTGAAAACAAGGTGGAGAAGGAGAGCCAGCCTGGAAAATTGTCTACTGACCTCCACAGGCACACCTTGACTTCTGATGATGGTGATGATGATGATGATGGTGGTGGTGGTGATGGTGATAATGATGATGATTTAAAAATCTTTTGTGTGATTTTATGATCAAACGATTCTACTAGCACTAAGCAGTGTACCTTAGTCTTTAAACTTACATATAACTTGTACTCTCACTATCTGGAGTTTGAGAAATAGATCTGATAGAGGTTGCTTTAATCTAAAGGAAGACACCGTTCTGTGCATTAGAGGAAAGAAATTTTATATCCAAAATAAATTCCATGTATGCCAATTCATACTACCACTCAAAGCATATGATAGAGACATGGAGACAATAAAAACAACCCCAAGCTCAGCCTAAGGAGTTCTGAGAACTAAAAATAACTCATGGTATCTCTTGAGACAAACCCCAGTGTTCTGAGTCACTTGTCTCCTATCTCAGTTTTATATTTAACCCTCTTTCAAATGGCATTCCAGGGATGAGATGATGTCATTGCTGGCAGGATGTGATGATGTCATTGTTGCTGTTCCGTGAGGACGTGTTAGCTGCCTCCACTTGTTTCACAATTGCTATGTAACCTTATATGTAAATTTGGGATATTCTGAAAAGTGTTGGAGGAGACTGGAAATTCATAATCAAGTAAATAAGATACTGCTGTAGCTTCTATTCTACTTGTTATGAAGAACACAACTAAGGACTGCATTGTGTGTGTGCATCTGTGTCTGTGTGTCTGTGTGTATGTTTCTCTGTGTGTATGTTTCTCTGTATGTATGTGTCTGTGTATGTATGTATGGGTATGTATGTATGTGCATGTGTCTGCCCCTGTGTGTTGTATGCGTGTAGAACATGCACATTAATGTGTGGATACATGCTGTCTGTGTACATGCAGAGACCAGAACAGAACACCCCATGTCTTCTGTCTCCCTCTCTTTATGCTTTAAGACACAGTTTCTCACTGTACTGCAAGCTTATCCTTTGGGCAGACTGGGTCACGCAGCCATGCCTGGATGAAAGGTACCTGACCTGAGATCCTTGTGCTTGCAGAGCAAGTCTCCTACTCACTGAACCATTTATGTAGACCTGTGTTTTCAAAACAACTTATTTTTTTAATGAATCAGTATTTATTTCAATTTCAAAAATAATGATCTACTACTTATTTTGTTCTGGGAATATCAGAAAATGTTTTCTTAGTTGAGCAAACTATCAGTTCACTATTATTTTATACTTTCAATGAGCCCTGAACCTTCATTAACATGAAGATTTAATTTGATTTTTTAAACTTAGGTCTCCACTGTCTGAATAATAAGGTAGTAACATTTGTATGAGTTTGGAGAAAGGAGAATATACATTATTAACTGGTAAAATTCCTTCCAAGTAAGCTTAACCATCAAAAAATGTGATTTTATTATATGGTTAAACAAAAATGCACATTATACTGTGGCAACAATTGTCCCTGAGTTTAGGCTTTCTGCTTTATATTTTCCTAGCACTATAATCTACTATAAATGATAATAAATCTCTTGTGACAGGGCGCTATATTTTACTGTTTGCTTGAAGAATCGTGTGCTCACTCACATACTGGCTTATCAAAAACACTAAGTAGGTATTTAAATTTTCAGAAAAGTCATGCTTTGCTCATCTTGACATACATATGCCCTAACAAATGCAACGACCACCACATGGTCACTACTTTACACAGAGAGTCACGGTGTCTGGGAAGCCAGTGAATTGGGGGTATGTAGAGGTTTGGAAAGATCCCCAGGGTCCACACTCACCTGTTGTGTGATGTTTTCTCCACAGCCCTGACCCTGCATCTGTGAAAGGGAAGTAGCCTTGTGGGGTTGGGCAAAAGTCTCACAGTGAACCTATGCAGCCACTCTTGTGAGAGTGTCAGCCACTGCAAGCAGAGCATCTCCCAAGTTCTGAGACAAGGAAGGTTTCCAATTGGGAAAGTTCTGGAGTTAGACAGTTTCTGTTTCTCTTTTGATGTGCACCTCAGGCATACGGTTGCCTCTCAGCAACCTTAAACGGTGTTCTTGATAACCTTGTGCATGAACTGCTTTCATGGTATGGAATTTTCCACTTGTTCCTACCATGTCAGTGCTTACCAATTTCAGATTTGGCAGTATGCTGGACTTGTGATTTTTCAGATCAGAGATGCTCAGCCTTCATCCTCACACAAATGAAGACAACTCTTGTAGGTTTCAGAGAGGCCGATGTTGTGGCCAATCCTGTCTTCCTCTAGAAGAGGTGGTCAAAGGGAAACATGAGTGTCTGTACTACATGGGGAAGCCAGCCACCAAGGGGGAGCAGCTGTTTCCTGAAGCTTACAGGGCTGCTGGGAAAGTTGTAGGATGTGGAAAGCTGTGGAAAGACTGTGGTCAGAGGCTCCCATGAGTCTGCGCACTGAGACCCACCCACCTTGTATACTCTGAAGGGGGTGGTCTCATGTTTCCGCTGAATGATCTCCAAGGTCCCTATGCTCTGCTGTCTTCACACACAGTGCATATTGCAAGGGGTTCTGAAAAAGAAAACACTCAATAGAAAGCAAAGATCTGCCATTAAAAACAAGTACTCACAGTAGAAGTAGCTTAAAATGATAATATGCATTCTGACTTAGATTTTCCAGTGCATTTTTTACATTTTCAATTTTTACTTCCTTTTATGTTATCTTTTGTCTCTGGGCTGTTATAATTTTGGTGATTTTTTTTTCCACTTAACTTTCTGAGCACACTGTTAAAATGACTACTGGACTATTATTCAAAGCCAAGTGCCTGACAACACCATTATTGACAATGCATTTGCTCTATTGATACCCAAAACATGCTCATCAAGTGGCATCAATACATGCAGCACAGAGGTTCTTCCAGGGCTCGTGGGAGGTGCAGCTCAGCTCTGCCCTTGTTGGGTTCCAAGTAGTGAGGCATAAAGACCAATGTCATCTGGCTACAGAAAAGCTCTGAGACGATCAGTCAGAAAGACACAGAAAGTACTGGGGAGCTGCAGAACAGATGAGGATGGCCAGCTTGACCAGCAACATAGAAATGGGAGCAACATAGAGATTTTAGTAGAAATCACCATTAGATAAACAGTCTTCCATTAATAAAAGGATGCACCTTTACTGAGAGGAAGAATGAGCAGAGGAATCTGTGGGACACTAATAACTTGAAGTATTCTGCTTAGTTCTCTTAGACAGACCACATCACCTGGCAAGTACAGACATAGTACATTCTCATTACTTTAGAAAAGGTACCATAGGGTCCTTGAAATCTAAGAATCAGACATGAGAGACCTGGTAAGAACACGGAGTCACCAGTGATCTGTCCTTGTGATGTGACCTCCATAGGTCATAGCCCCCTCATCAGAATGTTAAAATTCTCAGTATAAATTCTTTATAACTGTTGACATTTATTGAATACAAAACATCACAGCAGGAGCTGTGAAGAACCGTAAGGAATATGATGTCTTCCCTCAGGAACGTTATATTGATTCAATATGTATTTGTTGTGCTTTGTGTTATTGTCCTAAACACATAGAATTTTGCAAATTATAGAAAGAAAAATTATTAGATATCATTCACTTAATCAAGAAAAAAAAACAAATAAACATTACTAGTCTGCTTCCCATAAACCTGCCATTTGTCCCTGAAAGCCATTATAAAGTTACACACACACAGGAATATGCATATATAAGGTGATTAAAGGACACAAAATACCCTACCTAAATGAATTAAAAATGAAAGCAATAGCTCTGGGCACCTTCCCCCACCAAAGGGGAGTTGGCCTCCAGGGAGGGCTCTGATCCCAGGACTCAGGCAAGATCACCATCTTCTATCCTGGGACTCTCAGAGACCAGTCCATGCAGGAGAGCATGCTGCTAACAGAAGCAACAGAGGTTCCTGGTTAGGGTCCCTTTGGGCCTTCCTCCTCAGCCAGAATGCAGAGCTGATCCTCAGACCTCTGTGCACCTTCCCCACAAAGGAGAATTGGCCTCCAGGGAGGGCTCTGACCCTGAGACTCAGATGAGATAGCAATCTTCTTTCCCAGGTCTCTCAGACACCAATGAACAAAGGAGAGGGTGTGGGCCGCAGAAGCAACAGAGCTTCTTGGACAGAATCCCTTCAGGCCTTCCTCTTCAGTCAGGAGGCAAAGCTGACCCTCAGACCTCTGTGCACCTTCCCCATCAAAGAAGAGTTTGCCTGCAGCGAGTGCTCTGAGCCCTGAGACTCAGGAGAGAGTTGGACTCCCAGGAGTGCTGACAGAGGCTAACAGAATCACAGGAGGAACAAGCTCCAGCCAGAGACAGCTAGAACATCTTACACCAGAGATTACCAGATGACAAAGGACAAATTTAAGAATCTTACAAACAGAAACCAAGACCACTTGGCATCATCAGAACACAGTAGTCCCACCACAATGAGTCCTGGATACCCCAACACACCAGAAATGCAAGATTCAGATTTAAAATCATATCTCATGATGCTGGTAGAGGATTTTAAGAAGTACATTAATAACTCACTTAAAGAAATACAGGAGAATACTGCTAAACAGGTAGAAGTCCTTAAAGAGGAAACACAAAAATCCCTCAAGGAATTACAGGAAAACACTGCTAAACAGGTAGAAGACCTTAAAGAGGAAACACAAAAAAAACCTTAAAGAATTACAGGAAAACAAATTTAAACAGGCAATGGAATTGAACAAAACCATCCAAGATGTAAAAATAGAAGTAAAAACAATAAAGAAAACCCAAAAGGAAACAACTCTGGAGAAAGAAATCCTAGGAAAGAAATCAGAAACAAAAGATGCAAGCATCACCAACAGAATACATGAGATTGAAGAGAGAATCTCAGGTGAAGAAGATTCCATAGAGAATGTGGACACAACAATCAAGGAAAATGTAAAATGCAAAAAGATCCTAGCTCAAAACATACAGGAAATCCAGGACACAATGAGAAGACCAAACCTAAGGATAATAGGTATAGATGAGAATGAAGATTTTCAACTTAAAGGGCCAGCAAATATCTTCAACAAAATTATAGAAGAAAACTTCCTAACCTAAAGAAAGAGATGCCCATGAACATACAAGAAACCTACAGAACTCGAAATAGACTGGACCAGAAAAGAAATTCCTCTTGACACATAATAATCAGAACAACAAATTCACTAAATAAAGATAGAATAGTAAAAGCAGTAATGGAAAAAATCAAGTAACATATAAAGGTAGGCCTAATAGAATTACACCAGACTTCTCACCAGAGACTATGAAAGCCAGAAGATCCTGGACAGATGTTATACAGACACTAAGAGAACACAAATGCCAACCCAGGCTACTATACCCAGCCCAACTCTCAATTATCATAGAAGGAGAAACAAAATTATTCCATGACAAAACCAAATTCATACAATATCTTTCCACGAATCCAGCCCTTCAAAGGATAATAAAAGCAAAATTCCAACACAAGGAGAGAAACTATGCCCTAGAAAAAGCAAGAAAGTAATCTAATCCTTCAACAAACCTAAAAGAAGATAGCTGCAAGAACACAATCCCAACTATAATAACAAAAATAACAAGAAGCAACAATTACTTTACCTCAATAGCTCTTAATATCAATGGACTCAATTCCCCAGTAAAAAGACAGACTAACAAACTGGCTACATAAACAGGACCCAACATTTTGCTGCATACAAAAAACCCACCTCAGGGACAAAGACAGACACTACCTCAGAGTAAAAGGCTGGAAAACAATTTTCCAAGCAAATGGTCCCAAGAAACAAGCTGGACTATCCATTCTAATATTGAATAAAAATGACTTCCAACCCAAAGTTATCAAAAAAGACAAGGAGGGGCACTTTATATTTATCAAAGGTTAAACTCTAACAAGATGAACTCTCAATTCTGAACATCTATGCTCTAAATGCAAGGGCATCCACATTCATTAAAGAAACTATAGTAAAGCTCAAAGCAGACATTGTATCTCACACTATAATACTATGAGACTTCAACACCCCACTCTCATCAATGGACAGATCCTGGAAACAGAAACTAAACAAAGACACATTGAAACTAACAGAACTTATGAAACAGATGGATTTAACAGATATCTACAGAATATTTTTATCCTAAAACAACAGGATATAACTTCTTCTCAGCACCTCATGGTAATTTCTCCAAAATAGACCATATAATTCATCACAAAACAGGCCTCAACAGATACAAAAATATTGAAATTATCCCATGCATCCTATTAGATCAACATGGACTAAGGCTGATCTTCAATAACAACATAAATAATAGAAAGCCCACATCCACATGGAAGCTGAACAACACTCTACGAAATAACTGGGTCAAGGAAGGAAGAAAGAAAAAAATTAAAGACTTTTTAGCTAAAGACTTTTTAGCGTTTAATGAAAATGAAACCACAATGTTCCCAAACTTTTGGGATGCAATGAAAGCAGTCCTAAGAGGAAAACTCATAGCTCTGATTGCGACCAAAAAGAAACTACAGAGAACATACACTAGCAAACTGAAAGCACACCTAGAAGCTCTAGAACAAAAGGAAGCAAATTAACCCAAGAGGAGTAGAGGGCAGGAAATAATCAAACTCAAGCTGAAATCAACCAAGTAGAAACAAAAAGAAATAGGCAAAGAATCAACCAAACCAGGAGCTGGTTTTTAAAGAAAATCAACCAGACAAACCCTTAGCCAGACTAACTAGAGATCACAGGAACAGTATCCTAATTAACAAAATCAGAAATGAAAAGGGAGACATAACAACAGAACCTGAGGAAATCCAAAATATCATCAGATCCTACTACAAAAGCCTATCTATATTCAACAAAACTGGAAAATCTGGATGAAATGGACAATTTCCTAGGCAGATACCAGGTACCAAAGTTAAATCAGGATCAGATTAATGATCTAAACAGTCCCATTTCCCCTAAGGAAATAGGAGCAGTCATCAATAGTCTCCCAACCAAAACAAAAACAAAAAACAACAACAACAAAAAAAAAAAAAGCCCAGGACCAGATGGGTTTAGTGCAGAGTTCTATCAGACCTTCAAAGAAGACCTAGTTCCAATTCTCATCAAACTATTCCACAATTCAATCTATAAAGCCACAAATACTCTGATACCTAAACCACATAAATACCCAACAAAGAAAGAGAGCTTCAGACCAATTTCCATTATGAATATCAATGCAAAAATACTCAATAAAATTCTTGCAAACCAAATCCAAGAACACATCAAACCATCATCCATCATGATCAAATAGGCTTCATCCCAGTGATGCAGAGATGGTTTAATATACAGAAAACTATCAACGTAATCCACTATATAGACAAACTCAAAAACAAAAACCACATGACCATCTCATTAGATACTGAGAAAGCATTTGACAAAATCCAACACCTATTCATGATAAAAAGTCTTGGAAAGATCAGGAATTCAAGGTCCATACCTAAACATAATAAAAGCAATATACAGCAAACCAGTAGCCATCATCAAACTAAATGGAGAGAAGCTTGAAGCAATCCCACTAAAATCAAGGACTAGGCAAGGCTGCCCACTTTCTCCCTACCTATTCAATATAGTACTTTAAGTCCTAGCCTGTGCTATTAGACAACAAAAGGAGATCAAGGGGATACAAATTGGATAGGAAGAAGTAAGAATATCACTATTTGCAGATGATATGATAGTATACTTAAGTGACCCCAAAAATTCCACCACCTCACATCTAAATCTGATAAACAACTTCAGCAAAGTAGCTGGATATAACATTAACTCAAACAAATCAGTGGCCTTCCTCTACACAAAGGATAAACATGCTGAGAAAGAAATTAAGGAGACAACACCCTTCACAATAGTCACAAATAATATAAAATATTTTGGTGTGACCCTAACTAAGGAAGTGAAAGATCTGTATGATAAGAACTTCAAGATCTCAGAAGAATAAGATCTCAGAAGATGGAAAGATCGCCCATGCTCATGGATTGGCAAGATTAATATAGTAAAAATGACTATCTTGCTGAAAGCAATCTACAGATTCAAAGCAGTCCCCATCAAAATTCCAACTCAATTCTTCACCAAGTTAGAAAGGGCAATTTGCAAATTCATGTGGAATAACAAAACAAAAAACAAAAAACAACAACAACAAAAAAAAAAAAACCAAACAACTAGGATAGCAAAAACTCTTCTCAATGATAAAAGAATCTCTGGTGGAATCACCATGCCTGACCTAAAGCTGTACTACAGAGCAATTGTGACAAAAACAGCATGGTGCTCATATAGGGACAGACAGGTAGACCAATGGAATAAAATTGAAGACCCAGAAATGAACCCACACACCTATGGTCACTTGATCATTAACAAGGGAGTTAAAACAATACAGTGGGAAAAAGACAGCATTTTCAACAAATGGTGATGGCACAACTGGAGGTTATCATGTAGAAGAATGTGAATTTATCCATTCTTATCTCATTGCATGAAGCTCAAGTCTAAGTGGATCAAGGAACTCCACATAAAACCAGAGGCACTGAAACTTATAGAGGAGAAAGTGGGGAAAAGTCTCAAAGATATGGGCACAGAGGAAAAATTACTGAACAGAACAGTAATGGCTTCTGTTGTAAGATCGAGAATCTACAAATGGGACCTCATAAAATTGCAAAGCTTCTGTAAGGCAAAGGACAATGTCAGTAAGTCAAAACGGCCACCAACAGATTGGGGAAGGATCTTTACCAATCCAAAATCAGATAGGAGACTAATAGCTAGTATATACAAAGAACTCAAGAAGCTGGACTCCAGAAAACCAAATAACCCTATTAAAAACTGGGGTACAGAGCTAAACAGAATTCTCCACTGAGGAATACCGAATGGCTGAGAAACACCTGAAAGAATGTTCAACATCCTTAATCATCAGGAAAATGCAAATCTAAACAACCCTGAGATTCCACCTCACACCAGTCAAAATGGCTAAGATCAAAAATTCATGTGACAGCAGATGCTGGCGAGGATGTGGAGAAAGAGGAACACTCCTCCATTGCTGGTGGGATTGGAAGCTGGTACAACCACTCTGGAAATCAGTTTGGTGGTTCCTCAGAAAAGTGGACACAGTAGTACCTGAGGACCCAGCAATACCTCTCCTGGGCATATACCCAGAAGATGTGCCAACATGTAATAAGGACACATGCTCCACTATGTTCATAGCAGCCTTATTTATAATAGCCAGAAGATGGAAAGAACCCAGATGCCCCTCAACAGAGGAATGAATACAGAAAATGTGGTACATTTACACAATGGAATACTACTCAGCTATTAAAAACAATGAATTTATGAAATTCCTAGGCAAATGGATAGACCTGGAGGGCATCATCCTGAGTGAGGTAACACAATCACAAAAGAACTCACATGATATGTACTCACTGATAAGTGGATATTAGCCCAGAAACTTAGAATACCCAAGATATAAGATACAATTTGCAAAATACATGAAACTCAAGAAGAACGAAGACCAAAGTGTGGACACTTTGCCCCTTCTTAGAATTGGGAACAAAACACCCATGGAAGAAGTTACAGAGACAAAGTTTGGAGCTGAGACAAAGGATGCACCATCTAGAGACTGCCATACCCCAGGATCCATCCCATAATCAGCCTCCAAACGCTGACACCATTGCATACACTAGCAAGATTTTGCTGAAAGGACCCTGATATAACTGTCTCTTGTGAGGCTATTCTTGGGCCTAGAAAACACAGAAGTGGATGCTCACAGTCAGCTATTGGATGGATCACAGGGCCCCCAATGAAGGAGTTAGAGAAAGTACCCAAGGAGCTAAAGGGGTCTGCAATCCTATAGGTGGAACAACAGTATAAACTAACCGGTACCCCCGGAGCTCGTGTCTCTAGCTGCATATGTATCAGAAGATGGCCTAGTAGGCCATCAGTGGAAAGAGAGGCCCATTGGTCTTGCAAACTTTATATGCCTCAGTACAGGGGAATGCCAGGGCCAAGAAGTGGGAGTAGGTAGGTAGGGGAGGAGGGGGGGGCATGGGGGACTTTTGGGATAGCACTGGAAATGTAAATGAAGAAAATACCTAATTAAAATAAAATTTAAAAAATTTAAAAAGAAAATGTTGTATATTTACACAATGGAGTACTATTCAGCTATTAAAAACGATGAATTTATAAAATTCCTAGGCAAATGGATAGATCTGGAGGATATCATCCTGGGTGAGTTAACCCATTCACAAAAGAACACACATGATATGCACTCACTGGTAAGTAGATATTAGCATAGAATCTTAGAATACCCAAGGTACAATTTGCAAAACACATGAAACTCAAGAAGGAAGACCAAAGTGTTCATACTTCGCTCCTTCTTAGAATGGGAAACAAAATACCCATGGAAGGAGTTACAGAGAAAAAGTTTGGAGTTGAAATGGAAGGAAGGACTTCTCCACCTGCAGATCCATCCCATAAACAATCACCAAACCCAGACACTATTGCATATGCCAACAATATTTTGTTGACAAGGCCCTGATACAACTATCTCTTGTGAGGCTATGCCAGTGCCTGGCAAATGCAGAAGTGGATGCTCACAGTCATCTATAAGATGGAACACAGGGCCCCCAATGGAGGAGCTAGAGAAAGTACCCAAGGACCTGAAGGGATCCGCAAGCCTATAGGAGGAACAACAATATGAACTAACCAGTACCCCAGAGCTCTTGTCTCTAGCTGCATATGTAGCACAGGATGGCCTAGTTAGCCATCAATGTGAGGAGAGGCTCTTGGTCTTGCAAAGATTATATGCCCCAGTACAGAGGAATGCCAGGGTCAGGAAGCAGGAGTGGGTGGGTTGGGGAACAGGTCAGGGGAGGGTATAGGGGACTTTCGGAGAGGAAACTAAGAAAGGGGATAACATTTGAAATATAAATGAAGAAAATATCTAATAAAAAATAGTATACGATGTGTTATAGTTGGGAAAAAAACAGTTTTAACATAGACACTACAGAAAAAAAAAGAGTTGATCTTGAATGTCTGAGTTTTCTACTCTGTGTTATTTTTAAAAAGAGTGTTTCTTTTAGTGTTCACGTGTATTGTTTTATTAGACATATTAGACTACATCATAACTGTGTTTTTATGAAGAAAACAAGACTGTTTTGCTCAATAGATGCCATGTTCTCAAAAAAAGAGAAAGCAATAGATTGGACCTATAAATAGAAGGTAGAGTAAAAGCAGGGTTCATTTTCTGGCTCAGGTACCCCAGGCCCTTCCTCTTGCTTCCCATAGGCTTCCATTCCTAACTTTGGGATGAGTGCTCTGCATTCTATTCGTAAGGTCTGGGATGCGTGCTCTGCTTTCCATTCGTAAGGTCTGGGATGCCTTCTCTGCTTCCCACTTTCTCTTCCAGCAGCATCCATGAGGAACCCAGGTCAGCCAAATGTATGTTGGTCACTTCCCCATGGTCTCTCACCATGCACTCAGCTCTCTTCTCTCAGGTACCACATGCAGACACCCTCACTGACAGACAGTGAGTGCATAATCCATGCATGGGAGCACTCAGCGCTCCATGTTCAGGCTCACAACCCATTCTACAGCATTGGTAAAATTCATTCAGAGCTTTCAGCGTTCTATGTCTCCCCGACTCATACAACTGTGAACGTCATTTATTTATTCTCAGAACATATTTCTGGCTTCTGCAAACACATCAGAGTTTTCTTGCAAACAAGCTCCAGGTGCCTGCTCATATCCCACTGTATGTTAACACAACATTAGAAATAAACTGCCCAAAACACTGTGACTTATCTTTGTTATTCAGAGGTACACAAGAATAAATTTCTAGCTTTCCATTTGGTTCTTTGGAATGGATTTAGCAATCTGAGAGAACTTCACACTGAAATATTCTTATACCTAAACCTTGAGGACCCTGACAATTATTTTTAAAAATTCCATCAGCCCGTCAGTCAGTCTGCAACTTTCCTTAAACATGTACTAGTGATGTTATCCACTTTAGAACTAGTCACTTTGGTAAGTGACAGCCTGAGTTACATAAGCACTGTATTCTCCAGTGTTTGGAGAAGCACAAACTTACCAGGTGTGAACACAAAGCCCCCCAGACAGTTTATTTCATGCAATCAATCAATAAACACAAATACCTCCAGACTGATATGTGGCATTGCAAAGCACCATAGTTCCTAAGACCTTAAAGTATGTGTTCTTAGCTAGATATAGACTATTCATAGAATAATGTAAGGTTCAAGCTAGTTCCCAAACTTTATGTAAGGAATGCACTGAGTGGTAGATTTGTTTATACTCAGTGCTATGTGAGAAGTTATTCATAACTTCTCAGAAATCAGCTTCCAATAAATACCTTAAGGTATTTAAAAACTTTTCCAAAGGGCAGTGGTTTCTCAGGAAGCTTCCCTGCGGTCTTTCATGTCTTGAAACTGAAGAAATTTTCTACCTGATTCCCTCCAAATCTTCAGAACTTTCAAAAAGATTTTGCCTCATAACGATCTTCTATATATCCCAGTCTTTTATCCCATCATAAAAGGCTGTTGGGTCATGTTTTATCCTAAAGTTATGCAGTATGCAGGAAGTTTTAAATGCTACAAGTATTATATCAGGATATCACAAAATATTGATGTGGATGAAAAATAGTACACATTGGCAAATGCTGGACCTGACAGAATGGCTTGTAATACAAAATAAGACAACAGCTTTTACAAATGGGAGAGTATGTGAAAACACATATATACAAAGACACACAGACACATGCACACATGACATGGACACTGACACTGACTGACACAGACACAGACACACACACACACACACACACACACACTCACTGGAGAACTGTCCAGCCACTAAGGGCAACTAGATTCTGCCACTTGGAAAACAATGGCTGATAATGATAATCGGGTGATAAAGATAATCGTATTAAGCTAAATAAGCCAGACTCATACAAATAATGTGATATTTCTCTCACATACAGAATCTAGACTCATGGTGACTATTTAAAAAGAGGAAGGAACCATTAAAAGAGGATGAGATGGTGAGATATTTTGGTTTTGTGGTACTGGGGCTTGATCCTGGGATTTTATGCTAGATGTCTTGGTTATTTTATTGCTGTGATAAGATACCACCATAAGGTAACCTACAAAAGAGTTTGTAGGGGCCTTGTGGCTTCAGAGGGTGAGTCCATGACCATCATGACAGGGATCAAGGCACCGGGCAAGCAGGGGTGGTGCTGGGGCAATAGCTGACAGCTTCTGTCTTGATATGGCAATCATAAAGCAGAGAGCTGAGAGAGAATCTTGGAAAGGTGTAAAGTTTTAACACATCTATTCCAACAAGACCATACCTCTTAATACTTCTCAAACAGTTCCACCAAACTGGGAACCAAGCATTCCAGGCTGTTAGCCTATGGGGGACATTCTCATCCAAACCACCAGATAGGATATGTGCTCTACCACTGAGTCTCATCTCCAGCCGATGGAGAAGCATTAAAAATTATAAGGTAAAAATCTACTACATATACAGTTACGCTATCATAATAAAGCCCAGAATTTTATAAAATGAGCATAGATTAGCAAAAATAACTAGATTAAAAATAATAGATAGATGATAGATAGATAGACAGACAGACAGACAGACAGATAGATAGACAGATATGTCTATGTAAGACATTCTGTACTGCTAAGAGCACACATGAACTAAGAAAAAGCAGGGAACCATCAACAATACAGCAGTTGGGAACTACAACTAAGGATAAAATAGAAGCTCAGCAGAAGGACATGAGTACACAGAGGGACCAAAGGAGAAGTCAGGGCTGGTGAACCTGAACTCTAATACCATCACAGTAGGATCAAGTCACCACAGATCTAAACAGACTGCGATGGGGTGGCCATGGAGAGGTAGTTTGGTGGCAATTTGCAGTATGACAATGTAAACATGATTATTTGGAGATAGTAAATCTAAGGTCTCTCTGAGTGTGTGTGCCATTGTGGTGTATGGATTTTAACAGTATCTAAATCAATGTTTCTCAACCTATGAGACGTGACCCTTTTGGAGGGTCTCATATCAGATGCTTATATTCATAACAGTAGCAAAATTACAGTTATGGAGTAGCAACAAAAATAATTTTATGGTGGGGGTCACCACAATGTGAAGAACTGTACTGAAGGGTCACAGCATTAGGAAGTTTGAGAACCACTGGTCTAAAGAAATGTGAGGACAAAAGAGAAGACAGCTTTATTGGAGGGGACTCTTTTAGGTAAGAGAGCATGCGTATGTCCATGAGTCAAAACACAGCACCTAGTAGAGAAAGATGAATTAAGAAACAGGAGGGAAGGAACAAGCATCATTTTACAGGAGACAGGAGGATGCCCTACCCAAAGTACAAGGTGTCTGTGCGAAGTGTTCCGGATGGCAATTACTAGATACATGTGGCCCCTGGGCAGTCATAGTGTAACTGAGGAAAGGAACTTTTCATTTTGATTTTTTAAAGTGTATTTATTTATTCATCAAGAGGTTTCATTGAGAAGTCCTGCCCTGGAAGTTGGTAGGCACTGGATTCAATACATTGCTGCTACCTTGATGTTTCCTGCACTCGTGTGTGTGTGTGTGTGTGTGTGTGTGTGTGTGTGTGTGTGTGAGAGAGAGAGAGAGAGAGAGAGAGAGAGAGAGAGAGAGAGAAAGGGAGAGAAAGGGAGGGAGCGAGGGGGAGCGAGGGAGAGAGAGGGAGGGAGGGAGGGAGGGAGGGAGGGAGGGAGGGAGGGAGGGAGGGAAGGAGGGAGGAAGGGAGGGAGAGACAGAGACAGAGACAGAGACAGAGAGACAGAGAGAACCTAAGATTTCCCCTCACTCTTACCACTTACTGTGGACCAAAAAAAAAAAAAAAAAAAAAGGCTTCCAGATACCATTTCTGCTCAGCATAAGACCTTTTTCCTTTCTTGGAAAGTTGGCTGTAATGCATGAGAAAAGTAAGTGTTTGGAGCTCTGGAGTCCACTTGAGATTAAGACCAGGTTTCGGGGAGTAAAATGAGAACACATGAGAGACAGATGCTGTACCACCATCCTGTGTTCCCCCTTCTGACAACTACTTCAGAAGCTGGCCAGGAAAAATCGGCTTGACTGGTATGGGAGGGACTGGCCTGGAAAGTGGTCAAAGCCAGAATGGGATCATTTGACTGTGGCAATGCCCAGTCCTACTGCAAAGTAAGAGTGCTTCAATGTCTATCTGACGCTGGCAGGAAGTGTGCTTGCTCACCTAGTGGGTTGGAAACAAACTGATGGAAACCCAGGAATCAGCTACATATGGAAACAGCAGTACAAAATAGGATCAAGAAAAACCAGCATAGATGTGTTTAAAAAGTGATGAAACCAGTAAATTAGCATTTATTGTTTACATGGAAGAAAGATCTTCATGGTAGGATATGTTCAGACATTAGTAAGTCCACGATTAGATGAAATTTAATGCTACAGTTGTTAAGCTCCTCACACAGGCATGAGTCACTGAGAAAATTCCCTTGTTATGAGCCTGCCATTCCTAGACGACACACTCAAACCTTGCCACACACAGTTACCGCAGAGATCATTCCATTAACAACATGAACCGAGACATGGTTCAAAGCCAATCACTCCACACCCAAAGGGGAGCGGGCAGAAGCTTCGAAGTCAACTCTGCATTCAGGGTACCTAGTTTAAGGAAAATGCATTTTCAACTAAGACAGGCTCATAAAATACACTTGGTAGCATCTATGACATCCTGGGGCATGTCTATTGAGGGCCACTCACGAGAAGCCCATGGTTAGCGTGGGCATCACTTTGGTGTGGGTAGCCTGTCGCCCTCTTTCATATTTATTCATAATCGCAGCTTATCAGTGAATGGTTATTTAAGAGCTTTTTATGATGTCTGTGGTCGGTCCCATTCTCAGCCTAAACAAGACAGCACAGTGTTGGGCATGGACCTTTCCAACGTGGGATAAAGCTGATGTCACAGCAGAGCACACCCTGACGTGAGCCTCTGGGACCCAGCCATCATCTTAAGTCATCTTTCCTGGTTGAGTGCATTGGTTCATCTGTGGGTAAGAAGCAACATGTCTATCTGCACAGCAAAACCACACAACTTAATTGGTAATGATGGAAATAAATATATCTTTAAGTCCAAATTTCTCTTCTAATTTAGACCAGTAACCATTATCTTTTGACTTCACGTTTATCAGTGTATAATATCAGTAACAGAGTATCATGCTAGCGTGGCTGAGGTGTTTTACATGTCTCTCTGGAAGTGTGTTTCGAAAGTTAAGAGAACCTGAGATAACTATCTAAAGGACAGACACTGCATATAGAATGAGACGAAACACAAGTCTGGAAGCAAAGACAAGGGTACTGTTTTTAGAAAAGCCAAATTCAACTTCACACATTCCTGTGCCACCTCTAGCTACAGTCACGTTATGTGAACATCCTTGCACCTTAATTCCCATCCCTATAAACTGGGAAGAATAATACCTCCTAGGGTTACAGTGAAGCTGAAGTAAGATGCTGTATGTAGAGAGCCAGGTGTTGGACTTCCCTATAACCAGAGCACCTCTGGACCCTACAGCGAGAGGAGCTTGGGCTATGTAGCCTAAATCAACAGTACAAGTAAAGAGCTTTGTGAATGTATGACATCTAGTCCACGCACCATGGAGCTTTAAGGAGTATTCTAGTTAAGTTGATCAAATAAAATCTGAATCATGTGTTTGAATAACAAATGAAACAAAGCACCAGGCAGCCCTTCCCTTGCTTAGCATCTGATATGCCTGTTTAAGCAGAAAGCTGTTTTCTTCTTTTCATATGGTAATAGCTTTGATCTACGAGATTAGATACCTTCTCTAAAAGCCTTATTTAGTGTGCTCAGCTTTAAACATGTGACTCCCCACAGGCATTCACACAAAGGGAATAGTCCCCTGGGCTGGTAAATGTCTGGTATAAAACACATACCTAATCCAGAGACCCCTGGCATTGCAAGTCCAGGGTTCAGACCACAGGCACGTTTCCAAGGGTGAACAGATGGGACTCTGCCTAAATTTATCCCACACCTCACCAAAATTCTGGGGTGTGTTCATGTATAGTTAGTTATCAGCTGTCTCCCACTACTTTCATTTACTTCCATTCCTTGGAATAAACACTCCATCTCAATTTGTCCCTCCTAAACCTATTGATTAGTCCCTCCAAAGTACACATTTTAATAAATGAGTATCTCCCTTCTAGATTTACATAACCTATCACATTTCATATTGCACTTAATTCAATTGGAAAATAGGGTGAGATTCTCCCTCATTCACAATACTTTTGACTTGCCACCTTTAAGAGAAGGCTGGGGCCTAGCAACACTTGTGCTCTCTATCGCCACCTGCTGTTAGCACAGGCCTAGAGTCAGCGGAGAGGACTAGCCCAGTTTAACTTGAGAGAATGTGTAGGGAGTACCTCATTAAGACACAGTGTCCTCCCTCTCCTCCTCTACCCCAGACTACAGGTTCAAGCAAGGAAATGAGCAGGCAAATGTTAAACAAACCACACGGAGTAATTGCCTTCTGACCAATACCTTTGCGTCTGAAAATATCCTAAGAAAATTAGAGAATTCATTATAAAAGGAGAAAAAGCAGGAAAGCAATGAATGTAATTTCCATAGCAAACATCCATGCTTCCTTCCAACGTCTAACTCCCTGTGAGAGGGCACACTCCTTAAAACTTCATCAGAAGCAAATAGGTCCAGGAAACCAAGCCACGGTCCCTGAGGGTTTTAGAAAAATATTTATTACTATTTTTCAAAAAGACTCTGGCATACGCCCCCCTGCCCTGCTTTTCTGGGAGGGAGAGGGGTGGAATTCATTTACATGACTGAACCTAGGACACACCAGAAACACTGGGAAGCCCGGTCCCTAAGGATCCTAGGACAAATCTCCCCGTTTCCAGATGCCCTTATAGGGCTAGAGACATACTTCCTATAATGCTGACAGCCCACTGTATGTGTCGCACATGGGTTTTGGCTTTGAGTCACATTCCACCAGTATGTTTCCCTGGGACTTTTGATTTCCTCTTTGAGGGCTGGCACTGACTTCCTGCTTGCTCTTATAAGAAAATGTCTACAACTGAAAATTGAAAATCTGCAAGATTCCTTCCTTAAGTACACAAATACTCCAAGTCTGGTCACTTTGCTATTGTTCTGCAGGATTCTCTCTCTCTCTGTGTCTTATAGCTAATCAAGTAACCTCTTTAGAGGGGGGCAGAAAACATTGTACAAGACTCAAGCAAAAGAGCTGAGTACATCATCTCACCCATGCATACCGTAAGTGGCCACCTTAGTGAATTCCTCATCTACTGGAAGGGTTGGTTGGGGTAGAATGTTCTTTTGAGGTCACTAACTAAACCCCTGTTTAGAAGTCAAAACAACAACTTCCTTCTCCATACAATTTCAAGGATTTGTCTCTCGCATTTCTGACCTGCTGTCAATCAAAAGGGTTGGGCTAGGGCAGAGTTGGCTGAAGTTGTAAGAAGCTGCTACGTTCGTTTTACTGCCCAGGTGCACACAAACATTTGCTGAGTCACTTATAAGGATGTAAGAAGTCAGGTCCCATGGCATGAACCAAGGCTGGTGTGTCAGTCTTTCCTTCTGGATTTCCTGGCACTTAATGATCTGCATCATAATAAAAACATGCTTTCCAGTCTGTGAATGTCTTGAATGTCCTCTGTCACACACCCTTCTCCTTCTGTCCCATCTTGTCTGTATGATTTGTGTAGAGGTAGTCTTCTGTCTTCACCCTTTCAAGTGTTTTAATTATAAAGCTCCAAGCTACATTTCAAATGCACAGTATATTCTGAGATTTTCATGAGTTGGTTGTATATTTCAGCCAGTATATTTTAACTAGTTCCTCTTAGTTGTATATTTTAACTAGTTCCTCTTAGTTAATATTAAAAACCATCCATTTGGAACTAACTATGGAGTTACTGAGAATTTGAGGTGTGAATATTATAGTAAAACCTAATATTATAATGCTGGCATTTTTTAACAGTAGTGCAGGACGATAATATACTCTAAATGGAAGGTGGAAGAGGAAAAGCAAAAGGAGAAAGGCAAGGGAAGGAAGAAGAGAGGTGAAAATTAAAGTTAAAACACAAAGCATCTGTTTCCTGAGAAGTTTAAGATGGTTAATCCTCACTGAGAGCAACGAAATTGAGACTTCTTATCTTCGTGTTCTAAGTGGGCATCAGGCTTCTCTCTGTGACTTCCCTTAGCTTTATGAATGGCCGTTCTAAAAACACTGCCCAAGTTACTCAATTATAAAAAGCCCAACCACTTACCCCTGTGACTGAGCCTGCCCCCTGGATACAGCAAGCCATTGGTGGCTCTCAGGTGGACTTGTGGTTTCAGAGACTGCTCCAACTCTCCTGGCTCCCCTCATCACATTGCAGGCTAGAGAGCTCACCTCAGAGCCCACATCCCACCCCAGATGAGCCTCACCCTTCCCATCCCTTCCCTTCCTCACTCATTCCACCTTTCTGACCATTGCTGGTAGATATAATTGGGAGTTTAAGACTTGAAAGATTTCACTGTGGCTTCCCACATAGTTTGGACTTTTAAAAAAATATCATCAAAGAAGACAGCAAAAGTGTAAGGCCAACTTGCCTATACTACACATGTGGCTACTCACATAACTTGGAATGTTCTTTCTTTAAATAGGAACTCTCAGGCCTCTTCTCTTTGAGGAATGCTTGGAAAGAACATTGAATAACAATGTCGGAAATCCTTCCAGCACTGCAGAGACTGCTCACACTTCAAGCCACTCACACCTTTCGCTGTTGACATGTAACTGCACTACAGCATGTGGCTGGCTTAACAAGGTAATTGTGTGCAGATGATGTGGTCAGCCACTTGAAGTGGTTAACTCCCTTCCCCCCTCCCGCTACCCCCCCCCCACACACACACACCCCTGCTAATCATCCATGGATGGATTGAAAAAGTTTTAAAACTGGCCCATTTAAATGGGCTGTTTTCGTGTTATAAATATCTATAGTGTGTTGTCTCCAAAATTAGTCTTTGCAGATATACTCACTTTAAACTTATAGTCAGAAACACCAACTATGAGAGGAAGCCAGTGACAAATGATGTAGCTTTAGGGAAAGCATGGGATGGTCCCAGAATCTTTCTATGTACAATGAGAATTGGAGCTACACACACACACACACACACACACACACAGAGAGAGAGAGAGAGAGAGAGGGAGAGAGAGAGAGAGAGAGAGAGAGAGAGAGAGAGAGAGAGAGAGAGAGAGAGAGAGAGACGGAGACAGAGAGACAGAGAGCCAATAAACAACACAGGTCCTAAATGAATGCACAGTGTATAAAATTGGTCCTTACAGAAACTAAGTAGCAGTTCTAAGAAACAGAGACAAGCTTAGATACATTGTTTACTTTTAACATCAACACACAAGCAGGGGATAAACCTGTGCTTTCCTTGATTTAACCTCCCTCCACGAGCTGCTGCAAGCTACTTGAGTAGCAAGAGGCTTCATCACTAATTGTAGACACTTGGGAAAGTCAGTAAAAATATATTATGCACTGATGCTTAGTTCATAGCCGGATTATAACTAGATACAACCGTCTATGGTTTTGCTGTTATGTAAACAAGTGTTCTTCAAAACAGAACAAACCCCAACAACATCATTAGATTATGGGTACCTCAGTACAGCCATGTTTAAAATATCCCAACTGAACCCCTCTGGCCTCCGTCCTTAGTCCTCTTTTCTTCTCCCACTATATTTATTCCCTGACACTTAGCTTCTGAACACAGCCATTTGGTCTGAACTCATAAACTTATTTTTCTAGAAACGCCATGCCCAGTCATTCCCCTTGCCTCCCTGGACCCTGAAGACAAGTTCTTACATAAAAAGTGCTGAAAATCTCCCTGGAAACCTACATCCTTACCCAGAGCCTTGGCTTTCATATCTTTCAGCCACCAAAATGATTATCTCCAGTGACCAAAAATCAAATGCCTGTATTTCAGATACAAAAGTTGCACATAGGAATTCTGGGAGGAGAGGAGGCATTTCAAATGGCTATAAGCACCCTTCTCCTCTCAGTAGAACACCAAGAGACTACAGCCCCGTAAAGAAAGAAAAAAAAAATCCAAAACAAAGAAAAAGAAATATTTTTTTTTTAATTTCTAGGGGCCCATGGTATTTGCCTCTTGAGCTATTTGAGTCTTGAGAAGTTTTTATGTCAGTAGCCAGAACTGGCAAAGCGATTTTTAAGAAGAAAAGATCAGAGAAATAATCGTTTATTTCTAAGTTATATTTCATCAGGAGGGGTGAGAAGACGATACGGAGAAAGTTTTACTTCTTGGTGTTGTGTTGGAAACACAGCGCCTTTTTTTTTTTTTCCTGGCGAGCTAAAGTGTGCCAGCTTTTTCAGACGGAGGAATGTGGAGTGTCAAGGGGTCAGGATCAATCCGGTGTGAGTTGATGAGGCAGGAAGGTGGGGAGGAATGTGAGGAATGTCCCTGTTTGTGTAGGACTCCATTCAGTTCTTTGGCGAGCCGGCTCCCGGGAGCGTATAAAAGCCAGCGCCGCCCGCCTAGTCTCACACAGCTCTTCTCTCCAAGAAGACTCAGCCAGATCCACTCCAGCTCCGACCCCAGGAGACCGACCTCCTCCAGACGGCAGCAGCCCCAGCCCAGCCGACAACCCCAGACGCCACCGCCTGGAGCGTCCAGACACCAACCTCCGCCCCTGTCCGAGTCCAGGCTCCGGCCGCGCCTCTCGTCGCCTCTGCACCCTGCTGTGCATCCTCCCGCCGCGTCCCGACGATGCTCGCCTCCGTCGCAGGTCCCATCAGCCTCGCCTTGGTGCTCCTCGCCCTCTGCACCCGGGTAAGCCTCGGGACTGACGGAAGGGACGGAGGGAGGGCAGAGTGAGCTGCGATCACAGACTGACCTCCCTCCCCTTCCTCTCCGCAGCCTGCTACGGGCCAGGACTGCAGCGCGCAATGTCAGTGCGCAGCCGAAGCAGCGCCGCACTGCCCCGCCGGCGTGAGCCTGGTGCTGGACGGCTGCGGCTGCTGCCGTGTCTGCGCCAAGCAGCTGGGAGAACTGTGCACGGAGCGTGACCCCTGCGACCCACACAAGGGCCTCTTCTGCGATTTCGGCTCCCCCGCCAACCGCAAGATCGGAGTGTGCACTGGTAAGATCCTCAGCCCCATTCCAGCTCCCTTTGCAGAGGCCTCACCTTTTGGTGTTGGACCACCACCTCTCTCAAGTCCAGCGTGATACCCTCTAGTAAAAGAAAAGCCCCTATCCGCAGCTGCTTCCAACCGGCCCCCTGCAGTCCTGACCCTAGCTCGTCACCTTGACATGTACAGTGATATGGTACACAGGGTACAGCTGTTCTGATCCCTGTGACCCTACGCCTGACCTCTACAACTTTGTCTTCCTCTCCTGCAGCCAAAGATGGTGCACCCTGTGTCTTCGGTGGGTCGGTGTACCGCAGCGGTGAGTCCTTCCAAAGCAGCTGCAAATACCAATGCACTTGCCTGGATGGGGCCGTGGGCTGCGTGCCCCTGTGCAGCATGGATGTGCGCCTGCCCAGCCCTGACTGCCCCTTCCCGAGAAGGGTCAAGCTGCCTGGGAAATGCTGCGAGGAGTGGGTGTGTGACGAGCCCAAGGACCGCACAGTAGTTGGCCCTGCTCTAGCTGGTGAGTTGTCTCCTTCAAAGTTATGGTTATTCATTCTCCCCAACTTCAGGGCCAATGCCCAAGTACACCAAATTAAGGGGAAATTGTCCTATCCGGATGTTTTACCTTGTGTTTGTGTGTTCTGCTCTCACAGCCTACCGACTGGAAGACACATTTGGCCCAGACCCAACTATGATGCGAGCCAACTGCCTGGTCCAGACCACAGAGTGGAGCGCCTGTTCTAAGACCTGTGGGATGGGCATCTCCACCCGGGTTACCAATGACAATACCTTCTGCAGACTGGAGAAGCAAAGTCGCCTCTGCATGGTCAGGCCCTGCGAAGCTGACCTGGAGGAAAACATTAAGGTACATCCTCTGCCCCTAGTCACTCAGTTACAGAATGACAGGGAAGAGAACCGAGCTGGCTGTCTCACCTCCCATGTTATTAGAGGCCTGTTGTCTCCAGAAATATCTAACCATGGAGCTGTCTGGCTAGAATGAGAGATGCTGTAACAGCAGCTGCCAGTTTTCCACTACAAAATTCCCCGTGGTGCTAGTTAATTCAAGACACTCCAAATGAGGCCATGGCTATTTTTGGAAAACTGGCAAATGAAACTCCCAGTCTCTCCCCTCAGAATATAAACACAAGTCAGATGACATAGAGCTAGTCTACAAAGGGTTGAGGAAGGCCACTCCCGTTGTAGTAATTGCCGTTTCTCCTTCTGTCTTCCTTAGAAGGGCAAAAAGTGCATCCGGACACCTAAAATCGCCAAGCCTGTCAAGTTTGAGCTTTCTGGCTGCACCAGTGTGAAGACATACCGGGCTAAGTTCTGCGGGGTGTGCACAGACGGCCGCTGCTGCACACCGCACAGAACCACCACTCTGCCAGTGGAGTTCAAATGCCCCGATGGCGAGATCATGAAGAAGAACATGATGTTCATCAAGACCTGTGCCTGCCATTACAACTGTCCTGGGGACAATGACATCTTTGAGTCCCTGTACTACAGGAAGATGTACGGAGACATGGCGTAAAGCCAGGGAGTAAGGGACATGAACTCATTAGACTATAACTTGAACTGAGTTGCATCTCATTTTCTTCTGTAAAAACAATTACAGTAGCACATTAATTTAAATCTGTGTTTTTAACTGCCGTGGGAGAAACTATCCCACCAAAGTGAGAACGTTATGTCATTGCCATACAAGTAGTCTGTCAACCTCAGACACTGGTTTTGAGACAGTTTACACTTGACAGTTGTTCATAATCGCACAGTGCCAGAACGCACACTGAGGTGAGTCTCCTGGAACAGTGGAGATGCCAGGAGAAAGAAAGACAGGTACTAGCTGAGGTTATTTTAAAAGCAGCCGTGTGCCTATTTTTTGGAGTGTAACCGGGGAGGGAAATTATAGCATGCTTGCAGACAGACCTGCTCTAGCAAGAGCTGAGCATGTGTCCTCCACTAGATGAGGCTGAGTTCAGCTGTTCTTTCAGAACAGCAGTTTCAGCTCTGACGATTCTGATTCCAGTGACACTTGTCGGGAGTCAGAGCCTTGTCTATTAGACTGGACAGCTTGTGGCAAGTAAGTTTGCCTGTAACAAGCCAGATTTTTATTGATATTGTAAATATTGTGGATATATATATATATATTTGTACAGTTATCTAAGTTAATTTAAAGTCATTTGTTTCTGTTTTAAGTGCTTTTGGGATTTTAAACTGATAGCCTCAAACTCCAAACACCATAGGTAGGACATGAAGCTTATCTGTGATTCAAAACAAAGGAGATACTGCAGTGGGAATTGTGACCTGAGTGACTCTCTGTCAGAACAAATGCTATGCAGATGATAAAGCTATGCATTGGAAGTCAGATTTCTAGTAGGAAATGTGGTAAAATCACTGTTGGTGAACAAATGGCCTTGATGAAGAAATGGCTGGCTCAGGGTAACTGGTCAGATTCCCACCAGGAAGTGTTTGCTGCTTCTTTGATTATGACTGGTTTGGGGTGGGGGGCAGTTTATTTGTTGAGAGTGTGACCAAAAGTTACATGTTTGCACCTTTCTAGTTGAAAATAAAGTATATATATATTTTTTATATGAAAGGCGTGG
Organism: Mus caroli; assembly: GCF_978045245.1. Lineage (NCBI taxonomy): Eukaryota > Metazoa > Chordata > Mammalia > Rodentia > Muridae > Mus > Mus caroli. The sequence goes on from NW_028227264.1 coordinate 22,083,032, forward strand.
CTGTTCATTCTTGTAAACTTTTCTTGGTTTTCCTGAGTGTAAGCAAGAAGATAAATATCTTAAGGTAATTCACTAGGAAGTTCACAAATACCTTTGATATGCATGCATCGCACGAAATCAATAGGATTTTGAGTAGCATCCCTTACACTGAACCAAGCAGACATGCGCATCAGCTGTCTACATGGTTCAAGGAATGCTTTAAGTTCAGCTCTGTGTAGCTGACTCCAGCTTCCACCAACCCCCAGCATACTTCACTCAGCCACTTTGCTTGGTACATCTGGACATTAAAGCTAATTTATAATCTTTCACATCACAGATTCATCTGTGGCTTACATGGAGAATATGTTTAAATATTAGCTTGTGTTTGACTATAGCTCTGGTTCTGAACTCGAAAACCTCACTGTTAAACGGGAAGCATAGACTAACATATATTAAAATTAAGTCAGATAATAAGCTTTATTGTACAGATTTTATTTTTCTATTGCTATGACAACTCATGGCAAATATAAAGATAGCATAAGTCAATTTTTTATCGATTAATGTTGATTGAAAATGGTTTTTATTTGAAGGTGATTCCACACTATTGTCCCACATTACCAAAATGGTTTATAGATGACAACATTAAATTCTTTAAGGACCCTGATATAGAAAAGATATAAGATCTACCTGGCTGTTACTAGCCAGTGAAACAAACAGAATCACAAACACTCCAGACACATTTTTCTTTTCCTAGATGAGAACAGCTGTGGATTCCAGAGAAAAACATACCGCAGACAGACTAGCCTGTCCTGGGAGGGTTAGCAATCTTGTAGTCACTCAGAGAGACAAAAATATACCTGAAAGCAGAGACATTCTACAAACAGTGCCCACACCACAAACCAAATGAAAAACTTCCCATGAGAAAAGTATTTCTAGTCACAACACTGGGCTTTAGGGTACACCCTCACAGGTACATGGCAACACTGGTAGCAGCAGCTGCTACCTCAAATAAACCATACCCCAAATAAACACACCCGGGGTACACAAACAGTACATTGCTAGCTCCCATTTCTTCTCTGGCAACCGATGTCTGGCCGCAATCATAAAGAGCCAGGGAGAAAGCATAACTCCTGAAAGGAATCAAAGAATTGTGGGGGAAAACAAAGTCGTAGGGAGGAAGAAGGGATTCGAGATGTTTCCAAATTCTGCACACAGAAACAGTAAGTAAATTGCATAACCAAACTCCCATGAGCAGTATGTAACAAAATTAGAAGACAAGACACCCTTGACCCCGAGATAGTAATGGAGACAAATTGCCAACCACCCGAAGGCCTGAATTGTGTCAGCAGCTGGTCGTGGGAAAAGGGAAAAGAGGGGAGCATGTGATGTTTTGAGAACAAGAGAGATCTCAGGGAAGCAGCAAGTGCTGGCTAGAACTACAGCTGATTTGAAAACAGTTGTAGGCATGGGTAGGGGGTTATATCACTCCAGTACAACTTCCATTTGGGGCTGCTTACTGAGACAAGATACAAACATGTAAGAATTGAGTCAAAATTGAGCCAGTCAGGGCAAGAGACATTGAGAGAGAAGACTGAGATTACAAATAGGAAGTTGAGCCTGGTGACATGGGCCTGTGATCCCAGCGACTTAGGAGACTTGGGCACTTCCTTGTCTTGCTTTAGCAAGGAAGGAAGGAAAAGGAAGGGAAGGGAAGGGAAGGACGGAAGGAGGGAGGGAGGGAGGGAGGGAGGGAGGGAGGGAGGGAGGGAGGGAGGGAGGGAGGGAGGGAGGAAAGAAGGAAAACAGAAAAGGTTTTTGTGACTTACAGTTGAAGGTCACAGTCTAAGGAGTGGGGGCAGAGTGCGGCAGTCAAGCTGATAGGAGATTCAGTGAGAGATGAATGCTAGAGCGGTCAGCTAGCACATTTGTGTTTATTCATTCTGGGACCAGACCATATCCCATGCAACAGTACTGCCCACACCTGAGGTGGATCGTCCCATCTCATTTAACCTCATCTAGAAAACCACTCTCAAACACACCCAGAAGCCTGTTGTTCCACTCTTCTTTCTTTTGTTCTAACAAAACACGGACTGAAAACAAGTTGGCTGGACAAAGTTTATTTCCACTTACAGTATACACCCCCATCATCGAAGGAAGCAGAGGCAGGGGATCAAGACAGCGCCTGGAGGCAGGAACTTGAGCAGAGACCATGTGGAATGGGGTTGACTTTACTTGCATCCCTGGACTTGTTCATCTCTCTTTCCTACACAGCCCAGACCTACTGCCCAGAGGTGGTACCACCCACAGAGTCCGGGCCCTCTTAGATCAACTACTTATCAAGCAATCCCCCTAACAATATGCTCACAGGCCAGTGCAATGGAGGACACTCTTCAGGTGACGTTTCCCCTTCCCTGGTATGCCAAGTTGACAATCAAAACTATGGCAGTTGTCTTGATGAATCTAGATTCTGTTGTTAGGCCTCAAACCCAAGACAAGACTGATGTGCTATTTAATATAACAAAGTGGACTTGGCTGCCTGCCAGCTTTGCCCAGAATCCCTCAGTCCTTACCTGTTACAGGGTCCTCTGGCTAGCATACCCTACCTTCTGGTTTTGGCACCTGATGAATGAAAAAAATTTTTAAAAAAAGAAAGGATATGACTGCTCCTAGGTATGGTGAAGGAGAAGGTTTGTTGTAGATAAAAGGGAGGGCATAGCCAGAGGCAGGAACATCTGGGAAAGCCCAGAGTGAACCTGACCCTGAGCCATTCGAGGAGAGGGGAAAAGAAGAGGGAAGACGGGAGAGGTGGGGGAGGGGGAATCAGGTACAGCAGCCAAGAGGACAAAAGGTGAAAAAGGAAGATAACCAAAATATAATAAAAATATTATAATATAATCCAAAATATAATTCAAGGCTGCATTACATAGGGAAGAGCCTCTTGGCAGAAGAGTAGACCAAGTCAAGTTGATAATCAATATTAGCCACCACAAGTCCATCGTTTGTCAACTAGACATGCGAACATATCACACATAAGTCATACATAACCTTCAAGTTCTTGTCTCCGTGGCTCTCGGCCCTGTTGGCACTCAATACTAACTATTACACTGAACTGAGAGACCAAAAACATGATTAATCTGCAAAGGAAACAATATTAGACTTGTCTCAAATTTAGTTGCTTTGATTCAGCAATCCACAACAGTGAAAAACAAAGATACCAGATCCTCAGAGGATGGAGTCTGTTTCTGAGAAGGGAATGATGGAGCAGACAGATGAGTAAGCTCTGAGTTCTCCAGCTACAGAGAAATATTCTGGATTACACAAACAAGTTGATGCATCTTGGAACACAATGAAAGACTTCTATCAAAAAAAGAAAATAAGTAGAAGCAAAATACACAGAAAAACCTTTAAAAACATAGGAGAACTCAAGGCATACTGATTCTATGAAACCTACGAAAGAAATGTACTAGCGAGCAAGCTGAAAACTGGTTTGAGATGCTTGCATAAGGACTTGTCAATCACATTGAATACAGCTTATCTCTTTTTAAAATTACTCTTAATGCACAGTTGTTGCACAAAATAATCGGTTTCATTTTGGTATCTTCATGTGTGCTATGTACTTTGTTCATTTCTGCCCACCACATTTTCCTTCTCCTTTATTTTGTACTTGTCCTTACATCTTCCCAATAATTCCCCCTTCCTGTTATCCGGTGTGAGTGTGGCCCACAAAGCTAAACACAGAGGAAGGGAAACAGAAAACCAGCCACAGTGTAACAGTGGTGAACTACAACTGCACCCCTGAACTGGGCTTGGGAATAGCACACATCTGTGAGTTCACTGGACTCAGCAATTAAGAGTGCAGAGAACCATGTGACTCACCCACATGGCTGTTCATAAATATCTGTAACTCTAGATTCAGGGCAAAAAAGGCCTGCTCCTTGGCCTCCTCAAGTACCAGGCACACAGGAGCTGAAACTCATTCATGCATAAAAACACTCATCCACATAAAATTCACACACACACACACATACACACACATCTTCCTCTCTACATTGCCCATTGGGAAAGCTTCCACAGAATAAGAACTTAGCCATGAAGAATCTCTAGACCCAGATTTTACTTTGAAATGTTGTCAGGAGCCGACAAGTAGCAGCTAATAATTAGCAAGTGATCTTCCTGAGATGGGTCCACCTTAAATTATAAAGTATGACGGATCGCTCCTGAAGGCAAGACACAGAAGAAATCCATTTTAGGAAAGAGTCCTGCTGTTAATGTGTTTTTTCTGTCATTATTAAATATATATAACAATCACTGGGTATTAGTCCATCCACTCTTTTGACCAGATCTCTGCAGAACAACGAAGATGTGCTGTCTTGTAGTGATGCTATATAGACAAATATATGATTTCTTAATCCTTAATGTTGATCCTATGAGAATTATATTAGTAATTACTAAGCTCTTTTATAGTGGGGCTGCTATGGGGTTCTCTCTGATAATCGGAACTGCATTAAGAACTCTGCCAGTCTTCAGTGTCATAGTGAATTGCTTTTGAGATAGCAAGCAGGCATCTACTAATCAGAACACATTCCAAGAGGTTGTAAACCATTAACCAAAGGTCATAAAAAGGGAACTAATGATTTACTATAGATGCTAGAACAGAAGATAAAATATTGACTGAGTTTATCTATATAAAACTTGACTAATACTTTGGTCACAAAAGTTACGGTTTTTAACTCTCCGTGAACCTGCAGAGTTAGTGACAGGTGATGAATGTTTAGCCCAGTAATTACTCCTAGTGGCTGTATATGCATGTAAACATTCTCTGTTATTCGGTTTATAATTTGAATTTATGTGTAAATTGTGATGACCTTTTTACCATGTGATCATGTATTCTGAAAGATGGATGAGTACTGAGGACAAAGAGGAGAGCATATCGCTTATTCCATTTCTTTCTTAGACAACCCTTATCCTCCTGTGTCTTAGAGAGCTTCTAGAGGAAACATTTTAGAATTTAGAAATAAATGCTAAAATCACTTTTTTTGAAGTGTCCCCTTTCCTTCCTGCAACATCGACTAGCAGGCTGAAGGTTAGAGAGGTGCAGTTCCTACAGAGATAGAACAAAGGCAACTTTGCTTACTCTCCTGATTTAGGAAGAGGTGCTAAACAGTTTCTCACCTCAGATCTCAGAAGACGGGTCAGTTACTGAAGCACAGGGACTTGGACTTAAGGCAGGTGAATGTTTTATTAGTATACAGCAACCCTAAATATCAAGACCAAATCTTACCCCCACTGTCGCTCCTCCACCCCAACTTGCCGGCCCATTGCCTCAAAGAGAACCAGAGAAAGAAAGAAGAGCCGCCAGGGCTGGCCCCCAGGGAAAATGTAGATACTAAAACACCAAGGACTTTCTGGTAGTAATTGATTCTAGGTAGATGTACTAGAACTTTTGAAGGGTGAAGCCAAGAAACATATAAAAAGTAATTAAAGATACTAATATCAAAAAGCGTCAATGTGCTTCTTATGGAGTTAATTATTTCACATAAGAAGGAACTCTAGAAAAGAACGCAGCATGCCCCATAAATCCCTTTTGCTCCCACTCGCAGCTTGTCAGTCTTCTCCTTCCTGTTCATTGTTCATCCTCCGTTCAGCAGTGTGGCGGGAAGGCAAACCATGCAGGATGAGATTGGTCAGTCTTGGACATTCAGCTTCAACACTGTGCCAACCAGCCCCCTTTAAAGAAGAAAGCACTAAGTCTGGGAAGATGCCTCGGTGGGCAGAGAACTGGCTGCTCTCCAGACCACTTGGGTTTAACTCTCACTACCTACGAGGCGGCTCAGAGCCAGTTTCAGGGCATGCAATGCCCTTCTTTGAACTACAAGGATCCCAGGGATGCACGTGCTACAATACACACAGATAGACAAAATAGTCATACACATAAAATAAAATAAATCTAATTATTAAAAAAAAAAGATCACCAGCCTTAGGTCTTTTGTCACCACAGAAAAATGTGACAGTCACCTCCTGAGACCCATAAGGGACAGCATCTGAACACATACAATAAAAATTTTCTGTGATATCATTTTTGGAGTATACAACATGTCTCATGTAGGACCTCAGAGGACATTAGCCCCCGATGGACCAAACCCAGATATAACCCAGAAATAGCTTTGAAAAGGCAAATCTCTTAATTAATACTATTCATTTCATGATGTTCTATTTAAAGTACATTTGTGTCTTTTTATCATCTTTAATGTAGTTTTACAAATTTATGAAGTAGACAATCATTATTTTATAACAGGAAACACAAAATTTTAAAATAACAAAGAATATAACAGAATTGTTGGAGATTTGTATGGTTTTGGACTTTGATAAACAGTTCACAAAAATAAATAAATAAATGGCTTAGCTGTTAAAGTTAGCCATTTTAATTAGCTTATGAGCTAAAATGTATGGCTGACACAGACATTCTTTAAGAAATGCACATATTCATTGCATATCCAGTGTATCTGCTTATCCCATGTCTCCAAGTGCTTCCATCCACAAGTATACAACTATTCTTTACTTCATGAATCATGCTGACTATCTATAGACTGTTACTAAGACTAAGGACAAAGTCAGCAAACCAAAACATTCTTAAAATACTGAGTTCTAAATCTAAATATAGAACCCAAGATAAAAGACATGTAGATCTGTCTTCTGTATTAGATGTTTTAAAAATAGTCAAAATCAAAGATTCGTTGAGAGTTACATCTGAAGAATGTGTTTTTAACCACAGAGATGGCTTTCTGCATTTACAGAAGACCCAGATTCAGGTCTCAATACTTACATGGCAACTCACAATCATTTGCAACTTCAGTTCCAGGGGTCTGATGGCCTCTCTGGTCTCTTTAGATACCAGGCATACACAGGTACATGTAAAATAATATAAATAAATCCTTCAAACTCAGCAATGCTGTAGCAAATGGGATTTAAATAAATAAATAAGTGCAAATTTTATTAAGACTTGTATTAGTCAACACATATTACCACAATTTTGTCATTAAAGTTAACATCCATAATTTATATAAATTTGATAGCTGGAAAATAGTGCCAATATTTAATAAAAGCAACCCTTATTCTATGACACTACAAAAGCTTACTCCTTGTTATATATAAAAGAAAGGAACAAAAGATACGTATGAATGTTTCAAAGCAACTTTATTCATCTGCAGATTGAAAAAATAATGTCCCTTAACAAGAGAATAGACAGAATAAGGGACCTTTATTCTGTGGGATCCTACACAATGACAGGAAAGGAACTATGCTATTCTGGGAGGCGGGGGGGAGCTGAGGACAAAATCATTTAAGCTGAATGACTCCATCGATATGGGACTGAACAGGCAAATTTAATCAACAATGATGGAAGTCAGAATTGTAGCTACTTAGGAGACAGAACTTGATCCAAATTGTTAAATGTATCCATTCTATTTAAAAAAAACTTAACAGTGATAAATTGATATTATTTATTAACATTGATAAATGAGGTAAAGAGCTTTTAGTGATTTGCCATAACACTCAAAAGAACTGTCTGGAGTAAGTTTTTATCTTTATATTTTGTATTTTCTGAGTTATCTACAAAAACAACTATTACTCTTCAGCCAGAAAAAAATAATATTTCCTCTCCTTTCTTGGAAGATAACATATAGTACACATAACAAGCTTTATAGTATAATTAACTACAACATTATAAGAATGGAAAATCAAACATATTATTTAACAAGGGTACAACCTCTCACCCCCAAAACACCTTTGAGAAACTTCCCAAGACACATCGTGCTTACAGGAAAATTGCATCTGTTTAAATATCTGATGGGCTCATGCCTGCTTTTACTTATATTTTACAGAACATGTCAACCCCCTCAGCATCTTTTTTCATATTTGCTTTATCAACCATGTTCCTGAAAACATGAATTCAAAGATGAAGGAAAAAACGGCAGTTACACAATTGTACATGTGGTTTATACTCACGGGACTTGAAGAACTTCATTTAATCATAGAAGTCCTGAGGTTCTAAGGCCTCCTGAGTCACATGTGGTAAATAGTTTCTTGCTGTGTGCTGTCCACTTTAGAATAGGAATTATCAACATACTATGTATTTGTGAATGTATTCCATCAGAATCCTGGTAGGAGAGCTGATAGAAGATGGCACTTTTATGGAAAACAAAAATGATTCTCATCTACTTCTCCTTGACCTAATTTAAAAATATCAAAAACTGATTGAGGAAAAGCTGGACGCATCCTGGAGCAGGAGCCAAACGAAATGATGTTTTCAATCAACTGTACTCACATGCGTATAAACAAAATTATTAAAAAGTATTTTGTGTAAACATACTTTTATATAAGAAAACAGGTCTGAATGACTCACAGAGCGTCTAAGTCCTTCCTCTACACAGGCTGGGTAATAAAGAAACTCCAAAATGTTTCCAGTTTCCATCCAAGATGTTAAAAAAGACAAAGTTAGGGAGGAAAGCGGATTGAGTGGTATCTTTCGTCATTATCCCATATTTTCATGCAACTTCAGAGCTGCATCACCCCATACAGTAACCCACAGAGCACTCCAACTTAACTGCCATTGTTCTGGGTGCAACACAAAGTAACTTGAACTTGGGAAACAAAGACAGATCTAATACAAGCCATGTGTAGCCCAAGAATCTAAAAAGCTGTTTGTATTGGGAAATTCTGATCCACATTTCAAACCTTTTCAAAAGGTTTTCAAAATTTTTATCCTCCTTCAGCAATATTGGCTTGTGCTCATTTTTAAAACCTAATGCATCTATCTGACTTACTCTATGTTTGAGACTAATGTCCTCCAAAACTGAGACATTCACCATAAAAAAATTAAAGATAAACTTCCATTGTTTTTATATTTTTTCAAAAAATATATTCTTTTATGTCATTCCAGAAGATTCTTTTATGTGACCAGACAAAACTTTCTTTTTTTTTTTTAATCTGAGTTCCTTAGCTAAATTCTTCCCAGGATGTGTCAGCTTGGCTCAGTGTTTGTTATACCCTCTGCAGAGAGGCCATTGAGTACTGAGAAGGATGCTCAATCCAAGACCTTAGGCAGACCTCTCAGCAACATTGACTGCTTCTTAGTTTACTTATTTGTACTTTTAAAGTGCTTAATTTATTTGGTCATCGTCATCATCATGATAGAGTGTGTGTGTGTGTGTGTGCTCAATTTGAAAGTCATTCGGTCATCTATTGGATGGAACACAGGGTCCCTAATTAAGGAGCTAGAGAAAGTACCCAAGGAGCTGAAGGGGTCTGCAACCCTATAGGAGGAACAACAATATGAACTGACCAGTACCCCCCCACCCCCGCCAGAGCTGTGTCTCTAGCTGCATATGTAGCAGAAGATGGCCTAGTCGGCCATCAATGGGAGGCGAAGCCCTTGGTCTTGTGAAGATCATATGCCCCGGTACAGGGGAATGTCAGGGCCAGGAAGCGGGAGTGGGTGGGTTGGGATCTGGGAGGGGGGAGGGTATAGGGGACTTTCGGGATAGCATTTGAAATGTAAATGAAGAAAATATCTAATAAAAAGAAGAAGAAGAAGAAGAAAAAGAAGAAGAAGAAGAAGAAGAAGAAGAAGAAGAAGAAGAAGAAGAAGAAGAAGAAGAAGAAGAAGAAGGAGGAGGAGGAGGAGGAGGAAGAGGAGGAGGAGAAGGAGCAGCAGCAGCAGCAGCAGAAGAAGAAGAAGCAGAAGCAGAAGCAGAAGCAGAAGCAGAAGCAGAAGAAGAAGAAGAAGAAGAAGAAGAAGAAGAAGAAGAAGAAGAAGAAGAAGAAGAAGAAGAAGAAGAAAGAAGAAGAAGAAGAAAGTCATTCCTCTATTTCCACTGTGGGCTCCTGGGATTGAACTCAGGTCATTGGGTCCTTTTACCATGTGAGCTGTCTCACCAGTCCCTTGTTTGTGTTTTTAAACTTAACCTATCATTTGGGCTGATGAATCTCAATGCAGAAATTATTTCTTGTCATTTATAATGCTCAAGCTAGGGTTATTGGGCAAGTTTACATATTTATATCAAGGGGCTCTGGGAGGTCTGGGGCATTTCCCAGAATACTATTGACGTAGATGCCACAATGTCAGGATGTGGTGAGAGACAGAAAGCCATGCAGGGGACGGGCCAACACCACAGTTCCCTAAACTAGGATATTTGAGCTTTCTCGTGTGACCTTAGGAGCTCAGTGTGTGGCATTGGGTTTGACCTTGGTGACTTAGCAAGCAACTAGAAATGTGACCCTGAATAATATCACATCCGTCCATTCATGACTTGTGTACACAGTTCTCAGTGACCTTCAAACCTGTTGTCAGGGCTATCTGTTTTCTATGTATTGTAATAATATTTAAGTACCTAGAACAGTGATTCTCAATGTTCCTAGTGATCTGACCATCTAATACAGTTCCTCATATTGTGGTGACCCCCCCCACACACACCAACCATAAAATTATTTTACTTGCTATTCAAAGCTGTAATTTTTGCTATTGCCAGGAATCATAATGTAAACATCTGTGTTTTCTGACAGTCTTAGGTAACCTCTGTTAAAGGATTGTTTGATTCCCAAAGGGGTCATGACCCACAGGTTGAGAACAACCAACATAGAGAAAACCATGATAATAAAATATGCTTTAGACTGAAAGCCCAGGATCTGTGTGTAGAATCTATTAATGTTCCGGAGGTACAGGGGTCAGACACTCATGTTGACCTTCTAGAAACGTATCCACAGCAGAGAGCTGCTGAGAGATACTATTGGTAACAATGTAGGCCAGTGGGCGTGGCCCCGGAAGCTACTGTTATGGTTACAACTGTTGGAAAGAAACTCCGAGAAGCTATACTTGCCAGACGCTACAGCCAAAAGGTTCCTCTGGGAGTCCATTGACTGGAAGCATCAGTGGGCGTATCTAGCAAGGAACGAGGTCTGTGGACCAGCCGTAGAGAGAGTATTTTTTTGGACGGAGGCTGTTTTTCTTTTAGTCATTATTTTGTTGAAACATGCTTAGGTGACTCACCCTTGATTTTAGAGAAAAGGAGAAAAACTGTTAGTCTTATTAGCATCGACACTAACCATCATAATTTCCTTCAAAACCAGCGTGCCCCTGTGATCCTGTGTGCCTATTAATAGCAGTATTAATCTGTTTGCTCGTTATGGGGAAACTTTCCATTATTCTTGGTGCTTCTTCTGTCCTCACCCACAGGCAGATATTTTTAACTGTGCTTTGGAAACTCATCTATATAAACAGTGATCCAAAAGCCAGGAATCACCTGACCTTCCCAAAACACTTCAGAGCGCTTCACCCACCCCACCCCCCACCCCCAGAGACTCTGCAGGGTCTTCAGAGTGAACACTAGAGAAAAATTAAACCCTAGGTCCAGGGAGGGAACAGGGGGAAGCAGTCATGTTAAAACCAACAAAACACGCTGTTGTGTTTTTCTTAACAAAGCTATGTACAGGAAAAAAAACACTATATCTAGCAGGGCTACACCTGTTATGGCTCTGTCAGATCCTAACCCATTTAAAGAGGGCTTTGTGTGGTCAACAGACTATTATGTCGTGTTTCTAATCTACCTCTGGCATTCTAATTAGTGTGCTGAGACAACTGATTTTTAAAGGGATTTTGACATAACTCAACTATTACCAATAATGTTTGTCACTGCTAGCGGTTGTCACCCGTGTTCTTTCCCCTACCTTGCCTTCTATGTATCTTGTCTGCTGTGGTAACTGATGTATATCGTTCAGTTTTCTCTCTTTTCTTGGAACACCTATTGTATCCTTAAACTGATTTTAGTGCTTGCTCTAGTCTTCCTTCAGATGGCATGTTTATAACCAACCCAGGTCTACTTTTACCAGCTCCATGGACACTGATTTTTAGTATCGGGGCATGTCTTTCCTTCCACATGTCTGTTATCTCTATTTATTTCAGTCCCATATAAACACACCTATGCACTAATACTTACAAATATCCCCTAAAATAGTTTAATCAATTAAAATCATGGCTCTAGACTGTGGTGTCAACAAAGCAGATAACAAGAGAAAAAAGCAAACTTTCTCTGGATGAACATGCTCTTAACCCCTCAGCCCAGGGATGGGAGCACAGCCCTGCCTTCTTCTACAGCTAGTCACTGGGCGCTCTCTCTCTCTCTCTCTCTCTCTCTCTCTCTCTCTCTCTCTCTCTCTCTCTCTCTCTCTCTCTCTCTCTCTCTCTGCTGTGGCTACTGCTGAGGTGGCCTTGGTAACCCTAGTTGGAGATCAGCTTTAGCCCATCCTCTTCCATCACTGAGACACACCTCATAGTGCCTCCAGTGTGCTTCTTCTGTTCCCACCTGCCATCTTCATGGCTCCGTAAATGTAATTACCCAGAGCTCTAAGCAGTCAGGCCTCTCTGTCACTCCTGTGCACCTGCACCCTCTCACAGGTCTTAAGAGAGAACTGAAGGCACAGGGGGCCTCCTTCCATTTACTCAGAGGGCTTCTGAAGGCTGAGCTTGAGTTTTGGTGTTTCCTCATATTATTCAAAGGTGCCAAAGTCTTTTCTAGTTCTAGTAGTGGAAGATGTTAGAACAAACCAACCTGTCTGCAGAAATTTCCAGAGAAGAAACAAGTACTAATCCATCTTCACTCATTCATTTAAAATCCGTCTTTCCTCAAGCAGATTTGTGTTCCCGTATTTCTTGATGTACGTTTCATCATGCTTTACTACAATATTTGTAGAAGTCTACTAATTAATTTTCCTATTCCACTCCAAGAAGTGCTGAGGTCCCCTAGCTGTTATCAGTACTCTCGTTCTCAGTAGGGTAGACAAGATGGCCTTAAAGGATCTACACTGTGTTATTCCCCATTACTTCTGTGTAGAGGTTTTATGATCAGATCAAACTAAACTTACCCATATTCCCTGCAAAGAGTCCATATTTTAGTTTTATTCCCTGTAGACCTCTGTCTGGGAACATTCTCTCTCTGATGCTTCCACTATATTCAACTTAGGGTGGTGTGTGTGTGTGTGCATGTGTGTGTATGTGCATATATATGTTTGTAAAGGTACCTGCATGTATATGTATGTGTCTGTACTTTCATGTGTATGCATGTGTGTGTGCATGACTATACACAAGTGTGTGTATGTGTGTGTGCATGTATGTGTGCATGTGTATGTATGCATATGAGTATGTGCATATGTGTGTGCCTGTGTGCATATGTGTGTATGTATGAGTGTGTGCATATGTGATGTGTGTGTGTGCATGGATGTGTATATGTTTGTGTGTGTAGGCACACACACACCATCCTAATCCATCTTTTGCACTCTTCCTACAAGTGTCTCTTCTGAACCCTCCATCACACCAGCAGCCCTCTTCCTTTTAGGATGCTCTAACAAACACCTTCTTCATTCCTCCTATCTGGCCAGCTTTAGTCATATGCTCGTGGTTTTGGAGCCACACCAGCTGTCTTAGTTAGGGTTTCCATTGCTATAAGAGACAGCATTTAATTGGCTTACAGGTTCAGAGGTTCAGTTCATGATTATCATGGCAGGAAGCATGGCAGCATCCAGGCAGACATGGTACTAGAGAAGCTGACAGTTCTACATCTTGTTCCAATAGCCAGGAGAAATCTATCTTACAGAGGAAAGGACTCTCTTCTGCCCTAGGCAGAACTTGAGCACTAGGAGTCTCAAAAGCCCACCCTCACAATAACAAGGCCACACCTATTCTCACAAGGACACACCTCCTAGTAGTGTCACTCCCTGTTGGCCAAGCACTCAAACACCTAAGTCTATGGGGGGAACCTATTAAAACTGCTACAATGGCTAATAAACAAATATGTAAAGTAAAATGTCAATGAATTTCAATAAAATTCAGTATAAAATTGAGTTTCTCTGTCACACTAAATTTGTCACAGCATGAAGCTCATGGGTCCAGTACAGGATAGCACATGAAGAGAGCATTTTTACCATCACAGGAAGTTACACTTAGAGGCCCTGTTCCGATGCTTCATGACCTAGTCTTCTCCCTTCTTATCAGTTCAAAAGTTCTACAGCTCAGAAACTCATTTCAAATGTGGAAGATTTTCATAAATATCTGTTAAATCAAATTGAGTGTATTTATATCACAAGAACACAGAAATAGTCTCTTTTTTAAAAAATTTATCTTCCAGATCTAATGCTATCAGTAGATGATTTAAAGAATAAAAATATCTTACATAGTTGATGTCTGAAATGTAAATTCCAAAGTCACATATGTCAGAAAGATGATCAGGCATAGAGGACTTAAGTAGCTTACAAAGTAGACTGAGACTGGTGAACTCGAACACAGCCAAAGCTTTATCTCCCACCCATGTCCAATACCTAGATATTAAGCATGTTTTGATACATATTCAAATCCCATTTCTTAAATCATCCAGGAAACAGACCATAATTTTCAAGTTATTTTTGGTCATTACACTATTTTTATTTCAGATGTTTTAAAATCCAATCTAATCTAGCTCGAAATTTGGTCTTGCACAAGATATTTTCTCTTGCCTCAGTGCAGGGCGTGAAAAGGAGACTCTCGGGAAGGGGAGCATTTCTTTCCATTCTCTTTGCCCAGCTCCTTTTTGACAAGTCTTCAGTCAGCTTCCCAGGCCCCACGTAGTCACTTGATGGTCTTTTTTTTTTAATAGCTGCTGTGGTGTGTTGATGCACTGTGCTAGGGACCAGAAATGATGCACAGACAAGATGTGTTCTCTGCTCTTGCAGACTCGAGATGTGCAGGCAAACGCACTTGCCATTAAATACCCATGAACTCAAGTACAGTATGTTCACTACCTAGAGAGCTGTGTAGGAGAAAAGTCCAATAGGAGGATGAGTGGCACCTTATGAAGAAGAACCATTTGAGGATGAGATGTGTCAGAAAGCATTTGTAAACCACTATAATATATACACATATCCGTGTGGGTTCTGTTAAAATTTTTAGCAAGTTGATCTAACGGGCATAAACAAGAAGATAATTATGGAGGAAAAGTAATTTCACAGGAAAGTCATGGAGGTTGTCTTCATCGACAGAGAGGAGAGAGAGACAGAGAGACAGAGAGACAGAGACAGAGAGCAGAGAAGAGAGCTAAAACAGTCACCAGAATGTCCTTGTCTTTCCAGACTTCTGGTAACTTCAATCCAGAAGCTCTGAGTGGAGCTTTCCATCCTGAGAAGGCCTCTGTCTTAGGGTTTTACTGCTGCGAACAAGCTCCATGACCAAGGCAAGTCTTATGAAGGCTTCTGTCTTTGTTAGGGTTTTACTACTGTGAACAAGCACCATGACCAAGGCAAGTCTTATAAAAACAACATTCAATTGAGCCTGGCATATAAGTTCATAGGTTGAGTCCAGTATCATCAAGGTGGGAACAAGGCAGCATCCAGGCAGGCATGATACAGTTCTATATCGCCATCTGAAGGCTGTTAACAGAATACTGGCTCCCAGGCAGCTAGGACAAGGGTATTAAAGCCCACACCCACAAGGCCACACCTATTCTAACAAGGCAACATCTCCCAACAGACCCACTCCCTGGGCCAAGCATATACAAACCTTCACAGCTTCCCCCATGACCAGCAAGGTGTCTATCTAAACTTGGAACACACAAAATTCCTGAGTCTTCATGGATGATGCAAGCTTGAACGAACTATTACACTGAACTAATCAATACCAGCTGAAGGAACAGAGAAGAATTTATCTCAAATGAGCCTTGCAGTTCTTGAGTGGAGTCGACTTTGAAAGTTGGCCTGTGTTGCTTCCAACAGAGCAAGAGTTAGCCACATTTTCATGAATGGGCCTCAAAGTGCAAAGTTAGCCCTTTGGGGCCATAAAGCCTTCCTATTTGACCTTGTCATTGGAGCTTAGAAGCTGCCATGAGTAATGTATCCGTAAACAGGCATGAATATATGTCAGGAAAATTCATCTACAAAATCAGGAAGAAGGTCAGATTTAGCCAGTAGGCCATATCATACCCATTCCCAGCCTAGAGAGAAGTAGAGTGAAAATAATAAATACAATATACACAGATAATGTATAATACAATAAATACAATAATAAAGATAAATACAATACACGCTGCTTCTCTGAGTCTTTATATTTCTATTTCTTAGAGTGATTATCATAGCCAAAGACCTTTGGGGTAGTCTTTTTCTTTCTAAAGTTTATTTGACCTCAAACTTAGTTCAGGTGGATTTGGCAGATGTATACAGCTCAGGAGAAAACATCATAGATAGTGTTCACTGCATCAAGCCCATGTCCAGTGGCAGCCTCAGTTACAAATATTTGCCTCTAGAACACTTGCACAAGCTAAGGCTTGTAATCTCCCTCTTCAAGCCACAAATAATCTGCTTTTTTGTTAGTCTTCACCGTGCCAGCCAATAGCACGCCAGTTTTTCCAACCATTCAAGCCAAATGCTGAGGTTACGCTCTTCTTGGGGCTCACACCCAACAGCCAACCTGTCAGCAAGTCCTATGTCCCAGATGCATCCTGGATGTGACTGTTTCTCCTTCCTGAAATGCAGCCCAGGTCATCCTGAGCCTTCCCAGTACCCTCCACCTCAAATGTCCCTTCTTCCCCTTGCTCCTCTCTTGTCCCTTACCCAGCAACTGGAATTACCTTTCTAAAACATAAATCCTTTTTAAGTTTCATATTATGTTTAAGGCAAAATCTAAATTTCTTAGTATGAGTAATGGTTGGGTAAAAATGGCTCCATACATTGGGTAGCCTAGCCGGAGCAATATTTGTGGTACAAATAAAGGAAATCCAGTACACTGACCAGCTACTACCAGGCCCACCCCACAATCTATGTCATCTTGGAACAGACAAGTAGAAGGGACAGTGTTGCTGATCCAAAGCTACAGGATCTTCATGAGAAAGGGCAACAACAGAATAATCAGCAGGAGTCCCGGGGAGGGGCCACAGAAGCTAAAACCTCAGACCCTACCAATGAGTCACTGCAATGAACA